>NC_074699.1:8354094-9031132 GCF_029448725.1 Salvelinus fontinalis
AACGGGTATACAGTATATCATACATTTATTAGTCCAAAAAATGAATGTTGCAACTAAGGATTCTAGCTTTAACTACTGGTGGGGAAAATGCAACATCTACCCAAGATCAGCGTCTAGGGGCAACTTCACCCATCCAAACAGATTGTTCCAGCCAGCCATCTTTCTAGATAAACAGGAAGTGCTGTGTTTGTTATGGTTATCCTCTCTCTGGGGACTACATTAGACCGAGTTACAGTGCAGTGCAGCACCCTGACAGCTAAAGAAAGGTTAGTGACCACGAGGGAAGTTTGCTGTGGATCATTACGTTTCTAATAACTGGTCCAATGATTTAAAAAAAAATATATATATTTTTTGCTTAGTCAGTGATAGTGAGCGTTCAGTTTGAGAGCTACCTTTTTGCAGTTGAAGTGGTTTTGGAACATGCCGTCACTTTCCAATCGCAAACTCTGCAGACATGCTCCAATGTAAACAAACGAGCACTTTACTTACAAGGGGTGAGAGAGCACTTATTTACAGTGTTTTACAGAGTTTAAGAAAGGACATTTTTGCACATGGAAATGCTTTTTTCTTATTTTTTTTCTTGATTTACATTTCAATAAAGAAGGAACTCACTCCTAAAAATCTCCACTAAAAGTTTTGATACTATTTGAGCTGGGTTCGTTTAGTGGCAGTAAAAAGAAACGGTGATAAATTGTAATGTCTGCCATGCACAGCTGAAAAGGCACTCTATGGAATGGCCCCATGGTACCAATATAATACCAACTTGTGTTTGAACTGGCACATCTGGAAAAAGAGAAAAGAGACCCTCCTTTCCTCTCTCTGTCCTCCCGTTAGACTCTCTTACACACCTGGATGTACAGTATTAGTGCTTCTCTAAGCAATGAGCCGAGGGTCAGCCATTTTTATATTTATTTATTTATTTCACCTTTATTTAACCAGGTAGGCTAGTTGAGAACAAGTTCTCATTTACAACTGCGACCTGGCCAAGATAAAGCAAAGCAGTGTGAACAGACAACAACACAGAGTTACACATGGAGTAAACAATAAACAAGTCAATAACACAGTAGGGAAAAAAACGAAATGAGTCTATATACATTGTGTGCAAAAGGCATGAGGTAGGCAATAAATAGGCCATAGGAGCGAATAATTACAATTTAGCAGATTAACACTGGAGTGATAAATCATCAGATGATCATGAGCAAGTAGAGATACTGGTGTGCAAAAGAGCAGAAAAGTAAATAAATAAAAACAGTAAGGGGATGAGGTAGGTAAATTGGGTGGGTTGTTTACAGATGGACTATGTACAGCTGCAGCGATCGGTTAGCTGCTCAGATAGCAGATGTTTAAAGTTGGTGAGGGAAATATATACAAGTATCATTACTGTATTTTCTATTTTGGATTCACTCTTCATCTAGACACATTACAACTCTCTTTTTTGTACACTAAAACAAAAGCTGAATGTTGACAACACTCACAATGTGGCCTGATTTAAGGCAGAATCAGACTGCTTACTGTGTGAACCTCAAAAAAGCCATGTCCAGTCCGTACGCTCTGTTTGAGCACACATCTTCACACATTCCACCCATAACAAGTAGAACTGCTTAAAGATGTATGTCCGTAATATTCTGTTTGGCTGTTCATTGTTGACCCCCATGACCTAATAATAACTTAATGGGTTACGAGGATGAAGCTGTCATCGTAAGTCATTTGCTATGCCGTTCTACAAACATGACAAAATGTAGCTGGCACACGTCCATACATACAGTGAGAAGCTTTGAGGGTGCAGGCGGTTGGTTGACTTCTAACCCTGCCCAGTCTGCTTCGTGGACAAAAGAGGTATTCAGAGGCCCAGTGGCTACTAAGTGACCCATACAAACACCAATGGTTGGGCCTGGAGGGTGCAAGTCATGCTAAATTACTAGGTTGCTAACTTGGCACTTTTGAGTAGACAGTTGAGTTGAGGCTGTGGTTGGTCAGAAAGGAGTGGGAGAAAGGGGCAGCATTTATTATTCAGCAACATATGAACAGTAGTAAGTAGCTGGTGTGAGGTCCAGTACAGAAGTGGCAAATCAGCACCACTGACCATAAATGTTCTGTACTTAAAAAAACACATGAAGAAAAGTTGTGTTTTTTGCATACTGGAACGACGTTGGTCATTGTTGTTAATTGGCGGCCTACAGTTTGTTCATGCACACAACATGTGTCTGCCGGTTACTGCTGTCAAGAGTTAAAGTTTTTAGCCAAGTAACCATGTCAAGTTTCTGCTACAGCATGAGGAGCGAGCAGCAACGTTTCCTCCTTTGCCCGTTAATTTATGTGCGGGCACCAGAGAGAATGCTTCAAGTGCGGTCCCAGGAATTCCTTGTGAGCCAAACAAACCGAAATAGAGTGACTTTCTGGCTAAGAGAGAACCTCAATAATGCATTAAGGAACAACACGTCGTAAAACATGACTTTCACCGTGATTCATCTCCGGCAACGGCACAAGGACTCTTTCCAATTCTGCCTGGTTCCATTCGGTTAGGCCCCAGCAAAGGTGACCTCAGAGGCTGCTTTATGCCGTTTTCAATGGATTCTTATAAACTCTGCTTCTTTTCACTTTGCTGAGTTTGACTACTCCTCTGTACTAGACAAACCAGAAATGGAGAAAAAGAGGCTCGAGCTACTATAGAGGCATTACAGAGACCACCCTGGATGGCCAGTTCATCGTATCCAATGTTCCGTCTGCCTTTTGTCTAACTCCATACAAGTGCCAAGTTCCCTTTCTCTTACAATCTGACAAAATTGTGCCTTTGTCAGGAGAGCTATAACATTGCCTCTGTTGTAGCAGCAGTGCTTCTCTTTCCGAAGGACAGATCAAATGCCTTTTTTTCACGGCGCTAGCTCAGCGAAATCAAGCTGAATGCTCAGACTGCACCCTGCAAGCCTCCCTGTAAGCTAGTCCTGAATGATTGGCAAGTGATTGACAGGTACTGTGGGGCCTTGTGTCATTCCATTCCGCACAGTAGACCTCTGGGGCTAGAAGAAACTCAGTAGAATGCTCCAATAAACCACTGAGCTCGTATTGCCACTTCAACAAGCGAGGGTAAATATAGAACCTTGTTGGCGGGAGACACCGATCAGTAACACGCAATTACCCAGGGTGCAGTGCAAGTTTACCCAAGTGATTTAGAGCAGTGGTTCCAAAACCTTTTTTGGTTACTACACCACCAACTGAATATTGCTCTGCCCAGAGTATGCATTTTAGCAGTAGGCCTATGGTCTCATGAGTCTTCTCAAGTACCCCTGTGGATAGGCCAAGTACCCCCAGGGGGCCTTGTATCCCTGGTTGGAAACCACTGATTTAGAGGATCTGTGGAAAGGACTCTGTGGAGGCCACTCTATGGTCCATCCTATGGCGTACAGAAAGACCGTATGGTGTCGCAGACAAGGGTTTCTACCCTCTCATTTTCTTTTACTGGAAAGCGCCCACTGCAATACCGATGAGTCATAACAAACACACCCAATCCAGAGAGAAGGATAACGGAGAGAATTTGGGATAATTTGTGCTCTGATGTTCCTCAGTTTTGTCAAAATGTATATCTTGAGTGCATTTGGCCCATCTCCATTTGCAATAAATAACCTATTTCATTTTCATCCTGTCAATCAGTGTGCCTGGGGTGGTCACGGTGTACAAGGCCACATTGAATCGTGAGATGAACTATAGGCCTATTCCCCTGTCTGGCTCCTGTGTTTTAGTCAAGGACGTTTAACCTCCCATAGAGAGGGTAAAAAATGGAGGGGGGGGGGGTGAAAAGCGGTAGCGGGAGATGAAGGGAGAGAAGTAGACAGGCCGGGCTGGGAACTGGGCTAATGGATGTGTCCCTAGAGCTTGTTCAGGAACGTGTCCGAGTCTGTGTCACCTGTCTTCTGTCCCCCCTGAGAAAGATGACATTCAACATTATGGCTGACCTTTATCGGGCTCTGCAGAAAATTAATCAATGGTTAGTAGGCGGGGTATCAGGAGAGGGGGATGGAGGTTTGGGTGTTGTGACTGTGTATGTCTTTGTGTATCTCGTCTTCATGGACAGAGATGCTTTTCATTTAGTTTTGGTATACCTATACAAAGACTTGACTCATGAGCATCAATGAATTGCTCTTTTCCTAATACTGTATACTTTTTTATACTGTACTTGAAATTGCTGTAACTGTTTCATCTGTTGCTGATTAATCCTTAATGTTTTTGTCAAGACTAATATATAGTGTATTCGAAAGTATTCAGACCCCTTGACTTTCAACATTTGTTACGTTACAGTAAAAAATATACACTTTTTTTTCCCTCATCAATCTACACACAATACCCCATAATGATGAAGCAAAACTGTATTTAAATAAAAAAAAATTGCAAATGTATTAAATATAAAAAACTGATATCACATTTACATAAGTATTCAGACACTTTACTCAGCACTTTTGTTTAAGCACCTTTTGCAGCGATTACAGCCTCAATTATTCTTGGGTATGACGCTACAAGCTTGGCACATCTGTATTTGGGGAGTTTCTCCCATTCTCTGCAGATCCTCTCAAGCTCTGTCAGGTTGGGGTTGGAGCGTCGCTGCACAGCTATTTTCAGGTCTCTCCAGATGTTTGATGGGGTTCAAGTCCGGGCTTTGGCTTGGCTACTCAAGAACATTCAGAGACTTGTCCAGAAGCCACTCCTACGTTGTCTTGGCTGTGTGCTTAGGGTTGTTGTCCTGTTGGAAGGTGAACCTTCGCACCAGTCTGAGGTCCTGAGCGCTCTGGAGCAGGTTATCATCAAGGATCTCTCTGTACTTTGCTCGATTCATCTTTGCCTCGATCCTGACTAGTCTCCCGGTCCCTGCTACTGAAAAACATCCCCCCTGCATGATGCTGCCACCACCATGCTTCACAGTAGGGATGGATGGTTCAAGATTTCCTCAGGCCAAAGAGTTCAGTCTTGGCTTCATCAGACCAGAGAATCTTGTTTCTCATGGTCTGCGAGTCCTTTCGGTGCCTTTTGGCAAACTCCAAGCGGGCTGTCATGTGCCTTTTTATTAAGGAGTTTCAAACTTTTTCCATTTAAGAATGATGGAGGCCACTGTGTCATTGGGGACCTTCAATGTTTTTGTACACTTCCCCAGATCTGTGCCTCAACACAATCCTGTCTCTGAGCTCTACAGACAATTCCTTCAACCTCATGGCTTGGGTTTTGCTCTGACATGCACTGTCAACTGTGGGACCTTAAATAGACTGGTGTGTAACTTTCTAAATCATGTCCAATCAATTGAATTTACCACAAGTGGACTCCAATCAAGTTGTAGAAACATCTCAAAGATGATCAATGTAAACAGGATGCACCAGAGTTCACTCTTGAGTCTCATAGCATAGGGTTTCATTGTGTAAATAAGGTATTTCTGTTTTAACATCAAATATAAACCTGTTTTTGCTTTGTCATTACGGGGTATTGTGTGTAGATTGATGAGAACAATTATGTATTTAATCCATTTTAGAATAAGGGTGTAACGTAACAAATTGTGGGAAAAGTCAAGGGGTCTGAATACTTTTTTGCACTGTATAAAGGGTTCCTACTATTCTCCTATGTGGTTACGAGGACTCCAATTTTCATCCATTAGAATGTTAATTAACAAATTATCCCCCCTATTTACACAAATGACAACACACGTCACTGAATTCAGTACTTCCTAGGTCCATTAATAATTTATTTCAGTTATATTAAAAACAGGAAAATCTGGAGAGTCCCCATGCTGACCCATAAGTTTAATAAATTGTTACAATAAAATAATAACAAAGCTTATAAGCAATATAATGGCAAAAGTCTTACCGGACTTGATAGATATCAATCAAATAGGGTTTATTAAAAATAGACCCAAACAAATACAAGAACATGATTCATTTTAATACAATACACAAAAAAAACAAGAGATTTAAAATACATTTATCATTAGTGGCTCCCGGGTGGTGCAGCAGTGCTAAAGGCGTCACTACAGACCCTGGTTTGATGCCAGGCTGTATCACAACCGGCCGTGATTGGGAGTCCCATAGGGCGGCGCACAATTGGCCCAGCATCGTCCGGGTTAGGGTTTGGCCGGGTTAGACCGTCATTGTAAATAAAAATTTGTTCTTAACTGACTTGCCTAGTTAAATGAAATAAATAAAATGTCTGTTGACGCTGATATGGCTTTTAAACATCTTGAATGGCCTTTTCTGTTCAACATTTTGGAAGCTTTTAACTTTTCAGCTGAAATAGTCAACATTTTATAAAAGTATTGTATAAATGTCCTAAATACATTATCTGATGAAATTGCTTTAGAAAGGGGCTTATGATCTACAGCAATCCTTCAAGTGGACCACAAAAAATATATGAAATACTTAGGAAGCTTAGTAAGTGACAACAAAAACTATAAATATAGTTTTATTCCATTACTCAACAATATGAAAGCAGATCTAATTAAATTGGTTAGTCTTCCCATAAATCTTACTGGCAGAATAAACCTCTTTTTAAAATGGCATGGCTCCAAAAGTTTTTGTATTGTCTGTAATACCAGTTTCTCAACCGAAGACATTCTTTGAAAAAGAATGCTCGGTCATAACAGACTTTATATGGTCTAATGAAATTCATAGAATAAAAAGGTACGTTTTACATTTCTAAGTCTGAGGAAGGTTTTAACCTCATTGTATCAACTCGCTACCCAAGGCTTTTACTGGCGACATTTAGTTAATGCACTAAAGAGGAACAATGTGTACATATCGAAGATGTGCATGCTCATCCCCAGATTTTTTTTTACATGTCTATTTTCAAAGGATAAAGCTAAAAACATTAACTTAACAGTTAAGAACACTATAACAATATGGAAGAAAATAAAACGTATTCAACAAGAACTAATATCAATCCCTAAAATAACAACCTCATGGAACACTAGAGTTCGTACTCTTAGGTGACCTAAACTGGGATATGCTTAACACCCCGGCCGTCCTACAATCAAAGCTAGATGCCCTCAAGTTCTTATTTACAACTGCGACTTGACCAAAATAATGCAAAAGAAGTGCGACACAAACAACAACAAAGAGTTACACATGGAATAAACAAACATGCAGTCATTATTACAATAGAAAAGGTCTATATACAGTGTGTGCAAATGAGGTAGGATAAGGGAGGTAGTAAGGCAATAAATAGGCCATAGTGGCGAAATAACTACAATATAGCAATTAAACACTGGAGTGATAGATGTGCAGAAGATGAGCGTGCAAGTAGAGATACTGGGGTGCGATGGAGCAAAATTAATAACAGTATGGGGGATGAGGTAGTTGGATGGGCTATTTACAGATGGGCTATGTACAGGTGCAGTGATCTGTGAGCTGCTCTGACAGCTGGTGCGTAAAGTTAGTGAGGGACATATGAGTCTGCCTTTCTAAAATCTTCAAAAGCCATGTTAACAAACAGATCACCAACCATTTCGAATCCTACTGTACCTTCTCCATTATGCAATCTGGTTTCCGAGCTGGTCATGGGTGCACCTCAGCCACGCTCAAGGTCCTAAATGATATCATCACCGCCATTGATAAAAGACAGTACTGTGCAGCCGTATTCATCAACCTGGCCAAGGCTTTCGACTCTGTCAATCACCACATTCTTATCGGCAGACTCAATAACCTTGGTTTCTCAAATGACAGCCTCGTCTGGTTCACCAACCACTTCTCAGATAGATTTCAGTGTGTCAAATCGGAGGGCCTGTTGTCCGGACCTTTGGCAGTCTCTATGGGGGTGCCACAGGGTTCAATTCTCGGGCCGACTCTTTTCTCTGTATATATCAATGATGTCACTCTTGCTGCTGGTGATTCTCTGATCCACCTCTACGCAGACGACACCATTCTGTATACGTCTGGCCCTTCTATGGACACTGTGTTAACAAACCTCCAAACGAGCTTCAATGCCATACAACACTCCTTCCATGGCCTCCAACTGCTTTTAAATGCTAGTAAAACTAACTGCATGCTCTTCAACCGATTGCTGCCCGCACCCGCCCGCCCGACTAGCATCACTACTCTGGACGGTTCTGACTTAGAATATGTGGACAACTACAAATACCTAGGTGTCTGGTTAGATTGTAAACTCTCCTTCCAGACTCACATTAAGGATCTCCAATCCAAAATAAAAATGTAGAATCGGCTTCCTATTTCACAACAAAGCCTCCTTCGCTCACGCTGCCAAACATACCCTCGTAAAACTTACTATCCTACCAATCCTTGACTTCGGCAATGTAATTTACAAAATAGCCTCCAACACTCTACTCGGCAAATTGGATGTAGTCTATCACGGTACCATCCGTTTTGTCACCAAAGCCCCATATACTACCCACCACTGCGACCTGTATGCTCTCATTGGCTGGCCCTCACTACATATTCGTCGCCAAATCCACTGGCTCCAGGTCATCTATAAGTCTTTGCTGGGTAAAGCCTCACCTTATCTCAGCTCACTGGTCACCATAGCAACACCCACCCATAGCACGTGCTCCAGCAGGTATATTTCACTGGTCATCCCCAAAGCTAACACATCTTTGGCCGCCTTTCCTTCCAGTTCTCTGCTGCCAATGACTGGAACGAATTGCAAAAATCACTGAAGCTGGAGACTTATATCTCCTTCACTAACTTTAAGTATCAGCTGCCAGAGCAGCTTCCCTGTGCACACCCCATCTGTAAATAGCACACCCAACTACCTCATTCCCATATTGTTATTTTTCTTGTTGGTCTTTTGCACCCCAGTATTTCTACTTGCACATCATCATCTGTACATCTATTACTCCAGTCTTAATGCTAAATTGTAATTTTTTCGCCTCTGTGGCCTACATATTGCCTTACCTCCCTAATCTTACTACATTTGCACACACTGTACATAGATGTTTCTATTGTGTTATTGACTGTATGTTTGTTTATTCCATGTGTAACTCTGTTGTTTTTGTCACACTGCTTTACTTTATCTTGGCCAGGACGCAGTTGTAAATGAGAACTTGTTCTCAACTGGCCTACCTGGTTAAATAAAGGTGAAATAAAAAACTCCGTGGAAAGCTTTTCAGAATTCACTGATAAATTGGTCCACATGGAAAACTAAAGGCATGGAAACCGTAAATGGCTTGGTAACAGGAAATACATTTATTTCCATTACAGAATTAAAAAGTTACTTGCGTTCTTGTTGATATGTTTCCAGTTTTTTGTTTTTTATGAATAAGCTTTTCATCATACCCACATTTGCACAAAATACTTACTTGCCAGCTTGCAATACAATATTTCAACCACTTGCAGATGTGTGTACACATGGTATAAAGTTTGTGGGGAGGTGAACACATTTTCACATCAAGTTAGATTTTTATAAATGCCAACTTTTGTGTGAATTGGCGCACGCACATTTTGGGGAATATTTTGTATGTACACACGGTTTTTAAATGAGGCCCATGGTGTTGTCATTTCCTTTCATCCTGCTCTCTGTCTCTCTTTGTCTGTCTCTCTCTCTGTGTGTCTCTCTCTCTCTGTCTGTCACACGCCACATATATACACAAACACACACATTCACACACACACACGCACACACACATATATATATATATATATATACAAACACACGCATGCACACACACTCACGTACACACCCTCACACACTTACACATACTCTCACTCAAACACATACACACACAATCATACACATACACACGCATACACACACACGTATACTCACACACATACATACACACTCACACACACAAATACACACATACAGATACATTCACACTCACACACATACACATACCAGCCAGGTCACCCGTGATACAAGTCAGTATTCGACGTCCATCCATGTCTGAGAACTTCAGAAGTTGACCTGGAAACCAGCCACTAGGGGGCAACAGTGAGCGCTGTTACCGACAAGTAATCAAATCACATTTTATTGGTCACATACACATATTTAGCAGATTTTATTGGGGGTGAGGCGAAATGCTTGTGTTCCTAGCTCCAACAGTGCAGTAGTATCTAACAATTCACAAAAATATATAAAAGTCTATCTAAAAGTAAGAAAATTGAATTAATAAATATATAAATATTTGGACACGCAATGTCAGTGGCATTGGCTAAAATACAGTATATACATATGAAATGAGTGAAACGGTATGTAAACATTATTAAAGTGACTAGTGTTCCATTATTAACACGTACCATCAAACAGGTGTGATCATTCTACAGTGGTCCTGCAGCATATGCTCAAACCGGTGTGATTAGAACGCTTATTTAGAACGTCCAGCTTCGATTGACGCAACAATCAGCATTTGAGCTTGCCATACTTTTTTCACAGAAGCATTTTGCTCAAACACAGTCCTTACAAAGTTATGTCCAGAATGTGACCAGTTTATTTTTGGATGAAATGTTCAGACATTCACAGAAGTAGCTACAGCATAACACAATCATCCAAACCGGAAAATGTAGGCTACACTTGTCCTAGCGCTAACTGAGGAAAGATTGCCAGAAGAGGACTGGCCACCCCTCATAGCCTGGTTCCTCTCTAGGTTTCTTCCTAGGTTTTGGCCTTTCTAGGGAGTTTTTCCTAGCCACCGTGCTTCTACACCTGCATTGCTTGCTGTTTGGGGTTTTAGGCTGGGTTTCTGTACAGCACTTTGAGATATCAGCTGATGTAAGAAGGACTATATAAATACATTTGATTTGATTGACATAACACAAGCAGTCATATTTTTATAACTCTCCGCTGACAGAAACTACAATATGAATTAGCTAATAGCAATTACTATTTATAATTAATCACCCCACGGGTGAGCTCACCATTGATTTAAATAATTTAGTAAAACAATGGGTCGTTGTGCGCGCTGTCATGTTTGTTTTTTCGCTTCAACCAAAGATAAGAGGAGACAAGATGAGTTTGGTCTGTTTATAATATGCATGGTGAAGGGGGTGTGTCGTCTACGATCATTCATTTCCCTTCTTTTACTTTCGGAAGTTTACCCGAAAGATGAGTGAACCATTCCTTCACCTCATTATAATATCTTTGGTCTGACAGACGTTTACGTGACACCCAGAATTCATTGTATAATGTCAACAAACATGATGCCACACATAGCTGGCAAATAGCTTAGCATTAGCTCATTATAATCAGTAAAACCCTCAAAATAGTATTTTACACACATCACAGGTGTCCACTACAATCTATGCAATAATCGGAATGCATTATTTGTGAACAGTACTTGAATTTTGTTTCTGGTGTCCTTTGACAGCTCTTTGGTCTTGGCCATAGTGGAGTTTGGAGTGTGACTGTTTGAGGTTGTGGACAGGTGTCTTTTATACTGATAACAAGTTCAAACAGGTGCCATTAATACAGGTAACGAGTGGAGGACAGAGGAGCCTCTTAAAGAAGAAGTTACAGGTCTGTGAGAGCCAGAAATCTTGCTTGTTTGTAGGTGACCAAATACTTATTGTCCACCATAATTTGCAAATAAATGTATTAAAAATCCTACAATGTGATTTTCTGGATTTTTTTTTTCTCATTTTGTCTGTCATAGTTGAAGTGTACCTATGATGAAAATTACAGGCCTCTCTCATCTTTTTAAGTGGGAGAACTTGCACAATTGGTGGCTGACTAAATACTTTTTTGCCCCACTGTACATACTCTCTCTCACTCTCACACACTCACTCAACTACACACACTCAAACATACTCACACACATTACACTCACATTCATACACACACACTCACACAAACACACATACACAGACGCACACGCATACTCACACACAAACTCACTCTCATGCACACTCACATTCCCACTCACACAAACTCACTCTCATGCACACTCACATACCCACTCACACACTCACTCTCATGCACACTCACATTCCCACTCACACAAACTCACTCTCATGCACACTCACATTACCACTCACACAAACTCACTCTCATACACACTTACACTCACATTCATACACACACGCCCACACACTCCCATACTCTCTCACACACATACATACACACACTCGCACACACACCCACTTGTTTACATACACACACTCACTCACACACTATCACACAAATACACACACAAATACACACACACACATGCACACACTCAAACATACGCACACACTCAAACACACACCCACACGCGTACACCCACACCCACACCCACACACCCACACCCACACACACACACACGCACGCACGCACGCACGCACACACACACACTCACATGCACACACACATAGACATACACACACAAACTCTCACACACTCACTCAACTACACACACATTACACTCACATTCATACACACTCACACACACTCACACAAACACACATAAACACAGACGCACACACACACTCACTCTTATACACACTCACATTCCCACTCTCACACACTCACTCGCATATTCTCTCACACACATACACACTCAAATACATACACACACACTAACATGCACACTCGCACACACGCCCACTGGTTTACATTCACTCACTCACTCACTCACACAAATACACGCACTCACACGCTCTCTCTCACACATGCAACCACACACGCACTCACACGCTCTCTCTCTCACACACACACACTCAAACATACATTCATACACACACACGCTCACTCCCATACTCTCTCACACACATACACACTCAAATACATACACACACTCACACTGTCACTCTCTGTCTCACACACACACTCGCACATGCCTACTGGTTTACTCACTCACTCACTCACTCACTCACTCACTCACTCACTCACTCACTCACTCACTCACTCACATGCATACGCACACACATACTCACTCTCTCTCTCGCACTTGCTCACACACACACACACACACACACACTCACACACACACACTCACACTGTCACACTCAGTCTCACATACACATACATACATACATACATACATACATACATACATACATACATACATGCATACAACCACTCACACATACATACAACCACTCACTCACACACACACACACTCATACAGACTCACTCTCTCCCACTGGTTTACAGACTTACGCACGCATGCTGTCCAGGCAGGCCAGGCTGCTGTCATATGCAGGGCTTGGAATCCAGAAGGGGAGGTGTGAGGGAACAAGCAAGGAGCAGAGGAGAGATGAAGGGGGGGCAGGCAATGTCAACAGCTCGACTCCCAGCGCAGTCAGCTGAAATCCAGACCTCGATGCAGTAGTTCGGAGAGGAAGCAGCAATGCAGGCTGAACCGGGGTATATAGTATAGCTTCACAACGTCTGAGAGACAAAACAGGACCTACTGCAGAAAGAGAAGAATATAATGCAATGATAGGATGTACAAAACTTTTCCTGGGAAATTTGTAGTGTCTTTCGGGTTGTGTTGAGCGACAGGGAAAAGGCCAATCCACAGGCAGCAGTCTGAAGTAGGTAGGTAACGAGACACATGATCTTCTCATTGCTCCCCGAACTCTTCCTCGCTTGTCTATGTAGCTGCACCCCGGTGCTATCGGAAGGAGTTTGCAAGCGGAATGGTCTTATATGACATGTTGAGCGTGGCCAGGCCAGTTTGTCAGCACAGCACAGCCGCTGATGGCCTAGTAGGGAACCATAGACTTCTTCACCCGATCAATTACACTTTCGGGAATGGTGTTGGTGGCTAGCTGAGTAGTGAGGGGAGAGTAGAGACTGGACGGCAGCAAACAGACTCAGTTGGCTGTCTTGTTGTGATTGGAGACAGAATACAAAGATTGTGTTTTTACCAAGACTTTTACGGAATATTTTGCTACGGGGGTTTTATAGGTCATAAATGGTAGCAGGGACTTGTGAGTGTGAAACAGGAAGTTAGTGCTCGGCATCGACTGGTGATGACAGCACTCTTTCATTCACCCCCTTTGTGAGGTGGGTTATACAGTACGTGTTATGCCCCGTGTACACTAGCATGCAATGCCGCACGGTGAATCACCGCTTCCCATTCATTTTCAATGGGCGGAAAGCAGTGAGAAGCGGAGAGAGCGGGGACCGTTGGGCGGCGCAAATGGGGAATGGGAGACAGAGAAAAAGTTCAACATTTCCCAACTGGAAATCACCAGCGCAAACCGCTAAGCGATGTAGGCGATGACCAATCATATCAAGTGGTTCCCATGACGAATTTGACGCTATGCGGCCCAAGGCTGGAGACTTTCTTCAGCAAAGATGGCTGACAAAAATACTAGGATGGGAAGGGGAAAGGGGGATACCTAGTCAGTTGTACAACTGAATGAAGCAAATGTAAGTAATTGTAACTAGCTAACATTAGCCAGCCACCTGGCTAGCTTCATGGGTGTTGTGAAATGAGTATGAAATTGTAAATCGCGTTGTTTCATGTTTTAGGGCCGCCTGAAACAACCAGCAAACCAGGCTGTCGTCTTGTTTAACAGTGGATTTAAAGAATCTAGCTAGCTAAAGCATTTTTACTGCAAATTGAATGTACAATTTTGCAAACTTGCCTTGCTGATATTTGCCATGCAATGCAGCTGAAGTAACGTAGCTAGCTAACTATTTACTTGCTTATTGTGCAGTGGAGGATAAAAATAACTGTGTGCCAATGGATGTGTAGCTAGCTATGTAGCCGATATGTGTATAGACCCTAAAACATTTGGTATACATATTAGTTCAGAACTTAGCTATGCACCTCAGCTATCATAGCCAGTTGTATCAACTTCAAAACAGTTTGAATGCCAAGGATGCAAGTCGTATATACATGTAGTTATGACCATGCATGAGATCCCCACATTGTAGCCTGTACATTTAATATATCATGTACTCTACCTTGGCAAATAAAGTTGTAGTGCAGGTATGAATGTCTGAGATTATTTTTATCCAATTCCAGGAGTATCAAATTCCAGTCTTTGAATGATGCTGTCTCTGCATGTACGTATTACAATTATACACTTCAAGTGTTTACCAATCCTGGTCCTAGGACATCAGTGGTTACAAATTGTAACTATACAATAGACTATAAACATGATTTAACTAGTTAAAGGCTGATCTTTAATTCATATATTCAGAAATAGAATAAAAAAAACAGTACACTACACTTCCTATGCACCATGTAAATACTCTAAAACCGGTTCATCTCACTATCTCATTTCCTTCATCTGGATTGATCTGATAAACACAGGATAGGTTTAGCATTTCATCAAATGAGAGCCTTATTCCAACCAGTAGAGAATGTGAAACTCTTAATTGAAAGAAGTTCATTATTAAGTGTTATGAATGCATAATACATGCATTGGGTTACTGAGTGGCGCAGCGGTCTAAGGCACTGAGCTCTCAGTGCAAGAAGTGTCACTACTGTCCCTGGTTCGAATCCAGGCTGTATCACATCCGGCCGTGATTGGGAGTCCCATAGGGCGGCGCACAATTGGCCCAGCGTCGTCCGGGTTTGTTCGGGGTAGGCCGTCATTTTAAAGAGGAATTTATTCTTAACTGACTTGCCTTGTTAAATAAAAGTTGAATCATTTAAAAAAAAAATGTTTTTAAATAAATATTATAATTGTAGTATTATAAATACAATGTAAGTCTTTACGTCAATGCACATCAGCTGTGCATTATAGAGAGGTGTAAAGGGAAGGGAAAGAGGCAAGAACAGAGCAGGGAAGACAGCATATGAATAACAGTGCTATGCTAATACTCTCTCAGTTCATCACAATTACATAATCGTATCTCTAGTGGTGTCTCCTAACAAACCTTTGGGCTGGACAGGGAGCCAAAGGTTTGTTATCTTAAGAGCGGGTGGGGTGGAGATGACAGGACTGGGGGGATGACAACCTCTCTCACATCAAAACATACCTGCAGACGAGAGACAGATGGGGAAAGTGCATGTTTAAGCCTTGTGTTTTTTTTTGTCTATAACACTGTCAGTCATAATCAGTGAAATGCAAAACTGACCTTGGATCATTAAATCTGGGACTACTACATCTCTATCTGTATTTCATTGTAAAGCATCTCTTTAATAATACTTCCTGTTGACCCGACCAAGTGACCTCTCACCTGTGATCATGCTGTGCCCTCTATGTAGCCAGGTCAGATGCGGGAGGAGTCAGATGCCGATATAACCTTGAGGATCTAGGGAGAAGGGGAGAGAGGGATGAAGTGAAGGAGAGAGACTGTTATTGAGAAAAAAAAAGGTAGTGAAAGCAACAGTGTTCAACAGGAATCTGTGTGTGTGGCCTCACCTGGTGTCCACACTAAGTGCTGAGAAACATGCACAGACACACGAGGACAAACAATATAGCGTAGTTATAAGGTTGGCCCTCTTGCCTATTCTTTGAACCCGGACATGAGTTACCCGGACATGAGTTACCTGTGGGTCGTTCAGCAATCCCTATAAGAAAAATGGCTGATGAATGGCGAAGGGTTTTGGAATAAACCCTGAAAATAAGGTCTAAGGTTAACACACGCTTAAGAGATCTAATACATTTTGTTAAATTTTATCTGATTCTGAGATAACAGCAGTCAGTAGGAACCCCTCAACAACATTCTGCTGAAAAGGCAGCGCGGGAAATTAAAATATATTTTTTACGAGATATGTAACTTTCACACATTAACAAGTGCAATACACCAAATGAAAGATAAACCTCTTATTCATCTACCCATCATGTCCAATTTCAAAAAGGCTTTACAGCGAAAGCACAACATATGATTATGTTAAGTCAGAGCCAAGTCACAAAAACACACACAGCCATTCTTTCAGCCAAAGATAGGAGTCACAAAAAGCAGAAATATAGATACAATTAATCACTAACCTTTGATGATCTTCATCAGATGACACGCATAGGACATCATGTTACACAATACATGTATGTTTTGTTCGATAAAGTGCATATTTATATCCAAAAATCTCAGTTTACATTGGCGCGTTACGTTCAGTAATGCTTTGCTTCCAAAACATCCGGTGATTTTGCAGAGAGCCACATCAGAAATACTCATAATATTAATTGAGAAAAGATACAAGTGTTATTCACAGAATTAAAGATAGACTTCTCCTTAATGCAACCGCTGTGTCAGATTTCAAAAAAACTTTACGGAAAAAGCACACCATGCAATAATCTGAGTACGGTGCTCAGAGACAATATCAGCCAAAGAAATATCCGCCATGTTGGAGTCAACATTAGTCAGAAAGAGCATTATAAATGATGATGATCTTCATCAGAATGCACTCCCAGGAATCCCAGTTCCACAATAAATGTTTGATTTGTTCGATAAAGTTCATCATTTATGTCCAAATTCCTCCTTGTTGTTAGCGCGTTCAGCCAAGTAATCCATCTTCATGAGGCGCGAGCACTAGTTTCAGACAAAGTCCAAAAGTTCCGTTACAGTCCGTAGAAACATGTCAAACGATGTATAGAATCAATCTTTAGGATGTTTTTAACATAAATCTTCAATAATGCTCCAACCGGAGAATTCCCTTGTCTGTAGAAAAGCCATGGAACGAGAGCTACCTCTCACGTGAACGAGCGTCAAAGGTTTGTGGCACTCTGCCAGACCACTGACTCAAAGAGCCCTTATGAGCCCCTCCTTTACAGTAGAAGCCTCAAACAAGTTTCTAAAGACGGTTAACCTCTCTGGGATATGTGGGAAAATGTAGAGCGCCAAATTCAAAAAAATGATATGAAATCAAACTTTCATTAAATCACACATGTAAGATACCAAATTAAAGCTACACTCGTTGTGAATCCAGGCAAAATGTCAGATTTCAAAAAGGCTTTTCGGCGATAGCATAAGATGCTATTATCTGATGATTGCACAACAGTAAACAAAGAGAGTAGCATATTTCAACACTGCAGGCACGACACAAAACGCAGAAATAAAATATAAATCATGCCTTTGACGAGATTATTTTGTTGGCACTCCAATATGTCCCATAAACATCACAAATGGTCCTTTTGTTCTATTAATTCTGTCCATATATATCCAAATTGTTCATTTATTTGGCGCGTTTGATCCAGAAAAAAACAGCTTCCAATTTGCGCAACGTCACTACAAAATATCTCAAAAATTACCTCTAAACTTTGCCAAAACATTTCAAACTACTTTTGTAATACAACTTATTAAGGTATTTGTAAACGTTAATAATCGATCAAATTGAAGACGGGTCTATCTGTTTTCAATACAGGAGATCAACAAACTAACGCTACTTTTCGAGTCTTGCGCAACTCTCAAACAGTACACATGACGTTACACTGTTTCCAGATGGCCTTACTTCTTCATTGCACAAAGGAATAACCTCAACCTATTTCCAAAGACTGGTGACATCCAGTGGAAACGGTAGGAACTGAAAACATGGTGATTAGAAATCCAGTATCCCAATGAAAACTCATTGAACAGACAGTGACCTAAAAAATGAATGGTTAGTCCTCGGGGTTTTGCCTGCTACATAAGTTCTGTTATACTTACAGACATGATTCAAACAGTTTTAGAAACTTCAGAGTGTTTTCTATCCAAATCTACTAATTACATGCATATTCCAGCTTCTAGGACTGAGTAGCAGGCAGTTTACTCTGGACACCTTTTTATCCAAGCTGCATATCTTATATTCTGGGGATGAGTAGAAGGAAGTTGAAATTGGACATGCTATTTATCCAAAAGTGAAAATGCTGCCCCCTATCCTAGAGAAGTTAACAAATAGTGGAAGCCTTAGGAAGTGCAAAATGACCTCATAGACACTGTGTATTCAATAGGCCAAGCTTTGAAAAACTACAAACCTCAGATTTCCCACTTCCTGGTTGGATTCTTCTCAGTTTTTGCCTGCCATATGAGTTCTGTTATACTCACAGACATCTTTCAAACAGTTTTAGAAACTTCAGAGTGTTTTCTATCCAAATCTACTAATACTATGCATATATTTGTAACTGGGACTGAGTAGCAGGCAGTTTACTGTGGGCACGCTTTTCATCCAAACGTGAAAATGCTGCCCCCTATCCCAAACAGGTTAACATGACCTTTATGATTTAAGAAGCCTTTAGGTGCTTTGTGTTTTTAAGTACATCAATTCTTCAAAATTCACAAAAACTGATGTTAGCTGATGAAGATTATCTCATAGAACAAAACATTTAAGATCTCCTAAGCCTGTCTTTATCACAGACCTTACAAAAACGCTTTGTCCAATGAACCATGGTGTATTTAGTGCCTACAAAATGACGCCATTACTGTTTTTCTCTCTTGGGGGAGGATGTCATGTCTCATGGGCATAGATCTTGAGTGTCACTATTTTTGTCCAATTCCTGGGATGATCTTTATCAATCACCAAGTCAGCCTTTTGGCCTATGTTATGGCCCATTATCCCATTTGCTAACTTGGTGAAGTCCCACTTTGGAACTCCCATTTACTGTGTAGCTTTGTTTCCTGAGGCTTGATTGCAGGGTGTAACTCCAACAGTGGCAAGGTCTCCCAGGAATGCCAATGCTGTTTGGGAAGGCTTTAAGAATACTAAGCACTGTCAGTGCCACATTTTCCCTCTTAGGAAACCAATACTTTATGACCGCTCTCACCAACATAAACACTCTTTCTCCTTTCCCCCAGGAGTTACTCATTTAGAGAATTAGGGAGGCTCTGCCTTGCATCTTTCCCCTTTCCCCAGCTGCAGCTATCCCGGTGAGAGGACTTCATCCCGCTCATAAGTCCCCCAAGCGTCAAAAGCACTGTGATTTAAAGTTCATGCATCTGATCATGCATCAGCCCTGCACATTTCCACCTGTGGAATCAGTTAGGGATACCTGTTGTGGCTCTGCCCGGGCCCAATAGTTTATTGGAGGGGAAAATTCCAAATGGATCCCACAACCTCTTTTGCTTGGAAAGATGGGCCATCCTATTTCAGATGCTAATGGGGATTCAGTTGAAGAAGAACTGTTTTGTGCCTCGTAAGAATGCTCATTCTAATAATTAAGACGCTGTCTGTTTGCTGAACAATTTTGAGACCAGTGACAAGTGTGTATTTTCACCCTGCTGGAGCACTGTTCGTTTTTTGTTGCAACGTGGCTTCGATAATATATTGCGAGGCTACATCTCTGTTTTGATTGAAGCAAAGAGACACATGCCGTTGCATTTTTCTGTATGAGCTAAAGAATCACACGTAAGCAGAGTGGCCTGTCTGAAAGATTGAGTGCTTGACGGCATTAGTGAAAGATGAGGAGCTACAGCCAGGCCTTTGCAGTCGGCTCTCGTAGGTTTTCATTTTTTTGTCATCCATTACGGATGCATGAACTACTCTCCCAGGATTAGAGGAGTGGGTGGGCGGGAGAATGAGCGACTAACAGCTTTCAATCATCTCAATCCTGCTGCTCAGTTGAGGTTTATTAAACTATGTCCTCATTTGCAGAGCGAGAGAGAGACTTCTAAGACGGTCATCTTCGATGTAGTTGTTAAATATGTGTGCATCTCTTGAAATAATAGTATTATCATTTTACTGTGTACATGTATTTGTTACTGTTGCTACAGTATCAGTATTTTAAGGTGTTCACAGTTAGATTGTCTGCAGGGGGAACACAGTGGAATTGCCCGCTAACAGGAAGTACCGTCATTGTGTGTGTGAAAATGCGGCCATTGTATTTGTGCCAGTGACACACTTTCGGGGCTTATGATGTGTAAGCATATCTCTACTGTACAGTGCCTCAATTCAGAGAAGAGCTTCGCTGGAGGCTATTTTAGAGCCAGCCCCTTCAGAAGCCATTACCATGCATGCTGCTATAATGGTCCAAGATGAACATTCCAGACATTACCCACAAGCGCTGCAGCTGTTAACCTTTGAACCCCGCAAAGATGTGGCACAGCTATAAACAATGTGCAATATGGAGTGCGCAGAGCCGTAGACCATTCACGTCCACAGACTAGACTGCACTCACGTCTATGGCACTTTGTTTCATGGGAACCCCTCGAAACCAGAAATTCTAGCCGGGGCAACACAGTCCTTAGACCTGCCATTGCTACAGCAAACTGACAAAACGCATCTGCTGAAAATAGCGGGACCAGATTAGTGTTTTTAGCATTTATAAAAATGTAAGTCATTGGTTATTCGCTGTTAAGTCAATGTTTTTGTTTCATTTGGAGTCCAAGGGTAAGCCTTTTACCACCCAAGACTGTCCGGCGGTTCCCAGCCCTTGTGTGGTTTAGGTGACACAGCCCATGGAAATGTCCGATTCCCTCCAAACAGGATCGAGACTAGACTACATAACATTTGAGGGAATGAATGTTTGAGGAACATTTCAGTATTATGCTAAGTCTTTCCCCTCTACTAGAGATTCTCGATTTCACCCTCTTTAGTTGTACCACTGCCAAAAAAAGGTGTACTGTGTATTTTTTTCCCCAGCCTCCCGAGTGGTGCAGCGGTCTAAGGCACTGCATCGCAGTGCTTGAGGTGTCACTGCAGTCCCGGGTTTGATCCCAGGCTGTGTCACAGCCGGCCGTGACCGGGAGACCCATGAGGAGGCTCATAATTGGCCCAGGGTCGTTAGGGAAGGGTTTGGCCGGCCGTGTTTTCCTTGTCCCATCGTGCTCTAGCGACTCCTTGTGGCGGGCCGGATGCCTGCAATCTGACTTCGGTCGTCGGTTGGACAGTGTTTCCTCCGACACATTGGTGCGGCTGGCTTCCGGGTTAAGCGAGCAGTGTGTCAAGAAGCAGTGGGGCTTGGCAGGGTCATGTTTCGGAGGACGCATGGCTCTCGACCTTTGCCTCTAACGAGTCTGTAGGGGAGTTGCAGCGATGTAACTACCAATTGGATAACACAAAATTGGGGAGAAAAAGTGGTGATAGTACAAATATATATATATATACACACACACACATACAGTACCAGTCAAAAGTTCGGACACCTACTTATTCAAGGGTTTTTCGTAATTTTTTACTATTTTCTACATTAGTAGAATAATAGTGAACACATCAAAACTATGAAATAACAAATGGAATCATGTAATAACCAAAAAAGTGTTAAACAAATCAACATACACTGCTCAAAAAAATAAAGGGAACACTTAAACAACACAATGTAACTCCAAGTCAATCACACTTCTGTGAAATCAAACTGTCCACTTAGGAAGCAACACTGATTGACAATACATTTCACATGCTGTTGTGCAAATGGAATAGACAAAAGGTGGAAATTATAGGCAATTAGCAAGACACCCCCAATAAAGGAGTGATTCTGCAGGTGGTGACCACAGACCACTTCTCAGTTCCTATGCTTCCTGGCTGATGTTTTGGTCACTTTTGAATGCTGGCGGTGCTCTCACTCTAGTGGTAGCATGAGACGGAGTCTACAACCCACGCAAGTGGCTCAGGTAGTGCAGCTCATCCAGGATGGCACATCAATGCGAGCTGTGGCAAGAAGGTTTGCTGTGTCTGTCAGCATAGTGTCCAGAGCATGGAGGCGCTACCGGGAGACAGGCCAGTACATCAGGAGACGTGGAGGAGGCCGTAGGAGGGCAACAACCCAGCAGCAGGACCGCTACCTGATTAGTGATTTCTTTGCAGTAAATCGACCATGAAGGCCAGATTCACGCAGTCTCTTCTGAGCAGTTGATGTTGATGTGTCTGAGGCTGGTAACTCTATCCTCTGCAGCAGAGGTAACTCTGGGTATTCCTTTCCTGTGGCGGTCCTCATGAGAGCCAGTTTCATCATAGCGCTTGATGGTTTTTGCGACTGCACTTGAAGAAACTTTCAAAGTTCCTACATGTTCCCGATTGATTGACCTTCATGTCTTAAAATAATGATGGACTGTCATTTCTCTTTGCTTATTTGAGCTGTTCTTGCCATAATATGGACTTGGTTTTTTAACAAATATACCACCCCTACCTTGTCACAACACAACTGATTTGCTCAAACGCATTAAGAAGGAAAGAAATTCCACAAATTAACTTTTAACAAGGCACACCTGTTAATTGAAATGCATTCCAGGTGACTACCTCATGAAGCTGGTTGAGAGAATGCCAAGAGTGTGCAAAGCTGTCATCAAGGCAAAGGGTGGCTATTTAAAGAATCTCAATCTCAAATCAATCTCGATTTGTTTAACAGTTTTTTGGTTACTACATGATTCCATGTGCCATGTTTTAGTTTCTGGCCCAGCTAGGGCTGGTGACTGCCAGTAATGCCTTCTCTGACAAAATAAGAATCGAAATAAGAGATCGATTTCACACTGCAGGGGAGCACTCTGGAATTTGAGGGAAAGGGATGACAGGAATTGGGTTTCAGTCTGAGCCCTGTTAATATGTGGGAATGTAAGGGTCCATGGAACGCCGGCGTGCCTGCCTTTCTACTATAGCTCCAGTATTAATAGCAGAGATATCCCAGTGATTCTGTCTATTTGGGGAAAACAACTGTGCCAATGCAAAGTGGGTCAACTGTATGACCATCAGAACTCGGACTTTGACCCCCTTGACATTGTCTCTTGCCACCATCAACCTCTCCACTAGATCCAACCAACCACCGGAAGGAGAGTCTGTAACAAATTATCTTAAGAGTATTGTCAGGCTGTTGTTCCATACAAATGTTGGACTGAAACCTAGGAAGCAGAACTATCTCTCTGTAACAGATTAATAGCAAAAGAAATGACTTAGCGGAATTTATGTGCCATGGCCAAAAGTGGTACACTACACAGGAAAAGGGTGCCATTTAGGACGCAAGCTAACTCTCAGAGGATGCCCATTATGAAAGATCAGTGGATACAATAGCAATAGTGTAATCCTTTGAGTGCATTCATAGACATGTGTCCTCTCTATCCATAGTCTCTTTCTGGCAAGGCCTAGATCTACCAAAAGCTGGATCTGTTTATAAACTGCAATGCAAATGAAAAATATCTCGACCCAAATGTGATTGCGTATTTTGGGGGGAACGTCTGGAAGCAATCCAGCAATAGCTGCTAACAATTATTTCAATTAATAGTCACTGTAATAATGGTCAACTTTTCTTGAACCATTCTGAAGTGGATTTCCTGTTTCTGTGGAGTGTAACGGTTCCCCTTCCATCTATGTACTGTAGCTCTATTGCTTCTTTTCAAAGAAAACTGAATGGATTCATAAATTCCTAAATTAACTGGCGTTCTCTCGAAAACCTTGTTTCAGAAATAAATACGTGATTTCTTAAATACATTTAAGAACTGTGCAAGTACCCCAGCGTTTCCCTATATTCATTTAGCAGCGGAAAATAATCCTAAGGGAAACACTATTGTAGCCTATTGACCAGTTATTAATGTAGTTTCCATGTTTTTTTTGTATGTTGCTCTTATATTTCAAAAAACTTGGTACTGTAGTCCAAAGTGATGAACTGTACTGTTCAAAGAAATGGATCTGAAACGGGGAAGGACCACATTGACTTGTCCGATAAGAAACACTTATTTTTTTCGCTTTCAAAAATCGTTTTTTAAAAGGTTGTACACTTCCAGATGTAGAACCTGGTTTTACTATCCTAGAAGATGCAGACTGTCTGAAAGGATACCTTTTGAATTGGCCAGTTGAATAGGTTTTCAGTAGCAAATACCAAGTCCTCTTCGTGCTTTCCTTTATCTGATCAAGGGAAGAGGAAGTGTTGGAGGGAGAAAGTGAGCAAGAACGAGGCAAGGATAGAATTTCCAATCTTCAGATCCTTTGCTCATCCTGGTAGAGGCCCTTCGGGACAGATATGGGCAGACAGGCACGTCACACAACCTTATCAGCAGTCACTCAAAACCCTGAGGTATTCTAGGGGTGGAGGCAGGGGGCCATAGAGGCAGCTTGGGGCATAACCTAATCTCTGTACCTTAACTATAGACAGAGCAGACTCTAATTTTTTCAACATCCTGTTGTTTTCAGGTCAACTTAGAGTAAAAAATGTTAAAGATTCTAATATAATACTTTGGTGTAATACTAGTTGAATTGATGTGTTGTTGTGCCACTCAATGTAACCAAGACACTTCTGGAAAAGAGTCATGCTATCACTGCTAAAATTAACCACCCTCAGATTTAGCCTACACACACATGCCCTAAAGTGAAAGGGAAAATATTTAACGTTGTACACATTGAAAAATACCCTGGCCTGCAGTGTTCACAACAACCCTACAGGGCCCCTCCAGAATTGTCCAAACTAAATCCTTTCCCCCATTTTTTCAGACGCGGACGCCGGCCGGCCTGTCATTGACCGAAAATGGTCTCTTTAAATGGTCACATCCATCCAAGAAATGTTTCAGTGTAAACATACAGGCCACACCTAATTTACTTTAACTACTGCAGAGCAAACATTTAAAGGCTTTTGTGCCACCTAAACCCGTCCAACTTGAACACTCATGTTTTCGCATCGTCCTTCCTATCGTTTTTGTTGTTTTAGTTTTTGTGGTACAAATGTTTCGTGGCGATTCTGTGGGAAAGTCAACCTGAGCATGCCAGAGAAAGTTTGTCATTTTTAAAATGAAACCACTTTCATAAGTGTCCTTAATGCTGGGCATACACGACACGACTTCTAAAATGATTACACAATTATTTCCTAGTTGATCCTGCCCTGCGTAGTCTGCACATTATTATGTGCAGAAACATTAAAAAATAGACGGAGGCGCAGAATATGAAGCTGCAAATGGGCATAAGTGGGCAGTTGGGCATAAGTGGACAATATGGACTTTCTATTCTACCGAGGGAATTGAAGGTAATATAAAACCTTTCATATTGAAAAGACAGCTGTGTTCTCTCCACTGCTCCATCAGTCTGTCTTCCATAACCTCAGTTCGCACGTTGCTTTCCTCTTCACCGTCATTGTTCTGGTCTCAAACGCTGAGTGCTCATTGGCTATTGGCAGTAGTCCTTTCCCAATCGCATCGTGGCACTGCTCATTCTACAAGATGCATGACCAGGATATCTGACGGAAAATGTATCGGGAAATCCGACAGGGGTCTAGAGAACGGAACCTGCCATAATCGGCGCGTCTTTGACCCACTCAAACTACACGAGTCCCGATGTACTGATCCTAGACCAAGTTCGTTGGATTTCACCCTGATCATGAAAATGTGGGACAGCAAAAAACGTGGCAAGTTCGTGTAGTGTATGCCCAGCATAAGGTGTACATGATGCAGTGCAGGCTTTATTTGACCAGTAATTTGCTTTATTTCTTCCAACATGCCAATATTTACAAGTCTGCCTTTTTGGGCATACACTCCCCGCAAGGGCTACTATAGACACACACATTAAATGTTTCATTTATATTTTGTCCATTCTATGAAACATTAAAGTAGTGATTTTGCGTCCAAATGCCTCATCCACAATGCTGGAGTCGCCCTCAGCGATAGTTCCAGTTTCACCAAAACGTCCACTCCCTCGTCCTGCCTTCATCCCCTTGATGAAACCCGCTCTGAGAAACCAGTGATGCATACATACAGTAATGTGAGCTCGTCATTGCTAGCCATGTCCACATGCCATCTCGCAAACACTTTTATCCAAAGTGATTGCATGCGCACTTTGGCCACCGACATTTTTCGTATCGGTGGCCCCAGCTGGAATCAAACCCAGAACCCTAGTGTTGCAAGCACCTTGCTCTACCAACTGCTTTTTCCACACGATACCAAATGTCCAGGACTGTACCCGTTGGCCTCCGATGCATTACCTTAGAGGCTAACATAACTGATTAGCTGCACAACATTGGCCTCTGACCCTGACAGGGAAGACTGATGTGTAATGTGCAGGGTTAGGATTTCCCAAGGGGCCCCATAGTGACCTCAGTGGGTGGAACACAAAGGTAGTGGGTCCCAAGGGAGAAGAGGTTTCCAGTGGCCCATTCATGACCCGAGATTTGGCTCCAATCCAGAGAGGGTAGGAATTGGTTTATCCATTAGTCATTGGATGGACAGACAGTAAAAAGGGGGGTAGGTACATTTGAGAGGGCATGTCTGTCTGGGGAATTGCCGGCCAAATGCCCCTGACATGGTAGAGCATGGGTGGAATAGGCATTGTGTTGCTCATGTGAATTTCCTTTATTTTTTGGCTTCAGACCAATGCCTATTCTCACTTAAAACATAGCGACTTCCTCGAGTACTTAAAGTTGATATTTTCAAATAAACTACAAAATACATGTATTTTCTGCCCAGGTCTGACACATACACCACATACACATAATACTAGGGGCATGGGAATACTGCACCAAACGAATGAATGAGTGAAGGACATTTTCTTGTCAAATCACCAATTGGCAACCCATCCTTTATGGGATTAATTGGCACATAAACAAACATGACAATAATTCACTATGTTAATTAAATGATCATTCTTCTTCTGGTGTGCTCTGCATTGCGCATCGCATAAAGTGTGAATTAAAAAAATAAAATGATAAGGTTATCCAAACAATAATTACATCCCTAGAGCAGTAAAATAATATATTTACATACATATATACACATACATACACACATACATACATACATACATACATACATACATACATACATACATACATACAGACAAATAAATACCAGTTGTTTACCATCAACATCAGCGGTGCGTGCACTCCAGCATGTTCTGTCAATTAGCGCTGCATTCCCAGCCCCTATGCCAACCTCATGCCAACCCCATAATCTATGTCTGTCTCTGTTGACATAGGCCTGCTTGTGCCAACAAGGCAAAGCCCCCCTCCCCGCCACTGTTTGGTTACGTAAGCCACCTGTACCCTCCTCGCCCCAGTGTAACCTGTAGACTGACATTCTTTATCAGGGCTAGAACAATGTGTGGTCAGTGTCTTGCCTTTCTGTCTCACCATGACAGTCTCTCTTGCTCTCTTTCTCTCTCCTCTCTCTTTTCAATTCAAACTTGCTTCATTGGCACAACATTTCAGGCACTGTATTGCCAAAGCATACAACACATTTACAATACAAGACATATAGATGGAAAGAAAAACATGAATGAGAGTGTGTGTTGTCTTCGACAGTGGGGGGTCTCGGTTGCTGCGTAGTTCGCTCCTACAGTATTGTGTAGGCAATGTGGGAGTATCAGTATTGTATAGTAATTAAGTGTCTGTGTTTAAAAAAATAAAAAAACGTAATGATATACATCCAAAGAATAGTGTGTGTGTCTCTCTCTATCTCCCTCCCTCAACCTCAACCAGTACTCCCAGACCAGAAAAAGCCAGAGCTTCAATCACAACATAACATGTTATGGGTATGCTTGTAATCGTTAAGGACTGGAGAGTTTTTCAGGATAAAAAATAAACAGAATTTACCTTTTTTTTAAGCACAGCCTGTATATCAATACATACACACACACTATCTAGGTCAAATAGGAGAGAGGAGTTGTGCCGTTAGGTGTTGCTTTACCTGTTTTTTAAAACCAGGTTTGCTGTATATTTAAGCAATATGAGATGTTCCATGCAATAATGGCTCTATATAATACTGTACGCTTTCTTGAATTTGTTCTGGATTTGGGGACTGTGAAAAGACTCCTGGTGGCATGTCTGGTGGGGTAAGTGTGTGTGTCAGAGCTGTGTGTAAGTTGACTCGGTAAACAATTTGGGATTTTCAACACATTGTTTCTTATAAATAGAAGTGATGTAGTCAGTCTCTTCTCAACTCTTAGCCAACAGAGACTGGCATGCATACTATTTATATCAGCCCTCTGATTACAATGAAGAGCAAGACGTGACGCTCTGTTCTGTGCTAGCTGCAGCTTAACTAGAGGTGTGTTCGAATACTCATACTAACTGTACTAACCATACTATTTGTGATGTAAATTGAGTATGTAGTATGCTTATTGGTCATAGTATGGATATAGTTAGTATGTCAAAAGTTCCCGGATGTCATACTACTTTCGCCAAAGTACGAAGTATAAAAGCAGTGGACACTATTTCTGTGCTTTTAGGGCCCATAATGCAATTCTTCCGAAAATGGGTGTGGCTTCACAACGTTTTCAGATTTGAAGAAAATGGCAGAATAACTGATGAATTTACGAACGCTCAACACCCATTGAATGTGGCCGGGGTCAGTAAACGTTGGCAAAAAAGCATAATTAAATTGTTGCCAGCAGCACCGTTAGTCACCATCACTCTGGATAACATTAAAACAGCCTCACCATCTCTGCTAGTGCGAGTAAAATGGTCAGGGTGAGGTGTTCTCTCATTTGTATCTGGAAGTAGTTAGCCAGTTAGCTTGAGTGCTTGACTGCCATTGTGAGGTCAGAACACTCGGATCATCCCTACTCTGAACACTCCGAGAGCGAAACGCTCTGAATTTACCCAGAGGGCACTCTGGCACTCCAGATTGAATTTACGAACACACCCGAAGTCGTAAGATGTCTAGTTAGTAATTTGTTATGCTAACAGGCTAGCAAGAGGTTGCATAGCAACAGCATCAACTTTCGGTAGACAGGCGAAGCGCCTAGTACGCTCAACTGAAAGAATACAGGTAATTTACAGTATAGTAAAATTAACTAATAGTATGTAGTATATACTCATTAAGTATGTAGTATACAGTATGTTAGTATGAGTATTCGAACACAGCTTAGGTTTTCATTGCAGCACTAGGCCACACGACTGGACAATAATCAAGATTAGACAGAACTAGAGCCTGCAGAACTTGCTTTTTGAAGTGTGGTGTCAAAAATGCAGAGCATCTCTATTACAGACAGACCTCTCCCCATCTTTACAGCCATTGAATCTATATGTTTTGACCGTGACCTTTGTTAAGGGTTTCAGTATCTTCATTAGCTGTGCGTATATGGTTGAATTATCAGCATACATGGACACACATGCTTTGTTTCATGTCAGTGGCAGGTCACAGTTAAAAATAGAAAATAGTAGAGGGCCAAGAGAGCTGCCCTGCGGTACACCACACTATATATGTTTGACATTAGAGAAGCTTCCATTAAAGAAAACCGTTTGAGGTCTATTAGATAGATAGCTCTGAATCCACAATATGGGAGAGGTTGAGAAGCCATAACATACGTTGTTCAACAACAGGTTATGGTAAATAATATCAAAGGCTGCACTGAAATCTAAGAGTACAGCTCCCACAATCTTCTTTTCAATTTCTTTCAACCAATCATCAGTCATTTGTGTCAGTGCAGTATATGTTGAGTGCCCTTCTCTATAAGTGTGCTGAAAGTCTGTTGTTAATTTGTTTACAAAGAAATAGCAAGCTGATAGGTCTGCTGTTAGAACCAGTAAAGGCTGCTTTACCACTCTCGGGTAGCAGAATTACTTTGGCTTCCCTCCAGGCCTGAGGACAAAGACTTTCCTCCAGGCTCAGATTAAAGCTATGACAGGAGTGGCTATAGAGTCAGCTACCATCCTCAGTAGCTTTCCATCTAAGTTGTCAATATTGATCGTTAACAATATTTTTTCGACCTCCCCCACACTGACTTTACAAAATTCAAACTTGCAATGCTTTTTTTTCATTATTTGTTTTTTTATGCATGAATATGATGGATCACTGTTCGTTGTTGGCATTTCATGCCTAAGTTTTCCCACTTTGTCAATTAAATAATAATTCAAATAATTTGCAACATCAAATGGGGTTTTGTGATGAATAAGCAATCTGATTCGATGAAAGATAGAGATTTGTCTGTCTGCCCTTAATTTAATTTAAAGTACTCCAAAGTTGTTTTCATCATTCTTTATATCATTGTTCTTGGCTTCAAAATACAGTTTCTTCTTCTTTTTGTTGAGTTAAGTCACATAATTTCTCAATTTGCCACTCCTTTTGCCCCATTTCTTTCAACCATACAGTTTTTCAATTCATTATCAATCCATGGAGCCTTAACAGTTCTAACAGTCAGTTTCTTAAAAGGTGCATGTTTATCAATAATTGGAAGAAGCCATTTCCTAAATTCATCAAGTGCAGCCTCTGGATGCTCCTTATTAATCACATCAGACCAACAAATATTTTTTACATCATCCACATAAGAGTCACAGCAAAATGTTTTGTATGATCTTATACAGTGCCTTGCAAAAGTATTCATCCCCCTTGGTGCTTTTCCTATTTTGTTGCATTACAACATGTAATTTAAATAGATTTTTTATTTGGATTTCATGTAATGGTCATAATAGTCCAAATTGGTGGAGTGAAATGAAGAACAAAAAAAAAAATTGTTTCAAAAAATATATATATGAAAAGTGGTGCGTATTCACACCGTTTGCTATGAAGCCCCTAAATTAGATCTGGTGCAACCAATTCCTTCAGAAGTCACATAATTAGTTAAATAAAGTCCACCTGTGTGGAAAAATGTCACATGACCTCAGTGTATATATACACCTGTTCTGAAAGCCCCCAGAGTCTGCAACACCACTAGCAAGGGGCACCACCAAGCAAGCGGCACCATGAAGACCAATGAGCTCTCCAAACAGGTCAGCGACAAAGTTGTGGAGAAGTAAAGATCAGGGTTGGGTTTTAAAAAAATATCCAAAACTTTGAACATCCCACGGAGCACCATTAATTCCATTATTAAAAAATGGAAAGAATATGGCACCACAACAAACCTGCCAAGAGAGGGCCGCCCACCAAAACTCACGGACCAGGCAAGAAGGGCATTAATTAGAGAGGCAACAGAGAGACCAAAGATAACCCTGAAGGAGCTGCAAAGCTCCACAGCGGAGATTGAAGTATCTGTCCATAGGACCACTTTAAGCCGTACACTCCACAGAGCTGGGCTAGACAGAAGAGGGCCAGAAAAAAGCCATTGCTTAAAGAAAAAAATAAGCAAACATGTTTGGTGTTCGCCAAAAGGCATGCGCGAGTCTCCCCAAACATTTGGAAGAAGGTACTCTGGTCAGATGAGACTGAAATGTAGCTTTTTGGCCATCAAGGAAAATGATATGTCTGGCGCAAACCCAACACCTCTCAGTGAAGCACACAGTGAAGCATGGTGGTGGTAGCATCATTCTGTGGGGATGTTTTTTATCTGCAGGCACTGGGAAACTGGTCAGAATTGAAGGAATGATGGATGAAGCTAAATACAGGGAAATTCTTGAGGGAAACCTGTTTCATTCTTCCAGAGATTTGAGAATAGTGATTAATAACCTGAACAAGATTTCATATACTGGTTACAGTAAGAAGCTTTCTCTTGAGCGGACAGCTTGATGAAAACCAGGAAATATTCAGGTCCCTATGAATGTAGACCTCTCTGTTTACATCACATACGCTGTCAAGCATTTCACACATATTATTTAGATACTGACTGTTCACACTTGGTGGCCTATAGCAACACCTCCAAAGAAAAGGCTTTAGATGTGCCAAGTGAACCTGCAACCACAACACTTCAATAACACTTTACGTAAGATCTTCTCTAAACATTACAGGGATGTGGCTCTGAATATATACAGCAACACCTCCCCCATAAGCATTTCTGTCTCTTCTATAGATGTTATATCCTTGTATTGCTACTGCTGTATCATAAAAATAATTATATAAATGAGTCTCAGAAATGGGGATAAGATGGCGCTGACAGAGATGGTCGCCTCGCTTCGAGTTCTTAGGAAACTATGCAGTATTTCGTTTTTTAATGTATTATTTCTTACATTGTTACACCAGGAAATCTTAAGTCTTATTACATACAGCCGGGAAGAACTATTGGATATAAGATATAATTGCTCTTATATCCAATAGTTCTTCAATAGTTCTTTCTCAAGTTTTGAGGGAGCATGCAATTGGCATGCTGAATGCAGGAATGTTCACCAGAGCTGTTGCCAGATAATTTAATGTTAATTTCTCTACCATAAGTCTCCTCCAACGTCGTTTTAGAGAATTTGGCAGTACATCCAACTAGCATAGCAAACCGCAGACCACGTGTAACCACTCAACCCTAGGACCTCCACATCTGGCTTCTTCACCTGTTGGATCGTCTGAGGGGGAAGGGGCGCTGAAGATTATTTTTGTCTGTAATAAAGCCCTTTTGTGGGGAAAAAATTATTCTGATTGGCTGGGCCTAGCTCCGCAATAGGTGGGCCTGACTGTCACGACTTCCGCAGAAGTCGGCTCCTCTCCTTGTTCGTTCGGCGTTCGGCGGTCGACGTCACCGGCTTTCTAGTCATCGCCGCTCCATTTTTCATGTATCCATTTGTTTTGTCTTGTTCCCTGCACACCTGGTTTTCATTCCCCAATCAATCTACAAGTATGTATTCCTCTGTTCCCTATCATGTCTTTGTGTAAGATTGTTTGTGTTACGTGTTTGTTGTTGACACGCAAAACTGGTTTGTTTTTTCCGTGGTATTTCACGAAGATGTTTATTGTTAAACATAATTCTTGTGACTGGTTTGGTCGTTTTGCACTTTTGCCTCAATAAAGTGTGCACCTGTTCACAAATCTCTGCTCTCCTGCACCTGACTTCGCTACCAGTACTCACACACCTGACACTGACTCCCAAGTGGGTATGCCTATGCTCAACCAAGGCTGCGCCCCTGCCCTGTCATCTGAAATCCATAGATTAGGGCTTAATGAATATTTATTTATATTGACAGATTTACTTAAAAGAACTGTAGAATCTTTTGAAATTGTTGCATATTGCGTTTATATTTTTATATCCCCTGATATGGACCCTTTTCGCCCGGTGTCCCTCCCTCTCATCCTTCTCTCATCATCACTGCTTCTGCTCTCTGGAGTAATCAAACGCAGAGCAACCAGCATGCACCTCTCTGCTCCAGGGTGTGTACATGTCAGTGGAGGCTGGTGACTTGAAAATTGAGGAGGATGGGAGATCAACAGTGTTGTGTCTGTGACCATCATTAAATATGAAGACTATTATCAAATCAATTCTCTATTTGTAATTATTATTACGTGATTAAACTAATCATGTAAACTTTTTAATTAACTATTAAGATGGGGCACCACGGGAAAATGTTTAGAGTCTCTATTTCCCGAATAGACTCTTCAGATATTTTCATATCTTATCGATTAGTCTTCTATTAATGTATCATTATTATCTCTTTAGTCTTATATCTGAATGTCAGAAACCCTTGGATATCTGCATGAACCCTAGTCTCCATAATGAATCAGCGATATACAAATTGGTTTAATTATTTATTTACTAACTAACTAATCAAATCACAGAATTACATAAACAAACAATATAGTTATTGGTTACTAACACAATACATTTAAGTCCCTAGTTGGCTAATCCGGAATCACGACTTGGTAGACAATGGAAAGGGGTGGGGACAGATAAAGAGTGGGAAAGATAAAATGGATTCACTACACACAGTTGATAATTATATGCATTGAAATGCTAATACTTTGCACATGAATGGCCGCTCATTCAAAAATAATTACAATGTATATATTTATGCCCATATGTTGTTGTTGTCTTCTCTGTTGGACTCACCGGTCCATCTGCTGGAGAGTCAGTTCATCAGAGTCTCTGGTTAACTTCCCCAGAATTCACAATGTCTTTCGTGGTTGTAGCTTTCTCAGGGGCTCTGGATAGTGTCTGTTGTAATGGATACGTCAGGCGTACACATGGTCGTTGCATAGAATAGATGCTTCCGCGGTTGTCTGTATTCTCGTACTAGACCTATGTAATTTCCGGCTGCAGACTTGTAATTCTACGTCTAGGATTTGCTCTTATTCTGTAGTGATCAATAGTCTCAAGTTAGTCTCAAGTTCCAACACAACGCGCTGTCTGGTCTCCTGGGCCTACAGAGGGGTAGACATTTCAACCTGGGGACTCCGTCCCGGTGTATTTTGACTTCAGTTTGTAGATTTCTTAACCATTCCAACATATAGCGACAGCTCCATATTTTCTGGTCTAATATACATTTCATCAGGAGTAGGTTTTATACACTTCTGAGAAAAGGGAAGTCCATGACGCCGACGTAATGTCTATGCTCAAGGTGTGACCACTGATTTGCTTAACTTTATATGAAAACCCTTATTTTCTCATTTAGAAGGTTAACATCACATTACATCTTTTCACAAATAGCTTCATGTTTAATCACATACGTTTCACAATATTTAGATGACAACCCCATAATTAAGAAGAGTACACAACCAAAGACACAGTAATGAGTGTTTCCTGTCCTTCACGAGATCACCAAATGAAACACACTCATCATGACTGTCCCTTAAGTGCCCACCTACCACTCCCACATTATCAAAATTAGAAATATTGTTTAATTATTCAAATCTTTGATGTCCAAGGGTCTCTCTGTGTTCCACAGTTTACATTCCAATCTCGAACACTACAGAGCATAGAGGCAGTGTATTTGATGACTGCCATAAAACAGTCGACTTGCCGCACTCCTCTACGAGAGAGAGCACGCTGTAGAGCGGACCCACGGTAACCTGATCTTTCACATCGTCACAGGAGAGTTATGACAATGGTATAGGATAGGACCACATGGAGACGACAGTGTGTTTCAAAGACTAATTATTTTAACCAAAAGCATTTAATGAAGACATTCATAGTGCAGTGTTATGGGGAATGGAAATGAGAGGGCTACTTACACAGTGTTGGGAAGGGATCACAGTGATTGAATGAGGATATGAGACTTGAGTTCAGGTGTTCAGAGGCTTGATTTCAGTGCAGGACTTGACTGGGAAGACCAAAAACAATAACACAACACACTACACAGTTAGACAAAAAAGCTAAGAATGAGTTAGTTTAATCAAGGAGTAAATCATTGATGTGTTATAATCAAATGAAATCAAATTGTATTAGTCACATGCGCAAAATACAATAGGTGTAAACATTACAGTGAAATGCTTACTTACGAGCCCCTAACCAACAATGCAGTTTAAAAAAACAGATAAGAGATAAAAGTAACAAGTAATTAAAGAGCAGCAGTGAAATAACAATAGCGAGACTATAAACATGGGGTACCGATACAGAGTCAATGTGCAGGGGCACCGGTTATTTGAGGTAGTATGTACATGTAGGTTGAGTTCTTAAAGTGACTATGCGTAGATGACAACATAGAGTAGCAGCAGTGTAGAAGAGGGGGTGTTGGGGGGGCACTGCATATAGTCTGGGTAGCCATTTGAGGAGATGTTCAGGCGTCTTATGGCTTGGGGGTAGAAGCTGTTTAGAAGCCTCTTGGACCTAGACTTGGCGCTCCGGTACTGCTTGCCGTGCGGTAGCAGAGAGAACAGTCTATAACTAGCGTGGCTGGAGTCTTTGACAAATTTAGGGCCTTCCTCTGACACCGCCTAGTATAGATGTCCTGGATGGCAGGAAGCTTGTCCCCAGTGATGTACTGGGCCGTTCACACTACCCTATGTAGTGCCTTACGGTCGGAGGCCGAGCAGTTGCCATACCCGGCAGTGATGCAACCAGTCAGGATGCTCTTGATGGTGCAGCTGTAGAACCTTTTGAGGATCTGAGGACCCATGCCAAATCTTTTCAGTCTCCTGAGCTGGAATAGGTTTTGTCGTGCCCTTTTCACGACTGTCTTGGTGTGCTTGGACCATGTTAGTTTGTTGGTAATGTGGACACCAAGGAACTTGAAGCTCTCAACCTGCTCCACTGCAGCCCTGTCAATGAGAATGAGGCGTGCTCAGTCCTCTTTTTTCCTGTAGTCCACAATAATGTCCTTTGTCTTGATCACGTTGAGGGAGAGGTTGTTGTCCTGGCACCACACGGCCAGGTCTCTGACCACCTCCCTATAGGCTGCCTCGTCGTTGTTGATGATCAGGCCTACCACTGTTGTGTCATCGGCAAATTTAATGATGGTGTTGGAGTTGTGCTTGGCCGTGCAGTCATTAGTGAACAGGGAGTACAGGAGGGGACTGAGCACGCACCCCTGAGGGGCCCCTGTGTTGAGGATCAGCGTGTCTAATGTGTTGTTACCTACCCTCACCACCTGGTGGTGGCCCGTCAGGAAGTCCAGGATCCAGATGCAGAGGGAGGTGTTTAGTCCAAGGGACCTTAGATTATTGATAAGCTTTGAGGGCACTATGGTGTTAAACGCTGAGCTGTAGTCAATGAATAGCATTCTCACATAGGTGTTCCTTTTGTCCAGGTGGGAAAGGGCAGTGTGGAGTGCATTGGAGATTGCATAATCTGTTGATCTGTTGGGGCGGTATGCAAATTGGAGTGGGTCTAGGGTTTCTGGGATGATGGTGTGTTGGCATTACAGACTCATTACAGACTCGGACAGGGAGAGGTTGAAAATGTCAGTGAAGACACTTGCCAGTTGGTGATAATGTGATTCTGTTTGTGTATGTGATTGACTTTACATACAGTAATGAGAGAGAATTGATAGGGGTACTCACAGTCTTGGAGAGGAAACATTCAATGTGCCAATGGACGAGGGGGCACGTGACGTGGCTTCATTTCATGTCAGGAGAGAGTTGACAATGGTAGTGGAGTGGAGTCGTCATCACCTCCTAATCATGTAACAGGAGGGGACTTAGCTGTAAATATAACACACTACAGTATGTTCATTCTCCGATCCTAATCATATGATTGGATGGACAACGTCAGTTCATTCTGCAAAATATTTGATTGGTTGGAGGTCATCCTCCGGAAGTGGTCATAATTAATATGTAGGTCTATGGAAAGGGGGGAGGCCTACGAGCCTCCTAGGTTTTGTATTGAAGTCAATTTAGCCAGAGGAAAACGGTAGCTAGCTGTCCTCCGGCTACACTATGGCGCAACCCCAGAGAGTGCTGTTGAAGTTACTATAGACCTTCATTGCAAAACAACTTTTTTTGTGTTTCACTGTTTTAATTTTTATGAAATTTTACTGAGGAGGATGGTCCTCCCCTTCTTTCTCTGAGGAGCCTCCACTGGTGTATCTGTATATTTCTAAAAACATGTTTTCAATTTGTCATTATGGGGTGTTGTGTGTAGATGGGTAAAAACAAGTATTGAATCCATTTAGCATTCAAGCTGTAACACAAGAACATGTGCAAAAAGGCAACTGGTATGAATTCTTTCTGAAGGCATTGTATATATGATCCCCTGTGAGTTGCACTCTAGAGAATAGTGTGTCGCCGTGAGTGACACACACGCATGTAGGGAAAGACAGAAAGGTGTGCAGGCAGGCTTGCTCATACTCTCCCCTTGTTTCTGAGCTAGACTGCCATCACGTGGGTTGTGTTTAAACGTGTTGTATAAAAGCCATTGCTAGACATTTACATTTTAGTAATTTAGCAGATGCTCTTATTCAGAGCGACTTACAGTAGTGTGTGTAAACATTTTTTACTGGTCCCCCGTGGGAATTGAACCCACGACCTTGGTGTTGCAAGCGCCATGCTCTACCAGCTGAGACACACGGGACCACAGACCCTGCTCTTGGGTCAGTGTATCATTTTTGATAGTATGGTCGGGCAGACTGACTGCTGTATTCACGTTTCCTTTTACTACACATGTCAGCGAAACAGAATGTGAGCGAGATGGTTTCATGCGATTTCTACCTGGAGCAAATGATGACGGAAAGGCGGGCGGTTCTCAAGATCCTCCCTTTAGCTTACTGAGCCAACGGTGTAGATTGCGTGTTGACGAACAGCATCAGTGCGGATGATACTAAGGCAGGCTTTTCAATGAGGTTTGTTTGGTTTTTTTAAACCTGGAATCTAGGGAGTATTTTGACTGAGAGTTGGCTTGATGTGGATGGGTGGAGTTGTGGTAATGTGGAGTGCGTGTGAGCCTTGGCGGATTGACAGCTCACTGACACAAAATGGCAGAGAGAGAGGGGGAGGGGGACGGAGAGAGAGATGAGACGAGAAACCAGAGAGGAGGAATGGAAAGGAATGACTGCGAGAGGTAGAAACAAAAAGGAAATGGGAAAAAAAAGCAGGAGATGTAGAGAGAGAAGTGGGATTGCCGAAGGTTAAGATCAGTGAGAGGAAAAGAAAATAGAGTGGTATGAAAATAAATGACAGTATTTGAGGAAGAATACGTTGAGGGAAGACTGATGGAGAATGACAAGAAGAGACAAGAGACAGTGCCTGAAATGGGGAAACAGACGAAACGGGCAATACAATAAAGAGAAGGGAGGTCTAAAAAAAGACATCAGTTATTGTTAGAAGAGGGTAATGGCAGGGGGAGTTACAATTCTAACCCCTAAAGAAAGATGTAACAGTAGAAGGAGGAGGGGAGGGAGAGAAGAGGAAGAGAGATGAAACAGAAAATGAAAGAGTGAATTATTTGGAAGCAGAAACTGATCATATAGAAGGATGAGCAGCTATTGGGGATATTAACACTCACTCACTCACTCACTCACTCACTCACTCACTCACTCACTCACTCACTCACTCACACAGCTGGGGAAAGAGTGTACACATGTGTATGTGAGTGCATGTCTTGGCCTACTTTTCCTGGGCATGGTTGGAAGAGAGCCAGGAGGACTGTTGCTGAGTGAAGACTAACCGCACGTGGTCCTCTCTAGGAGGCTGGAGATATAGTATACACACACACACACACTCATGTGCTTATAATTTCTCCTTTCATACACTTGATCATGTGCTTACACTCACACACCCACATGCACACATACTTTCTGCTTTCATACACTTGTTCATGCAAATACACCACACACACACACACTAATATGCTTATACGCTGAGTATACCAAACATTTGGAACACCATCCTAATATTCAGTTGTTGCACCCTTTTGCCCTCAGAACAGACTTAATTTGCCGGGACTCTACAAGGTGTCGAAAGCGTTCCACAGGGATGCTGGCCCATGTTGACTCCATTGCTTCCCACAGTTGTCAAGTTGGCTGGATGTCCTTTGGGTGGTGGACCCATCTTGTTACACACAGGAAACTGTTGAGTGTGATAAACCCAGCAGCGTTGCAGTTCTTGACACAAACCGGTGCATCTGGCACCAACTACGTGGACAACTACATGCGTGGACAACTACTATATGTAGACAACTACAAATACCTAGGTGTCTGGTTAGACTGTAAACTCTCTCTCCAGATTCACATTAAGCATCTCCAATCCAAAATTTAATCTAAAATCGGCTTTCTATTTTGCAACAAAGCATCCGTCACTCATGCTGCCAAACATACCCTCGTAAAACTGACCATCCTACCGATCCTCGACTTCGGCGATGTCAATTACAAAATAGCCTCTAACACTCTACTCAACAAATTGGATGCAGTCTATCACAGTGCCATCCGTTTTGTCACCAAAGCCCCATATACTACCAACCACTGCGACCTGTACGCTCTCGTTGGCTGGCCCTCGCTTCATACTCGTCGCCAAACCCACTGGCTCCAGGTCATCTACAAGTCTCTGCTAGGTAAAGCCCCGCCTTATCTTAGCTCACTGGTCACCATAGCAGCACCCACCCGTAGCACACGCTCCAGCAGGCATATCTCACTAGTCGCCCCCAAAGCCAATTCCTCCTTTGGCCGCCTTTCCTTCCAGTTCTCTGCTGCCAATGACTGGAACGCACTGCAAAAATCACTGAAGCTGGAGACTCATATCTCCCTCACAAGCTTTAAGCACCAGCTGTCAGAGCAGCTCACAGATCACTGCACCTGTACATAGCCCATCTGTAATATAGCCCATCCAACTACCTCATCCCCATACTGTATTTATTTATCTTGATCCTTTGCACCCCAGTATTTCTACTTGCACATTCATCTTCTGCACCTCAATCACTCCAGGGTTTAATTGGTATATTGTAATTACATCGCCACCATGGCCTATTTATTGCCTTTACCTCCGTTATCTTACCTGTAACACTATGTTGTTGTATGTGTCGAACTGCTTTGCTTTATTTTTGGCCAGGTCGCAGTTGTAAATGAGAACTTGTTCTCAATTAGCCTACCTGGTTAATTAAAGGTGAAATAAAATAAAACTACCATACCCCATTCAAAGTTACTTAGATATTTTGTCTTGCCCATTCCCCCTCTGAACGTCACACATACACAATCCATGTCTCAATTGTCTAAAAGCTTAAAATCCTTCTTTAACCTGTCTCCCCCCCCCTTCATCTACACCCGTTGAAGGGGATTTAACAAGTGACATCAATAAGGGATCATAGCTTTCACCTGGATTCACTAGATCCGTCTATGTCATGGAAAGAGCAGATGTTCTTAATGTTTTGTATACTCAGTGTACTTTCTCAACACACACACACGCTCACACATTGGACACACACTTTTTCTGCTTTCATACACTCTTTCATGCACGCACGCACGCACACACACACTCATATGCTTATAATTTCTTCTTTCATACACTCGTTCATGACACACGCACCTGCACATACACGCACAGACGCACAGCTTGGAGAGATCTCAAGGACACTCATCGTTATTCATCACAGGGATAGAGAAGGGATGTTTTTTGCATGTCCCAGCTCAGTTTAGTTGACAGAAAATGCTACCCTGGCCTGCAGATGAACGACTCTGGTGGCAGTTGACATGTGATGTATGGTCACATCTGGTCAGTGTATTAAGTCCTGCTTTATGGGATGTGTGTCAACATTTATTTTTAAAGGGAAATCTGGAATTTTTGTGACATTTTCACTTCATTTACAGTTGAAAACAGAGGGGGGAGAGTGGCAAATGGAAGCAGGAGGACGGCTAGATGCAGGACTTCCTGTCTCCAGTGGGAAGTATTACATGACCAGCCAGGGAATTTTGGTTGAACAGCTGATGGAAGCGATTGGAGAAATGTAACCACTCTCAAATTGAGAGACGCAGCAATGGATGCAAGGACTGACCATCCAGGATAACAAAATTATAGTTTTAACCATGCTTTAAAGCTATAGTTTTTATTTACAAAAATAGAGTAAAACAAGATATTCTGTGTTCTGATAAAGTCTGACCGTTGAATTAAACTCGTGAGGCATTTCTAAGCTATCCCAAATTGCCCCTTTTAAGACCCTGTCCCCATTGACAGACAGATAAGCTTGCAGATTGATGGAAGAGGCCGGCAAGGCTAACACTATGGTAATTTCTATGTAGAAGGACCCATGAGCATGAACATGTGAAGTTCATAGAAGCATGTCAAATTGTGTGTCAAATGAAAGCTAAGAGTCTTTTTTTTGAGAAATTAATGGCATATAAATACATTTTTCAACCATTATCCATTCTAAAATTAGGAATATGCATAGACTTTGATTTCTGGTCAAACAGATAGAAAAGGGCTGTTAAGTCCCCTGCCAACTAATATCAACACTTATATTTAGTTTTTGATAAATGTTTCTAAGTTTAAAAAAACATTGCCTTGTTCTTTGACATTCTCTTACCAAAAACCCACATATCTTTAACATATACGTTCACAGAAGTAACACACAAAGGTAGACCTACCAATTAGTTATAGTGTTTTTACTGATGTAATTTGTTTTATTAATTATTCAGTTATTCAAACTCGATATTTCGTGACCAAATTGGTAACGGAATTTCCAGCAAAATTGCTAACGTAATTTCTGCAGTTGAATTGACTACAGTGCGAAATCATAGTAGTCACAAACCACAGTTGGGTTCACAAGTTTGGACAGTACAGCACAGTAGAGTATGGTAAAGAAATGTATAGTTCAGTACTATACAGTACAATATAGTTCTGTACACAGTAAAGCAGACTAGAGTTGAGTGCACTATAATGTCTTGTACTGTAGTGAACTATACTGTACTGTAATGAATAACACTCTACTGTACTGAACTATACTGAATTCTAAAGTACTGTACTATAGACATCTATGATTGGTTCAGATTTGGTCACGTCCGGACTAACCAAATTTGGTCTTGCTTGGGGGCAGAGCACATTAAAATAATAGCCAGTGTGTAGAATAATACCTCAAAATGCAAAAGAGGATATTGCATATATATATCTTTGTGTACCTATTTAGGATACATCACCATGAAGAGAATTATATTAATATCCATAATTATACATTTATGTGTAGTACAGATCAGGAACCCATGATGAAATTCCGTTACAGCAATTCCGTTACCATGTGTCAATCCCCTTCACACAATAACCAGTCATTGTGTCATGTCACAGCCGAGTTTTTAGAAAATGTGGACACAAAAACAGATTTTATAGAAATTCTGTTACTAAACCTTGCATCTGCACAGTTCTTTCAGTAAATGTGTTTTTGTAACATGTTCAGTATAAATGGTTAAAAGTAGTCCTTGTGCGTAGAGGTGTATGGTTTGTTAAACTTTGAAATCAATGGTCTTTGTTTGGCATACATTTTAAGTCAAAAATCAGTCTCAGCGCAATTCCGTTGCCGTGGAATTGCCCTTACCTGACTGCAAAGCTGATGTAAACGCCTGAGTAACATTAAGACAACGCTAGCCCAACGCTGCTACCAGGTGGTTTCCATGGGGTCATTGATAGCGTTGGAATGTTACACCTCCCCTGCGAATGTTTGCGGCTTGTCTGTTTGCCTGTTTGTCTGTTTTCTTGTCTGTTTATGTCTGTACCTGTGTGTGTGTGTGTGTGTGTGTGTGCCCAAGTGTTTGTGCCTGTACAAACACACACACATCCACAAACACACAGATGCAATGTCAAACTCGCACATACTGTATAATGTATAAACCAGTACACATTGATGTACTGGCTTGCAAACCTACAAAGACACATTGAGCACAGCCACACATACACACAAATATTTTTTTTTACTTAGGAGGGTCAGAGCAAGTCTGTTATTTCTCATTGGCAAACTACATTCTGTTGATTACCATATCATTTGTATGGACTCTATGGAAAACATTGATTCTTCCTGAGTGCCTGACCACCTTGCTTCTGTTTCAGTCACTATTGTAATGTTTCTTAATTTGCTTTTAAAGAGAGAGCGGGTGTAGGAGGTTGAAAAACAAATGAGAGAAAGAACGAGAGAAACCAAGGTTTTTTTCCCGTCGCTTTTTTCCCACCTCAGACTCTGTTGAGAAAGGAGCATATTCATAAAGAATTTACAGTGCGTTGGCTACCATATATTTTTTAGAGATTGCACTGGAAACTCACTCCTACGTTGAGAAAACGCTTAGGGAACCTGCAAGAGAGATGCATGAGACTTGGCCTCTGGGTAAAAGTAACGCACTGTACAGGGAATAGTGTGCCGATGTTGTGTCTTATAAATGCTTATAGATTATTATGCTTTGTGAATGATTATAAATACATGCGTGCGTGTGCGTCTGTGCCTACTTGTAAAACACCGGTATGGGAGTAAGCATTCATACGCCACTGACCACCTATCTCCTTTTCTAATCGCTCCAGCTCGGAAATCCTCCCGTCGCCTAGTCTCATTGAAAAATCAGCCCTTATTTTGGACTCTGTCATTGAGTATAGCCAGCCCATTGCTGCGGCAAAACAGAGTCCTTTACCCGTCTTGTCCTCCCCCATCCCCATCTTTTTTTTGCGCTGCTTGAGCGAAGGAGCAAACATGGTATGGCCAGCTTTTAGTGCCACTGCCTGCGCCCTCGCCCCACACAGAGGCCTCGTTGTAGGTGGTCGAAGAAGGCCAGATAGGGCCCATGCAAATGCACGGCGAGGAGACGGGTGCAGGTCCCTGCAGATCGCATCTCAGGCCGTCGTGGCCCATCCCTTCTCGTATACCCCCCCCCTGCGCGAGATGGAGGGACGGATAGAGCGAGAAGGTGGGAAAAATAGTATGGCCCCTTGAGTGGACATGGGTGAGGGGTTCAGTGTGGTTTTATAGAAAGAAACGCATCTTCATTCTTGGCTCCGAGTGAGAGGGTTTTCTGGAAGGGAAGCCTTCTTCACTTTTTACTTTCCCACTGGCCCTTCATTCACGGGTTTATGGCAACCTACTGTAACCTGCTTACCTAGGGATATTGTTAGGGGAAGATCTGGCAAACCTTGTGTCCCATTACATACCAGTACAACAAATTGGAAAGAAAATATAAAAGGCGAGTCAGGGAAGAGGATATGGCTATCAACATGATGGCAGATGAGGCTGTAATATTGAATCACAGTATCCATATATTGTTATGCCTGTTTCTTTTTGTTACTCCTTAGGAGGTTCTGTGATTGTACAGGACTATATCTTTGCGTATTTCAGGCTGTGAAGTTCTCAACAATGATGCAACTCACAATGTTGCCATGACAAGCCACCCTCTGGGATTGTTTAGCCCTAATTCTAGCCTTACCTCCCTTTCTCTCTTGTCTTTCAGATCATGCCCCCTAGATAGCAGCCTCACCACCCCTTTACTCCCCCCCCCTTAACCCTCTCGTCCCCTACTCTCCGGTGGTCCACGATGCCCCCGCGGAAGCGGACGCGCCCCGCCCTGGGGTTCCTGTGCTGCTTTGGCAGCAGCGAGCCCCCGGAGATCAACCTGAAGGACAGCGTGCCCCTGCAGTTGCTGGAGTTCAGTGCCCCCATGCCCCCGGCCGAGGAACTGCACGCACGTTTCTCTGAACTGGTGGTGAGTTGGGGAGAAACAAATATTTCCATCATTTACTACAGCAGGGCTGCCCAACCGTCTTCCTGGAGTCCAACCCTAACCTAACATACCTTATTCAGCTAGTTAAAGGTTGTGTTTCCCTGCTCAGACGTTGCTGACGCATAACAGATCTTACAATGCCTGGATAGGTATCTCACATACAGTGGCTGGTGGGAGGAGCTATAGGAGGACGGTCTCATTGTAATGCCTGGAATGGAATCAATGGAACGGTATCAAACACGTTTGACTCCTTTCCAGGTTTTCCATTCCAGCTATTATATAGAGCCCCTCCTCCTATAGCTCCTCCCAACAGTCTCCACTTTTTACGAATCAACTAACCACATCATATATTATAGCAGTCTGGTGGCCGACTGCACAGCTGATGACATTGGTTGATGCATGCAACGTCTGAGCAGGGGAACGTGACCAAGGTCTTGGTGAGCAGCTGATAAGTAGAATCAGATGTGCTAAAAAATTAGGGTTGGCCTGAAATCCTAGGTTTCCAGGAAGAGCGTTGTGCAAGCCTATACCACAGTATATACACTGGTGGAGACTTGTGGAGGGAGAAATCAGATGATGGGAGAAATCAGATGAAGCATGCAAACTTTCCTACCATTCCAGCCATCTTTTTAAAATATTTATTTATTTTTATTTAACTAGGCAAGTCAGTTAAGAACAAATTCTTATTTACAATGATGGCCTACCCCGGCCAAACCCTAAGCCGGATGACGCTGGGCCATGTGTGCGCCGCCCTATGGAACTCCCAATCACAGCCGGTTGTGATACAGCCTTGAATCGAACCAGGAGCTGTAGTGATGCCTCTAGCACTGAGAGGCAGTGCCTTAGACCACTGCGTCACTACAGACCCGGGTTCGATCCCAGGCTGTGTCACAACTGGCCGTGACCGGGAGTCCCGAAGGGCGGCGCCCAATTCGCCCAGCATCGTCCGGGTTAGCGGAGGGTTTGGCCAGTGGCACTCATCGCGCTCTAGCGACTCTAGTGGTGGTCGGGTGCCTGGAGCCTGACTTCAGCCGTCAGTTGAATGGTAAATTGGTACGGCTGGCTTCCGGGTTAAGCGGGCAGGTGTTAAGAAGCGTGGTTTGGGCCTCCTGGGTGGCGCAGTGGTCTAAGGCACTGCCTCGCAGTGCTAGCTGTGCCACCAGAAACTCTGGGTTCGAGCCCAGGCTCTGTCGCAGCCGGCCGCGACCAGGAGGCCCATGGGGCGGCGCACAATTGGCCTAGCGTTGTCCGGTTTAGGGAAGGTTTGGCCGGCAGGGATATCCTTGTCTCATCGCTCATTAGCGACTCCTGTGGCGGGCCGGGCGCAGTGCACGCTGACCAGGTCCCCAGCTGTACGGTGTGTCCTCCGACACATTGGTGCGGCTGGCTTCAGGGTTGGATGCGCGCTGTGTTAAGAAGCAGCAGTGACGTACTTGGTTGGGTTGTGTTTCGGAGGACGCATAGCTCTCGACCGTTGCCTCTCCCGAGTCGGTGCGGGAGTTGTAGCGATGAGACAGTATCTACTAACAATTGGATACCATGAAATTGGGGGAAAAAAAAAAAGAAGCGTGGTTTGGCAGGTCATGTTTTGGAGAACCCATGACTCGACTTTCGCCACTCGACTTTCGCCTCCCCGTTGGGGAGTTGCAGCGATGAGACAAAATTGTAATTGAATCCCACCAACTGGGGATCCAGGCCCAGCCAATCAGCATTCGTTTTCCCCCACAAATGGGCTTTATGACAGACAGAAATACTCCTCAGTTTCATCAGCTGTCCGGGTGGCTGGTCTCAGGCGATCCCGCAGGTGGAGAAGCCGGATATGGAGGTCCTGGTTTGGTGTGGTTACACGTGGTCTGCGGTTGTGAGGCCCGTTGGACGTACTGACAAATTGGAGGTGGCTTATGGTAGAGAAATGAACATTCAATTCTCTGACAACAGCTTTGTTGGACATTTCTGCATTCAGCATGCTCCCTCAAAACTTGAGACGTGTGGCATTGTGTTGTGTGACAAAACTGCACATTTTAGAATGGCCTTTTATTGTTTCCATCACAATGTTCACCTGTGTAATGATCATGCTGTTTAATCAGTGTTGATATTCCACACCTGTCAGGTGGATGGATTATCTTGGCAGTGGAGAAATGCTCACTATCAGGGATGAAAACAAATTCGTGCACCAAATTTGAGAGAAATGTTTTTTTGTGCGTATGGAAAATGTCGGGATCTTTTATTTCAGCTCATGAAACATGGGACCAACACTTTACATGTTGCGTTTATATTTTTGTTCAGTATATGTCAACAATCCTTCCTCCAAAGGACCATTCTATGGATTAAATTGCGTGAAAATCCCCCAAATCTTTTTTGGAGGGGATTTCACATCGAATCACTCAATAGTCTTGTCAATCAAATTTTGAGTCAACCAATGTTTAGACATGGTTAGCTCAACTGGTCCTGATATATGACCAACTGCTTAAATTTGTCTTACCCACTGGTATAGTTATCTGGATACTTGGTTTGATCCTGCAATCAAATTGCTGACATTGTTGACTAGTTCGCCAGACATCTGGTCAATTGGATGTCTGGTCATCTGAACATCTGGCTGTAGTACTTTACACCAAAACTGAGGTCTGTCATGTTGAGCTGAAGTTTTGCATAACATCGTAGGGAGAAAGTAGTGGGGGAAAATGTAAGGAAAAACATAACTGAGTGTGTTTCCATGTCACCGGGAGTGAGGGATTATTATTATGAAATGCAGCTCCTTTTTTCACAAAGAGCAGTAAGCTTCAGTGGAGTCTGGAGTAGGAGTGACATATATGGGCCAAACAGTGGAGCAAACCATCTCTGTATGTTTTTCTGGGGGCCTGGCACTCCACAAATGGTGTCTCCCAGAGAAGTCACTATTTAGGTTTAGTTTTAAAATAGAGTTGCTTTTACAGTGGGCAGTAATTGTGCCACGTTAAGACCCAACGGTTTATGTTTTGGCACCCCAGTAACACTTTATTTGGATAGTCCCAAATAGATCATTTGTAGATGTTCAGTCACTGTCAACAACATTTCAACTAACTATCCTGTAACCCTCGCCCTAACCTTAACCCTTATCCTAACCCTAAACTTAAACCTCATCTTAACCCTAACACTTATTCTAAACCTAACCCTAACTGTAACCATGGCAAGCAGTTGCTTGTCAACAGATATGGGACTATCGATATAAAGTGGGGCCGACGCCTGTTTTATTAGAGATACTGAAAATTGGTGTCTCATTGCCTTACTTCCTTTCGGATATGTACACTCATTCCACTCAACATTTTGTCGTGCCAGCTGAGTAAAACACTGCAAGAAATACATTTATTGATTCAACCATTGTCACGATCGTCATAAAAAGCGGACCAAGGCGCAGCGGGATATGAAGACATCTTCTTTTATTAACTTCTTGCCACTAGGGGGTGCCATTTCGACATAGCACAAATTCGTATCCAAATTAAACTGCCTCGTACTCAATTCTTGCTCGTACAATATGCATATTATTATTACTATTGGATAGAAAACACTCTCTAGTTTCTAAAACCGTTTGAATTATGTCTGTAAGTGAAACAGAACTAGACTTAGAGCAATTCTCCTATGAGGATTTGAAAATGGTGAAATCTGCTTGCTGTTACCAGACCTGTGGATAACCCTGACTGTCTTCTATTGGTTGAGATGCACTGCATACGCCTTCCCCTGGTTGTTAGCGAATAGGGAGTCTTGAAATGGCGTCTCTACGTAGTTCCCAAAGTCTATAAATTGATTGGGAACGAGGTGGCTGATTCTTTTCACCTTCGCTCGGGCGCACTGAGGAGCTGGGGACGTTCTTTTGGAACCATCGGTTATACATCTCAGACATTTCCGGCTGTGTTTTTATTCGATATAGGTGTTGAAGACATCGTAATGTTGTTATTTTGAACCGAATTATATCAGTTTATGTCAGTATATTGCGATTTTCGGGTATTTATTTTCTTGGCGCTGTAGAAAGTTGGGTAGCTCTCTCTCTCAAGCTAATGTTTACTGCTAATTGCAAAGTGGAAGACGACATAATACAACCTAGCAACGATTCTTTTGGACAAATGACGCCTTTCCCAAGATTCTGATGGAAGCCCGGCAAATAGTAAGCAATTTTTAGTGTATTAATTCGTATTTTTGTTGACAAATGGCAAATAATTATTCCGCCATGTTTTTCGGTGCATCTCGCTTTAGCGCACGCTGTATGCTTGAAGTAACGTTAAATTTAAAATTTTAACCCAGCGATTGCATTAAGAACTAATTTGTCTTTCAATTGCTGCCCAACCTGTATTTTTTTAGTCAAGTTTATTATTAGTTATGGATTAGATTAGGTTCCTGTCCTAGATGGCGCCCGACAGATTGCTTGAAGTTTTGGCCACTAATCACGTTGTATAACAACGAATTGTGCCGCTAAATATGCACATTTTTGAACATGACGAAACACGAAACGAACACTTTTACAAAAAAAAACAACAAACGACCGTGAAGCTACAAACGTAAGTGCATACACAAGCTACAAACGTTCAACATAGACAATTACCCACAAACACCTAAAGCCTATGTCTGCCGTAAATATGGCTCCCAATCAGAGACAACAATAAACAGCTGTCTCTGATTGAGAACCAAATCAGGCAACCATAGACTTTCCTAAACACCTACGCACCTCAGAGCGAGTGCGGGGAGAAGGATCAGTGCGTACAGGGCTCTGGAGACGCACATGAGGCTTGCTGCGTGGTGCCGGAACTGGTGGTACCGGGCTGGGGACACGCACCTGAAGGCTAGTGCGGGGAGAAGGAACAGGGCATACTGGACCCTGGGGACGCACATTAGGCCTAGTGCGTGGTGCCGGCACTGGTGGTACCGGGCTGGGGACACGCATCTCAGGGCTAGTGCGGGGAGCTGCAACAGAACACACAGGACTCTGGAGGCGCACATTAGACCTAGTGCGTGGTGCCGGAACTGGTGGTACCGGGCTGGGGACACGCATCTCAGGATGAGTGCAAGAAGCAGGAACAGGACACACCGAGTTGTGAAGATGTACTGGAGACCCGGTGTGTATAGCCGGCATCAAATCTTCCGGAACTTTAACACAAGTTTCAGGCTGAGTACGAGGAACTGACACAGGTGGCATCAGATAGCTAACACGCTCCTCAGGGAGAATGCCATGCATACTCTGCCAAATCAACAGCTCTCTCTCTTCACTCTCCTCCAATTTCGTCAACAACTCCTCGAATGTCTCATAATCTCCCCTTCGTTCACTCTCCTCCAATCTGTCCAATAACTCCTCGACAATCTCAGACTCACCCCTCAACTTCGCCGACTGCTCCAAATCCCCCCCCCCCCAAGATTTTTTTTGGGCTGTCTCTCGGGCTTCCTACCGTTTCGCCGTGCTGCCTCCATTCGCCGGTATCCCTCCTCGCACTGCGCCAGAGAATCCCAGGCGGGCTCCGGCACTCTCTTAGGGTCGATCGCCCATCTGTCGATCTCTTCCCACGTAGTGCAGCCCAGATCCTTCTCCTGTTTCCGTGCTGCCTCCTCATACCGCCGCCTCTCGGCTTTAGCTGCCTCCAGCTCTTCACGAGGGCGCCGATATTCTCCAGGTTGAGCCCTTAGCCCAGGGGTGTCAAACTCATTCCACGGAGGGCCTAGTGTCTGCAGGTTTTTGGTTTTCCCTTTCAATAAAGCCCTAGACAACCAGGTGTGGGGAGTTCCTAACTAATTAGTGATGTTAATTCATCAATCAAGTACAAGGGAGGAGCGAAAACCCGCAGACACTCGGCCCTCCGTAGAATGAGTTTGACACCTGTGCCTTAGCCCTTTACCGTCCAGTATTTCCTCCCATGTCCAGAAATCCTTTTTAGGTGGGTCCTGTTGCTTTCTCCCGTTACACCGCTGCTTGATCCTTTGTTGGTGGGTAATTCTGTCACGATCGTCATTATAAGCGGACCAAGGCGCAGCGGGATATGAAGACATCTTCTTTTATTAAAGATGACGAAACACGAAACGAACACTTTTACAAAACAAAACAACAAACGACCGTGAAGCTACAAACGTAAGTGCATACACAAGCTACAAACGTTCAACATAGACAATTACCCACAAACACCTAAAGCCTATGTCTGCCGTAAATATGGCTCCCAATCAGAGACAACAATAAACAGCTGTCTCTGATTGAGAACCAAATCAGGCAACCATAGACTTTCCTAAACACCTACACTGAACACTACCCCATACCTACTACAAAACCCCCTAAACAATACACACACCCTAAACTAGACAAAACACACAAACATCCCCCATGTCACACCCTGACCTAACTAAACTAATAAAGAAAATCAATATAACAGAGGCCAGGGTGTGACAACCATGTTGATCTTCATACACCATCACCTATTGGTCCACAGATCCCATGAAGTACGGGCATAGGACATTGTGTCATATTTCGCGAACTGATGTCATTCTTACCTCAAGTGCCTCTTGGTTCTTGACAACCTTCTCGGTCTAACCTCTCAAGATCCTTCTGTGCCGTTCGCTAACTCTCAAACAAATCCAAAGGAACCTGGGAACAATTGCGATTGATTTGGACAAGTATAATGTAGACCACATCAGAGAAGTTAATGGATACCACTAATCACAATAGCCATTTAGGGCAGGCCACAGCATTTCCTGATACAGAATGTTTAGCTTCCATTAATTGACTTGGGGCTCGTTTAATCGGTTTCTTCCCAGTGTCGTGTTCACAGCACGCACACGGCAATGATTTATTTGCCACGTGAAAATTTGACTCTGGGTGGAGTGGTGACAGTACATTTTTTGTTTATGGCAATTCCATCTCGGGTGATAACATTTAATCATCAAAACAGAATTGCTCTCACATTTGAATAATTGAAAATGGGCTCTCTCTGTAATCTCTGTAAACGCTGTGTCTGCGTGTGAGTGTGTAAGTGTGTGCTTGTCTGTGGTGTGCTGGTTTGTTGTGATGCCAGTGTGGTTAGGTGAAATGCCTCTTGAGATTCCTGGCAAAAGAGCCAAAGTGTAAGGTTGTTTGGGGACAACGCGGGTGACATTTGAAATGAGTACTGATGGCTATAGGATAGATGCAGTGGAATTCAGGTCTCTGTTGTCTTCTGCAGTGCTGTAGAAATGTCTACATATGGCTGCCATGTGCACACAATATGCTCACACTGGGCCAAACTCAACCGTGGCGCTACCTCCTTACACTGCACAGTGAAAGAGGAAAGAAAGTGAGTGAGAGACCGACATACAGTGGGGCAAAAAAGTATTTAGTCAGCCACCAATTGTGCAAGTTCTCCCACTTTAAGATGAGAGAGGCCTGTAATTTTCATCATAGGTACACTTCAACTATGACAGACAAAATGAGGGGAAAAAATGCATAAAATCCCAAAACCACACGGGGGGACCTAGTGAATGACCTGCAGAGAGCTGGAACCAAAGTAACAAAGCCTACCATCAGTAACACACTACGCCGCCAGGGACTCAAATCCTGCAGTGCCAGACGTGTCCCCCTGCTTAAGCCAGTACATGTCCAGGCCCGTCTGAAGTTTGCTAGAGAGTATTTGGATGATCCAGAAGAAGATTGGGAGAATGCCATATGGTCAGATGAAACCAAAATATTACTTTTTGGTAAAAACTCAACTCGTCATGTTTGGAGGACAAAGAATGCTGAGTTGCATCCAAAGAACACCATACCTACTGTGAAGCGTGGGGGTGGCAACATCATGCTTTGGGGCTATTTTTCTGCAAAGGGACCAGGATGACTGATCCGTGTAAAGGACAGAATGAATGGGGCCATGTATCGTGAGATTTTGAGTGAAAAGCTCCTTCCATCAGCAAGGGCATTGAAGATGAAACGTGGCTGGGTCTTTCAGCATGACAATGATCCCAAACACACCGCCCGGGCAACGAAGGAGTGGCTTCGTAAGAAGCATTTCAAGATCCTGGAGTGGCCTAGCCAGTCTCCAGATCTTAACTCCATAGAAAATCTTTGGAGGGAGTTGAAAGTCCGTGTTGCCCAGCAACAGCCCCAAAACATCACTGCTCTAGAGGAGATCTGCATGGAGGAATGGGCCAAAATACCAGCAACAGTGTGTGAAAACCTTGTGAAGACTTACAGAAAACGTTTGACCTCTATTATATACCCTTTGTTGGCAATGACAAAGTATTGAGATAAACTTTTGTTATTGACCAAATACTTATTTTCCACCATAATTTCCTAATAAATTCATAAAAAATCCTACAATGTGATTTTCTTGATTTTTTTCCCCTCATTTTGTCTGTCATAGTTGAAGTGTACTTATGATGAAAATTACAGGCCTCTCTCATCTTTTTAAGTGGGAGAACTTGCACAATTGGTGGCTGACTAAATACTTTTTTGCCCCACTGTAAGATGTGAAGGTAGAAAAAGAGAGAGGTTTGAGTGGGCAGCGAAGAAAGTAAATCAAATCTATTGATTGTGTTTGTAACTAACAACTAATCATTTTTCAAAATATATGACAGGCTATACAGTACAACCTGATTGTGTATGTATTTGTTTTGATTGAAGGTGTGTTGTACTTCCACATTTGACAGTGTCCAAGTCTTATGATCTTGGATCATAGGCTGTTCTGGATGGCTGTACGTGGGGAGTAGCTTGTTGAGCCTAGCCCAGTTGGTGCGACAACATCAATACCAGTGGGCATCTGGCATGGGTAGGGGGCAGATGACAGATTAGTGAGGAGGCTTTCTCTCTTTGCCTCCGTCTCGCTCTCTCTTTCGGTCTCTCTCATTTTGTCTCTCTGTTTGTCTCTTTCTCTGTCTTTGTATTTATCTTTTTCTATCTCTCTTCCTCTCTCTTTTTATCTCTCTTTGTCTCTGTTTCCCTCTGTCTTTTTCTCTTTCCCCATGTGTTTCTCTCTCCCTGTCTGTCCCCCAGAAGAGATGAATCTGGGGCAGTCTTAATCCCACCATTCCAGACTAATGTCCAGCCCAAGACCAGAATCTTGTCCCTTGACCTTTGATCTTTGCATGGCAACCTTCAAAGACCACACCACAAAATAGTTGTTTTAATGTACATTCTAGTTACTATGTTTCATCTGACATTATACTCATGTCATTTAGCCGATCCTCTTATCCAGAGAGATTTACAGTCAACTAACTCGGGATGTTAAAAACCCTACCCTAACGTTTCCCCGGCTGTGGGGGAACGGTCCCTCGAGCCGGATGAGAACAAAAATGTGTTGTGTAACACGGGGAACAGCCCTCCGTCCCCTGAGAGCCCATTGGAGCGACTACCCTCAGCGGTGGCCATGGGATGCACCCTAATTCCTCTTCCCTCTTTTCCTCTTTCCCTAGTTGTGCATGTCTGTCCAACTGGCTTCCTTTTTCCTTGCCCTCCCCCTCTCGCTTTCTCTCTCTATCTCTCTGTTTTCACCTCACTTTCTCTCTCCCTTTCTCTTGCTCCCCTCACCCCCCCACCCCTTCCCCATCTCCCTCACCTTCCTCTCCTGCCAGCCCTCCATGTCCTGAGCCAACCCCATTAGCAGGGCTTGATCCAGGGCTCACTTGGACCAGAGGGGGGTACACTGTGGCTCATCAAAAGGGTCTGAGGGAGGAGTAACAGTGGGGGGAGGAAGTGTGGTGGTGGTGGTGGATGTAGGGGTGGAGTTGGCAAATACCAGAGCGGTGCCAAGCCCAAGACATCTCACTGAGATTAGACTAGTATGGACAGAGAGGACATGTTCCTAGATCAGCACTATGAGACTCTTGATTAATACGGGTCCTGGGCTTGCTCCAGGGCAAAGACCTCATGGTATATGTTGGGAAAGAAGTCTGGGTGGTGTTCAGTAGGCACAAAGATGAAGAAAATGTGCCAAAATGGTAATGTCTAGACCTTGTCTGTTGCAAAACATTTCACTACAGTGTGCCCTAATGAGGACAGCCTTGGGGTATTTCTCTCTGTCTCGTTCATCTCATTTAGTCGCTACAGCTTCCTGTTGGTCCTCCCGGGGCCTTATATGACTTCCTCCCATCTTGCCTGTCTTTCCTCTCCTTTCCTGTCGAACCCTGAATGGGCTGGAGTAGAAGATCATGTGTGTGCATGCGTGCGCCATTCGTTAGCAGCAAGCAATCTCAGTCTTATCCACACATACAGGACCCATATGCCCCATACACACTCAATGACACACACACACATCGTCATCACGGCCAAGCATCATATCTAAAGAGATTGCATGGTACGTTGGCTTATTTTTTAGACCTCCCACTTTGGGCTGGATGTGTGAAAGTGTAGTTTAAACCTGCATAATCTATGAGCAGAATTACTGTTTTACCTCAATTATCCACGAAATCCATAGTTTGAAGGCACTGTTTTCAGTGCCATTTTCCCTACATTTTCCCCACGTGCACCAGCCCCCTAGTAATTCGAGTTTCAGCCAATGAGCTTCAGCCCCTTGACATTTGAGTGACAGCTAGCAAGAGGCCTGCCCAGCGTTATCCAATGAGGTTGCAGGACGGACCAACGGCTCAATGGACACAGCAGAGAGAGAGAGAGAGAGCAATGACGTGGTGCACATACGACCCCTTGACTTTTTCCACATTTTGTTATGTTACAGCCTTATTCTAAAATGTATTAAATCAATCAAAATTCCTCAGCAATCTACACACAATACCCCATAATGACAAAGCGAGAACAGGTTTTTTGAATATTTTGCAAATAAATAAAATAAAAATAACTAATTTACGTAAGTATTCAGAACCTTTGCAACGAGACTCAAAATTGAGCTCAAGTGCATCCTGTTTCCATTGATCATCCTTAAGATGTTTCTACAACTTGATTGGAGTCCACTTGTGGTACATTCAATTGATTGGACATGATTTGGAAAGGCACACGCCTCTTCATAAGGTCCCACAGTTAACGGTGCATGCCAAAGCAAAAACAAAGCCATGAGGTTGAAGGAATTGTCCGTTGAACTCCCCGAGAAAAGATTGTGTCAAGCCAAAGATCTAGGGAAGGGTACCAAAAAATGTTGGAGCATTGAAGGTCCCCAAGAACACAGTGGCCTCCATCATTCGTAAATGGAATACGTTTGGAACCACCAAGACTCTTCCTAGAGCTGGCCGCCAGGCCAAACTGAGCAATCGGGGGAGAAGGGCCTTGGTCAGGGAGATGACCAAAAACCCAATGGTCACTCTGACAGAGTTCTAGGGTTCCTCTGTGGAGATGGGAGAACCTTCCAGAAGGACAACGATTTCAGCACCACTCCAACAATTAGGCCTTTATGGTAGAATGGCCAGACGGAAGCCACTCCTCAGTAAAAGGCACATGACAGCCCACCTGGATTTTGCCAAAAGGCACCCAAAGACTCGCAAACCATAAGAAACAAGATTCAACTCTTTGGCCTGAATGCCAAGCATCACTTCTGGAGGAAACCTGGCACCATCCCTACGGTGAAGCATGCTTTGGGGATGTTTTTCAGTGGCAGGGACTGGGAGACTAGTCAGGATCTAGGAAAAGATGAACGGAGCAAAGTACAGAGAGATCCTTGATTAAACCCTGCTCCATAGCGCTCAGGACCTCAGACAGGGGGCGAAGGTTCACCTTCCAACAGGACAATGACCCTAAGTACACAGCCAAGAAAACACCGCAGTGGCTCCAGTCTCTGAATGTCCTTGAGTGGCCCAGCCAGAGCCCGGACTTGAACCCGATCTAACATCTCTGGAGAGACCAGAAAATAGCTGTGCAGCAATGCTCTCCATCCAACCTGACAGAGCTTGAGAGGATCTGCAGAGAAGAATGGGAGAAACTCCCCAAATTATGTAAATGTAATATTTCAGTGTTTTTATTTTTAACTTTTTTATAAATTAGAAAAACAGTCATTCTGTTTTTGCTTTGTCATTATGTGGTATTGTGTGTAGATTGATGAAGGAAAAAACAATATAATACATTTTAGAGTAAAGCTGTAACATAACAATGTGGAAAAAGTCAAGGGGTCTGAATACTTTCCGAAGGCACTGTATGTGAAGTAGTACGCAATTTCTGTAGACCACATTCGGCTCCTGAGCGCTACTTTCAAAACTATTGGCTGAAATCATACAAATGTTTGACAGTGCATCTTTAAGTTACACACAAATTCTCACTGTGCTCAATATTTCTCGCACCCTCAATCACTCCTTACCACAATCACACATCCACACGCACTCCTACATGCGTACCCCTCACACCTACTCACTGAGACACACACTTTCATTCCTTTACTATTTCCTCTCCACATCTCTCCACACAAAATGAACAAAACTAAGATACTAACACACAATCGTATCCTTTTGTCCACTTTCTTATCAGGCCTGCTCAGCTCAGGATTATTAAGTCTCAAGTGCCGGGTCTAAGTAACAGTTTATCATAGGGAAGAAAAGTAAGAATTGAACAGGTAAGTCTTGTCCGAGCCAGAACTGCCCATAGGGTATCTCCTGTTTCTGTAGCGTGAGGCCGCTTGATTTACAAGCACGCCCTCTGGACAGGACACTAGTCTTTCGCATGGCCCTAACCCCAAACAATCTCTTTAATGCTAAGTGTCAAGCAGAAAGGCATCCGTTTCCATTTTTAGAGGTATGGCTCGACTGGGGATTGAATGTCAGGTGGGCACTAATCACAAGGCCACCGAAGATGGTTTGTCTCTCCTTGAACTACTGATAAAATAATCTACGCTCATACTGTACATCATGTCACACAGTCCCGACCCTTCTAATCCTTCAATGCTTCAATGTGGCATACTAGACAGTTTCAGACAGTTTCAGTTTCTGTTGTATCCAATTCTACGCCGGTGTGTGTGTCATCTCCCTGCAGACAGTTCATGAGTTCCTCAGCAGTGGAACAAAGGAATGAATGACAGATAGTCGAGTAGCTACCTAGCTAATCCTTTGTGGACAGACTACATAAGAAAAATTGTATCGTAACATCTGTCAACAGTAGTTGTTTTGGCTCGCAGGTTTTTCGTCACTGGGTTAATTTGACGAATCACGATTAAGTGGGCATGCGCATCTTTCGAAATTGAGAAGGGGTGGGGGCCCGTAGACTTGACTGAAACTTGCAGAGAGAAGGGGGAGGAGCTACCGCCCTGCTTCTGCTCCTCGTTCTAGCACATTGTCTCATACATTTCCCTTCAGAACTTAATTGAGTATCTGATGCAATTATGCTTGATTTCGGAGAATACTAGCTAGCTAACTCGTCATATCCAATGTGCTTGACACCCGTTTTAATTTGTAACATTATTCAATTAGGTTTTTAGCTGAAATATGAATATAAGTTGGTGTTACGAAAAGCCAGGTATGTATTTTTCTTTTTCCCGACAGTAGGTGTATCAATATTAGCTTTGGTTTATGTGAATTCCACAGGAGCGCAGGCCAACGTGGGGGCATACCAGAGAAAGGGTGCAGGAGGTTTCTCGATTCTCCGGTTCGGTTTTGGAGGCGGGAGGGGGTGCCACTGGGGGGAGCCATGTGATTTTTTTGGGGGGGGGGGGTTGTGGTGTAACGGTGCACACTCGCTGTCTCTCGCACTATTACCTATGTAGTGCACTACTTTTGACCAGGGTCCATAGGGCTCTCGTCAAAAGCTGTGCATTATGTAGGGAATAGCATGCCATTTGGGATGCAGCCAAGGCCCGACGAGGTCATGAACAGGAGGCGGAGGCTGAGTGGAGGAACAGGAAAGGAGATCGCCAGGCCTCTTTCCCATCTGGTAATAATCCAGGAGTCTTTTCCCACTGATTTCCGAACTCGCCAAATCATCTCGAAAACATCAGTGGTTTGGACACCGGGGCTCTGACCCGCGAGTAGGCAATCAGCCCAGAGCATGGGAGTTTGTGTTTTTCCTCTCCCCATCCCAATTTCATTCGGCAGTTTATACGACTGCAGAGAATGCGTTTCAGAACGGGTTTCTGATGCAGGGATGAACTGTATGCGGACTGAAAGCTATATCCGCATCCCAAATGGCACCCTATGCCTCATATAGTGCACTACTTAAACTAGTAAACAGAATCTGTTGCAATAATGCATTTGTCTGGCATAGCATTAACACTCCTGACTCCGGACCAAAGACACACTCCATGGCAATGGGGGTTTGAGCCTCGGCTTCACCGAATGTCTGAGCCCTTCCTACCGGTTTCTCCTCCTTTGTCTATCCCCATGTGTCACGTTCCTGACCTGTTTTCCTTTTTCTTGTATTTATTTAGTTGGTCAGGGCATGAGTTGGGTGGGTTTGTCTATGTTTGATTTTCTATGTTGGGAGGTTTGTGTTCGGCCGGGTATGATTCTCATTCAGAGACAGCTGTCAATCATTGTCCCTGATTGAGAATCATACTTAGGCAGCCTGGGTTATCCGTCTCGCCTCTCTTCGTCCGAGGAGGAGGAAGAATATGACGATAGCCGTTAAAGAAACACCCACCCCAAAAGGATCAAGCATAGTGGGAACAGACAGCAGCAGCAGCAGAGACCGAGGACACAGGACTCGTGGACTTGGGAGGAGATCCTGGACGGCAAAGGACCCTGGGCTCAGCCAGGGGAATATCGCCGTCACAAGGCGGAGTTGGAGGCTGCGAAGGCAGAGAGGCGCTGGTATGAGGAGGCAGCGCGGCGACGCGGTTGGGAGCCCGAGAGTCAGACCCAGAAATTTCTTGGGGGGGGGGCCACACGTGGAGTGTGGCAAAGCCGGGTAGGATACCTGAGCCAACTCCCCGTGCTTACCGTGGAGTGAGAGGGCGTCGTACTGGTCAGACACCGTGTTATGCGGTAAAGCGCACGGTGTCCCCAGTACGCTTGCTTAGCCCAGTGCGGGCTATTCCACCTCGCCGCACTGGTAGGGCTAGGTTGGGCATCGAGCCAGGTGCCATGAAGCCGGCCCAACATATCTGGCCTCCAGTACGTCTCCTCGGGCCGGCGTACATTGCACCATTCAGGTTCTGTAATTGTACATTTTTATTTATTTTTTACTATTGTTTATTACATTTTACCCCATTTTTCTCCCAATGTCGTGACATCCAATTGTTAGTTACGACATTGTCTCATTTCAACAACTACCCAACGGGCTCGGGAGAGGCGAAGATCGTGACATGCGTCCTTTCGAAACACGCTCTGCTGCTTCTTAACACACTGGTCACTTAACATGGATGTCAGACAACCCAATGTGTTGTAATTGTACATTTGAACCCTGATGCTATGCTTAACAATAAAACATGATTGTTCAGGCCCAGACCCCAACCTTGGACAGGGCCTGGTTGGGGGGCTGGTTGCATGGTTGACATCATGGCCCAGATTAGTGGAGAGTGGAGCACAAAGCCTGGTGCTTTAACATATCCTCCTCCTCCTCCTCTCGCTCTCTCGCTCTCTCGCTCTCTCTCTCGCTCTCTCTCTCTCTCTCTCTCTCTTGCTTTATATCCCTCTCTGTCTCTCTTCCCCCAGTCTCTCCTGTGCTGTCTCACCCTCTCCCTTACCCCCATTCTCTATCTGTCCCTCTTTCTTTTCTCTCTACTGCTAGAGGGCTCTTTCCAAGACTTTATTTACTTTCTTCCATGGCTGAGATTCATTTCCTGAGCTCATATGCATTTCAAAAGTCTCCGGGAGGGAAGCACCTTGTTCCAGGGTGAACAAATAGTCACCGCAGTGAATACTAAACCCATCAGAGGTGTCGCGGCTGTTTGCTGCCTTCGGATTCGTTGGCAGTTGACTGTCGGTCCGATGATTGACATACTGACTTACTGTTGAATATACTGTCTGACTGGCAATAAACGCAGGATGTATCTAATAACACAATAGCATTTTCATTAGTTTATGACCCTGTAGGCTATATGTAAAAACACAAGCATTAAAGTGTTCAAAAAATGTTATTCGCGGTGTACCTTTGTTACAACTATGAAACCGAAAGTATATGTGTTGGAATGCGGTAAGAGCTTATTTTTACAACGACCAAAAAATGTATACCTCAACCACCAAGACATTAGTAGCCTAAACATCTTTATAAGCACCAAGTGTGCTTGTTAAATAGTGAAATTCGGCACAAAAGTAATGATGATTGCATGAGGGAAGATAGTCATTCCGCTACCCAAGAATAGCAAAGCCCCCTTTACTGGCTCACATAGCCGACCATTCAGACTGTTACCAACCCTTAGTAAATTTTTGGAAAGAATTGTATTTGACCAGATACAATTCTATTTCACAGTAAACAAATTGACAACAGAATTTCAGCACGCTTATAGGAAAGGACACTCAACAAGGACAGCACTTACACAAATGACTGATGATTGGCTGAGATAAATTGATGATAAAATGATTGTGGGGGCTGTCTTGTTAGACTTCAGTGCAGCTTTTGACATTATTGATCATAGTCTACTGCTGGAAAAATGTATGTGTTATGGCTTTACACCTGCTATAATGTGGATAAAGAGTTACTTGTCTAACAGAACACAGAGGGTGTTCTTTAATGGAAGCCTATCAAATATTATCCAGTTAGAATCAGAAATTCCACAGGGTAGCTGTTTAGGCCCTTTGCTTTTTTCAATTTTTACTAACAACATGCCACTGACTTTGAGTAAAGCCAGAGTTTCTATGTATGCAGATGACTCAACACTATACACGTCAGCTACTACAACGACTGAAATGACTGCAACACTCAACAAAGAGCTGCAGTTAGTTTCAGAGTGGTTGGCAAGAAATAAGTTTGCACTAAATATTTCTAAAACTAAAAGCATTGTATTTGGAACAAAGCCCTCACTAAACCCTAAACCTCAATTAAATCTTGTAATAAATAATGTGGAAATTGAGCAAATTGAGATTACTAAACTACTTGGAGTAACACTAGATTGTAAACTGTCATGGTCAAAACATATTGATGCAGTTGTAGCTAAGATGGGGAGAAGTCTGTCTATAATAAAGTGATACCCTGCCTTCTAACCACACTATCAACAAGGCAGGTCCTACAGGCCCTAGTTTTGTCGCACCTTGACTACTGTTCAGTCGTGTGGTCAAGTGCCACAAAAAAGTGTCAATTGGAAAAGTGGCAAATTGCAATTGGCTCAGAACAGGGCAGCACTGCTGGCCCTTGGATGTACACAGAGTGCTAATATTAATAATATGCATGTCAATCTCTCCTGGCTGAAAGTGGAGGAGAGATTGACTTCATCACTACTTCTATTTATGAGACATGTTGAATGCACCGAGCTGTCTGTCTAAACTACTGGCACACAGCTCGGACACCCATGCATACCCCACAAGGCATGTGACAAGAGGTCTCTTCACAGTCCCTAAGTCCAGAACAGACAATGGGAGGCACACAGTACTACATAGAGCCATGACTACAAGGAACTCTATTCCACATCAAGTAACTGACACAAGCAGTACAATTTGATTTAAAAAATACTTTATGGAACAGCAGGGAAGCAACAAACATTGGCACAGACACATGCTCGCATACGCACGCACACACGCACGCACGCAAACACACACACACACACACACACACACACACACACACACACACACACACACACACACACACACACACACACACACACACACACACACACACACACACACACACACACACACACACACACACACACACACAGTATACATACACAGTATACATACACATGGATTTAGTAATGTAGATATGTGGTAGTGGTGGAGTAGGGGCCTGAGGGCAAACAGTGTGTTGTGAATGTATTGTAATGTTTTAAAATTGTATAAACTGCCTTCATTTTGCTGGACCCCAGGAAGAGTAGCTGCTGCTTTGGTAGCAGCTAATGGGGATCCATAATAAATACAAAATACAAATACAAACTCACTCATTCTTCCCCTTTTCTCCCCCATAACACTTTACTTCATTTACTTCATCTGTTATTATACTATATGTGTGAAATTATAGTCGAGGTTCAGTTTTGAGGCAATTATCAGGGTGATTAGAGTAATAAAACAATACAATTCATGAGCAGTCCAAATGACTGCTTTAGCGGTCCTAGCGTTAATGAGTTAGACAGTATGTCATCCTTGACATATCATTATGAAGCCTCAAAACAATAAATGAGATAATCATGTAACTGATTACTTAATTCCTTGATTGACTAATTGATGGATTGATTGTGACTGACTGGCTGATTGATTCATTGCCCTTCTTCTGTTGTCACAGGATGAATTGGACCTGACAGACAAGAACAGGGAGGCAATGTTTGCTCTACCTGCCGAGAAGAAATGGCAGATCTACTGCAGCAAGAAGAAGGTGAGTTCTGACACAAACACACAGAACAATATTTAGAATCAACAATATTTATCCCATTGCCCTTAGGTGAATACACACACACACACACACACACACACACACACACACACACACACACACACACACACACACACACACACACACACACACACACACACACACACACACACACACACACACACACACACACACACACACACACACACACTATATCCAACCTCATCTCTTGAACAGACTGATCCCTCTTGCAGCTTCAGATTGTCAACATACAGTCTGACAGGGGGAACGTTTTGGTTAGACCTCCCTTTCACCCCTTTCTCTTGCCATAATGTCCTTCCTTTCTCGTTCCATAACAGTGTTGGTTTACTCTGTGGTCAGGTCTCCGTGAGGAAACAACATTCTTGATAGAAAAAAGTGAGCTTGGGCCCCTTCCTCAACAGCAAATGAAAGAAATACACAGGGTGTGCTTTCCAAATGGCACACTATTCCCTATGTAGAGCACTACTTTTCAACAGAGCCTGGTCACTGGCGCCATTTGGGACATGGACATGAACTTCCCAGTCCTTTTGGGGAGAATCGTTTTTTTGGCCATGCACATGTGCTCCTGTGTTTGCTTTAGCCTTTTGGGGACCCTAAGCATAAAATTGCAGTTGTACAGCTAATTTATTTCAATTCTACAAGTTCTGCTATGGGGTGGAGAGACATTTTTGCAATTTTAAAGCTAATTTCCTGCAATTTGACACATTTTGTAATGACCAATGCCATGTTAATATGATATCTGGGGGCGGCAGGGTAGCCTAGTGGTTAGAGCGTTGGGCTAGTAACCGAAAGGTTGCAAGTTAAAATCCCCGAGCTGACAAGGTACAAATCTGTCGTTCTGCCCCTGAACGAGGCAGTTAACCCACTGTTCCTAGGCCGTCATTGAAAATAAGAGTTTGTTCTTAACTGACTTGCCTAGTTAAATAAAGGTTAAATGTAAGTCGCTCTGGATAAGAGCGTCTGCTAAATGACTTAAATGTAAATGTAAATATCTGAGTGAGAATGACTAACAAAATCAATGGGGGCCTGCCATCCCAAAAAATATCCCCCGGCCAAAAAGTGTCCTCCCCTGCATCACAATGGGATTCCATTAACTATTAGCATCCGTTGCTATATCAACGGTGTGTTGACCTAATGATTCGAATTTTGGACAACATTACAGTCTAAATGACATTCTTTTCATCATCGCTATGCAAACATAGCTTTTGTTTAGCTAATAAAATGAAAACATTACTTCTACTTTTGGGTACCTTGTTAACATTACAACATGAAATCCATGTCTTAAACGCTAATACGTTTCGGAAATGGCAAAGAAAATGTGTAATCTGCTTGACACATTAGTTACTTACAGCAAATTTCCACTCCTTCCATATGCAAATCTGTTTTATTCATACACTGGTTTGTCTGGCTGGCATGTTTTTATTTTAACCTGCCCTTCCCTTATCTACACTGAAATAATATAATTTCAGTAGACCTCTATTGTGATACATTTTCGTTCTATCTCACATAGCTCATTAGTACACCCTTATGGTTGAATATATATGTATCTATTGTAGGTCCCAGGAACTAATAAATACATTCAAAGGATACGTTACAACTTACAATAATGAACACCTTGTGAAACAGCTGTGAAAACCAACCTGGCAATATTAAAAAATTTAATATGTAAACTTTGATTGTTTTTGGTACAGTGTCATTCATTTATTTTCACCCGTCAAAAAAATGGTACATTCACATGGCAATCATAGACTAAAATACTGAATTCTGGAGTGTGGAATATAGAGGAGGTGGTTGCTGTGTGGGTGGGAGGTTCTGCTGGTCACTTGCTCTCAACAGGCAGCCAGTCTTGGAAGGGGGAATTGAAGAGGGAGACTGCAAAGTCCGGGCACTGCTGCTCTCTTTGTTCCGAGTGTTTGCAGTGCTAGTGTTTATCGTTACTATGTGCCCAGTATGATCGAGCAAAAAATCTTTCTGAGCAGATTATGACAACATGACAATAACAGTAGCTGTAGATGATGTAATGAAAAGTTAGAGGGGGGTTGGTAATGGAGGACCTCAGGTGATCCACGTCTGGGTGTTGGGCAGAATTCCTAGATCCAGGAGAACAGGAGCAGAGTTAAAGGGAACATGGTAGGAGACATAGACGTAAACAAGCAAACACACAGGTTACACTTTAATGTGAGAACATTTGGAGTAGTGCAGTGTTATAAATGGGAGATATGTACTTTTCAAAACTTACCGATCATGTGCTATGGTGAAACAAATTTGATAGGCTTGAACTCCGGCGCCACGGTCTTCTCCCTCTCAATCTTCTGGCAGGCTAGAATGACCTTTAAGCAAAAAGTAACACATTGAAACATGTTGTGCTCTCTGATATGACATTCATTGAAATCATAATAACTTCAGATATCATAGAATGTGATTGATAGACAAAAGGTTATTTCTCTTGCCCAGCTGTTCACCTCCTTGATAATTCCACGTCAGAAGAAGCGTAGGTTAATTTTGGACGTCATGCGTTTCACTCCGAAAAGGCCAGCATGCATCTCGGTCAGCACGGCCTCCTCCTTAGTAAAAACCCCCCTCCTGTGTGGCTGGCCATCCTTCCCCTGTAGGTACATGTGATTGCCTAACAAGTTGGAAGATAACAGTTGTTGAAATAGTCAAGTCTAAGTACATTTGCATTGCTGTCTTAATCTCTCTGTTTCTCTCTCTCCATCTCTCTCTCTCTGTCTTCCACTCTTTTCCACTCTCGTCCCACCTCCCTCTCCCTCTCATTCTTTCTTTTTCACTTTCTTCCCACCTTCTCTCTGTGTCTGTCTAGCGAAGACACCTAGTTAAGGGCATTTGGAATTACCATAATTGCTCACTCTTATCCATTTGATTGATCAGGTTTAACTTACAGCTAGATACCTCAATATGACAGACATATACAGTTGAAGTCGGAAGTTTACATACACCTTAGCCAAATACATTTAAACTCAGTTTTTCACAATTCCTGACATTTAATCAGAGTAAGAATTCCCTGTCTTAGGTCAGTTAGGATCACCATTTTATTTTAAGATTGTGAAATTTCAGAATAATTGTGGAGAGAATGATTTATTGCAGCTTTTATTTCTTTCATCACATTCCCAGTGGGTCAGAAGTTGACATACACTCAATTAGTATTTGATAGCATTGCCTTTAAATTGTTTAACTTGGATCAAACGTTTCGGGTAGCGTTCCACAAGCTTCCCACAATAAGTTGGGTGAATTTTGACCCATTCTTCTTGACAGAGCTGGTGTAACTGAGTCAGGTTTGTAGGCCTTGCTCACACACACTTTTTCAGTTACATTTACATTACATTTAAGTCATTTAGCAGACGCTCTTATCCAGAGCGACTTACAAATTGGTGCATTCACCTTATGATATCCAGTGGAACAACCACTTTACAATAGTGCATCTAACTCTTTTAAGGGGGGGGGGGGGGGGGGGGGGGGGGGGTTAGAAGGATTACTTTATCCTATCCTAGGTATTCCTTAAAGAGGTGGGGTTTCAGGTGTCTCCGGAAGGTGGTGATTGACTCCGCTGACCTGGCGTCGTGAGGGAGTTTGTTCCACCATTGGGGTGCCAGAGCAGCGAACAGTTTTGACTGGGCTGAGCGGGAACTGTACTTCCTCAGAGGTAGGGAGGCGAGCAGGCCAGAGGTGGATGAACGCAGTGCCCTTGTTTGGGTGTAGGGCCTGATCAGAGCCTGAAGGTACAGAGGTGCCGTTCCCCTCACAGCTCCGTAGGCAAGCACCATGGTCTTGTAGCGGATGCGAGCTTCAACTGGAAGCCAGTGGAGAGAGCGGAGGAGCGGGGTGACGTGAGAGAACTTGGGAAAGTTGAACACCAGACGGGCTGCGGCGTTCTGGATGAGTTGTAGGGGTTTAATGGCACAGGCAGGGAGCGCAGCCAACAGCGAATTGCAGTAATCCAGACGGGAGATGACAAGTGCCTGGATTAGGACCTGCGCCGCTTCCTGCGTGAGGCAGGGTCGTACTCTGCGAATGTTGTAGAGCATGAACCTACAGGAACGGGTCACCGCCTTGATGTTAGTTGAGAACGATAGGGTGTTGTCCAGGATCACGCCAAGGTTCTTAGCACTCTGGGAGGAGGACACAATGGAGTTGTCAACCGTGATGGCGAGATCATGGAACGGGCAGTCCTTCCCCGGGAGGAAGAGCAGCTCCGTCTTGCCGAGGTTCAGCTTGAGGTGGTGATCCGTCATCCACACTGATATGTCTGCCAGACATGCAGAGATGCGATTCACCACCTGGTTATCAGAGGGGGGAAAGGAGAAGATTAATTGTGTGTCGTCTGCATAGCAATGATAGGAGAGACCATGTGAGGATATGACAGAGCCAAGTGACTTGGTGTATAGCGAGAATAGGAGAGGGCCTAGAACAGAGCCCTGGGGGACACCAGTGGTGAGAGCACGTGGTGCGGAGACAGATTCTCGCCACGCCACCTGGTAGGAGCAACCTGTCAGGTAGGACGCAATCCAAGCGTGGGCCGCGCCGGAGATGCCCAGCTCGGAGAGGGTGGAGAGGAGGATCTGATGGTTCACAGTATCAAAGGCAGCCGATAGGTCTAGAAGGATGAGAGCAGAGGAGAGAGAGTTAGCTTTAGCAGTGCGGAGCGCCTCCGTGACACAGAGAAGAGCAGTCTCAGTTGAATGACTAGTCTTGAAACCTGACTGATTTGGATCAAGAAGGTCATTCTGAGAGAGATAGCAGGAGAGCTGGCCAAGGACGGCACGTTCAAGAGTTTTGGAGCGAAAAGAAAGAAGGGATACTGGTCTGTAGTTGTTGACATCGGAGGGATCGAGTGTAGGTTTTTTCAGAAGGGGTGCAACTCTCGCTCTCTTGAAGACGGAAGGGACGTAGCCAGCGGTCAAGGATGAGTTGATGAGCGAGATGAGGTAAGGGAGAAGGTCTCCGGAAATGGTCTGGAGAAGAGAGGAGGGGATAGGGTCAAGCGGGCAGGTTGTTGGGCGGCCGGCCGTCACAAGACGCGAGATTTCATCTGGAGAGAGAGGGGAGAAAGAGGTCAAAGCACAGGGTAGGGCAGTGTGAGCAGAACCAGCGGTGTCGTTTGACTTAGCAAACGAGGATCGGATGTCGTCGACCTTCTTTTCAAAATGGTTGACGAAGTCATCAGCAGAGAGGGAGGAGGGGGGAGGAGGGGGAGGAGGATTCAGGAGGGAGGAGAAGGTGGCAAAGAGCTTCCTAGAGTTAGAAGCAGATGCTTGGAATTTAGAGTGGTAGAAATTGGCTTTAGCAGCAGAGACAGAAGAGGAGAATGTAGAGAGGAGGGAGTGAAAGGATGCCAGTTCCGCAGGGAGGCGAGTTTTCCTCCATTTCCGCTCGGCTGCCCGGAGCCCTGTTCTGTGAGCTCGCAATGAGTCGTCGAGCCACGGAGCAGGAGGGGAGGACCGAGCCGGCCTGGAGGATAGGGGACATAGAGAGTCAAAGGATGCAGAAAGGGAGGAGAGGAGGGTTGAGGAGGCAGAATCAGGAGATAGGTTGGAGAAGGTTTGAGCAGAGGGAAGAGATGATAGGATGGAAGAGGAGAGAGTAGCGGGGGAGAGAGAGCGAAGGTTGGGACGGCGCGATACCATCCGAGTAGGGGCAGTGTGGGAAGTGTTGGATGAGAGCGAGAGGGAAAAGGATACAAGGTAGTGGTCGGAGACTTGGAGGGGAGTTGCAATGAGATTAGTGGAAGAACAGCATCTAGTAAAGATGAGGTCAAGCGTATTGCCTGCCTTGTGAGTAGGGGGGGAAGGTGAGAGGGTGAGGTCAAAAGAGGAGAGGAGTGGAAAGAAGGAGGCGGAGAGGAATGAGTCAAAGGTAGACATGGGGAGGTTAAAGTCACCCAGAACTGTGAGAGGTGAGCCATCCTCAGGAAAGGAACTTATCAGGGCGTCAAGCTCATTGATGAACTCTCCAAGGGAACCTGGAGGGCGATAAATGATAAGGATGTTAAGCTTGAAAGGGCTGGTAACTGTGACAGCATGGAATTCAAAGGAGGCGATAGACAGATGGGTCAGGGGAGAAAGAGAGAATGTCCACTTGGGAGAGATGAGGATCCCAGTGCCACCACCCCGCTGACCAGAAGCTCTCGGGGTGTGCGAGAACACGTGGGCAGACGAGGAGAGAGCAGTAGGAGTAGCAGTGTTATCAGTGGTAATCCATGTTTCCATCAGTGCCAAGAAGTCGAGGGACTGGAGGGAAGCATAGGCTGAGATGAACTCAGTTCTGCCCACACATTTTCTATAGGATTGAGGTCAGGGCTTTGTGATGGCCACTCCAATACCTTGACTTTGTTGTCCTTAAGCCATTTTGCCATAACTTTGGAAGTATGCTTGGGGTCATTGTCCATTTGGAAGACCCATTTGCGACCAAGCTTTATCTTCCTGACTGATGTCTTGAGATTTTGCTTCAATATATCCACGTAATTTTCCTGCCTCATGATGTCATTATTTTGTGAAGTGCACCAGCCCCTCCTGCATCAAAGTACCCCCACAACATGATGTTGCCACCCCTGTCCTTCACGTTTGGGATGGTGGTCTTCGGCTTGCAAGCCTCCCGCTTTTTCCTCCAAACATAACTATGGTCATTATGGCCAAACAGTTTTATTTTTGTCAGACCAGAGGACATTTCTCCAAAAGGTACGATCTTTGTCCCTATGTGCAGTTGCAAACCGTAGTCTGGCTTTTTTATGGCGGTTTTGGAGCAGTGGCTTCTTCCTTGCTGAGCGGCCTTTCAGGTTATGTTAATATAGGACTCGTTTTACTGTGGATATAGATACTTTTGTACCTGTTTCCTCCAGCATCTTCAGAAGGTCCTTTGCTGTTGTTCTGGGATTTTCTGGAATTTTCCAAGCTGTTTAAAGGCACAGTCAACTTAGTGTGTGTAAACTTCTGACCCACTGGAATTGTGATACAGTGAATTATAATTGAAATAATCTGTAAACAATTGTTGGAAAAGTAGATGTCCTTACAGACTTGCCAAAACTATAGTTTGTTAACAAGAAATGTGTGGAGTGGTTGAACGAGTTTTAATGACTCCAACCTAAGTGTATGTAAATTTCCGACTTCAACTGTAACTATAACAGTGGAAGCTACTGAGGGGAGGATGGCTCATAATAATGGCTGGAGTTAATTGAATGGTATCAACCAAATGGAAACCATGTGTTTGATACCATTCCATTTACTCTATTCCAGATATTATTATGAGCAATCCTCTCCTCAGCAGCCTCCACTGAACTATATGTACAGCTAGCAACATGTAGATGACCAACTAGCTAGATGGAAAATGGTTGTTGAAAAATAGTTGTACATAGCTAAAGCCGTCCAGTTATCTAATAGAAGTTACTGTAGCTGGCTAGCTGACTAGGCAGGCTGTGGTAAATAAGTACAGTAGCTAGCCATGTAAATCTAAAAACAACTTAAATTATTTCTTCCTATTTAACAATATTTTCTTATATAAAGACAAATATATGGTAAAGAAAGCGTGTTCTCTTTCCAGTCTTTTCGGTCCTCTGAAGCAGCACGTAGTCAGCAGGTTGTCACTGTCAAAAACAGCGTCCTTGGAGAGCAATTCTGAGGTATACATTTTGCGAGGACTGAGCGAGCGTTTATGCGGTGAAATGGAACTAGAACTACCTGCGTCCTCTTTCCTTTGCGACCGCTACGAGTTATAATAGAGCCAAGCAGCCAGCATAGCAACGGACGCTTTGGTTCATTAAGTAATCAGGGACACTTTTTGGCAGGGGGACACTATTTGGCATGACAAGCCCCCTGGAGGTCTGGGCCCCTGGGCACGTGCGAGCCTGGTCGGTGTTCTACCATGATTACTACAAGTTTAGTATGCTGTCTAGACTAACTACCAATCAAAAAATTGTTAGCTAATATTGCTAATAGAGTTACTGTTGGTGACTTACATAACATATTTTAAAAGGTGACTCACCACCTAGATTCGGTCTTATGTAGTAAAATTTGAAATTGTGTTTTTTACATTGGATAAAAGTAGAGACTCAGAGCTACAACATCTGACCCGATTCAGGAAACTAGGCATATGTCGCAAGTCAGGACTTCACAGGAGAGCCGTTTGAACATGCGTTTTTTGGCAGAAATGCCTTCTCGAACATGTGAACTTTAATGTTCCTTAATAACAAACTTGTATGCCATCTGTAAATACGAATACAATTGTTAAATTACGAGCCATGTTTGGTAATCAACAGAAAAAGTGAGCAACCTTCCCACTAGCCATGATTGGCTGAGATAATGAGTGGGCTGGACATCCCGAGATAGTAGTTCGGATTGGTCTGCCATTTTGAAGGCTTCAGTGTATTTGAGCTCATCAGTCTGTGTTGGTAATCCTGTCGACCGCGGCTTTAAAAAAAAATGTATTGTGTAGTGGAGCTGCATAAGCGTTGCTGTCCACTTTCTGGAGGATCTAGTTTTGAAAATCAGGGGAATTAGATTATGATGGCTAAAGAGATGGAGAAAACACCTGTCTCTGGATTACATCTTCAAACTAAGGGCAACCGTGGTATGGCATTCCTGACAGGGAGGGAGACACGTCCATCATGCTAGCTAGCTAACGTTAGCTGGCTGGCTCCCTAGCTGACGTTATTATTTGTTTCCCAGATCCGTTTGCTTTTCTAGTAAGAGCCTAATGTTAGCTAGCTAACATTGCACCTGGTTGGTTAGCTCCCAGCACTGTGGCATTGTTGGCACTTTGTTCATTGTTGTTTAACTAGCTAACGTTAGCTGGCTTGCTCGTTAGCTAACGCTATGTGACGCGTGTACAACACCCGTTGAATATGGCCAGTGTCAGTAAACATTTGCAAAAAAGCGTAATGAAGTTGTTGCCAGCAGAGCTGGTTAGGGGGTTTTCATGTTATCCAGAGGTAAACAAATCATCGGCCAGTGCGTCAAGTGTGCGCTCCGAGAGCGAAACGAGATGTGTGGGGCTAAAGCTTAAGAGGGTGTGGATGATGCTGAATGGGTGTAGACAAAGAAGTGCTCTTCAATACCAAAACATTCAAAGGTGATTTTTCTCAAAAGTGAGTTTACAAGTTGATCAACTTTCAAAGCAGAATTTGCTTTCCTATTGTTCCTCAAATGCAGTGTATGATATACCATTGTATTATGTACACCATTTCACATTTTGCAACATAAGACCGAATCCAGATGGTGAGTCACAAACGGTATATCATACACTTTGTGAGTCTCCCGTACTAAAACAGCCGGTCGCAGAGCCAGGCAAATATAGGCCAGGACCAAGGAACAAGTCACAACAAAAACAAGGTGTACACACCAAACACACCTCTCATTCATAGGCATCCAGGGGTAATGGAGTATAGGGAAAAATGAGAGAAGAACAACACCACTGACTGCTTAGAATGTAGGACGATGTGCACGCACACGCACACACACGCACGCACACACACACACACACACACACACACACACACACACACACACACACACACACACACACACACACACACACACACACACACACACACACACACACACGGAGACATACAGACACACACGGAGACATACAGACATATGCAGGCACGCATGAATGCACACACACACACACACACACGCGCGCGCGCGCGCACGCACGCACACGCGCACGCACGCACACGCACACGCACACACACAAAGCAGCCATTGTTTGGTCGAGATGACAGTGATTTTAATGGGAAGTACCTCAGAGCCATAGCACGGATTAGGGAAACTTTCCTTCCCTCAGTCTCTAGAAACAGTGGCCCTCTTGTTACTTGGGCAAAACCAGCAGCTGCTGTTGTTGTTGTTTTGCCTGTATGATAACATTGGGAATGCCAATAAGAGTTTTCAGAGTATCTCAAGTCCACTTTAGAAATGTATCTATAAAACTGCAGTGTAGTGTGTTTTAGGATCTTGAACTTATAATATCTGTGTATTTTGTAAGTATTTTTGGACTTTATTGAACTGATAGAGAGAGGATGACCGTGGGGAAAGAGAGAGAGAGGTTAGTAGTTTCTAAACTATGTCGACACCGTAGACATGTGTGCCAGAGGCTGCAGTGCAACTTTCTTTGAGGTCCAAAGTTGAGGTTGAGGGCTATATCAGCTGTATGAAGGCAAGAGTGTTCAAGGCGGTTTTGAATGTCAGTCTGTCAACTCAAATTTGTCTCTTGACCTGTGTGCACCTACGTTGTAAACTTTAATTCATAGGCTAGGTTGTAACAACCTCATGATGGGTATAGGGAAAATTTGAGTATCATGTAGTAGCCTAAACCTATCGCTGTTACATTGAACCGGGTGAATGGAATATGAGTGACAGTCATCCAATATAAATCAAATAATAAAAAAATGATCATCCTCCCTCACCTTAAACGGCACTGACCGCAACTGACAGGATGTTTAACTTATGGGCAATCACTATATATTAAACCTGCTTTAGATAGGGAAAGGCTCAAATCAAAATTGTATTGGTCACATACACGTGATTAGCAGATGTTAATGCGAGTGTAGTGAAATGCTTGTGCTGACAGTGCAGTAATATCTAACAAGTAATATCTTACACAACATATACCCAATACACACAAATCTAAGTAGGAATGAATTAAGACTATATACATATGGAGCGGAACGGACTAAGAAACAGTAGAATAGTATAGAATACAGTATATGCATATGAGATGAGTAAAGCAAGATATGTAAACATTATTTAGTGACTAAGATACCATAGAATAGTATAGAATACAGCAAATACATATGAGATGAGTAATGCCTGGGCCCTGACAGTAAATCTCAGTAAGACCAAAATAATGGTGTTCCAAAAAAGGTCCAGTCGGCAGGACCACAAATACCAATTCCATCTAGACACCGTTGCCCTAGAGCACACAAAAAACGACACATACCTCGGCCTAAACATCAGCGCCACAGGTAACTTCCACAAAGCTGTGAACGATCTGAGAGACAAGGCAAGAAGGGCATTCTATGCCATCAAAAGGAACATAAAATTCAACATACCATTTAGGATCTGGATAAAAATACTTGAATCAGTCATAGAACCCATTGCCCTTTATGATTGTGAGGTCTGGGGTCCGCTCACCAAACAAGATTTCACAAAATGGGACAAACACCAAATTGAGACTCTGCATGCAGAATTTTGCAAAAATATCCTCCGTGTACAACGCAGAACACCAAATAATGGATGCAGAGCAGAATTAGGCCGATACCCACTAATTATCAAAATCCAGAAAAGAGCCGTTAAATTCTACAACCACCTAAAAGGAAGCGATTCCCAAACCTTCCACAACAAAGCCATCACCTACTGAGAGATGAACCTGGAGTACCCTAAGCAAGCTGGTCCTGGGGCTCTGTTCACAAACAGATCCCACAGAGCCCCAGGACAGCAACACAATTAGACCCAGCCAAATCATTAGAAAACAAAAAGATAATTACTTGACACATTGGAAAGAATTAAATAACAAAAACTGAGCAAACGAGAATGCTATTTGGCCTTAAACAGAGAGTACACAGTGGCAGAATACCTGACCACTGTGACTGACCCAAACTTAAAGAAAACTTTGACTATGTACAGACTCAGTGAGCATAGCCTTGCTATTGAGAAAGGCCGCCGTAGGCAGACATGGCTCTCAAGAGAAGACAGGCTATGTGCACACTGCCCACAAAATGAGGTGGAAACTGAGCTGCACTTCCTAACCTCCTGCCCAATGTATGACCATATTAGAGACACATATTTCCCTCAGATTACACAGATCCACAAAGAATTTGAAAACAAACCCAATTTTGATAAACTACCATATCTACTGGGTGAAATTCCACAGTGTGCCATCACAGCAGCAAGATTTGTGACCTGTTGCCACAAGAAAAGGGCAACCAGTGAAGAACAAACACCATTGTAAATACAACCCATATTTATGCTTATTTATTTCCCCTTGTTTACTTTAACCATGTGTACATCGTAACAATTGGTGGCTGACTAAATACTTTTTTGCCCCACTGTATCTGTATTCCCAGTCATGTAACATCCATAGATTAGGGCCTAATGAATTTATTTAAACTGACTGATTTCCTTATATGGACTGTAACTCAGTAAAATCTTTGAAATTGTTGCATGTTGCGTGTATATTTTTGTTCAGTTTGTTCAGACCTTGCGTCCATAGCGCTGTCTATGAATTTGAGAGTGGTTACATTTCTCCAACCACATCCCTCAGCTGTTTACCAAAACAGTGGTGGGGTGTAGGGTTTGTTTGTGTCTGAACCTATTACCTACCTATTACCCACTACCCATGTGTGTTGTGTCACAAATAACACCCTATTCCCCTTATAATGCGCTATATAGTCTGATTTGCCGAAACAGAACAAAATACGAATCACATTTTATTTGTCACATGCTTCCGTATACAACCGGTGTCTTTTATTTATTTATTTATTTTACCGTTATTTTACCAGGTAAGTTGACTGAGAACACGTTCTCATTTGCAGCAACGACCTGGGGAATAGTTACAGGGGAGAGGAGGGGGATGAATGAGCCAATTGTAAGACCCACACTGAAATAATTATTTATGGGTCCTTTTCCAACAATGCAGAGAGATATAAAAAATGTAAATAGTGACACAAGGAATAAATACACAGTGAGTAACAAATAACAATAACATGGCTATATACAGGGCCTGTGTTTACCCTTTGCCTTTTTGATGGCTCGTTGGTCGAAGTGGGATTTCTTATAACGTCCTGATTAGTGTCCCACTCCTCAGCTCTAGCCTTAGCTCGAGCCGCTCAGTGCGTATGTTGCCTGTAATCCATGGCTTCTGGTTGGGGTTTGCACGTTCAGTCACTGTGGGGACGTTGTCGTCAATGCACTTATCAAGGAAGCCAGTGATCTTTGTGGATAGTGTGTTCTCTGTAGTGGCGGCTTCACTCACGGCTGTCACAGCTCTGGACAGCGTCTCCTCTAGAGTCCAGGGGATTCAGGCAGAAAGCCCTAGCATCTCACTGAAGGCCTGGGGACCCAGTTAAAGGAACCGACTAGCCCTCCATTAACCAGAGAATGGGAGAAACACTTTAGGCCGTTGTAGAGGTAGCCAGGGGTCGACATCAGCCCGTTCCAGAGCTAACAGCTTGCCTGGCTACAGAAATCAGTGAATGAGCGAGTTGGAGTGAGTTAGGGCCAAAACCAGGATTTTGGCACTTCAGAAGACGGGAAAGTGAAATGGGCTCCCTATAATCTTGGAAACACGTGTGTGTGCGTTTCTGTGTGTGTGCGCTCGCGTGTGTTTGTGTTCGTGTGTGTGCTCGCGTGTGTGTGCATGTGTAATGGGGTCGTGATTGGGCAGATATTGAAGTTGGCAGAGGCCAACCAACACAGTCTTCCAATGTTGATTTTATTCCCCATTAAGACTGAAACAAATACAAGAAACTCCTAATGCATTTCAGGATTCCTTTTAGAGCGAACCTTTTGTCTTGGCTATGATATGTCTTATGTCTTGGTTAAAATATGAAGCTGTGTTTGAGATTTCTTGATTTATTTGATTTAGATAACACAGAAATAAAATTGACAACACACCTTGAAGGGAGCACAGTAAAACATGTATAAGTACCTCGTATTCCAAGTTTTCTACAGCTGGTTCTACAACTGTTTAGAACTTGAATATGGTGTTGATTGAACAGTGAAAGGAACTTGACTGATTTCTTTTTTTTTTTACATCGTTTTATAAATAAACATATACATATTTACATATTTCACATTTCCTTCAACTTGTTGACTGGTGTTTGCGTGTTGATAAAGCGATGGTATGGTATTTTAATTGAGTGCTACCATACCACACACAGAGAAATTGATAAAGCGATGGTATGGTATTTTAATAGAGTGCTACCATACCACACACAGAGAAATTGATAAAGCGATGGTATGGTATTTTAATAGAGTACTACCATACCACACACAGAGAAATTGATAAAGCAATGGTATGGTAGTTTAAGCAAGAGATGTGTTTTTTTGCATTGGATGCAGTCTGCCAACTTCTGTTTGTAGCATCCGAACAGTTTGGGATACAAACTAGTATGACCCCTCTGTGTAAAGGTGAGACTCTCATTTGCTCTAGGGCGCCCACAAGCTTCACAAGACTTGTCTGACGGTCCCCCGGTACCAGTTGAAAATATTTATGGAAGTATATATGGAAACTGTTTAGTGTCAAAAATAAGGGATGCTACATGACAGAAGTCATCACATGTAAATATATACACTGCTCAAAAAAATAAAGGGAACACTTAAACAACACAATGTAACTCCAAGTCAATCACACTTCTGTGAAATCAAACTGTCCACTTAGGAAGCAACACTGATTGACAATAAATTTCACATGCTGTTGTGCAAATGGAATAGACAAAAGGTGGAAATTATAGGCAATTAGTAAGACACCCCCCAAAACAGGAGTGATTCCGCAGGTGGTGACCACAGACCACTTCTCTTCCTATGCTTCCTGGCTGATGTTTTGGTCACTTTTGAATGCTGGCGTTGCTCTCACTCTAGTGGTAGCATGAGACGGAGTCTACAACCCACACAAGTGGCTCAGGTCGTGCAGTTTATCCAGGATGGCACATCAATGCGAACTGTGGCAAAAAGGTTTGCTGTGTCTGTCAGCGTAGTGTCCAGAGCATGGAGGCGCTACCAGGAGACAGGCCAGTACATCAGGAGACGTGGAGGAGGCCGTAGGAGGGCAACAACCCAGCAGCAGGACCGCTACCTCCGCCTTTGTGCAAGGAGGTGCACTGCCAGCGCCCTGCAAAATGACCTCCAGCAGGCCACAAATGTGCATGTGTCAGCATATGGTCTCACAAGGGGTCTGAGGATCTCATCTCGGTACCTAATGGCAGTCAGGCTACCTCTGGCGAGCACATGGAGGGCTGTGCTGCCCCACAAAGAAATGCCACCCCACACCATGACTGACCCATCGCCAAACCGGTCATGCTGGTAGGTTGTTGCCCTCCTACGGCCTCCTCCACGTCTCCTGATGTACTGGCCTGTCTCCTGGTAGCGCCTGCATGCTCTGGACACTACGCTGACAGACATAGCAAACCTTTTTGCCACAGTTCGCATTGATGTGCCATCCTGGATGAACTGCACTACCTGAGCCACTTGTGTGGGTTGTAGACTCCGTCTCATACTACCACTAGAGTGAGAGCACCGCCAGCATTCAAAAGTGACCAAAACATCAGCCAGGAAGCATAGGAAGAGAAGTGGTCTGTGGTCACCACCTGCAGAATCACTCCTGTTTTGGGGGGTGTCTTGCTAATTGCCTATAATTTCCACCTTTTGTCTATTCCATTTGCACAACAGCATGTGAAATGTATTGTCAATCAGTGTTGCTTCCTAAGTGGACAGTTTGATTTCACAGAAGTGTGATTGACTTGGAGTTACATTGTGTTGTTTAAGTGTTCCCTTTATTTTTTTGAGCAGTGTATCTATACATATATATGTATATGTTTCCTGATCTTTCTTATACAGTTCCACCCACTAATATTGGCACCCTTGGTAAATATGAGCAAAACGGACTGTAAAAAAATGTATTTATTGTTTATCTTTTTGGTCTTTCATTCAAAATATTCACAAAATCGAACCGTTAATTAAAGTAAAATAATTTAAAGAAAAAATACATTCTTATCATAAAAATAAATAAAAATTCTCAAATATGTGTGACACAATTATTGGCACCCCTTCATTCAATTTTTTTTTATTTTATTTTTTTTATTTCACCTTTATTTAACCAGGTAAGCTAGTTGAGAACAAGTTTTAATTTACAACTGCGACCTGTCCAAGACAAAGCAAAGCAGTGCAACACAAACAACAACACAGAGTTACACATGGAATAAACAAGCGTACAGTCAATAACACAATAGGAAAAAAAAGAAATTCTATATACAGTGTGTGCAAATGGCGTGAGGAGGTAAGGCAATAAATAGGCCATAGTAGTGAAGTAATGACAGTTTAGCAAATTAACACTGGCGTGATAGATGAGCAGATGACGTTGTGCAAGTAGAAATACTGGTGTGCAAAAGAGCAGAAAAGTAAATAAGAACAATATGGGGATGAGGTAGGTAGATTGGGTGGGCTGTTTACAGGTGGGCTATGTACAGCTGCGTCGATCGGTTAGCTGCTCAGACAGCTGATGTTTAAAGTTAGTGAGGGAAATATAAGTCTCCAGCTTCAGTGATTTTTGCAATTCGTTCCAGTCATTGGCAGCAGAGAACTGGAAGGAAAGGCGCCAAAGGAGGTGTTGGCTTTGGGGGTGACCAGTGAGATATACCTCCTGGAGCGCGTGAAGAGGACCACAATGGAAATAAGTCCCAGACTTTATTGTGTGTTATCCTCAATGATTTTATTCATGTGCATGTATGGCTTTTAAGTTTTATGTGTGCTTGTTTTTTTTAAATGGTCGAATTAATAAACTAAACTAAACTACGGGTGGGTGTTATTGTGACCAGTGAGCTGAGATAAGGCGGAGCTTTATCTAGCATAGACTTATAGGTGACCTGGAGCCAGTGGGTCTGGCGACGAATATGTAGCGAGGGCCAGCCGACTAGAGCATACAGGTCGCAGTGGGTGGTGGTATAAGGGGCTTTGTTGACAAAACGGATGGCACTGTGATAGACTGCATCCAGTTTGCTGAGTACAGTGCTTTGTGCAACCTCCCTTTGCCAAGATAACAGCTCTAAGGCTTCTCCTATAATGCGTAATGAGGTTGGAGGACACATGGCAAGGGATCTGAGACCATTCCTCCATATAGAATCCCTCTAGATCCTTCATATACCGAGGTCAACGCTTGTGGACTCCTCTTCAGCTCATCCCACAGGTTTTCTACGGGGTTTAGGTCAGGGGACTGGAATGGCCAAGGCAAAACCTTGATTCTGTGGTGAGTGAACCATTTTTGTGTTGATTTTGAGGTGTGCTCTGCTGGAAGATCCAACCACGGCCCAGTTTAAGCTTCCTAGCAGAGGCAGTCAGGTTTTTGATTTAATAACTGCTGGTACTTGATGGAGTCACTGATACCATGTATCCTAACAAGTTGTCCAGGGCCTTTGAAAGAAAAACATAGATCCCGGTCCCATTGAAAGTTCCAGTAACGTTTGGCAAACTGTAGGTACTTGAGTTTGTTGTTTGATGACAGCAAAGTCTTTTTTTATGGTAACCCTCCCAAACAACTTGTGGTTATGTAGGTGGCATCTGATCGTAGTTTTGGAGACTTTCTGACCCCAAGACCCAACTAACAACTGCAATTCTCCAGCTGTGATCTTTGGAGATTTTTTTGCCACTCAAACCAACCAAACCATACTGTGCGTTGGGTCAATACAGACACACGTCTGTAAAACTTCTTAATTATTGCCCTGATAGTGGAAATGGGCATTTCCTGATTTGTGCTGCTCAATATTTTGTTGCACATCATTACTGTATTCAGGTGTCTTTTCCATAGTGATGGATGACTATGGGAACTTGGCCTGTGTGTCACCTCATATTTATACCCCAGGGAAACAGGTCATGGCTTACCACTTAAGTGTTCCTAATCACTCAAGTGAACTTAAATACGTAAAATATGAATGGGAATATACTTCAGTTAGATAATTATGGCACACATATTTCTGAGAAAAGTATATATTTCATTTATTTTAAAAACTTTTTTAAACTTCATTTTAAGGTTCGATTTTTGCGAATATTTTGAATGAAAGACCAAGAGGATTAACAGCAAAGAACACATTTTCACAGCCCGTTTTGCTCATATTTAGCAAGGGTGCCAATATTAGTGGAGGGCACTGTATCTCTCAGATTAAGGACAGACGCTAAAGAACAAACTAACTTTTTGATTTCATTTGGGACTATCTGTTGTTCCATGTAATGAATCTGTTATTCAATGTGTTTGTAATTATCCTTAGTATGACCTTCTTAAAACAATTCCATCTAGCTTAGTAGATGTTTTTGTGTGTGTGAGTATGAGGAGAGAGCAATAGAGAGAGACTTAAAATGCCCTCACATTTCTCATCCTTCCATGGGCTCCGTCATAGCGTTGCAGGAGAACTTTGTTTTCAACCCAACTCTCCTCAGGGTCTATCTATTCTCCTAGTTATTAAAAACATACTACCCTTTATCAACTGTGTTTGACTCCTAGCCTTGCATGGATTTAGCCACGAAGCTGACGAGGCAATATTTATTATTTGTTTCTCCTTTGGACACTGTTTTTTATTCAGGCACTAGGGAACAGCCTACTGCCGTTAGGACCCCCAAAACAAACAACCCCTGTCTGGTAATCACCTCTCATTTGTCCTGAAACAAGATGGAAATTATAGTATTTTGTGCAGACTTGTGAAGCTGCCAGGGTAAATGTTGCATTGGACCTGACATGTTTTGAGCCGTATCGACTGCTGAAATTCGACAAAAAGGGTCTGGAGAGAGGCAGTTAAGTTTTTAATCTCGCCATCAAAATCTGTCTGGCTATATGTCCAGACCGAGTCTGTCGACTAATGTGGCAACAAGAGAACACAACTGGTCTGAGAACAGGGAGTGCTAATAGTAGTTTTTCTTTTGAATCGACACCAGAGCACAGTACGAACCTGGAGAAAACACTGGCCTTATTGTCCGCCCTGCATTTAGACACGTCTTTATTGGGTATGGTTAACACTTCAAGGAAGGGGTCACTACATAAACATTTAGCGCTTAGTAGAAACCATTAGGTGGCATCAGGTTAGAAATGAATTACAGCAAGGTAAGCAGTTTTTTTTTATTTTTAAATCATGTACTTTACATACATGCCAAATTCTGTAAACAAAGGAAGTATGTATGCGCCTAATAACTGGCCCGCTTTACCATCTACTCTGAATTCCAGTATTATCATGTGTTGTTTGGAGTGAAGAGAATATTCAGCAACTCTTGGAGGACTGTGAAGGTTGATAAAAGTGCCTCTTTATTGTTACAATAGAGAAGCACTTTTATCAACTTCCACTGTCCTGCAAGAGTTGCTGAATTTACCCTTCACTTAATTTTGCTGCTCAATTCATGCATCGGTTGGAAGGCGAAGGAACGACAGTGTTCCCTTCCATATGTTTTGTTTAGTTTTTTGGAAATTCAGGGGCACATGCACTGACTTGAGAACGATTGTTCCGTTGACACTCGTTTGTGGTACTTGTGCCTCCATAGAACCATGTTGTACCCTGGTAAAGTACTTGAGGGCTTACCATGTACTTGAGGGCTTACCATGTACTGGACCCTGTCCTACACAATTGATCATATCAACAAAATTCAATGATTGATTAGGAGAAACTCAGTGCATGGACACAACCCAACAAACAGGCTATGTCCCAAATGGCACCCTATTCCCTACATACTGTGGTGCACTCCTTTTTACCAGAGCTCTATGGGCCTTGGTCTAAAGTTGTACACTAAATAGGGGAAAAGGTGCCATTTGGATGTAGACAGTTGGTAAAGGCACACTAATCAAACTGTCTTCCAGTTCCTTACGTTCTCATGGGTACACAAACTGAGCCTGAAGTTCTCGACTCCCCTGTGCTCAAATCCAAGCTAAACAGTACCAGATGTGAAACATCGGTGAAGAATCTCAGAGCTAAACTGTCTTCATATTCTCCTGTGCGTTTGTTGCTCGTGGCATCGCTCTCCCTGGAAAGGCCAGTACAAATTGATTTCAGAATACTCCATCCCGAGGGGGTCTTTCCCTGACTGTATTAAAATGGCAAAACAATTGAATAGTTTGACGTGCACTGTGTTGTGACCCAGATTTGAAGTATTAGGCCTCCTTCATTTTGTCTGTTTGGGACGTTGAGAGGACGGACACACACACACACACATTGTATCTGTTTGGGATGGGGAGATGGAGTAGTATTACTGGGATGAAGAGTCACAAACACACACATTTTGTCTGTTTGGGATGTTGACATGGAGTAGTAACTGTACATGGTATGGACGGGAAAAAAACTGTCTTGAAGTGTTAAAAAGTGCACAGCAAGTCATTTATTAAACCATTTACAGTTAACACAATGGATGTAGTGGAGTGTGAATGCACTTCAAGTGCTGTTTATTCACATTATTATCTGGTGAATAGTGCAATCACCTATTGTGCTATATTAGCGTTAGCATTTACAGTGCGTCAATGCATCGCTCTCCATCTCCACTTTTATGTCCGGTTTCCTGGACAGAGATTAAGCCTAGTCCTGGACTAAAAAGCAAGTTTAATGGAGAATCTCCATTGAACATGCGTTTTAGTCCAGGATTAGGATTTACCTGTGTCCAGGAAACGGACCCTTATGGAAAACCCATGTTTCTTTAGCACTACATTCCTGGTCAACACTCTGTGGTCCATTCCATGTAGCACTCTAACCTACGATTCTGCTGTTGCAATCACTATGCTCAAACCAACTGAGAACCTTTATTAAGTACTTTTGTGTACATGGATTTTTTTTCTGTGTTTTCTTCATGTGTTTTCCCTCTCTTTTTGTCCCTGTTCAGGAGCAAGAGGACCCCAACAAGCTGGCCACAAGCTGGCCCGACTACTACATCGACCGCATCAACTCCATGGCTGCTGTAAGTGACTTTAAAGGCATACTTCAGGATTTTACCAATGAAGTTTTGTATCTACTTCCCCAGAATCAGATGAACTCATGGATACCATTGTTGTCTCTGCTTCCAGTATGAAGGAAGTTAGAGGTAGTTTCACAAGCCAATGCTAACTAGCGTAAGCACAATGACTGGAAGTGTATGTTATCTACTAGCATGCTAGCAGTTACTATAGACATCCAACGCTAGTTAGTCTGGGGATGTAGATAAAGGGCATCATTGCCAAAATACTGAAGTATCCCTTTAACATTCTCTAACCTTCATTTCTCCTTATGGTTTCTACCTGTGCCTTTTTTCCTTTTTATTTCCCGCTCTTTATTTATTTTCTCTCTCTCCTTTTCTCACCTAAGTCAGCAACATCTAGGAGCTTTGTGGTCACCTAATTCGCTGCTGGCAGCTCTTAGTACATTCCTACCATCCAAACCCAACACTCACACCCAGAGCCATGACACACGTCCTAGTTAGTCACTCAGCAGCTCACTCGATGTGAATGATTGTCAGAGAATCTAAGGGAGACATGAAAGAAAGCAGGGCCCGGTAAACAACATTCTCATTGAGCCAAAATGGCTGCCAACTAGCATGCTAATGATACATATTTTTTGCCGTTCTTTTTTTAATTGAGTTTTTATTGACTTCATGTGGTAAGCATATGCAGGGGCAAACCGATAGGATAAAGTACACAAACATAATATTAATTCATACCCAGCACAGGGTCAAAAGAAGAGATTCCAATGTTGTAAATGGTGTTAACAACGACCAGAGATCAAATCAAAAGTATTTGTCACATGCGCAGGTGTAGACCTTACCTTGAAATGCTATAAGCCCTTAACCAACAATGCAGTTCAAGAAATAAACTAGAGATGAAATGATTATGAATGACTATAATCATGATTATAGAGACCAAAATTATCACGGTTATCAGTATTATCGCGGTATTGTTAAAATGTGCTGGACATTTTCAAACAGTACTGATACACTGAAATCATTTCACCAAGTTTTATATTGAAAACCAACAAACAAATAAAATTAGCAGCACTATGCACTTTTTGTGTGCATAAACATTAAAATAATAACATTAACATTAGAGATGACACCATGTGGCCATGAACGGTAAAAGTTTCCCTAGTGCAGGTTTTAATGAACACAACCTTAAAAAAAATCAAACGTACATATAAAATCAACACAAGTAAAGCAATGTGCATGTAAGAACAATACAACCATATGTTAACAAATCCAATGTGCAGCACATTATGTCCGTTCTCTCCTTCACAAAGAAATACGGTGCTGCTGGCCTAACATCCTGTATGTATGCATCTTTGTTCACTTGAGGTTGAAATGTAAAAATGTCAGCATATTTCCTTTGCCTGGTCTAAGTAGTGATCTGCGACGGGGAGACAATGTGCCCGCTGGCACTGAACACTCTCTCTGATGACACGCTGGTTGCTGGGATGCACAAAATCTCCCTGGCAACCCTGGCAAGATGAGGCAGCTCTGATGCATGGCCCCTCCACCACACCAGTGGATCCTCTTCTGCTGGAATGGGTGGCAGAGACGGGTAGACCTTGATCTCTTCTTTCACTGTCTTCTGGGGTGGTCGGAATTTTTGACCCTCTTTACCTCAACAAGGCAGCAGAGAGGGGATCTTTCTCAGCAACCCAGCCAGGCCTTTCCCCTCCGATGCCGCTGTGGGGGTGTTGGTGGCGGAGGTGCTGCTGGTGCTTTGTGGTTCTTCCCTGACTTGTGCAGCTGCCAGCTTCAAGGCCTCCTGGATACAACTGTCAGTGTAAACGTTTGCAGACTCAGGCTCATCTAAAAATCTCCTTTTGAAGCGGGGGTCAATGAAACAAGCATGACTCTCTTTGCCTTCTCTCTTGTGTATCTGTTGTTAAGGTCTTCTCTCATTACCCTTTTCATCTCCTTGGTCAGGGATGGCTCCGTATCCTTTTCCACCAGAACATCATGGGTATGGTCCAGGACAGGCTTGATGGCTGACAGTGTCACTCGTGTCTCTGAGGCAAGTGCATCTGTAAAATTTCTCAGAGGTTCAAGGAGCTGGCACAGTTGCTCCATGACATTTATGTCGGTGTCCTTGGGCATCAGATGCCATGTTCCTCTTTCTCCAGCCAGTGTCGCGCAGACTGGCTGCTGTTGGCTAAGGAAACGCTCAAGCATCTTGTGTGTAGATCCCCATCGGGTCACCACATCATGGATCAGACAGAGCCTTCTGTGGCATGTTGAGGACAGCTTGCTTTTCTCTCAGTTCTCGCCTTCTCTTCCAGCTCTGTCAGAAGCCTTGAACCAGATGGCGGCAGGCCTTGACTGCTGTGTCATCTCTCTGAATTTTCAGAGCCTTTGAAATGGCCAGGTTCAAATTATTGCCAAAGCACCCAAGCCACAGATCTGGGAATTCTTCAAAAGCCTTGATCATGTTTGTTGCGTTGTCTTTGGTAATGCAGACCAGGTCTTTCTTGTTGATCCCCCACTCTTACAGCATATTGTCAAAAAACTCTCTGATGTTGTGAGCCGAGTGATCTTCTGGAAAGAACTGTGTTTCCAGGCAGTTTGATTCCAGTTGCCAGTCTGGGGTGAGGTAATGGATAGTGAAGCTGATGTAGGGTCCAAGTCCAGACCCCCGCTGGTCCAGAGGTCAGTAGTTGCAGCAAACCATGTGCCTTGAGCCAAACTTTTTCCAACATCAGCTTTAACCTGGTTGTACAGGTTTGGGATTTCAGTCTTAGAAAATAATGTTTGTGATGGCACTTTGTAGTGAGGCACGGCAACCTTCATCAGCCTGAGAAAGCCAGGCCTCTCAACAATTTGAAATGGCATCATGCCCTTTGCAATGTAATATGAAGGGCTGCAGTGAGGTCTTGATAATTTTTTTGATGTGGGTGCATAAGCAGCCTACCTTTTTAAATGCTTGCTAGAGTGTCTGTGTCACAAATGTAGATGATGAGGGACCAGTAGCATCACTGGGTTTGCCTGCTGCACGCCCACTCTGTAAACAAGGGAATAGCAAATGTATTATTATTATTATTATTATTATTATTATTATTATTATTATTCACACACACACACACACACACACACACACACACACACACACACACACACACACACACACACACACACACACACACACACACACACACACACACACTCTTCTGTGTTGCAATTGAGTATATGCAGAGTATATGCATGCACAATTTACATAAATACAAAGGAGTCCCTGTGACAGGAATCGCAATGAGCCCAACAATTGACATAAATACAGGAGTCTTGTATAGGGGATTATAGTGTTTCTCCTATTGGAACACTTTTACAACCAAGTTGACGACTCACAGATTTTGAATTAACAAAATATGTTGGTTGGGTGACTAAACTACATAACGTGTTATTGGGCGAATAGAGTCTGCAGACACACGACGCATACAGCAGTGAACAACATGTAGTGTTTTTACAAGAGTAGATAACACTGAAAGCTTCAGTTTCCATTATTGACAAGCTATTAGCAAGTTAGACAGACAAACCATGACATTTTCTCCCATTCTGAAGTTAATGCAAATAGTCCAGGTGGCCATTTGATTAATTGTTCAGCAGTCTTATGGTTTGGGTATAGAAGCTGCTAAGGAGCCTTTTGGACCGCTTGCTGTGTGGTAGCGAAGAGAACAGTCTATGGCTTGGGTAACTTTTGGGCCTTCCTTTGACACCTCCTAGTATATAGTTCCTGGATGGCAGGAAGCTTGGCCCCAGTGATGTGCTGGGCCATACGCAATACCCTCTAAAGCGCCTTATGGTCGGATGCCGAGCAGTTGCCATACCAGGTGGTGATGCTGCCGGTCAGGAAGCTCTCGATTGTGAAGCTGTAGAACATTTGGAGGATCTGGGGACCCATGCCAAATCTTTTCAGTCTCCTGAGGGGGAAAAGGTGTTATCGTGCCCTCTTTACGACTGTCTTGGTGTGTTTGGATCATGATAGTTCGTTGGTGATGTGGACACCAAGGAACTTGAAACTCTCGATCCACTCCACTACAGCCCCGTTGATGTTAATGGGTGACTGTTCGGCCCTCCTTTTCCTTTAGTGATCAATCAGCTCCTTTGTCTTACTCACATTGAGGGAGAGGTTGTTGTCCTGGTACCACCTTGCCAGGTCTCTGACCTCCTCCCTATAGGCTGTCTCATCGTTGTCGGTGATCAGGCCTACCACTGTTGTGTCATCATCAAACTTAATTATGGTGTTGGAGTCGTGCTTGGCCACGCAGTCGTGGTTGAAGAGGGAGTACAGGAGGGGACTAAGCACGTACCCCTGAGGGGCCCCAGTGTTGATGATCAGCGTGGCAGATGTATTGTTGCCTACACTTACCACCTGGGGGTGGCCCGTCAGGAAGTCCAGGATCCAGTTGCAGAGGGAGATATTTAGTTCCAGGGTTCTTAGTAGCTTAGTGATGAGCTTTGTGGGCGCTATGGTGTTGAATGCTGAGCTGTAGTCAATGAACAGAATTTCCACATAGGTGTTCCTTTTGTGCAGGTGGGAAAGGACAGTGTGTAGTGCGATTTGTGATTGTGTCATCTGTCGATCTGTTAGGGCGGTATGCGAATTGGAGTGGGTCTAGGGTTTCCGGGATGATGGTGTTGATGTGAGCCATGACCAGCCATTCAAAGCACTTCATGCCTACCGACGTGAGTGGGAAGGAATCAAGTCACAATTTTGCAAGTCCTAAGCAAGTCTCAAGTAAAGTTCCAAGTTCCACAGCTCAGGTCATGTCAAGTCACAAGTCCCTAAATTTGGGTTTCGAGTCCTCAAGTCAATGTTTCATCTAACATATCCATGGAATGCATGATTGATATTTTGATATGCAGCCTGTCAAAATAGGATTTATTTTTGGCTCTTCAGAGATGTATTTGCCAACATCTTTGTGCATATTGGTCTAGGCTATATTATTCACCACCTGAGGAAGTGGGAAAACACTAAGCTAAATTTAAATAGGATCTTGTTGCTAGATAGATTAATCAATTAGCCTACCTGGCTACCAGTAAATGTAATGTCCTACAACATTTTTCCAGTGCTAGGCCGAGGCTAGGCTACTTGATGTAAGCCTATTCACCGCAAATGGCGTGCCACTCTGCGGGCGCATCAAAATTATAATCCATAAACTCAATATTAAGAGGTGAGAAATAAATGATATACTCATAGAAAGCTATGACCCCCCCTCTCTGTAACTAGAGCAACGGTAGTTGCTTTGAAAACTGTATTTTTCCCGCAATTGCATTTTGAGCAACAGGTCATGTACTTGTACTTACAGTTCCTACACTACACATTCTGTTGTGTTACAGCCTGAATTATAAATGTAGATTTGTTTGTCTCTGGCCTACATAAAATACCCCATAATGTCAAAGTGGAATTATATTTTTTCGAAATGTTTACAAATGAATTAAAAATGAAAAGCTGAAATGTCTTGAGTCAATAAGTATTCAACCCCTTTGTTATGGCAAACCTAAATAAGTTCAGGAGTAAATATTAGCTTAACAAGTCACATAATAATTAGCATGGACTAACTACTTGTGCAATAATAGTGTTTTACATTATTTTTGAATGACTACCTCATTTCTGTACCCCACACATACAATTATCTGTCAGGTCCCTCAGTTGAGCAGGGAATTTCAAATACAGATTCAACCACAAAAACAGGGAGGTTTTTCAATGCCTTGCAAAGAAGGGCACCTATTGGAAAATAGAAAGACATTGAATATCCCTTTGAGCATTGTGAGGTTATTCATTAAATGTTGGATGGTGTATCAATACACCACCAATAGAGTCACTACAAAGATACAGACAACTCAGTTGCGGGAGAGGAATGAAACTGCTCAGGGATTTCACAATGAGGCCAATGGTGACTTTAAAACAGTTCCAGTGTTTAATGACTGTGATAGGAGAATACTGAGGATGGATCAACAAGATTGTAGTTACTCCACAATACTAACCTAATTGACAGAGTAAAAAGGGAAAAAAAATATTCCAAAATATACTTCCTGTTTGCAGCAAGGCCCTAAAGTAATACTGCAAAAAAATGTGGCAAAGCAATTAAGTTTTTATCCTGAATACAAAGTGTTATGTTTGGGGGAAATCCAATAGAACACATTACTGCCTACCATTCTCCATATTTTCAAGCATAGTCGTGGCCGTATCATGTTATGGGTATGCTTGTAATTGTTAAGAACTGGGGTGTTTTTCAGGATAAAAATGAAAGTGAATGTAGCTTAGCACAGGCAAAATTCTAGAGGAAAACCTGGATCAGCCTACTTTACACCAGACACTGGGAGATTAATTCACCTTTCAACAGGACAATAACCTAAAACAGAAGGCCAAATCTACACTGGAGTTGTTTACCAAGAAGACAGTGAGTGAATGCTTTTGACTTAAATCTACTTGAAAAACTATGGCAAGACCTGCAAATGGTTTGACAGAGCTTGAATAATTTCTTTATGAATAATGTGAAAATGTTGCACAATCCAGGTGTGCAAAGCTCTTAGAGACTTACCCAGAAAGACTCACAGCTGTAATTGCTGCCAAAAGTGCTTCTACAAAGTATTGACTCAGGGGTGTGAATACTTCTATAAATTATGTTTCTGTATTTCATTTTTAGTAAAATTGCAAATATTTCTAAAAACATGTTTTCAATTTGTCATTATGGGGTATTGTGTGTAGATGGTGTGCAGTTAAGTCACGAGTCATAGATGCTCAAGTCGAAGTTAAGTGGGAAGTGTTTTTTTTTGCCAAGTCTCAAGTCACAAAATGTGCATCTTGAGCTGTGACTCGAGTCCGCATCTCTGACAACAACACAATGAGATACCATCTTGCTTTTGGAAACCCCTGCTCCCATTAAAGCTGTATTAAATCCAAGAGCAAGGAATGAAGCATCTGAGTAAATTAGTTAATGAAACAAACTGCATCCCTTTTCTCACAATACTAAAAGATTCTATTAGACTTGGCTGTAGAAGCTCAGTGTTTCCCCTTACTTAAAATTTTCCGGCAGGGCATAAAGGCTTCCAAAGCATCTGGCTTTAAACTAGGTTGGAAGGCCATCCCACCTATTTCATGGTAAGAGAACCACTGTAATGACGAATGAAGCTGGGAGAGATCGAGGGCACTGGTGCATATGATATAGAGATGTCAGTACAACCTCAGTGACTGGCAGCTTTGTGTCACTGCCCCTTGACCCCTGACTTTAGCGCTCAAGTCGGAGACACAGTGTCTCCACGAATGTTTGTAAATCAGAAAATTTGCACCGACCGCTAAGGAATGACTATAACAGAGAGATTGAAAAACAGCTTCTATCTCAAGGCCATCAGATTTGTAAACTCTTTTAAAGAACCGTGTGACTCTCTGAATCTCACTTCAAATAATTCATGCGCCTACAAGACCGAATCCCAGAGCACCTAACAAATTCAGTAGACCATGAATTGTTGCTAGGTAGACTCAGAAACATTGGTCTCAGTGAAGTGGCAGTAAATTGGTTTAGGAACTATCTTTCCGACAGAACACAATGTGTATATACTGACAATCACAAGTCTAGCTTTCTTGAGATTAATAGAGGTGTGCCCCAGAGTTCCATTTTAGCTCCTGTGTTGTTATCAATTTTTATTAATTATTTGGAAAATGGGATGCAACCAGCAAAGTTACATCTATATGCAGATGATAGTTATATATTCACGTGCTCCTTCTCTGGTTCAGGCTGTTGAAGAGCTCCAGACTGATTTTCAGTTACTACAGGCCTCCCTTTATGGTCTCAAACTGGTCTTGAATGTACAAAAAACTAAATTCATGACCTTTACCAGAGCTAGAACGTTAACATTGTCACATCTGGCTTGTCCATTGAAAAAGGGTCATCCTACAAATACCTAGGTTGACAAGTTGTCCTTTAAAGTGCACGTGGATAATCTTGTGACAAATCTTAAATTGATATTGTTTTTTTTTTTTTGTAATAAGGCTTGCTTCCCGCTTATGACTCGAAAGAAGCTTGTTCAGGTGTCACGCCCTGACTTGAGATATCTCTGTTTTTCTATATATTTTGGTTAGGTCAGGGTGTGACTAGGGTGGGTACGCTAGTTTTTGTATGTCTATGTTGGCCTGATATGGTTCCCAATCAGAGACAGCTGTTTATCGTTGTCTCTGATTGGGGATCATATTTAGGTAGCCATTTTCCTCATTTGTTTTGTGGGATCTTGTCTACATTGAGTTGCCTGAGTGCACACCTGTAGCTTCACGTTTCGTTTTGTTAGGTGAGTTTCAGTTGATTAAAATTATGTGGAACTCTACTCACACTGCGCCTCCTCTTTATGATGATCGTGACATCAGGCCACTTTTCTATCTGTAATTGATTATGGTGACTTGTTGTATATGCATGCAACCTGCTGCGTCTTACAGAGACTGGATTCTGTTTATCATGCATCCTTGCGCTTTATTACAAATGCCAAGTCACTCACCCACCATTTGCACATTGTACCAAATGGTAGGTTGGACCTCACTTTATATGCGCAGAAAGATACATTTGTATGTGTTCATCGACAAAGCCCTTTTGGGTAAACTCCCTCTTTACCTCTGTAGTCTGGTCTCCTTCACCACCAGCAGTTACCATACCCGGTCTGCTAGGTGGTTGCTACTTAAAATCCCCAGGACATTCACAGTATTAGGCAAAACTGCCTTCTCTTCTTGTGCACCAAACGCATGGAATAATCTACAATCCATGCTTCATCTAGATATGTTAGTGCCACTGAATTAATTGAAAATATTGATGGGAGACTCTGTTACAGAGGAGTGCAAATGCTTTTTTAAGCTGGATCATGCTGTTGTATTGTTGTATTAGTTATATTCAAGAATAAAGCCAAGAATACATTTTTCATGATTCATATGAATGTATCCTAGTAAAATGTCAGTGTTTAAAAAAATATTTTATGCACATTTTTCATAATCACAAGGTTATATATCCATGCTTAGACTGGTAGAAATATAACTACCCAGAAAAAAATGACATTATTTTATTTTGAAACCACATATTTGATGTCACGGATACAACAACAACAAAAAATACAAAAACTTCCTGCCTTACTTTGAAGGAAATGCAAAAATATATGAAAATATCTTTCAATTCATCGTTTGAGATTTGTCAACAAACAAAGTTATTGAATTTTAATAGAAAATAGTGGTGTTATACTGTATGACAATATTTTGTTTCCCTGAATGACACAATAAATAAATGCATTTATTTGACCTTTGCATGCCCTTTCGTAATTTGTCGCTTTTTTGTTGTGATTGTTTTAGTTGCATTTCCAATTGGAGAATTTTCTTCTTTAGTTCTCGTTTTTCCTTTTGCAGCCGCTTGCAACGCTTTGATACCTTTTTCACTTTTTCTGGAATGGAGGAAGCAAGTGGTTGCTCCAGTGTTTGAGAATGAGGCTCAAGGGATTGCTCTAGTTCTGGAGTCAAGGACTCAGATGGTTGATTGTAACTATTAACTAATATAATGAATCATTCATTTTTGTATCCATCATTTTGTGTGTGTAATATTATATTAACTATTATAATCCATCAAGTTATACCTTAACTGCATTGCAATAAAACATTAACTACAGTGTAATAGTGTAACTTAACCTATTTAATCCCATCGGTCACAATAGTGACCGTAAAAAACGTTTTCAGTTATAAGGCTCTAAACACGTTACTGAATGATGTATCAATGCATTTCCAGCAAATATTGAAATAATAAAGGGTCTCAATGAAAGATGTGCAGTGTCACATGTTTAGTGTAAATTGTCACACGACCAGAGCTGTTTACTTCCTGGTTGCACCAAGAGAAGAGGATGGCTGCATCAAAGCTCCCAAACAGAAGGTTAGTAAAGTATGTTAACATAAAGTAGGACAAAGATTTTTTGTACACATCATCTTTAAGGTGTCTAGTATTGATATATGCATTTGCAATTACTCAACTTTGTTCAGTGTGGTCATAGAATGTGTAAACATGTTGACGGCAACAATAGTGACCGGCGGGATAACACAGTGCGTCTAGGTATACACATAGTTATACACGTACATAGTTCTTGTTCTACCTAACTTTCTACTCTGTTCTTTCTTTTAATTTCACTTTGAGTCAAGTTCTGGATATGTTGGATCTAGGTGACCGCCCAGACGAGGCATGCAACATTGTAGTTATCCCTCAAAATGAGAAAGATGCTGTCCTCAGTGATTGTGATAGTGATGGGTCAGATATGGACTATGAGGGGGAGACAGGCCATTTGCCAGCCAGGCTGTTGAATGCATATGCTGAACCTATGCAAACAGATCATGACAGGAACAACGTTATCAGTGATGATGACCTACCCACCACAACCCCCCCTCCCCCACCACCCTCCACCGTTGATAATGAAGAGCCAACAGCCTCTACTCGCCAGAGGGTCCAGTCAGAAGAGCCAAGGGCAAAGCTGCAGGTCGTCAAAAATAAGGATCGAGTGTTCAAACGATCGAAGAGGCCTGCCACCGCTGTGATTCCAAAACACATTGTATACAGCCCAAATGCTGCAGAATGTGTAAAACAAAGCTGTCCCAACCCAATGGATGTTTTCCTACTAATGTATCTACCCACCCTAAGAGAGATCACCATTGAAATGTCCAACCTCTACTCCACCCAGACCAAGGACAAGCAACTGTATCTGAGTATGGATGAGCTCCTTACATTCTATGGGATCCTTTTCACATCTGGGTACAGCTCTGTTCCAAGAAGACACATGTACTGGTCACTTGACAGTGATGTACACAATGAAAGCATTTCAGATTCATTGCGGTGAAATCGCTTTGATGAAATAATGGCCTCAGTTCATGTGGTTGACAACACAAAGATCACTGACGACCCATTTTTTAAGGTTAGGCCCATCTTCTCTGAGCTCAATCAGTCATACAAAGTCATGCCATTTCAGGAATGGCTGTCAGTGGATGAGAGCATGATCCGATACTATGGCCGACATGGATGTAAGCAATTCATTAGAGGTAAACCAATCCGTTTTGGTTACAAGCTATGGAGCCTTGCCTCATCCAGTGGTTACATGTATCACATGGAGCCATATGGTGGATCCCACACACTCCTCCCTGAGACTGGGCTGGGTCAGGGACCCAGTGTCGTTCTCGGTCTTGGTCTCGGCAACAAACATGGAGGAGAAATACAGTGAGACCTCTGTCAAGAGATGGAACAAGGAGCGACGTGCCTTTGACAAAGTCCCACAATGCATCAACCGATACAATGAGCACAAAATGCATCAACCGATACAATGAGCACATGGGTGGTGTTGACCTTCATGACCTACAGGTTTCAAGATACCATATCTCGATCAGGTCTAAGAAGTGGTGGTGGCCCATCTTTGCATGGTCTCTCAACAGTGCACTCGTAAACAGCCATTTATTTTACAGAGACGTTATGGGAGGGACCATCGACCTGCTCACCTTCTCACGGATAGTGGCACAGTCTCTTATGCAAAAGTTTGGCACGAAACCACTGAGCCAAGGAAGGAGATCTTTACTGGCTGCTACTGTTGAAGATCAGGCAAGATATGACAAAGCTTCTCACTGGCCATTCAACACGATGCACCGGTTCCAGAGATGTCGTCATTGTGACAAACGCACTACCTATGCATGTGAGAAATGCAAAGCACCACTGCACATTGAGTGCTTCAAGATATACCATGGACAGTAGAAAAGGAGATAGGAGTGAATGAAAAAGCCAATAAAAGAAAAATAGAAAAGTCGATAAAGGGTGAGGTGAAGCAGTACAACGGACTCTAGGAAGAAAAGAAAAGTAGACGAAAAAGACAATCATAATGACTGAAATGTTTATGGAAAAAAAGGTCATTTAGGTCTGACTGATCACAGTTCAAAATAGTAATGCACAAACTCATCGTGCACTTGGTTCTGAAGCCTACCTCTATGATATATATTATTTTGTCCAGTGTAGGCTTCTACTTGAATGCATATTCTACAGGCTACCTCTATCCTAACTGTTACCTGTATGTTCAATGTGAATGAATCACACAACTGCTATATAGTTGTTAGTGAATGTTGCACTAAAATGTCACAATGACAATGTTACAATGAGTATTGCACTAAAGTACAAGTTCAAATGTTACAATAAAGTTACAATGTTAATGTTTCAATACATGTTACAATAAAGTAACAATGTTACAATGTATGTTACAATAAAGTAACAATGTTGAAATACGTCGATGGTTGTTGATTTTTGTTTTTGCTCTCAGAATTCGTATCGGTGTTGCATAAGGGTTTTTGTTATGTAAAATAGTCACACTAGAATGTGATGGGGTATTTTAGTAGCAATGCTGGGGACTGGCAGTGACAGTTTTACATGTGTTAATAACTGGGCTGGGTTATAAAGAATTTTGATGACTGCATAGGAGAAATATGTTAATTCAGTATATACATCACATTTTCCCACCGGTCACAATTGTGACCGACCATAAAACACACTTTTTCACCTACTTTTCCATGAAAATTTAAAAAAATGATGATCGATTATTTCAAAAGGTTACTAATGACACATGATTTAGATATTTTCATGTATGGGAAAAATTCGGGATTAAATGGGTTAATGTTATGTGTTATCCACCCAGCTTTATATCCTATTTTATCCTATTCTGTTGCTGACAGTGGCATGAAACCATGAAAACAATACCTTGCTTTTCTTCTGGCCAGTCTTTACTCCCTTGCAACTGGATTAGGCTGACAATACTATTTACTCCCGAGATTAGGCTGGCAATACTATAGTGCCTATAAGATCATCCAATAGTCAAATGTATATGAAATATGGTAAAATGGTATACAGTATACAGGTATACAAAAATGGTATACAGACAAATAGTCCTATAATTCCTATAATAACTACAACCTAAAACTTGAAGACTCATGTTAAAAGGAACCACCAGCTTTCATATGTTCTCATGTTCTGAGCAAGGAACTTAAACGTTAGCTTTTTTACATATATTTCACTTTTACTTTCTTCTCCAACACTGTTTTTGCATTATTTAAACCAAATTGGAGATGTTTCATTATTTATTTGAGAATAAATAGATTTTATTTATGCATTATATTAAGTTAAAAATTAAAGTGTTCATTCAGTATTGTTGTAATTGGCATTATTACAAATATATATATATATATAAAAATCGGCCGATTTAATCTATTTCGGCGTTGAAAAATCGGTCGACCTCTACTCTCCTTATTAGACAACGGCATCTACAGTATAAAGTAGTGGTCGACCGATTAATTGGCACTTAAACGTTAGCTTTTTTACACGGCACATATTGCACTTTTACTTTATTCTCCAGCACTGTGTTTTTGCATTATTTTAACCAAATTGAACATGTTTTAATATTTATTTGAGACTAAATAGATGTTATTTATGTATTATATGAAGTTAAAATAAAAGTGGGTTGTGCTTCGGAGGACGCATGGCTTTCGACCTTCGTCTCTCCCGAGCCCGTACGGGAGTTGTAGCGATGAGACAAGATAGTAATTACTAGCGATTGGATACCACGAAAATTGGGGAGAAAAGGGGTTACATTTAAAATAAAAAATTCAAATAAAAATATATAAAAAAATCATAATCTCTAGTATAAAGATAATGTGCCTTTAAATACCTTAAAATGCCATGAAATTGTTTAAAATGATAATATTCAGTATTCATACAACAAGTAAATAGGAATTGCATTATTAAATGTTGTAAACTAGTGAAAACATGGGATAACAAAGCTACTGTCATTCAGCATAACAGGTGACATTGTGGTATGACATGAAACTTTTGTGGCGCTGAAGAACAAAAGTGCGATACTGAAGGACGGATTTCATGCATAAACATATTTAACAGGCCTGTAAAAAGTAATGACCTTAACCTATAAAGATTATCCTTACTTTTCATATTTAATCTAGCCTTTATGAAATAATAACATTATGTATGTTTTCTGTGTTGTACTGAAGGACATGCATTTTTGTTACAAAGGTTACTAGAAGGTGAAATCATCAACTATTTCAGAGAGATTTACATTTGAAGTCGGAAGTTTACATACACTTAGGTTGGTGTCATTAAAACTCGTTTTTCAAACATTCCACAAATGTCTTGTTAACAAGCTATAGTTTTGGCAAGTTGGTTAGGACATCTACTTTGTGCATGTTGGAACGTTTTTTTTTCAACAATTGTTTACAGGCAGATTATTTCACTTATAATTCACTGTATCACAATTCCAGTGGGTCAGAAGTTTACACACACTATGTTGACTGTGCCTTTAAACAGCTTGGAAAATTCTAGAAAATGATGTCATGGCTTTAGAAGCTTCTGATAGGCTAATTGACATAATTTGAGTCAATGGGAGGTGTACCTGTGGATGTATTTCAAGGCCTACCTTCAAACTCAGTGCCTTTGCTTGACATCATGGGAAAATCAAAAGAAATCAGCCAAGACCTCAGAAAAAAAATTGTAGACCTCCACAAGTCTGGTTCATCCTTGGGAGCAATTTCCAAATGCCTGAAGGTACCACGTTCATCTGTGGTACAATAGTACGCAAGTATAAACACCATGGGACCACACAGCCGTCATACCGCTCAGGAAGGAGACGCGTTCTGTCTCCTAGAGATGAACGTTGTCACGTCCTGACCAGAGTTCTTATGTGTTGTGCTTGTTTTAGTGTTGGTCAGGACGTGAGCTGGGTGGGCATTCTATGTTGTGTGTCTAGTTTGTCTGTTTCTGTGTTCAGCCCAATATGGTTCTCAATCAGAGGCAGCTGTCAATCGTTGTCCCTGATTGAGAATCATATATAGGTGGCTTGTTTTGTGTTGGGATTTTGTGGGTGGTTGTTTCCTGTCTCTGTGTTTTGTCTGCACCAGTTCGGACTGTGACGGTTAGTTTGTTTGTTATTTTGTATAGTGTTGTCTTCGTGTATATTAAATCATGGAAACTTACCATGCAGCACATTGGTCCTCCGATCCTTCTCGCCTCTCCTCGTCCGAGGAGGAGGAAGAGCTAGACTGCCGTTACAAACGTACTTTGGTGCGAAAAGGGCAAATCAGTCCCAGAACAACAGCAAAGGACCTTGTGAAGAAGCTGGAGGAAACTTGTACAAAAGTATCTATATCCACAGTTAAATTAGTCCTATATCGACATAACCTGAAAGGCCGCTCAGCAAGGAAGAAGCCACTGCTCCAAAACCGCCATAAAAAAGCCAGACTACGGTTTGCAACTGCACATAGGGACAAAGAACGTACTTTTTGGACAAATGTCCTCTGGTCTGACGATACAAAGATAGAACTGTTTGTCCATAATGACCGTCGTTGTGTTTGGAGGAAAAAGGGGTAGGCTTGCAAGCCGAAGAACACCATCCCAACAGTGAACCACGGGGGTGGCAGCATCATGTTGTGGGGGTGCTTTGCTGCAGGAGGGACTGGTGCACTTCACAAAATAGATGGTATCACGAGGAGGGACAATTATGTGGATCTATTGAAGCAACATCTCAATACTTTTTTTAATAAATGTTTTATTTCACCTTTATTTAACCAGGTAGGCCAGTTGAGAACAAGTTCTCATTTACAACTGCGACCTGTCCAAGATAAAGCAAAGCAGTGCGACAAAAAAAAACACAGATTTACACATGGGATAAACAAAAGTACAGTCAATAACACAATAGAAAAATCTATATACATTGTGTGCAAATGGAGTAAGGAGTTAAGGCAATAGATAGGCCAATAGTAGTGAAGTAATTACAATTTAGCAAATTAACACTGGAGTGATAGATGTGCAGATGATGATGTGCAAGTATAAATACTGGTGTGCAAAAGAGCAAAAAAGTTGCTAAAAACAATATGGGGATGAGGTAGGTAGTTGGATGGGCTGTTTACAGATCGGTAAACTGCTCAGATAGCTGATGTTTAAAGTTAGTGAGGGAGATATAAGTCTCCAACTTCAGCAATTATTGAAATTCACTCCAGTCATTGGCAGCAGAGAACTGGAAGGAAAGGCGGCCAAACGAGGTGTTGGCTATGGGGGTGACCAGTGAGATATACCTGCTGGAGTGCATGCTACGGGTGGGTGTTATCATGACCAGTGAGCTGAGATAAGGCGGAGCTTTATCTAGCAAAGACTTATAGATGACCTGGAGCCAGTAGGTCTGGCGACTAATATGTAGCGAGGGCTAGCCGACAAGAGCATACAGGTCGCAGTGGTGGGTGGCATATGGGGCTTTGGTGACAAAACGGTTGGCTCTGTGATAGACTGCATCCAGTTTGCTGAGTAGAGTGTTGGAGGCTATTTTGTAAATGACTTTGCCGAAGTCAAGGATCGGTAGGATAGTGGGTCGCAATGGGTCTTCCAAATGGACAATGACCCCAAGCATACTTCCAAGGTTGTGGCGAAATGGCTTAAGGACAACAAAGTCAAGGTATTGGAGTGGCCATCACAAAGCCCTGACCTCAAACCTATAGAACATTTGTGGGCAGAACTGAAAAAGCGTGTACGAGCAAGGTCTACAAACCTGACTTATTTACACCAGCTCTGTCAGGAAGAATGGGTCAAAATTCACCTAACTTATTGTGGGAAGCTTGTGGAAGGCTACCCGAAACGTTTGATCCAAGTTAAACAATTTAAAGGCAATGCTACCAAATATTAATTGAGTGTATGTAAACTTCTGACCCACTGGGAATGTGATGAAATAAATAAAAGCTGAAATAAATAATTCTCTCTACTATTATTCTGACATTTCACATTCTTAAAATAAAGTGGTGATCCTAACTGACCTAAGACAAGGAATTTTTACTCTGATTAAATGTCAGGAATTGTGAAAAACTGAGTTTAAATGTATTTGGCTAAGGTGTATGTAAACTTCCAACTTCAACTGTACTTACCTCATCACATTGATAGAGGGTCTTCAATGGGTATTCTTTGTGATGACACCCACTGTCACATGATTATCATCGTGTGATATGCTTTAAAATGGCATTTCACCTATGTTCTACTGAATGACATTGATGAAGCGCAAAAGTCCAGATACAAGTTATTCAAGTTTTAAAATATTTTTTAAATACAGTATGTCACCCATTATTCTATATATTGTTGCAAACACTAACACAATTATGCCATGTGTGTTCATTTATATTTTTAGGTTGAATATCTACATTTTAAAAACACTTGTCATTAGAATTTCAACCCCGACAGTTACACTGAAGGACATTTTGATGCTTTATAGCTCAAAAACTCCCTTAATTTAATAGTTTGCAATACAAATATTTTTGGGTCAAAAGAAGAGTAAGAGTTGAGTGATTTAATAATATATTTATACATATTTATATTTTTATGTTAAATTAATGGCCTTCGGACACCAAATGTACACGTCTCATCTTTGACCCATATAATGTATACTGTATCCTTCACTATCTATTCTTTACTATCTATTGCATCTTAGCCGCCATGTCACTGCTCATCCATATATTTTATACCTATATATTCTTATCCCATTCCTTTAATAGATTTTGTGTTTTCGGTTTTGTTGTGGAATTTGTTAGATATTAGGTTTTGTCATGATATTAGGTTTTGTCATTAGATATGACCTGTTAGATACTGCTGCACTGTCGGATCTAGAAGCATAAGCATTTCGCTACACTCGCAATAACATCTGTTACCCATGTGCATTTGACCAATGCAATTTGATTTGATTTGAACAAGTATTACGTTGCCAGTGGAGTACTAACTAACAGACTAGCGTTTGGGACCCAGTCAGTGCATGCTGTGAGATCTTCTGCATTGCTTATGGGCTTTCAATATTCCTCAGAGGCGGTTTTCTGTGTCGTACCTGGCACGAACAGCTAAAGAATGTATTTAGTTTACAGATTTTTTGCATGCTATAGAGTGCAAACTTGTCGCGTGTCATTCAGGCTGAGGATACAGGGCCAACCAAGTAATGGCATTTGATATTTGGGCTTTTTGGGCATTCTCCACGTTTTATTTTGTTGCTCATTTTCCTGGCAGGCATGCCCATAGCAACAAACGTTGTTTACGTGTCAGCTTTTTTTTACAGCTGTTTTTGTTTTTAAGGTACAACTGTGTCCTATCTGAGCCTGGTACATACTGTAGATGTCTGGAAATACTATTACTGAAGCGGAGGAACACACAAACAAAACCCATTTTGCTTCTATAGAAATCCCTAAGATACATTCTTTAGTGCTGTCAGAGCCACCCCCCTTTCTCTCCCCACTTTTCATTCACCCCCTTCATCTCTCCCTCTTCACAAATTTTCTCTCCCACTGTCTGTCTTTCTGTCCTCCACCCAGTGAGATTACACCGGCTCCCGAACACCATTCATAGAACTCTTTCAGAGCCCTGTGCAGTCTCTCCACCTCCAAGTGGAGAATTCAATAGCCACCAAGCACCAACTCAAAATGGTAGCTAGTGCCCAGTTCTGATAAGCCACATTAAGTGTCTCTAACCTGCTGTGCAGAGAGTAGCTAACACATTGTACCTCAGAGTTCTCCTATGGAGTTCAGAGGGTTTCTTTTGGGATTGCATGACTAGCTGGAAGTGTGGGTTGGGTTGTCTTGCGAGCTAGCGCCTCTGGTTAGAATTAGCATCTGTGTGTAATGACTGGCTAGCGCTAGTATAAAAACGTAGTTGTCTGGTCTCTTTCGTAGTTCTGGAGAGCTACAGGGGGTGCAGGCTCGTGTTACGGCCGAGCACTAACAAACAGACTTCAACTAATTGTTTTTGCTTGATTTGTACAAGAGCCAGCACACACTGTAGCTTTCCAGGACCAGGGTTGAAGACCATTGTATGATAAAACATTTGGTTTTTGGCTAGCATTTAAATAGTGTCTGGCAGGCTAGATTCTAGGCCTGAAATAGTGTGCTGTACTGGGGGTAAGCAGAAGGGTGTCTGGCCACAGGTTAGCACTAGCACACAAATACCAGATGTATCTGGAAGTTAGCATTTTGGCTAGTAGCTTTGACACGGTGAACTGGCTCTCACTGCACAGGCAAATAGTTCCTCCTCTCTCCGAATCCTTTGTCCAACTTTCTATTGAGAATGAACATACTTATTTAGAGAAACAGGAGCCAGAGACATGACAGCTTGGCAAGGGCCTCGGAACCATCTGGACAAGGCTAAGCCGGCCCGATGGATGTTATGACTGAAACATCTGTAGGTTACATAGACGCACACAGAACCAGAAGTATATATGGAAGTACTTTAGTGCCAAAAAAGGGTTAGATATTTTTCATCTCTCTGACAGACATTTCAAAACATACTTTTTTGACTGTTTCGCCACATATGAATATGTTGTTCAATGCGTTTCTATGGGCTAATGGTAGTAAGGCCAAATGCAATGTTTCATCAAATATTTTTTATCTATATTTTTGTGATTCTTACTGGGGTCCTAAAATTCTAAATGAAATAGCTAAAGGATCCTTGGTATGCCCATCTTAAAACAATTCCATGTGTTAGTTTAGTAGAAACCCAGCCCCGGGCCCTTAGACCTTTTGGCATAGTCGTACAGCCTCTTCAAATACATTACGCCTCTTTAATAGGAACATAGCAGGAAAACAGAGAAGATGTGATCTGTTTGATTTGCGGTGCCTAAAACAGAGCCAGTCCCCCATAATGAGCTCAGATGAGGTGAGCAATCTTTTTACACAGAGCTTTTCTGGTGTTACGGATGACTGAGAGATCTACATATACCATGGCATTGTTGAACACTCCTTTCTGATTGGCTTGAAGGGAATTTTAGAGCGTGCCTTATTTCCCTATAACGCGCGGTGTATTTGCACGGTAGAATTCAATGGCTATAGTTCATTTTTACAAATTTTGTTTGAGTTGCTTTTGAAAGCAACAGTATTGGTATTGTTGAATTTAAATTTTCAAAATAGCAAGCTAGGACTGATGGTTTGGTTAGCTGAACTAGCAGCTAATAAACTTGCTAATAAATATCTAATATCAAATAAACTTGCTACTTACTTCAGTGGATGTTGAACACATTTCTACCGGAAAATGTACACATTTCTGGTGGCAAATGTGTAAATGGTATAAAAGGGATAATCAACTTGGGGCTCTATGCATTCTCTGGAAAATAATGCAACTCGGTGCAAGGTCAGTTCCCACTCCGCTAGCGCACAGTGTTTGCCAACTCCTCAGTAAGTAAAGTAGCTATTGGCTGCCCTAAAAGTTGCTAGAAGTCGCTAAATTTGCAAAATTGGCCATGTGCATGTAATTGTGATAGACGCTGTAGGAGAGAGGAATAACGTTGTGGGAGAGACAAAAAGTGAGTAAAAAAACACCCAAAATATGTTTAGAACTACAAATGAACTTTCTTCTGTCGATTCTTGTTTTTTTAAATGTCACAATTTCAACCCTCCTCCTTTATCCGGGCTTGGGACCGGCAAAAGTGACCCAAAAGAGACACTCTGGCGGAGTTACTTTTAATTTTTAATTACATTTTTTAGTTAATTTTTTTACATTTACATCCCACCCTGAATGTAAGCCAGGACAGGATCAGCCAGCGGCGGCTTCCCGCATGCGCGATTCATTTGCAGTCCGGACACGGAGGGGTGAACATATCCTGCTCTGACTGCTGCGCCTGTGAGTGCTTTGGGACTGGGACGGGGGACGGGGACGGGGACGGGGACGGGGACGGGGACGGGGGGGGGGACGGGGACGGGGGGGGGGACGGGGGGGGGGGTGGGGCCCACTGCAGCACCCGCTGTTTGTTGAGAAGAGTAAGAATGATACGTGCTTTTACGTCTGCATCTCCAATAACACCAGAAAAAGTCGCTAGATTTGTCGCTAGTCGCTTTTTTGAAATGTGTCGCTAGAGGGGTCTGAATACTCGCTAAATATAGCGACAAAGTCGCTAAGTTGGCAACACTGCTAGCGCGTCATGGAACACACCTTCCACGTCGTTCATTATTTTCCATAGAATGCATAGCCCCTCGTTGATTATCCCTTACACACAGCAACAGCGCACAGCCTCCATATAATTAATTTCATGATAATAATGCTGAGCTCTCTTTGTACACAATCAGTCCTGTGTTCAAATAATATTCCTAATATACCAACCACTTTCACAAACATTCGAAGCAAGTATTCAGACATCGTCCACTTGAAATTACAATTAGTAAAGCACTTCAATGTACCTGGAAATACACCTGGAAAGTATTTTAAAATACTCAAGTATACTGACTCAAATACACTCGTATCCATTCAACCCAGGCATCTGAAAACGGTACTTGAAACAAGCATGCGAAAATTCTGTCAAATATCACTTGGCAGACCACCTGGCCCTCACTCAAACAAAATCACCTGTTTTGGGCTGTGCAATTTAAAAATACTCAAATACACAGAAAAACTATTTCAAATACCAGATACTCAAATACACATGCATTTGAACCCTGGTCTGCACACAGTCTAGCTTGGTCGCCCCTCCCCACCCACTGAAAGTCAAAGCTATTGGAGAACTCCAATGATGAACTGATGTTGTGTTCCTTATTGTGCAGTTATGATAAAGATAATTCAGACTCCCTTCAACTAAGCCAGAATCAAAAATATCATAATTTTTTTTCTGCTGTGTCATGGAGTTTGTTTTGTCATTGTGCAGATGCAGACCCTCTTCGCCTTTGACGAGGAGGAGATGGAAATGAGGAACAAAGTGGTGGAGGACCTGAAAACAGCGCTTCGGACTCAGCCAATGAGGTAGGGTTTTGAACCACAGCTGGCAAACATTGTCATTAACTGCTGTTCATCCTCATCTTTCACCTATCTACCTCAGGATGATGCTCTTGTTACTCACACTCTATGGTCAAGTAAAATGGCTCCACCACAATGTCTCTCCATAAGAGAGCACTGTGTCACAAGGTAGGTCTATACACTTCATTTACTTACAGTATATACTGTATATGGGATCATTTTCATCACCAGAAAAGCTTTCACACTCTTTATTGGGCAGGGCAATTCCCCTCTTCTCTGTTTGACACATTCAGCAGCCGCTTTGAGATCTCATTGATCAACCACAAAGAAACACGTGAGGAGGTTTAGACAGCCCAGCCAATATTACATCTCCCACCGTCAGGAGCATGTCTGTGCCTGTTAAGTGATGTAGTGATCTGGACCAAGATGGGGGGGGTGTTGAGTTTTCTCCCAGGGGCCAGTGCAGCGTCAGCCTTAAGTGTGGAGTGACAGATTCCCACGAGCACCACGGTGTCTGGGTCACGTCTGGGTTTGTGTGTGTGTGCATGTGTATCATGTTGAAGTGGACAGGGTGATTAGCACAAGCCTTATTGCTAGTAGTCTAGTAGTCTTTCAGGCTAGTAGTCTTTCATTTTGTAGAACAAAGTAACATAAAACAGAACCACAGCGCTAATACTTATGAGGATGTTAAGGAGGCAAGAAGTATGAAAGTTATTTGTGAGCAGGATGAGGAATGCACAAATGTAGGCTAAGATGTCTTATAATATGAATTTCCACATTGTTTTAGCCTCACAATTGGCAACCAGAAAAACGTATTTACCTGATTAATCTTGTCATTAGCGATATGACATTATTGATCTACTCTATAACGTGCACAATACCAATTCTGTTGGAGTGTTCTGTTGTTTCTGTTGTTTGTTCTGTTTTCCACTCTTACTCTCCAAAGTACCTACATTGTATTCAGAAAGTATTTAGACCGCTTGACTTTTTCCACATTTTTTTTATCCCACATCAATCTACACACAATATCCCATAATGACAAAGCAAAAAGAGGTTTTTAGAAATGTTTGCAAATGTAGTAAAATTCTAAAATGGAAATAATACATTAACATAAGTATTCAGACCCTTTACTAAGTACTTTGTTGAAGCACCTTTGGCAGCGATTACAGCCTCGGGTCTTCTTGGGTATGACACTATAAGCTCGGCACACCTGTATTTGGGGAGTTTCTCCCATTCTTCTCTGCAGATCCTCTTAGGCTGTCAGGTTGGATGGGGAGCGTTGCTGCATAGCTATTTTCAGATCTCTCCAGAGATGTTCGATCATGTTAAAGTCTGAGTTCTGGCTAGGCCAGTCAAGGACATTCAGAGACTTGCACCGAAGCCACTCCTGCATTTTCTTGGCTGTGTGCTTAGGGTCGTTGTCCTGTTGGAAGGTGAAACTTCGCCCCCAGACCTCTCTGGAGCAGGTTTTCATCAAGGATCTCTCTGTACTTTGCTCCATTCATTTTTCCCTCGATCCTGACTAGTCTCCCAGTCCCTGCCGCTGAATAACATCCCCACAGCATGATGCTGCCACCACCATGCTTCACTGTAGGGATGGTGCCAGGTTTTTTACAGGTGTGACTCTTGGCATTCAAGCCAAAGAGTTCAATCTTGGTTTCATCAGACCAGAGAATCTTGTTTCTCATGGTCTGAGAGTCCTTTAGGTGCCTTTTGGCAAACTCCAAGCAGATTGTCATGTGCCTTTAGCTGAGGAGTGGCCTCTGTTTGGCCACTCTAACATAAAGGCCTAATTAGTGGAGTGCAGCAGAAATGGTTGTCCTTCTGGAAGGTTCTCCCATCTCCACAGAGTAATTATAGAGCTCTGTCAGAGTGATCATTGGGTTCTTGGTTACCTCCCTGACCAAGGCCCTTCTCCCCCGATTGCTCAGTTTGGCCGGGCAGCTAGCTCTAGGAAAAGTATTGGTGTTTCTAACCTTTTTCCATTTAAAGATAATGGAGGCTAATGTGTTCCTGGGGACGTTCAATGCTGCAGACATTTTTTTGTACCCTTCCCCAGATCTGTGCCTCAACACAATCCTTTCTCTGAGCTCTATGGACGATTCCTTCAACATCATGGCTTGGTTTTTGCTCTGACATGCACTGTCAACTGTGGGACCTTATATAGACAGGTGTTTGCCTTTCCAAATCATGTCCAATCAATTGAATTTACCACAGGTGGACTCCAATAAAGTTGTAAAAACATCTCAAGCATGATCAATGGAAACAGGATGCACCAGGTCTCAATTTTGAGTCTAATAAGCAAAGGGTCTGAATACAAATACCTAGGTGTCTGGTTAGTCTCCTTCCAGACTCACATTAAGCATCTCCAATCCAAAATTAAATCTAGAATCGTCTTTCTATTACGCAACAAAGCCTCCTTCACTCATGCCGCCAAACTTACCCTCATAAAACTGACTATCCTACCGATCCTTGACTTCGGCGATGTAATTAACAAAATAGCCCCCAACACTCTCCTCAGCAAACTGATTGTAGTCACAGTGCCATCCGTTTTATCAACAAATCCCCATATACTACTCACCACCGCGACCTGATTGCTCTCTTTGGCTGGCCCTCACTACATATCCATAGCCAAACCCAATGTTTCAGGTAATCTATAAGTCTTTGCCATGTAAAGCCCTGCCTTATCTCAGTGCACTGGTCACCATAGCAACACCCACCCGTAGCACGCGCTCCAGCAGGTATTTTGCACTGGTCATCCCCAAAGCCAACACTTACTTTGGCCACCTTTCCTTCCAGTTCTCTGCTGCCAATGACTGGAACTAATTGCAAAAATCTCTGAAGTTGGAGACATATCTCCCTCTCCAACTTTAAGCATCAGCTATCTGAGCAGTTTACCGATCACTGTACCTGTACACAGCCAATCTGTAAATAGCACACCCAACTACCTCATCCCCATATTATTACTTACCCTCTTGCTCTTTTGCACCCCAGTATCTCTACTTGCACATCATCATCTGCAATCCAATATTAATGCTAAATTGTAATTATTTTCCCCTCTAGGGCCTATTTATTGCCTACCTCCCTACTCTTCTACATTTGCACACACTGTACATAGATTTTTCTATTTTTCTATTGTGTTATTGACTGTACATTTGTTTATGTGTAACTCGGTGTTGTTTTTTGTCGCACTGTTTTGCTTTATCTTGGCCAGGTCGCAGTTTTAAATGAGAACTTACCTGGTTAAATAAAAGTGAAATAAAAAAGAGCAAGCTACATGACATTTAGTATGAAGTCACCCAGGTGTACCCAAGTGGACGAATTGGTAAATGTATACGTTTTCAAGAACATAACTATAGAAAATATATAGAAATGCTATGCTAATAAAAAATACAAGTTTACACACTCCCAGGAATGTCATACATGATGGATCATTAGCTTCCCTACATAAAATGTATTAACAGGAGATGCAACAAGAATGCTGATACATTGTCTCCAAACACAGAAGTGAAATATTCATGATACGGGCCAAGTTAGCAGCCAACGCTGATCTATTGTCGTAAGTGAGCACACCACAAACCACACAGAAAGTAAAAAAATAAGTAAAGAAATGTACACGCTATATACAATTACAGTTTTTAGAACACCCTCTACACAAGATTTTGCTGCTGGTCCCAAGTCCTAAGTCTCTTTCTGCTGTAAAGCACTTACCATCCTCTACTTGTAGGCCGGCTGGGTATTCACACCTCTAGATAGCCGGGCGGAAGTTTGTTGTGGAGCCAGAGAGAGCAGCAGTCGGACTAAGTGGGGGATGGAGGACTTGAATGTGGTCTCTTTGAAGTCAGTCTTTACCACTATTGAAGATTATTTTTAAATCAGTAAGAACTCAAGTTTATTACTTATTTTATTGGAACCTTTATTTTAGCAAAACATCAAATTAACAAAACATATATAAACATATATTATATAGAGTAGGAGGAACACTATTCTTTTTACATTTTTTATTATTAACCTTTATTTAACAAGGCAAGTCAGTATAAATTCTTATTTACAATGACGGCTATCCCGACCAAACCCGGACGACGCTGGGCTAATTGTGCGCCGCCCTATAGGACTCTCAATCTCGGCTGGATGGGATGCAGCCTGGATTCGAACCAGTTACTGCAGTGTGTTAGACCACTGCGCCAGTCGGGAGCCCAATGTATATTATATGTTGACGTTGACATGTTGTGGCTATCGAGTGCCTTGTTTGCTGTTCATACACATATTTCATTAGGATTTATATATATATATACAGTATATACAGTGCCTTGCAAAAGTATTCATCCCCCTTGGCGTTTTAACTATTTTGTTGCATTTCAACCTGTAATGTAAATTGATTTTTATTTGGATTTCATGTAATAAACATATACAAAATAGTTCAAATTGGTGAAGTGAAAAAGATTACTTGTTTAAAGAAATGTAAAAATAATTCTAACGGAAAATTGGTGCATGCATATGTATTCACCCCCTTTGCTATGAAGTCCCTAAATAAGATCTGGTGTAACCAATTACCTTCAGAAGTCACATAATTAGTTAAATAAAGTCCACCTGTGTGCAATCTAAGTGTCACATGATCTGTCACATGATCTCAGTATACACTACCATTCAAAAGTTTGGGACCACTTAGAAATGTCCTTGTTTCTGAAAGAAAAGCTAACTTTTTGTCCATTAAAATAACATAAAATTGATCAGAAATACAGTGTAGACATTGTTAATGCTGTATATGGCTATTGTAGCTGGAAAAGGCAGATTTTTTATGGAATATCTACATAGGCGTACAGAGGCCCATTATCAGCAACCATCACTCCTGTGATCCAATGGCGCTTTGTGTTAGCTAATCTAAGTTTATCATTTATGGGCCTCTGTACACCTATGTAGATATTCCAAAGAAAATCATTTACAACATTAACAATGTCTACACTGTATTTCTGATCAATTTGATGTTATTTTAATGGACTTTCAAAAACAAGGATATTTCTCAGTGATCCCAAACTTTTAAAAAGGTAGTGTATGTGATATTTCAGTTTGTGTTAAATACATTTGCAAACATTTCTAAAAAACTGTTTTTGCTATGTCATTATGGGGTATTGTGTGTAGATTTATGAGGGGGAAAAAAACAATTTAATCAGTTTTAGAATAAAGCTGTAACGTAGCAAGATGGGGAAAAGTCAAGGGGTCTGAATACTTTCCGAATGCACTGTACCTCAACTGATATACCATCCAGCCCTGGAGTTTTCCCGGACTTGAAGGCTTTAAGTTGCATCTAGAAGTCCCTCCTCTGTAATTAGGCCTTCACAGTCTGACCGTAGAGCTGTTTATTTTACACTATTAATAGAAAACAAATCCTTAAAATGATCTTCAGTTAGTGGAGATGGAGAAGACAAATGAAAACATATGCTTAAAGTACTTTGCTTCCTTTTTCAAAATATTGTTTGTTCAATCATGGATGACTCTGTCATTTGTAACACGTTTTCTGTAAATTATTTCTACATATTCTTTCCAGTTTGCTTACATATTCCGTCCAGTTCACTTTATTTTGTATAATATATTACTTATTAAAGAAAGATCAAGTGTATCTCCATTTCTTATTCTGTGCCTCTTTTACGGTTTTTATTGCTTTCTATCTGTACTGTTAGTTCCTCTATTTCCTTTGTTAAGATTAACTATTTTGACCTAAAAGAGGAGAGAAAGGAGAGAGAATGAGAAGGAGGAGAGATAAAGAATGAGGGAATGAGAACATTTGTGAATGGTTGGATGATGTTGTAGAGGGGGGACTGTTTCCACTGTTGAGAATTAGGCATCATTGGATGTCCTTTGTAAGGAGCAGGAATTCATGGAGCGCAAAGAGTGTGTGTGTGTGTGCGCGCCTGCATGTGTACGTGTATATGCATGCTTGTCTGCGTACGCGCTCTTGTGTGTGACAGAGCATAGCTGTGAGTAGCCACGTGTGACACCTAGACACCCACCTTCGTAATAACATCTGCCAACAGTGAGCGGGCGATGTTACACCTTTAGGTAGAGAGATCAACTTCAGTTTGCAATGTGACAAAGAGTAATGTTAGTGCTGAAATTAGAAGCGCATTGCATGTCGGGGGAGTCTGTTTTACCTGTGTGTGTGTGTGCACGTCTATGTGAATGTGCTGTATGTGTATGCGCACTCGGCCTTTGAGGTGTGTGCACCCCCCTCCCGGTCTTGGTCTTGACTCGGACTCAATTTGCACTGGTCTTGGTCTTGAATCAGTCTCGCTTTAGATGGTCTCGAACCCAACACTGGTGTACGGTATTTATGACCTTACCTGTGTGTTCCTGGGGATCTGAGGGTTGCAAGAGCATTGCCAGGTGAACCGCGTGCACTCTCGAAATCTGGGATTGAGTTAGCGGCAGGGTAGCCTGGCTTCAGATGTATAGGATAATAACGGGGTGATTTATGCACTTTGAAGGATGGGGTGTGTTTTTTTCCACTACCGCTCTTGCCAAGAAAGCGGTGGGAGGGGATGGAACTTGGACTCAGCTCGTCTGACAGTGTCAAAACAATCTGTTACAATGACTGACTGTAAATCTCCCTCTGATTCTTTTTTTCTCTCCTTCTTTCTCTCTTAATATTGCTCTCTCTCTTGCTCTGTCTGTTTGATGTTTCTTACATTTTCTTAATTTTTCTTTCAGTGATGAATAAATAAGACCTACCCCCCTCGCTCTCTTTCTCGTTCACTTTCTCCCTCTCTTTGTCTGTCTGAACAGAAACAGACTTACGTTTGTTATGAACTCGATCGATTTACATGATTTATGAACTTGATCAGGGAAAGAATCTGTGTGAGGGGAACATCAACATGGCTGACTTGATGTCACGCCCTTCATGTTTGTGTATCGTAGGTGATCAGATAGGCTTGCAGTAAGGGGTTAATGAGGTGATTGACCCTTCATTGGCCCTGTTAATAAAGTCTGTCTTTAGGAAAGTTCTAAGATGAATGTGGGTGGTTTGAGTTTTATGGTTTACAGTTTCATGTGGGATCCCTTCCTACAGCTGGTTAATGGGGGTAGGTAGCGAAGCAAGGGGTGCCTATATGTGTATCTATACTGAACAAAAATATAAGCACCACATGTAAAGTGTTGGTTTCATGAGCTGAAAGAAAAGATCCCGGAAATGTTTCATACAAACAAAAAGCTTTTTTCTCTCAAATGTTGTGCACAAATTTGTTTACATCCCTGTCAGTTATCGTTTCTCCTTTTCCAAGGTAATCTATCCACCTGACAGGTGTGGCATATCAAGAAGCTGATTAAACAGCATTATCATTAGACAGGTGGGCCTTCTGCTGAGGACAATGAAAGGCCACTAAAATGTGCAGTTTTGTCACACGACACAATGCTACAGATGTTTTGAGGGAGCGTGCAATTGGCATGCTGACTGCAAGAATGTCCACCAGAGCTGGTGCAAGATAAAGCTGGTGCAAGATAATTGAATGTTAATTTCTCTACCATAAGCCGCAACGTCGTTTTAGAGAATTTGTCAGTACATCCAATCGGCCTCACAACTGCAGACCATGTGTAACCACGCCAGCCTGGACCTCCACATCCAGCTTCTTCACCTGCGGGATCGTCTGAGACCAGCCACCCGGACAGCTGATGAAACTGAAAGTATTTATGTCTGTAATAAGGCCTTTTTGTGGGGGAAAAACGTATTGTGATTGGCTGAGCCTGGCTCCCCAGTGGGTGGGCCTGGCTCCCAAATGAGTGGGACTATGCCCTCGCAGGCATACCCAAGTGAAATCCAAGGAATAGGGCCTGAGGAATTCATTTGAATTGATTGATCTCCTTATATGAACTGTAACTCAGTAAAATCTTTGAAATTGTTGCATTTATATTTTTGTTCAGTATATGTTCAGTGGCAGTTCTTCGACCACTGACCCTTTGGTTTACCTGTGTTTCAATTCAGTACAGTTCAGTTCAGTAAATCTGATGTGCATGACACGTCTTACACTTGGTACAACTTTTTACACATTTTACTACACCTTTCGAACTCTTGTTATCCTAAAGCCTCAAACAAACAACTTAGGACAGACACATTTTGGGTTTCAGTTAAACACAGAGATATTTGTCAAGGTGAATGAGATTTCATAAAAGTCAACTTAACCTCCCATTTGTGAAGCAGACTATAGTTTCCAGTGTTTGTTTAATCCTTGTCTTCCATTGTTGACCTTTCAACCTTTTTTGACTGACACATCCTCACGCCTCACCCCTCCACCTCCCAGGTTTGTGACGCGCTTCATTGAGCTCGACGGCCTCACCTGCCTGCTCAATTTCCTGCGGAGCATGGACTACGAGACGTCGGAGAGCCGCGTGCACACCTCGGTCATCGGCTGCATCAAGGCCCTGATGAACAACTCGCAGGGTCGAGCCCACGTGCTGGCCCACCCGCAGAGCATCAATATCATCTCCCAGAGCTTGCGGCAGGACAACGTCAAGACCAAAGTGGCCGTGCTGGAGATCCTGGGCGCAGTGTGCCTGGTGCCCGATGGCCACAAGAAGGTGCTGCAGGCGATGGCCCACTACCAGAAGTATGCTGCCGAGAGGACCCGCTTCCAGGTATAGTCCAACAAGTGCAGGAGTACTCCTAAAGCTAATCAGAAGTAAATGACACACACATTTTAGGTCATCCCCAAGAGTTAATATGTATTTTTAACCATGTTTAGAAGAGTTGCAAGGAAATTGTCCCTGTAACCCAGGGGTGGGCAAACTTCTTGGCCCAAGGGCCACATCAGGACGGGTAGTGCACATTTTTAAGGGCTGATTTGATTATTTTATTTCAATTGGACCTTAAAACCATAACATTTAATTGACCGGTGGGATTGATTGGCTGTAGTTTACCCACCACTGTAACTCTTGCAGATCAATTTCATTGTTTTTTTATTTATTTATTTAATAGAACCTTTATTTGACTAGACAAGTTAGTTAAGAACAAATTCTTATTTACAATGAAGGCCTACTCTGGCAAACCCGGATGACGCTGGGCCAATTGTGCGTCGCCCTATGGGACTCCCAATCACGGCCCGGTTGTTATACCGCCGGGAATCGAACCTGGGTCTGTAGTGACGCCTCTAGCAGTGAGAAGCTGTGCCTTAGACTGCTGCACCACTCGGGAGCCCTGAGTTGTTTATGTATTGTAATGAATTGAACTGAATAATTGTCAGTTCAACCCATGCACCTAACTGAGAACTGTCCCTGTAACCCATGCAGACGTTACTGAATGAGCTAGACAGAAGTACGGGGCGCTACAGAGACGAGGTCAACCTGAAGACAGCCATCATGTCCTTTATCAACGCTGTGCTCAATGCCGGAGCTGGGGAGGTCAGTCATGATCGCCATGTTACTCTTTAACCCCCCTGTCACACCCACAGCTAGGTCTACTTTCTATTGGATGATTCATGGCAGAAAGATTTACATTTAAACAGTTCTACCAAGATATCATCTAATAATTTGACTGCATACACCCTTAGAAATACATTAGATTTGAGTGATAGAGGCTACATCATTCATTGTTCATGGTTGAATTTGGGATGACCTTGGTCCCTTGTCAAACAGTCAGAATATGTCAAGAATACATCTTAAAGATGGAGTCTGGAGTAGGGGGAAACGTCGTCACTGGCCGCCCCACCACTGTTTTTATATTTTGGTTGGCAGGTTGAGGAGCGTAATTTAGTAAAAAAAATGTATTAGCATGGTAAATTGAATTGCAGTACATATTGTGCTCTTCCATCGCGTGTGCAATGATGTCCGAGCGGGGGAAAAAACGGTGTTGTTTGCAGTAACTTCTTGTTGTTGAAATATTGCAAATGAACATGACTGTTTCATCATTAAGGATTCCAGCTGTACAGTGCCTTCGGAAAGTATTCAGGCCCCTTGACTTTTTCGACATTTTGCTACGTTACAGCGTTATTCTAAAATGGATTAAATAAATAAAAAATCCTCAGCAATCTACACACAATACCCCATAGTGACTAAGCGAAAACAGGCTTTTTGGCATTTTTGCAAATGTATAAAAAAGTTATATACAGAAATACCTTATTTAAATAAGTATTCAGACCCTTTGCTATGAGACTAGAAATTGAGCTCAGGTGCATCCATTAATAATCCTTGAGATGTTTCTGCAACTTCATTGGAGTTCACCTGTGGTAAATTCAATTGATTGGACATTATTTGGAAAGGCACAAACCTGTCTATTTAAGGTTCCACAGTTGACAGTGCATGTCAGAGCAAAAACTTAGCCATGAGGGTGAAGGAATTGTCTGTAGAGCTCCGAGACAGGATTCTGTCGAGGCACAGATCTGGGGAAGTGTACCAAAACATTTCTGCAGCATTGAAGGTTCCCAAGGACACAGTGGCCTCCATCATTCTTAAATGGAAGAAGTTTGGACCCACCAAGACTCTTCCTAGAGCTGGCTGCCCGGCTAAACTGAGCAAGAAGGGTCTTGGTCAGGGAGGTGACCAAGAACCCAATGGTCACTCTCACAGAGTTCTATAATTACCCTGTGGAGATGGGAGAACCTTCCAGAAGAAAACCAGCTCTGCAGCACTCCACTAATCACGCCTTTATGGTAGAGTGGCAAGACAGAAGCCACTCCTCAGTAAAAGGCACATTTTTTTATTTTATTTTACCTTTATTTAACTAGGCAAGTCAGTTAAGAACAAATTCTTATTTTCAATGACAGCCCAGGAACACTGGGTTAACTGCCTTGTTCAGGGGCAGAACGACAGATTCGGTTACTAGTCCAATGCTCTAACCACTAGGCTACCTGCTGCCCACTTGGAGTTTGCCAAAAGGCCCCTAAAGACTCTCAGACCATGTGAAACAAGATGAAACCAAGATGGAACTCTTTTGCCTGAATGCCAAGCGTCACATCTGGAGGAAACATGGCACCACCCCTACGGTGATGCATGGTGGTGGCAGCATCATGCTGTGGGGAGGTTTTTCAGCAGCATGGACTGAGACACTAGTCAGGATCGAGGAAAAGATGAACAGATCAAAGTACAGAGAGATCCTTGATGAAAACCCACTCCGGAGTGCTCAGGACCACAGACTGGGGTGAAGGTTCACCTTGCAACAGGACAACAACCCTAATCACACAGCCAAGACAACACAGGATTGGCTTCGGAACAGTTCTCTTAATGTCCTTGAGTGGCCCAGCCAGAGCCCGGACCTGAACCCGATCAAACATCTCTTGAGAGACCTGAAATTGCTGTGTCGCAACGCTCTCCATTCAACCTGACCTTGAGAGGATCTGCAGAGAAGAATGAGAGAAACTCCCCAAATACAGCTGTGCCAAGCTTGTAGCATCATACCCAAGACGACTTGAGGCTGTAATCGCTGCCAAAGGTGCTTCTACAAAGTATTGAGTAAAGGGTCTGAATACTTATGTAAATGTGACATTTCAGTTTTTATTTTTTACCTGTTTTTGCTTTGTCATTATGGGGTATTGTGTGTAGATTGATGAGGGACAAAAAAAAAATGTTATCCATTTTAGAATAAGGCTGTAAAGAAAAACAAATGTGGAAAAAGTCAAGGGGTCTAAATACTTTCCGAATGCACTGAAAGTCAAGTTCATTCTTGCGTTACAATAGTACACAGACACAGTAGCCTACATACATAAACAACTGATGAAGCTAATTACAAGTCCAAGATCAAGCTACTGTATGCCTGAATGATTCAGTGTTGCTGCTGTTGTCATCAGCTGTGTTTGATACCCTGTACATCAATCTTCAGGACAACCTGGAGTTCCGCCTCCACCTTAGGTACGAGTTCCTGATGTTGGGGATCCAGCCCGTGATTGACAAGCTCAGAGGGCACGATAATGCCATTCTGGACAGGTGAGGCAGGGGACAAGATGACCACCAAGCCTCTTAGAAAGCTTCTTAGTCCCTACAGTAAGGTTGTTAGATTCAAAGCTGGCATCCAGCTCGTAAGATTTACAGACAGAGATGGAATGACTCACTCAAGCTCATTGTCCCTTTCATGCCTGTGTCATATTTCCAGGCATTTGGACTTCTTTGAGATGGTGAGGAATGAGGATGACTTGGAACTTGCCAAGCGTTTTGACCTGGTGAGTGCCTGTTTTACCATCCCCATTGCCATCAATACATTGTATAATTAAGCCCAGATTGTTTTATTGAACTGAAATCAAAAGTATTGTCAAACCGAGCACTGGTATTAATGTGCAACCTAGAACAGGTTCTCCTCTACGTTAGGCCCATGGAAAGTTCACGTGTCTTTATTGGAATGTTCTCCATCTATGAATGTCGAACTTTGGTCATCCAGTGCTTGTGTTGAAGATTGCTAATAGCATCCATGCCTCATGTCAGGCTTATTATTATGGATTGACTTGGTGTTCTAATGATTGTAGGTTTTCCTTTCATTCAACAGACCCACGTGGACACTAAGAGCGCTGGCCAGATGTTTGAGTTGATCAAGAAGAAGTTGAACCACACAGACGCCTATCCTTACCTGCTCTCTATCCTCCAGCACTGCCTCCAGATGCCCTGTGAGTACATCCATCACTATTAAATCTGCCTCACGGGCTGGTGATGTATATTTTGTTCACGATTTCCATTTCACAAATACACTACGGCAGTTTATATGACATGTCAAACTGAGTTTTTCTATTTGTTTTTATTATGGATTGCCATTAGCTGCTGCTACTCTTCCTGGGGTCCAGCGAAATTAAGGCAGTTTATACAATCTTAAAACATTACAATACATTCACAGATTTCACAACACATTGTGGGCCCTCAGGCCCCTAATCCACCACTACCACATATCTACATTACTAAATCCATGTGCATTTATACGGCGTATGTTATTGTGTGTGTATGCATGTGTCTGTGCCAATGTTTGTGTTGCTTCACAGTCCCCACTGTTCCATAAGGTGTTTTTTAAATCTAATTGTACTGTTTGCTTCAGTTACTTGATGTGGAATAGAGATCCATGTAGTCATGGCTCTATGTAGTACTGTGTGCCTCCCGTAGTCTGTTCTGGACTTGGGGACTGTGAAGAGACCTCTTGTGGCATGTCTTGTGGATTATGCATGGGTGTCCGAGCTGTGTGCCAGTAGTTTAGACAGACAGCTCGGTGCATTCAACATGTCTCATAAATAGAAGTAGTGATGAAGTCAATCTCTCTTCCACTTTCAGCCAGGAGAGATTGACATGAATATTATTAATATTAGCTCTCTGTGTACATCCAAGGGCCAGCCGTGCAGCCCAGTTCTGAGCCAATTTGCAATTTTCCTCTTTTTGTGGCACCTGACCACACGACTGAACAGTAGTCAAGGTGTGACAAAACTAGGGCCTGCAGGAACTGCCTTGTTGATAGTGTTGTTAAGAAGGCAGAGCATCGTTTTATTATAGACATACTTCTCCCCATCTTAGCTACTACTGCATCAATATGTTTTAACAATGACAGTTTACTATCTAGTGTTTCTCCAAGCAGTCATCTCAACTTTCTCAATTTCCACATTATTTATTACAAGATTTAGTTGAGGTTTGGGGTTTAGTGAGTGTTTTGTTCCAAATACAATGCTTTTAGTTTGAGAAATATTTAGGGCTAACTTATTCCTTGCCACCCACTCTGAAACTAACTGCAGCTCTTTGTTGAGTGTTGCAGTCATTTCAGTCGCTGTAGTAGTTGACGTATATAGTGTTGAGTCATCTGCATACATAGAAACTCTGTCTTTACTCAGTCAGTGGCATGTTGTTAGTAAACATTGAAAAAAGCAAGAGGCCTAAACAGCTACCCTGGGGAATTCCGAATTCTAACAGAATAATATTTGATATGTTTCCATTAAAGAACACCCTCTGTGTTCTATTAGACAAGTAACTCTTTATCCACGTTATAGCAGGGGGTGTAAAGCCATAACACATACGTTTTTCCAGTAGCAGACTATGATCGATAATGTCAAAAGCTGCACTGAAGTCTAACAAGACTGCCCCCACAATAATTTATTTATCTTTGCAGTGCACACAATGACTATATCTGTCTCCAGGCTGGTCCATCACAATAACATCTGCCTCACAAAGAAGGGCACCGATTGGTAGATGTGTAAAGAAAAAAAAGAAAAAAAGCAGATGCTGACTATATCCCTTTGCGGATGGTGAAGTTATTATTGAGGCTTTGGGTGTTGTATCAATACACCCAGAAATCACAAAGATACAGGCACCCTTCCTAACTCATTTGCTGGAGAAGAAGGACACTGCTCACCGATTTCACCATCCATGAGTCAAGGGTGATTTTAAAACAGTTACTTGGTTGTGATATAAGAGTTTAATGGTTGTGATATAATGGTGGTTACTCCACAATACATAATAATATTGACAGAGTGAAAAGAAGGAAGCTTGTACAGAATAAAAATATTCAAAAAATATGTGTCCGGTTTGCAACAAGGCACTTAAGTAATACTGCAAACATTTGACAAAGAAATTAAGTTTTTGTCCTGAATACAAAGTGTTATGTTTGTGGCAAATCCAACACAACACATCACTGAATACCACTCTCCATATTTTCAAGCATGGTGGTGGCTGGATCATGTAATGGGTATGCTTGTCATCAGCAAGGACTAGGGAGTTTTTTATGATCAAAAAAAAAAAATTATCGTAATACAGCTATAAGCACAGGCAAAATCCTAGAGGATAACCTGGTTCAGTCTGTTTTCTACCACTAACTGGGAGACAAATTCACGTTAACATAAAACAACTGGCCAAATCGACAATGGAATTGCTTGCCAAGATGACATTGAATGTTCCTGAGTGGCCTAGTTACTGTTTTAACTTAAATCAGTTTGAAAATCTATGGCAATACTTGAAAATATCTGTTTGGCAATGATCAACAGTCAACTTGACAGCTTGAAGAAATGTTTTAAGAATATTGGACAAATAATGTACAATCAAGATGTGGAAAGCTCTTGTAGACTCAAAAAGACACAGCTGTAAAAAACAAAACATGTTTTTACTTATTATGCGGTATTGTGTGTAGATAGGTGAGGATAAAAATCAAATTAATCAATTTTGAGATCCGGTTGTAACACAACAAAATGTGGATTAAGTCAAGGATACATTTGAAAACTTTCTGAAAGCACTGTAATAGGCCCAGACAGTACAGTGTTATTTTTGTATCAAGGATGATTATTCACTTTGGCGCCAGTCTTATGTTAGCACATAAGTTGCACAGATCGCTAGCTAGCTAGCTAAGCTAACTACCTTGCTGGATAGCTAGCCAGCTAACATTAAGTCAGCATATGATGAGGCCAGAGGGGTATATCCTACGAAGAAGGTTTTAGGAGTTAGCGAGGTAACTTTGGTCATTCAAATATGGTTCGCCTTTAGCAAGGTACATTTCTATGGCAAAGAATACTTCAGAACTAATCTTCTCCTTGGCAGGTTAACTCATGGCTAACTCCACTTACCCGAATGAAATGATAGAGTTGAGGACCAATTAAATCAGATTCCATCCCTCTCGCAAAGATTGTGTCATCAGCCCCTTCATTTGAGGAAGAAGACTAATTTGTTTTACACATTTAGTCAGTGATGGGCCGTCGCAAGGCCTTCTCTGCTGGCCTAAACATCATCAGAATATAATCTTTTTTTAAATATATTTTCCCACAAATATGTATTAAATTTTCCCCAGAGGAAGAGTTATACTCTTCATTTCATAGCTTTCGTCTTGGTTGCACTGCTTCCAGCCCCAGGTTGAGATTTGGAGGGCTTGTCTTTATGTTAGATCTTTTATCCAATCATATTCAGCCATCATGTGTTGCCAGGGGTCTAAAATCTGCCCTCAGGCCTTCAGAATCAACAGTGCGGGCGCTTGTCGCTTATAGTGAATGGAAATGAAAATTTAGTGTCAACCAATCAGCTTTAGAGTTGGCTATTGTACGCCTGCTGGCTGGCTCCAGTGTTACACAGGAGCCAGCTAGCAGGCGTAGTGCGTGCACGTCTTTTGATTGGATTACCAATATTGAGAGGCAGGTCCTATGGAGATCTAGGAAACGGAATTTGATAAACGAATTAATTCGCGTACTACTAAGCTGTTTTTTCAACCCACAATGGCGGAAGGAGGAGAGGATATCGATTTGGTCGAGGATATAATTATAACGCCATTCTCAAGACGAACTTTTCAAGAAAAGTTAGACATTGTAAGGAGAGGTCGCCCGACGCCACAAAGCCTGTCACAGGCGGGAAAGGGCTTCGTTCGCTCGCCACTTTCAAAGTTTCAACTACAAGCGCTGTCAATGGGGTGAGCGCTGTCAATGGCTCCTTGGCTCCGAGAAGCACTGCAAACTGTACTGCTGGAAATGCCTATTATTTGCAAGTGATCGATTTGGTGTTTGGAGCCACACTGGCTTTGCAAACTTGAGTTGTCTAACCAAGGCAGCAACGAGACACTAAAGTACGGCTGGGCACTAACAAGCAATGGTGCTTTTGAAAACTTTTGGGGACACGAGTGGATCTACAGCTCAAAGAACACGCGCGCAGGGCAACGGAGCTGCACAATGAAAAGGTGAAGGGAAATATTGAAAAGACTCATTGATTGTGTCATGTTTTTGTCAAATGTCAATTTGTCAATTTCAAGGTGCCGCAACGCCTGGTTATACTGCGTTTCTGTCTAAATGTATTGTGTCTAGAGCCATGGCATCATAATGAGGTGGATTAATTCGGGTGGGACTGTGTAATACCTCACTGAAGGCCCAGACCCCAGGCCCACGGCACGCCACTGCATTTAGTAATGGTTTAATTAAATTACATTTAATTTAGCAATTAGCATTTTAAACTTCACGCAATGTAACACTTTTGTATGACTTAATACTAATTATAATATTGATAGGAGTGGAAAAAAATGTGCTATTGCATTGATAAAATGTAAATGTAAATAAGCACACCAAAGACACCATTAACGATAAGTAATAAAATAAAGACTGCAGTTCTAAAAGCCTATTTCACATAGCCTGCTGATTTTGCAAGATAACTTTTATTTCATTTTGATTTCGGCACAAACGAAAATGTGGCACTGACTCGCCCATGGATTGGTATTTCAGCATTGTCTCAATGAAGAGTTAGGCTAGCCATGTGCGACATGCTCACGCAGTTACAAGCCTGCTAGATTTAGCGGCAGGTGGATGAACAATGTCCGCTGCCATAGTATGGATGAAGCCTTCGCTGGAATGTGAAGCTAACTGAAGCTGGTTAATTTTAGAAAACCCTTAGTAGATCTAGCTTGCTTCGTAGGATATCCCTCATGGGTGCTTGGTTGGTGAAGTGTACTTTTAATTGTTTACTCGCCATCACCGTCATGCCTACTTTCTCTAACTTTGTGACCGAGGGCTGAATGATGTTCAATGAGCGACTCGTAGAGCGCCTTCTACAGGCAATCATTGCATTTTTTTTTTAAATGAGCGCAAATGAGCAGACCTATTTGTTTATTCTACAGTGGCTTGCAAAAGTATTCATCCCCCTTGGCATTTTTCCTATTTTCTTACCTTACAACCTGGAATTAAAATAGATTTTTGGGGTTATTGTATCATTTGATTTACACAACATGCCTACCACTCTGAAGATGCAAAATATTTTTTATTGTGGAAGAAACAATACTTTGTAGAGCCACCTTTTGCAGCAATTACAGCTACAAGTCTCTTGGGGTATGTCTCTATAAGCTTGGCACATCTAGCTACTGGGATTTTTACTCATTCTTCAAGGCAAAACTTCTCCAGCTTGTTCAAGTTGGATGGGTTCCGCTGGTGTACAGCAATCTAAAGTCATACAACATATTCTCAATTGGATTGAGGTCTGGGCTTTGACTAGGCCATTCCAAGACATTTAAATGTTTCCCCTTAAACCACTCGAGTGTTGCTTTAGCAGTATGCTTCGGGTAATTGTCCTGCTGGAAGGTGAACCTCCATCCCAGTCTCAAATCTTTGGAAGACTGAAACAGGTTTCCTTCAAGAATTTCCCTGTATTTAGCACCATCCATCATTCTTTCAATTCTGACCATTTTCCCAGTCCCTGCCGATGAAAAACATCCCCAGAGCATGACGCTGCCACCACCATGCTTCACTGTGTGGATGTTGTTCTCAGGGTGATGAGAGGTGTTGGGTTTGCGCCAGACATAGCGTTTTCCTTTATGGCTAAAAAGCTCAATTTTAGTCTCATCTTACCCGTAATACCTTCTTCCATATGTTTGGGGAGTCTCCCACATGCCTTTTGGCGAACACCAAATGTGTTTGCTTATTTATTTTTTTGGGACATTCTTCCGTAAAGCCCAGCTTTGTGGAGTGTACGGCTGAAAGTGGTCCTATGGACAGATACTCCAATCTCCGCTGTGGAGCGTTGCAGCTCCTTCAGGGTTATCTTTGGTCTCTTTGTTGCCTGTCTGATTAATGCCCTCCAAGCCTGGTCTGTGAGTTTTGGTGGGCGGCCCTCTCTTGGCATGTTTGTTGTGGTGCCATATTCTTTTAATTTTTTTAATAATGGATTTGATGGTGCTCCGTGGGATGTTCAAAGTTTTGGATATTTTTTTATAACCCAACCCTGATCTGTTCTTCTCCACAACTTTGTCCCTGACCTGTTTGGAGAGCTCCTTGGTCTTCATGGTGCCACTTGCTTGGTGGTAGCCCTTCTTCAACAAGCAGGACGCACAGGACATTCTCCGAACACCCGACAAGGCCAACATCCCAGTTATTTGCAAGAGGAAGAGAGGCAGGTACAGAGGACACAGAGCGGGGTGCCTCGTAAGGATCCACAGAATGCGAGTGGGAAAGCTGCCGTTACCGTCAATATTACTCGCCAACGTGCAATCATTGGACAATAAATTAGACGAGGTACGATCACGAATATCCGACCAATTGGACATTAAAATTCTGTAATATCTTATTTTTCACGGAATCGTGGCTGAATGATGACATGGATATTCAGATAGCGGCAGGATAGAACAGCACACTCCGGTAAGAAGAGGGGAGGCGGTCTGTGCATATTTGTAAACAACAGCTGGTGCACGAAATCTAAGGAAATCTCTAGATTTTGCTCGCCTGAAGTAGAGTACCTTGTGATAAAATGCAGACCACACTATTTGCCTAGAGAGTTTTTCGCTATATTTTTCGTGGCTGTTTATTTACCCCCACAGACGGATGCTGGCATTAAGACCGTACTCAGTCAGCTGTATAAGGAAATAAGGAAACAGGAAACTGCCACCTAGAGGTGGCGCTCCTAGTGGCCGGAGACTTTAATCCAGGGAAATTTAAATCAGTTATACCTCTTTTCTATCAACATGTTAAATGTGCAACCAGAGGGGAAAAAAATATAGAATATAAAAATATAGATCACCTGTACTCCACAAACAGAAACGCGTACAAAGTTCTCACTTGCCCTCCATTTGGTAAATCCAACCACAATTCTATACTCCTAATTCCTGTTTACAAGCATTACATTTACATTTTAGTCATTTAGCAGACGCTCTTATCCAGAGCGACTTACAGTAGAGTGCATACATTTTATTACATTTACATACTGAGACAAGGATATCCCTACCGGCCAAACCCTCCCTAACCCGGACGACGCTATGCCAATTGTGCGTCGCCCCACGGACCTCCCGGTTGCGGCCGGCTGCGACAGAGCCTGGGCGTGAACCCAGAGACTCTGGTGGCGCAGCTAGCACTGCGATGCAGTGCCCTAGACCACTGCGCCACCCGGGAGGCCGCATGAAAGCAGGAAGCACCAGTGACTCGGTCTATAAAAAAAGTGGTCAGATGAAGCAGATGCTAAGCTACAGGACTGTTTTCCTATCACAGACTGGAACATGTTATGAGATTCTTCCGATGGCATTGAGGAGTACACCACATCAGTCACTGGCTTTATCAATAAGTGCATCGAGGATGTCGTCCCCACAGTGACTGTACGTACATACCCCAACCAGAGGCCATGGATTACAGGCAACATTTGCACTGAGCTAAAGGCTAGAGCTGCCTCTTTCAAGGTGCGGGACTCTAACCTGGGAGCTTATAAGAAATCCTGCTATGCCCTCCGACGAACCACCAAACAGGCAAAGCGTCAATACAGGGCTAAGATTGAATCGTACTATACCGGCTCTGACGCTCATCTTATGTGGCAGGGCTTGCAAACTATTACAGACTACAAAGGGAAGCATATCCACGAGCTGCCAAGTGACACAAGCCTACCAGACGAGCTAAATCACTTCTATGCTCGCTTCGAGGCAAGCAACACTGAGGCATGCATGAGAGCATTAGCTTTTCCGGATAACTGTGTGATCACACTCTCCGTAGCCGGCGTGAGTAAGACCTTTAACAGGTCAACATTCACAAGGCTGGTAATGGCTCACATAAACACCATTATCCCAGAAATCCTAGATCCACTCCAATTTGCATACCGCCCAAACAGATCCACATATGATACAATCTCTATTGCATACTGCCCTTTCCCACCTGGACAAAAGGAACACCTACGTGAGAATGCTATTCATTGACTACAGCTCAGCGTTCAACACCATAGTACCCTCAAAGCTCATCACTAAGCTAAGGAACCTGGGACTAAACACCTCCCTCTGCAATTGGATCCTGGACTTCCTGACGGGCCGCCCCCAGGTGGTGAGGGTAGGTAGCAACACATCTGCCACGCTGATCCTCAACACTGGAGCCCCTCAGGGGTGTGTGATCAGTCCCCTCCTGTACTCCCTGTTCACCCATGACTGCATGGCCAGGCACGACTCCAACACCATCATTAAGTTTGCAGACGACACAACAGGGGTAGGCCTGATCACCGACAACGACGAGACAGCATATAGGGAGGAGGTCAGAGACCTGGCCGGGTGGTGCCAGAATAACAATCTAACCCTCAACTTAACCAAGACAAAGGAGATGATTGTAGACTACAGGAACAGGAGGACCGAGCACGCCCCCATTCTCATCGACGGGGCTGCTGTGGAGCATGCTGAAAGCTTCAAGTTCCTTGGTGTCCACATCTCCAACAAACTAGAATGGTCCAAACACACCAAGACAGCTGTGAAGATGGAACGACAAAGCCTATTCCCCATCAGGAAACTAAAAAGATTTGGTATGGGTCCTCAGATCCTCAAAAGGTTCTACAGCTGCAACATCGAGCGCATCCTGACTGGTTGCATCACTGCCTGGTACAGCAATTGCTCGGCTTCCGACCGCAAGGCACTTCAGAGGGTAGTGCGTACGGCCCAGTACATCACTGGGGCTAAGCTGCCTGCCATCCAGGACCTCTACACCAGGCGGTGTCAGAGGAAGGCCCTAAAAATTGTCAAAGTCCCCAGCCACCCCAGTCATAGACTGTTCTCTCTACTACCGCATAGCAAGCGGTACCGGAGTGCCAAGACTAGGACAAAAAGGCTTCTCAACAGTTTTTACCCCCAAGCCATAATTGGACTATTTGCATTGTGCCCCCCCCCCTCTGTTACTCTGCTGCTGCTCTCTGTTTGTCATGTTTGCATAGTCACTTTAACTATACATACTCCCTCAATTGGCCCGACCAACCAGTGCCTCCGCACATTGGCTAACCGGGCTATCTGCATTGTGTCCCGCCACCCGCCAACCCCTCTTTTTCCTACTGCTACTCTCTGTTTATCATAAATGCATAGTCACTTTAACCATATCTACATGTACATACTACCTCAATCAGCCCGACTAACCGGTGCCTGTATATAGCCTCACTACTGTTATAGCCTCACTACTGTATATAGCCTTGCTATTGTTATTTTTCACTGTCTTTTTACTGTTGTTTTTATTTCTTTACTTACCTATTGTTCACCCAATACCTTTTTTGCACTATTGATTAGAGCCTGTAAGTAAGCATTTCACTGTAAGGTCTACACCTGTTGTATTTGGCACACTTGACAAATAAACTTTGATTTGATTGATTCATAGCAAGGGGGGTGAATACAGCACTTTTCTGTTTTTTTGTAATTTTTTTCATTTCACTTCACCAATTTACACTATTTTGTTTATGTTCATTACATGAAATCCAAATAAATCCATTTAAATTATAGGTTGTAATACAGCAAAATAGGAAAAACGCCAAGGGGGATGAATACTTTATACTGTATGTATATAATATCTGAGCTTTATCTCTGGAATGAAGTACAATACAAATGTTTCTGTGAAAGGCGAATGTTGGACAATAATATCGGGCAACCGATTTATCGGTCGGCCTCTAACTGTTACATCAGCCTCACAGGCTGGTCACTATTACATCTGCCTCAAAGCCTGGTTCATCACTATTACATCTGCCTCACAGTGGTCAAGAATAAATCTCCAGAGGTGTGAAGACAGCGTACCTTAACTGATATAAAGGATTGACTCTAGTCAACACTGCAAAGGCTGGTTGATAACGATAGCTGCCTCACAAGTTGGTCAATGTTTCTGCCACTACTCAAAACCGTGAATCCATGGAGCCAGTTATACCCCCTCTTACAAAACACATCAGTTGTTCTTGAAAAAAATCTTCACTTCTGAATTGATGAGAGTAGTGAGGCTACAATCTTAACATTGATCGTTGTCATTGAAGTCCTTCTGCTTGACCTCCAAGGAGCTAACCGTTCCTTCATCAGTGTGTGTGTGTGAGCTTAGAAGTATGTGGTGTTTATTAACTCTGTTTGGTGTTTTCCAGACAAACGCGGAGGGGGCAGTCTGCAGCATTGGCAGCTCCTAGACCGGATCCTGCAGCAGATAGTCCTGCAAGATGAGAAGGGAGAGGACCCGGACATAGCGCCCCTAGACAACTTCAGTGTCAAAAATATCATTCGCATGTGAGTAACCTGGCCTCACACGATTTGTGACACACCGACAGATACAAACATAGATACACACTCTCACTCATACTCACGGACACAACCAAAAACACCCCCTGATGTTGGCACACACAATGTTGCTTATGATCATGTGTCTTCATGTTGTCAAGCAACTGTGTTGATATATAGAGCTATTATGAGATATGTTCTTTGTTGCTAGAGCTGTATATAGAACCTGACTGAACCAATTAGGAAATTCAAGAGACACATGGAAGCATCCTTTTGGCATTACATCTTGTGCTGATCAAAGACTTCCTTGACATCGACAGCTGCTGTTATGACACAATGTTTCAAGCTTGGTGGGAACACACAAAAATACTGAAATAGCTCACTGTTTGCTTACCAGAGTTCAAAGGGAGTGAAGAGAAAGGGGTGGGGCATCTTTTGTTCACAAAACTAGACAGGGTTTTAACTGGAAATTCAACATGGGCTACGGTACAATTCCCTACCTTTATTCTCAGTCTGCAGCCCTTCACTCCCCCTTATGGATTTAAACAGAATGGACTAATATAGGAAATTTGGTGAAGACACCCTCTAGCCTTAACATACACCAATCTAATGCTATCATATCCACAAGGGGGAGTGAGCAAGTGCACCCTTCACGGACAATGTATAGAACATTGGACTGCAGCCATAAGCTCGGCCTGAGTGAGGATTCAGGGAAAGGGATTGGTTAGAATGGGGAGGTGGGGTGCCAGCAGGGGGTTGTGGGAATGCACGGTACCTGCCTCACTCAGTGAGGTGAATTGGCATGAAAGCAGAAGCGAGATCAAAAGGAATTGCTGTAATCGTGTTAGCCGAACGACTCCACGATTCCCAGCCCAGTCGACCATGTTACATTGAAGCAGTTGTTTGGTGAGATAAAGAAGGGGAGAAAATAATAATTGTAACACTTTACTTAAAGCATCTCGGTATAACTTGTTATGAGCATGTACAGTATGAGCCTATATAATGTCTTATAACTAAAGCCCTCTGTTGTGGTTAATCATGTCACATGACCTGGATTTGAACTTTTATATTAAGCTTTTTCATCAAACTGTCCCCTTTTCTTTTTGTCAGATGTTCCAGTACCATCCTCAGATAATTGCTTTAATTTTTGGTTTAATTCCAAAACACAGTGCCCTACTTATAACAATACTTATTATATGGTATGTCTCCCTGTCACATCTGCCCCCGCTCCCCCTCTCTGGCGCTCAAGGTCTCCAGGCTGCTCATCATTACGCACACCATTATTACGCGCACCAGCGCTTCATTGGACTCACCTGGACTCCATCACGTCATTGATTGCCTCCCCTATATCTATTACTTCCTCAGTTTCATTCCTGTGTCTGCATTGATGCTGTTTTGTTTCTCTTGTTCAGACGCTGTTCTTGTTAATTTCAAGTCTATTTATTATTTATTCCTCACCCTGTACTTGCTTCCCGTCTTCCAGCGTCTGTAGTTACTGTTACACTCTCTCTGCATACAATTCTCAACTGTTTCAAACTGGCTGTTACTTTGTCTGGATCATTATGAGACGATTGTAAGACATTGTAAAGGCATCATACTTATAACAAGTCTTACAATGTATTATAATTGCATTGTAAGGCATTATACCTGGATGCTTTAACCTTTCTGGCGCAGGCGTTCCGCTAGCGACCCACCTCGACAACATCTGGAGAAATTGCAGAGCGCGAAATTCAAATTACAGAAATATAAATATTTAACATTCATGACAATTCAAGTGTCATACATCAAAATAAAGCTTAACTTCTTGTTAATCCAGCCACGGTGTCAGATTTCAAAAAGGCTTTACGGCGAAAGCACACCATGCGATTATCTGAGGACAGCGCCCCGCATACAAAAGCATGATAATCATATTTCAACCAGGCAGGTGCTACACAAAAGTCAGAAATAGCAATATAATAAATGCCTTACCTTTGAAGATCTTCTTTTGTTGGCACTCCAAAAGGTCCCAGCTAGATCACAAATGGTCCTTTTGTTCGATAAAATCCTTCTTTATATCCCCAAAAACTCAGTTTAGCTGGCGCGCTTCATTTAATAATCTACCGGTTTCCCTCCTTCAAAATGCATACAAAATTAATCCCAAGCGTTACCAATAAACTTCTCCAAACAAGTCCAACAATGTTTATAATCAAACCTCAGGTATCTTATACATAAATAAATTATCAAATTTAAGATGGAGAATCTTTATTGTCTTTACCGGAGATAAACAACAAAGAACGCGCTCTCATCCACGCATGAAAACACTACAGCCAAAATGGGAGCCACTTAGAAAAACTAAAAATTCTAGCTCATTTTTCCCAAAACAAGCCTGAAACTCTTTCTAAAGACTGTTGACATCTAGTGGAAGCCCTAGGAACTGCAATCTGGGAGGATTTCACCTCATAATAAACATGACAGCCATTGGAAACAGTGGTAGGCTGAAATGTATTTTATTTTATGGTTTGTCCTCTGGGTTTCGCCTGCCATTTCAGTTCTGTTATACTCACAGACATTATTCTAACAGTTTCAGAAACCATACAGGGTTTCCATCCAAATCTACCAATTATATGCATATCCTAGCTTGTGGGCCTGAGTAACAGGCAGTTTACTTTGGGCACGCTTTTCATCCGGACGTCAAAATACTGCCCCCTAGCCCAAAGAGGTAAAGTGTTACCAGAGTGATCATTTGAGCTGAAAAACATTTTTAGATATGTCATCAAGGGGAATATTTACATTGGTTCTGGGAGAGATTCCCTTTCGAATGGTTGTAGACATGTTTCTTTTTGAGGTTGGGGAATTGTGAAACATAGGTATCTGAACCCATATTCCCTACTTTGCGCTGTAATAATGTACACAGTGTTAAAAGACAGAATTCAGGACTCCTTCCTTGTGTATCAAATCAAACTTTATTTGTCACATGCGCCGATTACAACAGTGCAGTTCAAGCAGAGTTTAGAAAATATTTACCAAATAAACTAAAGTAAAAAATGGATTAAAAGTAACACAATAAAATAAAAATAGCGAGGCTATATACAGGGGGTACCGGTACCGAGTCAGTGTGCGGGGTTACAGGTTAGTTGAGGTAATTTGTACATGTAGGTTGAAATGTCCAAGTTCTGTCTCTTTCCCCCTCTCCATCTCTGTCTCCCTTCTTCATCTTTCCCTCTCCCTCTCTCTCTTCCTCCCATGTCTCCTCATAGTCATACTGTACACCCCCCCCCCCCCATCTCTCTGTCATTTTAAAAACAAGCTAAGAGCAATGATTAATGTGTTTAGTCTTCTCTATGAAAGCACCACAAAGCATCAGGAGGAGACCTTGGCCAACGCTAGCCACTCAATTGACTTCATTGACCGTTGTTTGTATAATCGGTACACTTAGGCGTGAGTCTTTCCAGTAGCAAACTGGGCAAGGTTGGACACAAGTCCACCAATTGTGCCTCCATTAAACAGTTTAAATATTTAAGTATGTTGACATTAATGACAGGCTTGTTTTGTTTCCATATAAACCCTCTTAGAGTAAATTGTGCTTGGAAAAGAATATAAGTTGAGAGGAAGAGAGTAGAAAACTAAGTTATAGTCAACTGTCGAAAGAGTACAGTACGGTTAAGCGTCGGAGCCGTTGGAGCCATTGTTGTTGATGGCAACTAAGGGTTTGTCTCGTGCGCAGACGCTCAGGAGTAGACGGTCTGAAAACAAATAAAGACAAAGTCGTTAATCATTTGTAGTCGCTGTGAGGACAACTCTGACCGCTCGCCTGCACTGACAGAAATGAACACTCCGCAAAACAGTTTTTTTTACACACATCTAGTGTGGTGTGTTGAGTTCTAGCAAATAACTCTCATTCGTTGATAGGTTTGAGCTGTTCAATGTACTTGGTTCTGAGATAGGTCTGGGCTTTCACAGTGTAACAAAGCTGTATATGTTTACAAAAGTGCACTAGTGATCTCAATTTGGTTAACGCCTAAGTCACCTTGTCAGCCTCATCTCTTGTAGGCGCCCTTGTAGGTATGAATCTGTGCCAACTTATTTGGCCATTTCCTAGTCATCAATAGACGGTCAAAACAATGTGTCCATGTTCTCTGTCTGGATCTTCATTCTCGTTCTCTCGCTCTCTAGCTCTCTTGCTGTCTCGCTCTCGCTCTCTCTCGCTCTCTATTTCCACTCCTTCACCTCCAGCCATGGGTACCACCGTTGCACCAGGTGTCTCTTTCTCCATCATCTAGTCCTTCATGGCGCTTCCATTGATCATCTTTACAATTTCTTAGTCTCTCTCATAGCTTCCATATCCAATCTCACACTTTCACCCACTATCAAACATGCTGTACCACTATACCTATTGTAACATATTGATATCAGGACCCTTTTCACAAAGAGTCTCGGGGTAGGAGTGCTGATGTAGGATCAGTTTTTCCTTCTAGTTTGCCATAAAGAAGTTGATATGGACAGGGGAAACCTAATCCTAGATCAGCACTCCTACTCTAAGGTGCTTTATAAATACAGGCCTTAAACTCGAACCCGTTATAATGTATAGCATTGAAAAACTTAATTTGGGAACAACATCTATAAATATGAAAATAACACTACAGCCTTATAGCCTCGATTGCGTATTAATGACGACGTGCTATGCGAAGTTGGATCAATTACATTTCAACCCAGTCAGCAAAGCCAATGAATCGAAATTGCACTCATTACCAATTGTTCACAAGATGGTGCCGACAGAGATGGTTGCCTCGCTTCAAGTTCTTAGGAAACTATGCAGTAATTTGTTTTTTTATGTATTACTTATTACATTGTTAGCCCAGAAAATCTTAAGTGTTATTACATATAGCCGGGAAGAACTATTGGATATAAGACTGACATCAACTTACCAACATTACAACCAGGAATACGACTTTCCCGAAGTGGATCCTTTGTTCGGACCTCCACCCTGGACATGGGATCTTATCCCAGAGACCGACCCAAAACAACGCCGTCGCCGCAGGAGAGGCAGACGGAGCGGCCTCCTGGTCAGACTTAGAAGGCGAGCACACCACCCACCGCTTCCGAGCATAGTAGTCACCAATGTCCAGTCTCTAGACAACAAGGTGGACGAAATTAGGGCATGAGTTGTCTTCCAGAGAGACATCAGAGATTGTAACATTCTCTGTTTCACAGAAACATGGCTCACTTGGGATATGTTGTCAGAGTCGGTACAGCCACCGGGTTTCTTCATGCGTCGCACCGACAGAAACAAACATCTCTCTGGTAAGAAGAAGGGCGGGGGTGTATGCCTCATGATTGACGACTCATGGTGTAGCAACAACAACATACAGGAACTCAAGTCCTTTTGTTCACCTGACCTAGAATTATTACAATCAAATGCTGACCGCATTATCTACCAAGATAATTATCTTCAATTATAGTCACAGCCGTGTATCAAGCAGATACCTCGATGGCCCTGAAAGAACTTCACTGGACTCTATGTAAACTGTAAACCATATATCCTGAGGCTGCATTTATTGTAGCAGGAGATTTTAACAAAGCTAATCTGAGAACAAGGCTACATTGTAGTCCCCGCTCGAGCAAAACACTGGACAACTGCTACTCTAACTTCCGCGATGCATACAAGGCCCTCCCCCTCACTCCATTCGGCAAATCCGACCACGACTCTATCTTGCTCGTACCGTCCTATAGGCAGAAACTCAAACAGGATGTACCCGTGACTAGAACCATTCAACGCTGGTCTGACCAATCGGAATCCACGCTTCAAGATTGTTTTGATCACGTGGACTGGAAAATGTTCTGGGAAGCCTCAGACAATAACATTGATTTATATGCTGACTCAGTGAGTGAGTTTATTAGGAAGTGCATTGGAGATGTTCTACCCACGATGACTATTAAAACCTACCCCAACCATATGACCGAATATAAACGGTGTAGTTATTCCCCCCGGCAAGGCAATCAAACAAGCGAAATGTCGGTATAGGGACAAAAGGGAGTCACAATTCAATGGCCCAGACACAAGGGGTATGTGGCAGGGCCTACAGGCAATTACGGGCTACAAAAACAAAACCAGCCTCGTCACGGACACCGACGTCTTGCTTCCAGACAAGCTAAACACCTTCTTTGCCCGTTTTGAGGATAATACAGTGCCACCGACGCTAACAAGGACTGAGGGCCCCGCCTCTCCTTCTCCATGGCCAACGTGAGTAAGACATTTAAACGTGTTAACCCTCGCAAGGCTGCTGGCCCAGATGGCATCCCTAGCCACATCCTCAGAGCAACACACAGCTGGCTGGTGTGTTTATGGACATATTCAAACACTCCCTATCCCAGTCTGCTGTCGCCACATGCTTTAAGATGGCCACCATTGTTCCTGTACCAAAGAAGGCGAAGATAACTGAACTAAATGACTATCGCCCCATAGCACTGACTTCTGTCATCATGAAGTGCTTTGAGACTAGTCAAGGATCATATCACCTCCACCTTACCTGCCACTCTAGAACCACTTCAGTTTGCATACCACCCCAACAGATCCACAGACGATGCAATCGCCATCACACTGCACACTGCCCTATCCCATCTGGAAAAGAGGAATACCTATGTAAGAATGCTGTTCATTGACTACAGCTCAGCATCCAACACCATAGTACCCTCCATGCTCATCATTAAGCTTAAGGCCCTGGGTCTCAACCCCGCCCTGTGCAATTGGGTCCTGGACTTTCTGACAGGCCGCCCCTGGTGGTGAAGGTAGGAAACAACATCTCCACATCGCTGATCCTCAACACCGGGTCCTCACAAGGGTGCGTGCTCAGCCCCCTCCTGTACTCTCTGTTAACCCACGACTGCGTGGCCATGCACGCCTCCAACTAAATCATCAAGTTTGCAGACGATACAACAGTGGTGGGCTTGATTACCAACAATGACAAGGCAACCTACAGGGAGGAGGTGAGGGCACTCGGAGTGTGGTGTCAGGGAAACAACCTGTCACTTAACGTCAACAAAACAAAGGAGATGATTGTGGACTTCAGCAAACAGCAGAGGGAGCACTCCCCTATCCACATCGACAGGACAGTGGAGAACGTGGAAAGTTTTAAGTTCTTCGGGGTACACATCACGGACAAACTGAAATGGTCCACCCACACAGACAGCGTGGTGAAGAAGGTGCAACAATGCCTCTTCAATCTCAGTTGGCTGAAGAAATGTGGCTTACAAACTTTTACAGATGCACAATCGAGAACATCCTGTCAGGCTGTATCACCGCCTGGTACGATAACTGCACCGCCCTCAAACGCAAGGCTCTCCAGAGGGTATTGCGGTCTGCACAATGCTTCACCGGGGGCAAACTACCTGCCCTCCAGGACACATACAGCACCCGATGTCACAGGAAGGCCAAAAAGATCATCAAGGACAACAACCACCCGAGCCACTGCCTGTTCACCCCGTTATCATCCAGAAGGCGAGGTCAGTACAGGTGCATCAAAGCTGGGACCGAAAGACTGAAAAACAGCTTCTATCTCAAGGCCATCAGACTGTTAAACAGCCATCACTAACATTGAGAGGCTGCTGACCCAAATCACTGTCCACTTTAATAAATGGAATTAATAAAGGTATCACTCGTGAATTTAAATAATGCCACTTTAATAATGTTTACATATCCTACATTACTAATCTGATATGTATATACTCTATTTCATACCATCTATTGCATCTTGCCTATGCCGCACGGCCATCGCTCATCCATATATGTATATGTACATATTCTTATTCCATCCCTTTACATTTGTGTGTATAAGGTAGTTGTTGTGAATTTGTTTGACTACTTGTTAGATATTACTGCGCTGTCGGCGCTAGAAGGACAAGCATTTCGTTACACATGGTTAGCAGATGTTAATGCGAGTGTATGTGACAAATAACATTTGATTTGATTTGAAATGGCCCGTTTTTCCTCCAATCCATGTATTGAATTGACCGTTTGGCTCGATTTGGCGTGGACCATCGAGCCCTGTTTGTTACCAAATAGACTTTGATCGGGTTAAGAGCCATGTTGTTTGTCTTTCCTCACAGGTTGGTCAATGAAAATGAGGTTAAGCAATGGAGAGACCAAGCAGAGAAGTTCAGGAAAGGTAAAACGGTATCTTCTAGCTCTACTTGTTTGAAACATCGCCATATGCTGGCCATAGTGCAGAAGTGCATCTATGGGATTGTGTTATGCCTTTGGCCAGAGATGCAGAGAGCCGTGTGTGTGTGTGTGTTTGTGTCTGCATGTGTCCTTCTGTTTGCTTCTGAATATCTACCATGTGTAGGTGTAGTGTGTACCTTTCTGTTTGTGTGCGTGTGTGCAAGTCCGAGTGCTAGTGCGTGCGAATTTGAGAATATACAACAATTTGAACAGCAATGACATCTTCTTCACCATGTGCTCTTTTAGACCACGCAGAGCTTATGGCCAAGCTGGAGCGGAAAGAGAGGGAATGTGATACCAAGACGCAGGAGAAGGAGGACATGATGAAGACCCTCAACAAGATGAAGGACAAACTACAGAGAGAGGGAGTAGAGTTGCGGTCAGCGCGGGACCAAGTGCTCGACCTGCACTCGCGCATCAGTGACATAGCAGTAAGCGTGCTGTCACAATGTCTCTTCTTGTCCCACTGTTTTAGGTTAAGTTTTCATTATTCGATGCAAAATCTCTGTATGTCTGTAGCCTTAGGGTTGGCAAATTGTAGTTAAAGATTGAGATTCAGAAAATCTTTATTGTCCCATTGCTAGCAATGTAGTTTCAACAGTATACATATTTTTATACATATTAAGAAAAGGCAAGCACATGGTCATGTTCAATTACATACTGTTCGAAGGTTGGTTTGAAACCACATGTTATATTAAGGTCGCAATTGTAAATGAGAACGTGTTCTCAATTTGCCTACCTGGTTAAATAAAGGTTAAATAAAATAAAAAAATATTCTTAATGTAATGCCAAATGCTCCATAGTTTGTTTTGGTTTAATGGTGTGCAAATAAAATTATTTAATAGATTGTTTGATTTTCTTATTTCTAACTCGTAAACATCCCGTCATTTTGTCTTTCTTTCCACCGATAGGGTGACAGCGTACCTTTCCCTCCTCCGCCCCCTGGTGGCCCCCTCCCCCCTCCCCCCATGACCGGAGGCTTCCCTCCGCCCCCTCCCCCTTTGCCATTCAGCTGCCCTCCTCCTCCCCCTCCTCCACCTGGAGGCCCTCCTCCTCCTCCTGGAGCTCCACCCATCTTCTCTGGAATCCCACCTCCTCTGGGCCCACCTGGATTTGGTACTACTGCAACCATGCGCTCCAAGTCTATCCCGCAGCCCTCGCACCCGCTCAAATCCTTCAACTGGGCCAAGCTGGGCGAGGTAAAGAGTACTGCTCTGTTGTCTGATTACACTGAAATAACCACTTCTAGGGCTACATTTAATATAAATATATTTGTGTTAATGTACAGTACCAGTCAAAAGTTTGGAAACGCCTACTCATTCAAGGGTTTTTCTTTATTTTGACTATTTTCTACATTGTAGTATACTAGTGAAGACATCAAAACTATGAAATAACACAAATTGAATCATGTAGTAACCAAAAAAGTGTTTTTCTTCAAAGTAGCCACCCTTTGCCTTGATGACAGCTTTGCACATTCTTGGCATTCTCTCAACCAGCTTCACCTGGAATGCTTTTCCAACAGTCTTGAAGGAGTTCCCACATATGCTGAGCACTTGTTGGCTGCTTTCCCTTCACTCTGTGGTCCAACTCATCCCAAACCATCTCAATTGGGTTGAGGTCGGGTGATGGTGGAGGCCAGGTCATCTGATGCAGCACTCCATTACTCTCCTTCTTGGTCAAATAGCCCTTACACAGCCTGGAAGGGTTTTGGGTCATTGTCCTGTTGAAAAACAAATGATAATCCCACTACGCGCAAAACTGTCATCAAGGCAAAGGGTGGCTACTTTGAAGAATCTCAAATATAAAATATATTTAGATTTATTTAACTTTTTTTTCTCACTATTATTCTACAATGTAAAAATAAAGAAAAACCCTGGAATGAGTAGGTGTGCAATTTAGACTATGAAGAGGAGGTTGTTAGAATTCTAGCTAAGGTCCTTACGATGGTGATTGATGAACGTATATTGCAACAGACCACTGTGCTAGCATTTCACTATGCGCTGAATGGAGCCCATTTTGTTGAATTGAGTTTCTCAGGTTAACTTTTAGTAAGTACATCATTTGTTACATGGGTCGTTCCACGAAATGAGTGCCTTTTGCATCCCAACATTGAATTTTAAAAGCCTGATATATTAAATGAAGTGCCCTTTAATATAGACCACATGGATAATTCAATTAATCAGATGTTTTATGTGAGTTGAGGCTTGCTAAAGTGCCAAGATTCTGCATTTTGACGTACCCTCCATCAACCCTGTGTCATTTCTCTGAAGATTTTAACCAACTTTCACCATCATTGTAAAACCCTAGTTATTTTGTTGCTCTGACAAAGTCATTTCTGAAGACTATTATTTATTTAATGTCATTAAGGATTTTTTTAGATATGTCTCTTACTTTAAGGTCAACCCTGTTACGTGAACTGAACTCTCGTTTTAAATGGTGAAGCTGTTCCTTTATCAATATTTGTTTCGAAACAAATATTAAACATCTAATAGTCAAATCATAGAGTAAAACAGGTAAGCCGGTTCTACTCTTTTTGGACATTTTCTGTTGTTTTGTGGTGGAAAACTGAGCGAGTCGACATAACACTTCAACCCTGTTACTCATAAAAAGGCTAATAAATGTTTTAAGTTTCATTTTTTGGGTGAAGCTTGCATTCAATTGCCAATCCCTGTTGCACACAACACGTTTCATTACTGGTCACAAGGGGTTTATGGCTGATTTAAGAAGAAATCGTCAACCATGTCACGGTCAAACCTGTAACTTTTTTTGGCACTTAATTGATACTTAATATAGTAATTTTTTATTCAACCTCTTGAGATGGGAAAACTTAAGTTGACTAAATGTTAAAATTAGTTGAAATAAAAAGTTTATTTTGATCTAGTTACACTTCTCAAAAGATGATTTTAACATTTTTAAATTTGCCCGAAATGACTAACATTGCTAACTTGCTAGCTAATTAGAAAAATAGTAGGCCTATGCAGTAGACTGTTCTGGGGCTAACTATTAGTTAGAGGATAATTTATTACAATGTATAATTGCTAAAATTCTTACACTTACATTTGTCTGCAATCATCTCTGGCACACAGCACATGCAGTGCCCCCCCCCCCCCCCTCCAATCCTCGATTATTACCGTTTATAATCTGGTCTAGGGTGAAGTTGCCCCTAGATGGTGATCTTGGGTCAGTTTAACATTTTCCCCACTAATTAATTTGAGGATCGGTGGGAGGGGAAGCTGATCCTAGATCTGTACCTGCAGGAAACTTCAGAGTTTGTAATCCACCCTCAATTTATGCCCACCCTATGCCCCGCCTGTGTACCTCGCAGAACAAGATCACTGGCACCATCTGGCACGACGTCGATGACCTGAGGGCCTTCAAGATCCTCGACCTCAAGGACATCGAAAAGATGTTCTCGGCCTATCAGAGACAGCAAGTAAGTAAAACAGCATTTTTAGTTAGTGGGGCGTTATCACCTAAACTGTCAACTATCGTGGGGATTGATATGTGTCTGTGTGCGTGCATGTTGGTAGTGTATGTAAAATATGTAGACATGCACTGTGTGGTTGCAGTGGCAGAAAGGGGTTGATTGTGTTTGAAGTAATGCATTGAGCCTTGATATCTTGGTGTGCGTGTGTGCGTGCATGTGCTTGTGCGTGTCTATGTGAGACAGAATGTGTGTGTGTGTGTGTGTGTGTGTGTGTGTGTGTGTGTGTGTGTGTGTGTGTGTGTGTGTGTGTGTGTGTTTGACCAACCTTTTCATAGTCGAGATCCGTTTGAGTCAAAATGAAAGCCAAGTGCAATTCTCTGCTGGGCGCCGCAGATCAACTGTGCCTACAATGTATTGTATGATAGCAATGACATGATCAATAGCCTATAGACTATAGTGCATGGGCAGAGAAGCACATGGCAAAGTTCCATTTCCAATTAAATAGAATTCCTAAAAATTATAGGTTATTTACATTGACTGAAAATAAATATTGTTTCATGCATTTGCCTTTTTTTCATATATTACAAAAGAGGTCAGATTTTCTCCATGTAGGCCTACCCCTTATTATATATAACATAGAGTCCCTTATATTTCAAAACTTGAGTCTCAAGCTAGGCTATGCGATAACACTGGTCAGAGGTCAGTTGTTGTAGCTAGGCTATGTGCTAACACTGGTCAGAGGTCAGTTGTTGTAGCCAGGCTATGTGCTAACACTGGTCAGAGGTCAGTTGTTGTAGCTAGGCTATGTGATAACACTGGTCAGAGGTCAGTTGTTGTAGCTAGGCTATGTGCTAACACTGGTCAGAGGTCAGTTGTTGTAGCTAGGCTATGTGATAACACTGGTATTAGGTCAGTTGTTGTAGCTAGGCTATGTGCTAACACTGGTCAGAGGTCAGTTGTTGTAGCTAGGCTATGTGCTAACACTGGTCAGAGGTCAGTTGTTGTAGCCAGGCTATGTGCTAACACTGGTCAGAGGTCAGTTGTTGTAGCTAGGCTATGTGATAACACTGGTCAGAGGTCAGTTGTTGTAGCTAGGCTATGTGCTAACACTGGTCAGAGGTCAGTTGTTGTAGCTAGGCTATGTGATAACACTGGTATTAGGTCAGTTGTAGTAGCTAGGCTATGTGATAACACTGGTCAGAGGTCAGTTGTTGTAGCTAGGCTATGTGATAACACTGGTATTAGGTCAGTTGTTGTAGCCTATTACTTGCGAGGCACATCGGTGCATAAATTAAAATAACTCTTTCCTTTTTTTCACTGGATTGATGGTCATGTCTTGTTTTTGCTAGCCAAGTTGGCTAGTGAGTCTTAGCTAGCTAGCTAATGGTAAGTAGCCTACCCCGTGTATCTTAGCCTTCACTGCGATAGCTACTATTTACTGCACATGTTATCAGTGCGAAGTGACACGTGCCAGAACCCGCCCATTATTTTGAAATTGATAAGCTGCTATTTTTTATTTTTATTTTTTACAAATTCAATCAATCAATCAAATGTATTTAATAAGCCATTTTTACATCAGCCGATGTCACAAAGTGCTGTATAGAAACCCAGCCTAAAACCCCAAACAGCAAGCAATGCAGATGTAGAAGCACGGTAGCTAGGAAAAACTCCCTAGAAAGGCCAGAACCTAGGAAGAAACCTAGAGAGGAACCAGGCACTGAGCGGTGGCCAGTCCTCTTCTGGCTGTGCCAAGTGGAGATTATAACAGAACATGGCCAAGATGTTCAAATGTTCATAGATGACCAGCAGGGTCAGATAATAATAATCAGTGGTTGTAGAGGGTGCAACAGGTCAGCACCTCAGGAGTAAATGTCAGTTGGCTTTTCATAGCCGATCATTCAGAGTTAGAGATCTGGGACAAGGTAGCACATCCAGTGAACAGGTCAGGGTTCCATAGCATAGGCATAGCTTAGGCAGAGCAGTTGAAACTGGAGCAGCAGCATGACCAGGTGGACTGGGGACAGCAAGGAGTCATCAGGCCAGGTAGTCCTGAGGCATGGTCCTAGGGCTCAGGTCCTTCGAGAGAAAGAGAGAGAGAGAAGAAGAGAGAGAGAGAGAAATAGAGGCAGCATACTTAAATTCACACAGGACACCGGATAAGACAAGAGAAATACTCCAGATCCAGATATAACAGACTGACCCTAGCCCCCCGACACATAAACTATTGCAGCATAAACACTGGAGGTTGACACAGGAGGGGTCGGGAAACTGTGGCCCTGTCCAACGATACCCCCGGAAGCCCTTACAACACTAGAGGGATATCTTCAACCACCAACCTACTACCCTGAGACAACCCCTGGGCTAGCATAAACTCAATCATAGGACCTACTGAAGAGACAACTCTTCAATGAAGTCTTAAAGGTTGAGACCGAGTGTGTGTCTCTCACATGGATAGGCAGACCATTCCATAAAAATGGAGCTCTATGGGAAAACATTTCCCCCCCCCCCCGGTAAATAATCAAGCATAATTCAAATTCATTACATAGGCCTAAATTAAATTGATTTTATGTTCAGTACTAGATTTACATGTACATTTACATTTTTAGTCATTTAGCAGACGCTCTTATCCAGAGCGACTTACAGTAGAGTGCATACATTTTATTACATTTTACATACTGAGACAAGGATATCCCTACCGGCCAAACCCTCCCTAACCCGGACGACGCTATGCCAATTGTGCGTCGCCCCACGGACCTCCCGGTTGCGGCCGGCTGCGACAGAGCCTGGGCGCGAACCCAGAGACTCTGGTGACGCAGCTAGCACTGCAATGCAGTGCCCTAGACCACTGCGCCACCCGGGAGATGTAGTGCAATATCCTTGAGTGTCCTGAAAGGCATCTGCCAAATAAAATGTGTTATCTTATGGTGTATGCATCTTTAGGCCAGTGCTTGACTCATTTCGGGTGCCGGTGGCGTTTTCTATTCAGATGCATTCTATAGGTGCAGGAAAAATATGCTCAATGTGCTTAATATTAGGAAACTTGTAACTTTTTTTCATAGAGGCCATCAAAACTCTGTTTTCTCACGCTATTGCATAGCATAGACTATAGAAATGTTGCCGCAACATAGGCTTATAGGAACACTTTTTTCATTCTATGCATCAAGCAGCCATGACGAGCTGGATCTCGCTGCGTAGCAGGTGACCCTATTTCACCCTGAATACCAGGGGTCTCATGAAGTGTTTGATTTGATTTGCGATGGCATTTGCATCGATGCCAATGATTAGAGGGACAGTCGAGCGCTGAACACCAGGCCCTTAGCGACTGGCCGTTAGCAAGTTTGGTAGGCCACTAATTACAATGGCAACAGAGCGCAACGTTTGGAGAAGCCCAGTTACCATGACTCAACTATGATGTGGAATTTGACTGCGGTCATGACTTGTGACTGCCGGTGTGGCAGTCATATGATCATCATAATAGCCCTCGTCAAAAGTAATGCACTATGTAAGGAATAGGGTGCTATTTGGGACGCAGGCATGTAGTAGACTAAAACAATCAGTCAAATGCAGTCAATGTCGTCACTGTCATGAGGACTTACCACACCCCACACTTAACCAAAGACTTATATTCTCGTCAAGACCTTGAAATAGGGTGATTAGGGGACACTGCGCTACATTATTTGCGTATAAGGTAACGGGAAAGGATGATACCTAGTCAGTTGTACAACTGAATGCATTCAACTGAAATGTGTCTTCCACATTTAAGCCTAAAAACCTTAGCTGCTAGTTAGCTGTTATGACTAGCTATGCCTATACATGTTTTTGAAGCTAATGTACTTAGCAATGATTTAATCATGTACACACGGTCGTTTTAAGTCTGTACCGGTGTACTTGAGCTAATTAAGGCTAACTAGTCCAGTGATGTCAATGGTAGGTCCTAATTATCTTCAAATCTCCCAATTGGGTTTGTATGCAAGATGGATTAATCAAGTAAGTTGCTGGTAAGCCTAATGTCAATAGTTTAAACAATGTTTTACCCACAGACTTAGTAAGAGGGTCATAAAATGGCCCATATGGAGGTGTTACCATAGTTTGTGTAACATTAAAAAAAAAAAAAAAATGTTTTATTGGTTTAATCATGAGGTCTTTCGACTGCCAATTCCTTCACCTTTGTTCTTATAAAGGGTCAGCTATGATTAATGGCTCATTTGAAGACGGTAGTGAAAGTGACTCATGAATGATATTTATTTATACAAGTAACCAATGGTCTCGTCCCACAATTACAAGTGCTATATTCCGTTTGATGGTAAACCAAAGCTTATATATGACTAGTCTTCCTTTATAGACTTTAAATTTGTAATTTTATCCACTAATATCATTTTGATGGGTTGTTTCCCAAAACCTTTTATAAATTCATCGCCACCAGTAGTGATGAAACAAGCCCTCGAAGACTTTTGATGAAGCAAGCCTCCCCCCCAGAGACATCTGCACTTTTGCATTCTAGTATGTAGCGGTGTAGTCTCTAGTTGCTCTATAGCTAGCTACTGTGGTTGTGCCTTTCTTTGCTGGCTTGAAGTGCTAACCTTTGCATGTGTTTCGATTTTGGTCTCTCTCTCGCTCTCTCTCTGCACTCTCCGACTACCTGGGCAGGAGCTGCTCACTAACCAATCCTTCAAGCAGGTGAGTCTCTCGTGCTCCCACACTGTTACCTCTGTCTCTCCTTCCTTCCCTCAATCCCTCCCTTCCTCTCTCCCTTCTCCAAGCACACATGGGCTGCCACATGGATACTCATGTAGTGTTTGAAGTAGCTGGTGGAGTTATTGGTCGTTTGACCTCAACGGGGACTTACTGGTGAATTAAAGGTTTAAATAAAAAATGTAATAGATATTAGAAAATGAACCATTTATAGTATATTTCAATTTTAATTAATTGGCTTGCTTGATTAGAGGTTAATAAGCATTACAAATGTGTTCTAACTGTACTTACCTGGATAAAAAGGGTTCAATTAGTAAACAAATAAGATAACAGCAGAGATAGATCTGTTTTAACAGTGATGGGTTGTAGATTGTGCTTTTAATGATATCTTAGTACGAAAACTGTCCGTTAGATAACACATCTAAACATTTCAGTCCGCTCATGACTGGCAGTGAATTTGAAAGTGTCATGGGCAAATGGGGTTGGGATCCGTTCGATTTCAATTCAGTCATTCAGGAAGTAAGCACATTGGAATGTGCGCTTACTTACTTCCTGAATTGGCAGAATTGATATGGTATTGACCCCATCCCTGACACGTACAGTACGCGTGGGAAAGCAATCAGTGGTAAAATCATCAGTCAGTTGTTAACAGCACTTCTCAGTTCTGACCTTAGTTAGGTTCATGAAGGCAACGTGTAATTTCACTATCGATCATCATTGTCATAACAATCGTCAGCATGATCCTAACCATCATCACTAAACTACAACGGACAAAGTAAGAGAAGTATGAAGCAGAGCTCAGTTAAGTCCACTTCGCTAAAGCCAACAAACTAGTGTGGCCAAGAACACAAAAAAAGGTTACCCCAACTACCTTTTGATCACCCCAGTTCATCGTAACAGTTATAAAGGTGTATACATCTCGAGTGCGTGCGTGAGTAGAGAGAGATAGCAAGGCTGGGCGGCTGCAGTACAGCAAATGGGAGTGGTCCCTTGACCCTGTGCCATCCTGCCAGTCAGGCTTTGCGGTAGAACTATTGGTCAATGCGGGCATGGAAGAAAAGCATCTTTCTTTGGAAGCCAGTAGCTGTTTCACATGCGTCATCCTTCCCGTAACCCCAAAGGGACATTTCGGGAAGTGCCGTAAGCCTGCTTAGGCCATAAATAAAATACTTTTGAACATTTCAACCCCAGACAGTTTTTAAACATCTATTCGTTCCCCTTGTGGATTTTTTGTATGCCACATTTGTGTGAAGCTTACCAAAATATCTGACAAGCTGCCTCGAGCCCAGTTCGTAGTGCCGTTTCCTGCCCTTTCGGAAATGTTTATGGAATAGCCTGCGCTGTGTTCTTGATGGTGACTCACCAAAAAGCTTTCCTCCCAAGACCTATTTTAGATTTTCTGCTCGCACCGACATGGACTTTTGATGCTCTTTTTTTCATGGCTTTTCTGAGCTGTTTTTATATGCCTGACTGCAATGCTTCATTTCATCAAGATGTTTATAAGACCTCCATAATGCCCTAGTAAGTGATGTGTGTGAAACCTGACATAAGCACTCGGTGACAGTTGAAAACCTTTCCTGGCCAGGTGCCTTAGCATTCAACCATAGGGGAGGGTACAGTATGGTAGTATTGTGGGTAGACTTCAATGTAGGGGCTTTAAATACCCTTCTCCTGCACTTAAGTGTCCATTTGTCCCATTTCACATGAAAAGAAGTGGCATCACACGTCTTCCATCCAATCATTTGCTAATTGGCCTTAAACTGAATATGGGTGCGTCTGAAATGGCACCCCGTATTCCTTATAGTGCACTACTTTTGACCAGGGCCCGCCTTGGTCAAAAGTAGTGGACTATAAAGGGAATAGCGGCACCCAATTCGATTCTCACTTGAGGTGTCAAATACTGTACACTGTCAGACACTGATCTCGTTTCTTCTCTCCTCCCTTTCTTCTCTCTCTCCGCGAAGAAAGAAACAGGCTCGATGGACGACCTGTACCTGAGCACTCGCAAGGTGAAGGAGCTGTCGGTAATCGACGGCCGCCGCGCTCAGAACTGCGTCATCCTGCTCTCTAAGTATGCACAATCCCCTCCTGTGTCGATGCTAAGTCGTTTAATGTAACCCTCAGGACTCAGTACATTTAGACACATACAGAATTAGAGGGGGGTACCAAGAGGTCGGAGGAATGGCTGGAAGGGTGGACTCTGGGATTTGAAATCGGTCTGCTAGGGAACAATATATGTATGTGCCTAGAGCGTTACCACTTCACAACAGCCACCACATATAGGACTCAGTGTTGTTTTGTTACGCACATCACATTATGGTCCAGTCTCAGATCTATTTGTGCTGTGTAGCCAACTACAATGTTCGTTATAGGAGTTAGCTATACAACACAAACAGATATAGGATCCAGGCTAATCGCATTATAATTCTCAACCCTTGATGGCATTATATTTGCCTTTTTGGCATCTATCTTTGCAATATATTATGTTAGAAAGTATGGAAGGTACCCTGAACTATACTGCAAAGTAAGTACACGGTAACTCAATTGACGCCTCTGTGGTGCCGTGGTAGCAACGAGGTGGGGGGACGGGACCTCCGCGGGTCAAGCGTTCCACAGAGATGCTGGCCCATGTTGACTTAGATGCTTCGCACAGTTGTGGTCAAATTGGCTGGATGTCCTTTGGGTGGTGGACCATTCTTGATACACACGGGAAACTGTTGAACGTGGAAAAACCCAGCAGCATTGCAGTTCTTGACACACTCAAACTGATGTGCCTGGCATCTATTACCATAACACTTTCAAAGGCACTTACATATTTTGTGTTGCCCATTGACCCTCTCAATGGTACACATCCATGTCTCAATTGTCTCAAGGATTAAAAATCCTTCTTTAGCCTATCTTCTCCCCTTCATCTACACTGATTTAACAGGTGATATCAATAAGGGATCATACTGTAGCTTTTACCTGGTCAGTGTATTTTTAATGGACTCCTCAAGGAGGAGGCCATCTGTTCAGGAAATGCAATTATATGGCATAGTAGTCATTTAGAAGAGCAGGGATGTTTAAACTGGAGCCAAGGATGTGTGATTTGATAAACATGACATTTCTTTTTGTCGAAGTAATTGGGGAATCACTGTTATAAGCATGACTGAAATGACAAATGTCTCAAACTAAACAGTATAACTTCTCCTTGGGGGATGTCCAGTCACATAACATCTTGACTGGGATCAATTTTTGTCACTTGAAGGGAGCTAACCTCTCCCCCAATTCACAATATGGCCATTTGTATGCTTTAGTGCCCTAATAGAGACGATTGAGAGTCTTGTCCCACTTCACAGATCAATAGACAGGATGTTAGAGCCCCCCACATGCCCTGGAGCTCAGATCCCTGTCATGGCCTACGTACCAAATGGCACCCTAGTCCCTTATGTTGTGCATTACTTTTGACCAGAGCTCTATTGGCCTAAGGGTCCCATTTTAGGATGCCGCCAATGCCATTGCCTAAAAACTAGTGGGTACATACACAGGCCCAACCATTTCCAAATGAGGTCAGTCTGTAGTGAGTAGGGCTTTGTTGTGTACTGCCAGAGAGTGTCATCGATCCAAACCCAATGCAGTGGGTATTGATCAACTCTGCTGCTGACAGCAGTTGGCCATACTCCCGAGGTCGAGTATGGTCTGGTACAGCAGTACAACGTATGGAAGTCACCCTCCAGTACTACGGCGCATTGGAGTGATTGTGTTGCTTGTACTGTTGGTTTTTCATTAGTCAATCCTTTGATTATCTTATAACGGATAGGTTGACATCCTAGTATTTTTTGAGCAACCAATTTCCTGTGGATGGCCAACTCATTTTGACAGGCTATTTCATGTGAAATGCTTTGTTTCGTTAGGTTCTAATTTTGAGTAAATAACTCACGGACACTTGAGAAGCTTAACCAAGTTGAATTCTTCCCAAAGGGTCGATACAGCTGTAATTCAGAGAAACGACATGTCACACAAGCACTGATATTTAACCCTTTCTCCTAGGCTGAGTCTCCTCCACCACAACTGAACATCCAATGCATCTCTGTTGCTAAACAGAACCTTAGTGATATCTGTTCTTCCTCACTTCATCTGACCTGACCTCTTCCCCAAAGTGCTCACTCCTCCCCAACTCAAGGCTGTCACGGTTATTGATTCCAGACTGTGTCTCTTCTCCTCCCCAGAGGATCCCCGATGGCTAACAATAACATATCCCGACATAATGTCAAGTTATACATCGCCCTCTCTCCCTCGGTGACATTGTTAGTTTCTAAGATCTCCACCCGTCTCCCCTCATCAATGCCTGTCACATGTAATCGCTTCCCTGCACTCAACACATTCCGAGCTTAGTTTCACACACTACATACCTTCCTCCTATAACCCCTTACTTCTGGTGTAGACCCTCCACTATATACCTTCCTCCTATAACCCTTAACTTCTGGTGTAGACCCTCCACTATATACCTTCCTCCTATAACCCCTTACTTCTGGTGTAGACCCTCTAAACCTCGGCACTCCATCAGTGACATAAATAAGTATGTTTTCATATTCTCAGAACCCAACCGTTTGCATTGTGTAACACATTGCCTGGTGGGGTTATGGTATATTGCCTTTTCAATAGGAACCCAAATTGATTGGAAACATGGCACCACTGTGTGTTTGTTTGCAAATGGTTGGTTAGGTTCTACAGTGCTAATTGTCCCCCCCCACCGATGAAATTGGGAGGGGGACTATGGATCTGCCTCCGTCTGGATGTACGTTAGTACGTACGTCACACGTGATATCTCAGACACCCACTGGCCCGAATGCAGATAGGCTAGTGGTTAGAGTGTTGGCCCAGTAACTGAAAGGTCGCTGGATGGAATCCCAGAGCTGACAAGGTACAAATCTGTCATTCTGCAAGGCAGTTAACCCACTGGGAGCCGAAGACGTGGGTGTCGATTAAAGGCAGCCCCCCCGTACCTCTCTGAGTCAGAGGGGTTGGGATAAATGTGGGGGACACATTTCAGTTGAAGGATTTCAGTTGTACAACTCACTAGGTATCCACTTTTCCATGAATGTATTTTGCCATAGAGATCCGGCATTTACAAAAGTACACTCATTGGCCCAAGTTGGGAGCGGCGTCATTCATGGGGGATGACATGTTTACTGTTGCCTTGTTAAGAGAGAGGGTTTGTTTTACTGTTCTTCAACAAGACATTGTACAAGCTAAACTGTGGGTACAAATTCAATTAAAAATGTAATTAAAACACAGTGAACAGAAGACATAAGCGAGCTGAGGTAGTTAAGTCACATTTAGTGTAGATTCAGTATCCCTCCTGCCTCCCTGCAGTTTGTATTATCATTGCTAACTAAATCTCTTGCGGTCTGTTGGTCTGTCCTCGCAGGTTAAAAATGAGCAACGAGGAGATCAAGAGGGCCATTCTAGAGATGGACGAGCGGGAAGAGCTAGCCAAGGACATGCTGGAGCAGGTAATTTATCCTCAATAAAAAAAATACATTAAAAACAATCCTTTCAAATCTTGATTACATTGAGACAGCGTCACATCTCTTTAGTTATTTGTGTGAATACTTGGGAATCGATTTCCTAAATTAAATTCATTTTTAGATGAATTCCTGGTGATTTAAGTATTTTTTTTAACAAAAAACGACCCCCCCCCCAAAAAAATGACTTGCGGAAGGTATTGGCCCTCGGGCCGCCTGTTGCCGACCCCTGCTCTACCAGATCATCAGCAGACTCCATCATCATAATTTACTGACCCTCCAGAAGATGCAGTATTCAAAGACTTGGCCCCTATTGGTTGACCTGACCTGTCATATATTGCTTGTTTGTTTGTTCGTTTTTGGTTATGAAGCACAATGAGATTTCTATTATGAAAAGAAGTTTAATAAATTATTATTATGATTATTAAAGGGGTAGTTCAGAATTTTACAAATTAATGTTAAATGGTTCCTCACCCAAGTAGACCAGTGACCAGGAGAAAATGTAATCTATGGTTTGTTTTTTCTTTAAATGTCAAATCAACTCAATATTTGGTGGCTGATAGCTTGTGGATGTTTAAAGAAAAAACCCATAGTCACTTGGGAAAGAGATAAATAATTCCTTTTGCCAGGCAGACTTTTATGCAAAGCGAGTCTTGCGGCGTGCATAGACATTGACAAAGAAAACCAGGTTAATGCTTTGCTTAGGGGCACAACAATGAAGTAGACCACGTGAGAATTAAGCCACTTCCTGGCTACATCCCGATTCTCCCCTCTTATCTGAAGTGTGCACATGCACACTCCCTATCATAGATTTAACACTGGTGGAAACTCCTTCCAACCAATGCTCACACCCATCCTATGCTTTTAAATCCTTTACTGGACGTGTGCAAGTGCACACTTTGGAAGAAGGGTGGAGAATTGTTTTGGCATTTACTTAATAAGTATAACTCAAAATATTAGACTTAAGATATTTACCTGTATACAGTACCAGTCAAACGTTTGGACACACCTACTCATTCCAGGGTTTTCCTTTATTTTTACTATTTTCTACATTGTAGAATAATAGTGAAGACTTCAAAACTATGAAATAACACATGTAGTAACCCCCCCCAAAAAGTGTTAAACAAATCAAAATATATTTTATATTTGAGATTCTTCAAAGTAGCCACCCTTTGCCTTGATGACAGCTTTGCACACTCTTGGCATTCTCTCAACCAGCTTCATGAGGTAGTCACCTGGAATGCATTTCAATTAACAGGTGTGCCATGTTAACAGTTAATTTGTGGAATTTCTTTCCTTAATGCGTTTGAGACAATCAGTTGTCTTGTGACAAGGTAGGGGTGGTATACAGAAGATAGCCTTATTTCGTAAGGAAACGACAGTCCATCATTACTTTAAGACAAATTGTCAGTCAATCTGGAAAGAACTTTGAAAGTTTCTTCAAGTGCAGTCGCAAAAACCATCAAGCTCTATGATGAAACTGGCTGTCATGAGGACTGCCACAGGAAAGGAAGAGGATAAGTTCATTAGAGTTACCAGCCTCAGAAATTGCAGCCCAAATAAATGCTTCACATATTGTGCAAGAGTGCTGTGTAAGAGCTATTTGACCAAGAAGGAGAGTGCTGCATCAGATGACCTGGCCTCCACTATCACCCAACATCAACCCAATTGAGATGGTTTTGGATGAGTTGGACTGCAGAATGAAGAAAAGCAGCCAAAAAGTGTTCAGCATATGTGGGAACTCCTTCAAGACTGTTGGAAAACCATTCCTCATGAAACTGGTTGAGAGAATGCCAAGAGTGTGCAAAGCTGTCATCAAGGCAAAGGGTGGTTACTTTGAAGAATCTAAAATATAATATAGATTTTGATTTGTTTAACACTTTTATGGTCACAACATGATTCCATATGTTTTATTTTGTCATTTTGATGTCTTCACTATTATTCTACAATGTAGAAAATTGTAAAAAATAAAGAAAAACCATTGAATGACTAGTTGTGTCCAAACTTTTGACTGGTACTGTACATAACTGTAGAATAAACTACAGCCACACAGATGCATGAACATGGATAAAATCATATATACATGAATCAATTGTCAATTTTTTGTCAGTCAAAAGTTAAACTCACGTCAACTTGTTTTATACAAAAGTGGTTACAGCACAAAGGCAGACATATTGTGCGTTTTTTTGATAGGTAATCATCTCAATTGACCATCATCCGTCTATAAGGATTACTCCCATTAGCTCAATCTGTCATTTTCAGGAACAAAAGCTGCGGCCTACATGAAAATAACATATGTATTTGGGGATGAACCAGAACTATTCTAACCAGTAAAATGACACAAATGATGATATGAATGCAGGGATGCAAATTCAAGTAATCAATCGTGTATTGCTAACTACGTTGCCATTTCTTCGATGCATTATAAGACAACGTGGGATTTGATTTGAGTTCCTCCTGGGTTTGTGCTTGTGTAGCTGCTGAAGTTTGTCCCTGAAAAGAGTGACATTGACCTCCTGGAAGAGCACAAACACGAGCTGGAGCGCATGGCCCGTGCTGACCGCTTCCTCTTCGAGATGAGCAGGTGAGCTTCGCCATTTTGCTGACACCCCATTCCCAATGAGGTTCTATTTGCCATATATTTTTAACTGTGCTATTTCACAAAAGTTCTGAGCCTACAGTAAATACATTTTACGGACAGTCTATTTTACAATTGTTATCTTGTTATTAGTCCCACCCTTTATCTCCATTCAACCCCTCCCATCTATCTCTTAACACCATCCATATTGGATTTCTGTTTGCCATCTATTTTTCAACGGTGCTGTGATGCTTCACAAAAGTTATAAACTTTCTATTCTCATAGTTTCTGCAGATTGTAAATTAAAGATAATTTTTTTTTGCTAAAAGTATTATTATATTATTGATCGATTGACTGTGACTTTTCAAATCACCCAGTAGTGCTACCTGCAGCGTTAGCTCCAGGTAAATGTTGCAAGGGAGCATGCTTTTTCATCTCGTTTTGAAATGATTCTCCCCGGGGACAACATTAACTCGTAACTATTTTTGTGTGTGTTTTTTTCTCTCTATCCCGTCCCTTTCGTCCCCTCTGTAACCCCACCTCTAGAATCGACCACTACCAGCAGAGACTTCAGGCCCTGTACTTCAAGAAGAAGTTTGCAGAGCGCCTGGCGGAAACCAAGCCCAAGGTCGAAGGTACGATTGAGTAGCTAGTCAAAGACGCTCGGGCCCTGTGGTCCTGTGTGGCCCAGTTAGTAAGTGTACCCATACGAAAATGTATGCACTCACTGATAAGTTGCTATAGACAAAAGCCTCTGGCAAAGAGCATATCTTCATTCGGATTCACTTTTTTTTATTTTGGCTACATTGAATGTTCTTGAAGAGGCTCCTGTAGATGAACTGAAATAGCAGAGGAAATGCGAGGAGAGTAGCCATCAGACTATTATAAATAAAAAGGCCCTGGTTATCTGTGGTGAAACCGCAATGAAGAGAAAGATCTAGTAGGAGGAGAGGAATTGTCAATAAGTCTGTTAATTAGACATCTAGCAAAGCATTTCTCTGAGCTTTTTGTGTTTGTGAGCATGTGTGTGTACGGTATGTGTGAGTCGTGTGTGTGTGCACGTGAACTTGTGTGCATGCCCATGTGTGTGTTTGGAACGTATGTGGACTTGTTTTTTTTTCTCCAGTTGAAATAAAGAAGGAAGTTACCAGGGAGGCTGTTTTGGAAAGCTGGCAATTGTTGAGAGGGGAGAGGCGTTCTCATAGACACTGCTGTTCCCTTCTAAGTGCCGCATGGGTAAAGGCTTCCAGCAAAAGGCACGCCGTACACACATGTGTATATGTGTGCTCGTGCATTCGGGAGAGAGAGTGTGCGTGAGAATGTGTATTTGCCTGTGATTTGACTGTGCGTGCTTGCGCTTGTTTTAGAAGTTACCTGAGAGGTTTCTACTCCGGCTTATGACATTAAGACACGCACAGTTGAATAAGATACAAGACAAGTAATCCTATCATAACCTCGGAGACAACTTTTGATGGAGGAAATAAGCAGCCCTCAGTGGAATTGATTTCAAAAACTCTCCAGGGCGTCCATGCAGGATGAGGACAGTTTGTGGGTTCTGGAATGGAACGAGGCAGACACTGTACAAGTATGATTCAGTCATGTAACTATTGACTATGTCTATATTTCACAGAACGTCCGCTTAATACTGCATCTGGAAGCGTTTGGTGATTTGGTGTATTTTGACAATGGCTTTTTAAAATCAATATTACTCTTCGGAGTACAGTAGGTGGCTCCGACAGTGTGAAAAGGTTCTTCTCTACCTTTTCACTAAACCTGATTTTGCTCCCTTCACAATCGTCATTGTCGGAAGTAGATGGGAGTAAAGGAAGCGTCAAGGGGTCAGATTGTTGACGTCTACGAAGCATCTACGAACTGCTTATGTTCTTCTTGTGAATGTATTACGTCCGGGTTACGAAGTCCTTATGTAGTCGTACTGTTTTTCCAAGGCCCGCCCAGGACGTCCAGTCCATCAACTGACTTTATGGGACCTACATATATCGTGTGGCTAGCCTTTAATTTCAACCCAAAAAATTTGCTTCAAGCCAGTGTTTTACAAGCTCCCTCACGGGAGAACGGACTGTAATAATAACAATACGCATGGTCTGTCCTTGCATTTCTTCAGCCCTATCGCTCAGCTATTTACCAAAACGGTAGCGGGGATAACAGCCTTGTTGTTTGAGCTGCAGATTGCTCTTTTAAGGTAAAGGAAAGAGATCTCTGAAGAGATGCGGCCTGTTCTGTGATGCCAACTCTCACGCCAGGGAGAGATAGATTAGGATGGGGATGGCTTTTGTTCTACTCGTACTCCGTAGATCTGCATTGTGGTTTTGATCCTTTTAAGTCAAAGAAACACTCTCTCTCCTTCCTTTGCGTCTGTGGATGAACCCTTTAGCTACTATGGACATCTTGCATACTGATTGTAGTCTATGTGTTAGCTATCATGACACGTCGTTAATTGCCCTCTCTCTCTCTCTCACTGGAGTTTGAGGTTGAACCGTCAGCTAAGACGTCATGGATGTAGTCTATGGGAAGATCTCAATTGCATGCTCCTTGCGTCCTCTCACCTCGTCTCCTTCTCGAAACCCATTAGAGGAGGTCATCAGAGGGGAGGGACTTCTGGCTTTCTTATCCAATGGGTTTTGAGAAGGAGACGATGAGAGAGGACGCAAGGAGTATGCATTTGAGATCTTCACCATGTTATACCAATTACAAAAGATTGCAATTGTTCTCTCCCTCTCTCAGCGGAGTTTGAGGTTCAAACCTTAGCTACTAAGGATGTCTTTCGGTGTTGAATGCAGTCTGGGACAGCTATCACGATGCATTGCAATTGTTACCCCCACCCTCTCTCTCTCTCTCTCTCTCTTGCTCGCTTGAGTTGAACCCGTCATCTACTATGGACTTCATGTCTAGCATTATTAAATGTAGTCTAATATGTTATAGCTATCACATATAGCTCTCCCTCAACCCCCCTCTCTCTCAGCCATACTGAGTGCCTCTAAGGAGGTGGTCCGCAGCAAGAGGTTGACTCAGACCCTGGAGGTGGTCCTGGCCTTCGGCAACTTCATGAACAAAGGTCAGCGGGGCAACGCCTACGGCTTCAAGGTGTCATCCCTCAACAAGATCGCAGACACCAAGTCCAGCATAGACAGGTCAGAGCGGGCACACGAGGGCTTAACTAACGGTTGCACGAACCGGGAGGGGTTGTGGGCAGAGATTTGCAGATCAACTGTGTGAGTGTGAGAGGGTGTTTGTAAGGGTGAGAGAAAGTGGATTAGAGAAAGTGTGTGTTTTTCTGTGTGTGAGAGAGAGAGAGAGTGATTTCAATTCCATGTGTGTTCTCTCACTCTCCATTCTAATGTGCGTTGAAACAGGAACATCACCATGTTGCACTACCTAATCATGATCTTTGAGAAGAACTACCCTGACATCCTCCACATCCAGCAGGACCTGCTCAGCATACCTGAGGCAGCCAAAGTCAAGTAAGTACCCACCGCCTGCTTGACGCAGAGCTAGGATCAGTTTACCTCATACCGAATCCTAACCTTAACAATTAGGCCGCACACAAAACTGACCTTAGATCAGTGTCTAGACGCAACTTTGTCCTACTCCGCTTTACTGAGGTACCATTCAAAAGCTATTTGAAATAGGGCGCTGCTCTATGGGAGCTCAAGGGAGAGGTTGCTCTTAGCCACAGATCTAGGATTAGATTATGCCTTACTACCCCAATATACTGAACCCATAGTGGGATAGGATTAAATAATAACTGACATCTGAACGTCTTCCTTTTCTAAACCAGTCTGGCCGAGCTAGAGAAAGAGGTGCACACCATCAAGAGTGGACTGAAGGCTATAGAGACGGTGAGTTGTCAATCATTTGTGTGTGTGTCTGTCTGTCTGTCTGTCTAAATGTTTGTGCTTGTGATGCGAATCTGGCGACTGTCTCTGTCTTTACTTACTACACACACACTACACACATTCCTATGTAATACCTCCCTCACTGAAGAGAAAGAATAAGACATTTTCTGTGCGTACAAGAGCGTATGTTACAAAGACTAACAGCAGAAAAAGTGAGTGAAAAAGAAAGTGAAATGATAACATTTCTCTCTACCCCTTCAGGAGCTGCAGTACCAGCAGAGCAGGACGACGGACCGAGGGGACAAGTTTGTCCCCGTGGTGGGGGACTTCATCACAGTGGCCAGCTTCAGCTTCTCTGAGCTAGAAGACCTTCTGAACGAGGCCAAGGACAAGGTAGAAACCGTTGACCTCTCAACCCTTACCATCACCCTGGCCCTAATCATAATATTTTGAAGTAGGCCAAGGATAACGGCTCCAATCCCATTCAGAATAATCTTGCTAAACCAGTATGAGAGGAGTTGGTGGTGGGTAAGAGCGGGAAGAGAGGCACCTTTGTGCATCTTTCCAACCCTGTGTGATGACTAATATTTATTTGTTTTTAATTCCAATCCTTTACTTTTAGATTGTGTGTATTGTTAGATATTACTGCGCTGTTGGAGCTAGAAACGCAAGCATTTCGCCACACCCGCAATAGCATCTGCTAAACACATGTATGTGACAAATACAATTTGATTTGACTTCAACAGGCCATGGAACCCTGATGTTGAATTTTTTCTCTCTCTGTTTATCAGATTTATTCCTGTTGAAATGTAGTCGGGCTCGTCTGTAACCTCCTTCTAAGGGAATGAGAGAAAGGCTTTTTGAACTCCGTAGGGGACAAAGGGTTGTAGTGGAATGCGTATGAGAAGGTTTGAGTGGGACGGCAGTTGCTATGTTTTGCAGTATTTTTCGATTATGTGTGTGTGTGTGTCGGTGAGTCACATGGCCATGAGCATTGATGTGGTGTGTGTGTGTGTGTGTGTGTATGTGTGCATGTAAAGGATGGAAAGAGGGAGGGAGAGAGAGAGAAAAAGAGGGGAAGGGCACTCGTTGGCATCGCAGAGCCTCGTCCGTGTTAACGTCTGTGCTCCTAATTATTTGTTCAAGGAGCGCTGTAAAAAGGAGGGGGGAAAAAACGGTCCGTTTAGAACGTCACAGGAAAAGGCCTGAGCCGAAGCTCCATTTGCTGCTATAAAACAAAATAACCTCTGTGTGCACCAGGTCAGACTCTATCTAACCCGCTTGCCTCGGAGCTGTGTGTGTGTGTTGGGGAGAGGATGAGTCAACGTGTAGGTAACCCAGTCAGGCTCCTCAATTTTCATGGGGATGTGTCTGTCTGTCTGGCTGGCTGGCTGGCTGGCTGGCTGGCTGGTTTTCTTAGTAAAGTAATAGAGAGGATTATTTCTGATGACATCACTTCTTGGATAGGGAAACTGATTCCAGTGAAGTGTTTACTAATGATTACAAAAAGTACTGTCATCGGTGCAGTGAATTGCGTATGTTCCTAGTCACCGTCAAGCAATGCAGTAAATCTCAACAGGAAGCACAAAATAATCCAAAATGTTGTACAGCAGTAGACATATATGTATAGTATGCAAACATTATTAAAGGGACACTTCAGGATCTTGGCAATGAGGCCCTTTATCCACTTCCCCAGAGTCAGATGAACTAGCGGATAGCATGATAGCACATTTAAAAAAACGATAGCATAGACTTCCAGTCATTGCGCTGAAACAAGGTATGATTTGCTAACTTCCATCGTACTGGACCCAGGGCACTACTTCTATGCGTAATCAGGTGCGTGTCCTTACTCAACATTGACAGGAGCGCTCCAATCAAAACACAATTCATAAATGGATAACTCGTTTAATGGAATGAAATAAACCAAAACCTGTTTCCCACAAGCCTAGGTTGTGCTCTCTGCAAACAACAAAATTATGGGAATTAATGGTAAGTGTACTACTAGTGACACTGGTGGGCCATCCCCGCTGCCTCCACAATGGATTAGTCCTTTGAGAAAGGCATCAATCAAGACGTGCTGTAAAAAAAAGAAAATGTGTTGTTGCAAATGCTTGACTAAAATATTGTTGGTCGACCAACAGCCTATCGACCAGTCGACTAATGGGGTCAGCACTAGTTTGGGAACATGGGTGTGTACAGTCACCTTGCTGTGGTTAAATGCGTGAATGCTGCCATCTATCCACTGTTTCTGGCTTGGATAAGTTCTAATCGTCACAGTGGGAACAACATCCTCGAGGCACTTCCTGTTGAACCCAGTCACCGAGTCGGTGTATACATCGATATTATTCCTAGAGGCGGGCCCAGAACATATCCCAGTCCGCGTGATCAAAACAATCTTTAAGCGTAGATTCCTATTGGTCAGACCAACGTTGAACAGTCCTTACCACGGGTGCTTCCTGTTTAAGTTTCTGCCTATAGGCAGAGAGGAGTAGGATGGAGGTGTGGTCAGATTTCCCAAAGGGTGGGGGAGGGCCTTGTAGCTGTCCCAGAAGGGAGAGTAGCAATGGTCAAGAATTTTCATGCAGCGAGTAGCAAAGGAGATGTGTTAGAATTTCGGGAGCGTTTTCCTCAGATTTTGTTCATTAAGTCTCCAGCTACAATAAAGTGATGCGGTTTCCAGTTTGCACAAAGTCCAGTGTAGTGCCTTGAGAGCCGTCACAGTGTTGGCTTGTGCGGGGAATGTACACAGCAGCTATTCAAACTCGCACCAACAATTTGCCAGGCTAGCTGGGCATAGGGGGGAAGGGGAGCGGAATGTACATGGAAGGTAATGCGGTCATCCAATCTGGGATTTGAACCTACAATGTTGGGTTAATCAGACCAACGTCTTAACCACCACACCATACAACCACCTCTCAACATTCTACATTCTTAGCTGTATAAACTCACACCAAGGGGGAAAGAGGAGCGGAACGTCAGGCTTGAACTTTGGGACAACTGTTTGACAAGCTGTCGGGAATGTCGGCTTAACGGGCAAGGGAATCAGTTACAGGGCAGCGGGCACCAACTAAGGAGCCATTGCGGGGCAGAATTTGACTTAGTCATTCAGAAAGACTCTGGCTCCTCACTGCCCCAAGAGTTAAGGGAACATGGGATGTGCCAAAAAATGAATAATTCAGGAAGGATTTCTATACTCATCAAGGGCCTGAATGAGTTTGATTGATTTCATTATTATTAGTGTCTTGCACCTTTTCAAGAGATTTCAAGAGTAGTTGATCGATTGAGTCAAGCGTTTTACTGCTGGGCTGGAACAAAATCTCGCACACCGTGTTGCGCTCCAGGACCAGGACTGGTGACCACTGTACTATATGAGGAGTCCCATGACTCTCATCAGTAGCACAACATGTCCTGTGTTCCCACAAGTGTCCAAATGGTTTTAAAGTGATTCCTTCTTGTCTTCTTTCCTTCATGACGACTAATCTGAATACCTTTAACCGTTGTGAAATTAATATAGTTGCAGTGGTCAAATTGAAATGGTAATGATACAGGATGTAATGATAATGATATGGTGGATGCCCATGTAGCCTTTCCATCTATCCACGGTCATTAAGGAACGGAAATGAGGAAGGAGGATACTTACAGTATTGGGATGTAGCCAGCTACAAACCTCTAACACTTTATTTGGATAGTCCCAAGTACATGGTGTGTAGATGTTCAGTAGATGTTCAAAAACATCCGACAGCATTTCAACTAACTATCCGCTAACCATAGCCCTAACCTTAAGCCTTGTCCTAACACTTACCAAACCCTTACTCTACACCTAACCCTCACATTAACTTTACCAAGCGGTTTCCTATCAACAGACTGCCAAACTATCAACAAACTGTCTGTAGATCTATATGGGACTACCTAAATAAGGTGTGACCCAAAACTCCACTTGCAGAGACCACTTCACACTCTTTTACTGCACTCCCTGCCCTCACCTCCTCTTTCTCCTCCTCTCCTGTCTCTTCTACCCATCATAAAATCTGTGTTGGACAAGGGGTGGTGTGCACACCCCGTGTCCAACACAGACTTTGACTACCACAGACGACACATTCCGCTGCGTCCTGCGGGGTGCTAATTAGCAGCATGCAAACGGGAAATGTGTGTGTGTGGTGAGGAGCCTCAGACTGGCCTCTGCTTGGGGCCTCCCAGTCACCAAGTGCTGCTAGGTTTAGAGGAAGCAGGCTTGCTATAAAGCACTCTGTCTAGGTGTAGAGTAATCTCGGTTAATCTCGTGTTAAGAGAAGAGATAGAACGAGGATCGGGGACTGGAACGTTACGAGCAAGTATATGGGCCAAATGTCCCGTCCCCGTTGCGAAATCGTGATTTGTCCAGAGCGCCAAAACTATTGCTGCTCATTATCTCACGTATCCCGTCATGACAGATCTATGGTACAATTTATGTTTACCTAGTCTGTCCACGAGACATTATGTGTAGAGAAATCAGGCTGGCTATAAAGCCCTCTATTGAGGTTTAGAGGAATTAAAAAAAATTTTTTTTTACAATTTTACGTCCTACAATTGTTCGCCTCAATTGGGATTTGTGGGAAATTCCACGGTCCATGGTAGAGGTGTATCAATACCATTTATTTCCAAACGATCCAGCTCTTACGAATTGGCCGATACCAACTACCATTGCTAATTATGTTAATTATTAACTTCATTTGGGCTTACGTTTGAGATCGTTTGAGATCTTTCACAACATAGCAATCCTTCACTCACGCTGCCAAACATACCCTTGTAAGACTGACCATCCTCGACTTCGGCGATGTCATTTACAAAATAGCCTCCAATACCCTACGCAATAAATTGGATGCAGTCTATCACAGTGCTATCCGTTTTGTCACCAAAGCCCCATATACTACCTACCACTGCGACCTGTACGCTCTCGTTGGCTGGCCCTCGCTTCACACTCTTTGCCAAACCCACTGGCTCCAGGTCATCTACAAGTCCCTGCTAGGTAAAGTGCACCCACCTGTAGCACACACTCCAGCAGGTATATCTCTCTGGTCACCCCCAAAACCAATTCTTCCTTTGGCCGCCTCTCCTTCCAGTTCTCTGCTGCCAATGACTGGAACGAACTACAAAAATCTCTGAAACTGGAAACACTTATCTCCCTCACTAGCTTTAAGCACCAGCTGTCAGAGCAGCTCACAAATTACTGCACCTGTACATAGCCCATCTATAATTTAGCCCAAACAACTACCTATTTCCCTACTGGTTATTTCGCTCCTTTGCACCCCATTATTTCTATTTCTACTTTGCACATTCTTCCACTGCAAATCTACCATTCCAGTGTTTTACTTGCTATATTGTATTTACTTCGCCACCATGGCCTTTTTTTTGCCTTCACCTCCCTTATCTCACCTCATTTGCTCACATCGTTATATAGACTTATTTTTTTTCTACGGTATAATTGACTATGTTTGTTTTACTCCATGTGTAACTCTGTGTTGTTGTATGTGTCGAACTGCTTTGCTTTATCTTGGCCAAGTCGCAATTGTAAATGAGAACTTGCTCTCGACTTGCCTACCTGGTTAAATAAAGGTGAGATAAAATAAGAAAGAAATAAAAATTCCAATTACTAGGTAAACTCACACACATGTAGTACTAACAGGCGTATAGAGAAAAAAACACACTGCACACTGGTGATTCAGGTGCTTCCAACATTTACGTTTCCGTCACTTGACCTTCATTAGGGCGAGATGTGTAATTCCAACATTCCCCATCCCTCCCTCTCTCTCTCTCTCCTTGTGCAGTTCACCAAGTCGCTGAAGCACTTTGGGGAGGAGCAGGATCGCATGCAGCCCGATGAGTTCTTTGGGATCTTCGACACATTCCTGGTGTCGTTCGACGAAGCCAGGCAGGACCTGGAGAACATGCAGCGCCGCAAGCAGGAGGAGGAAAGGAGAGCACGCATGGAGGCCATGGTGAGAGAGAGAGAGAGAGAGAGAGAGAGAGAGAGAGAGAGAGAGAGAGAGACCAGGCAGGACTTGCAAATGTAGCATTATGAGGAGAGCATGCATTTAGGCTATAGTGAGACACACACACACACACAAAAGGAAGGACCTGGAGAATATTCATAACAACAGTCATGGGAATGTGGCTTGGAGAACTGGAAAAGTCTGGGAACAAGACAGACCTCCAGACATCCATCCCCCTGCACTTATGCTTAGAGACGCGGAACAACCTTGCAGCCTGAGTAACACCACATCATGTTTATGTAGTGATGAGGATGATGATAAGCATTTTAGTCATCTGTAGTAACCTTAAAGTCTGTACTCTGTTCTGCATTTGTTAAAGAGATTCTCTGGTACTTTTATATACTCTTTAGCCAGTTCTTCTGAAAGTAGCACTAGTAAAAAATAATTTAAAAAAAAGGTTAAAATGGTCCCTGAAAATTGTGATCTACGTCACATATGTGCACCACGTCATAGCTCTCTCTTTGCGGTGTCCACTGAGCCATTGGGCCCGCCCTGCAACCTCATTGGATAACGCTGGGCAGGCTCTTGCTAGCTGTCACTCAAATGCAAGGGACCGAAGCTCATTGGCTAGAACTCAAATGGCTAGGGGGCTGGCCCATGTGGAGGGATATATAGGGAAAATGGCATGGCACAGCTTTAAGAAAACAGTCGATTTCAAACTAAGGATTTTGTGGCTAATTGAAGTAAGACAGTAATTATGCTCATGGATTATACATGAAACATCTAGCCCAAGGTTGGTGGTTGGTTTAAAAATACTTTCTTAGTCACCAAAGTCCCGGAGCATGTTTTTAAGATGGCACGTCTGGTTTTCCCTGTGTTTTTGGTTTGTCTGTGTTTTATTGGTCCTGTGTGTGTCATATGGCTGTCTGTTTCTCTGTTTTGTGTTCCTATCAGCACTTCTGTTCAATGTTCTGTCTGTCTATAACTATGTGTCTCTCTCCTCCCCTTATATCTCTCCCCTCTAGCTGAAGGAGCAGCGAGAGCGTGAACGGCGGGCCAAGAAGGGTGGCGCCACGGATGAGGTGGGGGGCGAGTTTGACGACCTGGTGTCGGCGTTGCGCTCCGGCGAGGTCTTCGACAAGGACCTGTCCAAACTCAAGCGCAACCGCAAGCGTTCGGTCAACCAGCTAGTGGAGGGGGGTGGACGCGAAAGACCGGTCACCAAGGTCAACTATTAATGACCCCTGGCCCCCAAGAGTCATAGGTGAATGGGAAACAACAAACAATGTTGGCACTGTTTTCCTCACCGGTGAACTCTAGAGGTTAAGGGTCAGAGGGTAAGATTTTGGGTGTCGGATTGCCGTTTTGATATAGCAGCCACACAACCCATCGGAAGGAAAGTAGACTTTGAGTTCACGAGAATTGCTCTTCTTCAAAACTCCAAGACACCTGACCCCATCTTCAGAAGTGGACTACAGACACTTAGACGGACTGACAGACGGACCACTGTGACATGACTCCCTTTCCCCTTTAGACCACATCGCTCCAGAACTGTGCTCCATGTCTCTCTTTGTCGATCCCCCTCTTTCTCACCGTGCTCTTCCACTCACACACACACTCTAATAATAATCTTTTTATATCGCTCTTCATTACATAAAGGAATCTCAAAGCGGTGTAAAGCAACAGCAAAAACAAACAATAAAATAAACATAATGAGAAAATGAATGGCGCGATTGAGGTGGTCAGCGGAGGGAAGAGGTGGTCAAAGAGGAGAGGAAGCAGCGGGCAAGCAGCATGCAGCACGTTGTCATCACGGTGTCTCGCCATCCACGCCGTCTGTGGTTTGGTAGTCGGACTCAATCAGATGAAGTTAGAGTTCCCTAATAGCCACTGGACTAGCTAGCCAACTACTCTTCACTAATACCAAAATGCAGCACCCACTTGGCAGTCACAAGGCGCCAGAAAGTGCACCACAGCACACAATAGTAATTCAGGATTAGCCAGTCATGGTCATCTCATTACACCTCTGCATTATGGCTTCTCTCAATCCTCAACATCTGGAAAGTAGGCATAATCAAATCAATACAAAACATTGCATACTAGCAAGCTAACATTAGTTTTCTAGCTCGCCAAAAAACAACCGCCAATTTCAGCCTTTAAAACATGCTGGATTCAGACTATAATAATAAGCTAATAGTTAATTCATAAAACCCTAAGTTTGTAGGGAAAAATGCTATTAAAGCAATTAATGACAACTATTTAGAAAATGTACAGGAGCTCTCTGCCTAGCCGACCTTACGGTGCCATGGCAACCACGGAACCCAACTATGTTGATTCTATTTGTCCCATGTTGGGTTGCATCGCTCTGTGAGTTTTTGCTATTTGGTGTAATGACTCCTTGACCCCAGCAGAGGGTAGTGGTTGTCTGTGGAGCCTCCTCTCTCACTCTCTCTTACTCTGGTGGTGCTTATACTAGTTGGTAGTAGCTTTACTTCTTCAAGTAGTGAATGTTAAGACAGGAGACTGTGGCCACATCGGCTGCCTTTGGGAACACTCTTTTCCCAAGTGCCTCTACCATGTGGCATTCCCGAGGACTCACTCCCAGATGGAATTTCACAGAGCGAGAGCACAACACTTCCCAGTACAAATACGTGGGAGAGTACCCGTGCCCCAAGTTCACCTTTTACTATTAATTTGTCTTCAACAATTTGAAGAGAAGGATTATTTCGGCAGTACCCTGTGCCAAAGCAACAGAAAAACACTATATACAGTGTTTGTCACAACACAACTGATTGGCTCAAACGCATTAAGAAGGAAAGAAATTCCACAAATTAACTTTTAACAAGGCACACCTGTTAATTGAAATGCATTCCAGGTGACTACCTCATGAAGCTGGTTGAGAGAATGCCACGAGTGTGCAAAGCTGTCAAGGCAAAAGGGTGGCTACTTTGAGGAATCTAAAATATATTTTGATTTGTTTAACACTTTTTTGGTTACAACATGACTCCACATTTGTTATTTCATAGTTTTGATGTCTTCGCTATTATTCTACAATGTAGAAAATAGTCAAAATAAAGAAAAACCCTTGAATGAGTAGGTGTGTCCAAACTTTTGACTGGTACTGTGTATATAAATACAAAAAGTACTGCAAAAGGAAGCCGTTTATATATTTATATTTAGATGCAAACGTCCCCTGTCAAGTATCATCTAGGTTTCCTAACACATTGATAAAATGGTACATATTCCAATGGTGCTAACGCAATGCATTGTCACTTTTATCCTCTAATAATAATAATGTGCTAGGTTGATTATACCACAAGCAGCTAACTCCATTCTGGTCAAAATGGTGGTTACTGGTACTAAGATTTGGGGGTCCCGATTAAATAATAACAATAATACGTATAATTGAAGGGGAATCCTTTTTCTCGTCTCTTTTCTTTTGACTTTGTGATTTGCAACATGAGGATGAATGTACACAGCACTTAAAATGGTGAACGATGTATTGGAGTGGTCTCAAAGCAAATTGGTAGCTAGCAAGTGTTGCGTGTAAAAGAAAATATGATGCGCAACTGACTATAGGACTGACAACAGGCGAGCGGCGACACCTGTGTTTTTAGCCTGGAAAGACTTCCTCCCTTTGTCCTTATTCCCCAGGTCCCCATGTATCTTTTGGCTTAAGGGGTCATTCTTCTGACCGTAAGCCAGTGGTTCAGACAACTCCATGGAAGAACAAGGCCACACAGTTCACATAGTGCAGCCCACTTGGGTATTTTATTTGTTTCAGTTTTGATTTATTCCTATTATTTTGTCATACAAATTTCTAATACTTTAGCAGTAGGCAGGACAAAGGCTTGCATGTATGTGGACGTGGATCTTTTGGCAGTCTTGGGGTTGGTCTGTATATGTTTGTCTGAGAGTTTGGGCTTCTGCGGTGAAGGAGGGATGAGAGAGGCGAGCAATAGAGGTCCTCTCCCCGAGGTGAGAGCTCCATTCCTGGGGTCTTGACTTCTCTTTGCCATGGGGGATTGGCTCCCAGACATAGTGGTTAGGGAGATGAGTCCAAGGGGGTAACTAAACCAGACTGTGGTCTGGACTGTCAAATGAAGGGGCAGACATACTGTAAGCCTTTTAGACTCACAAACACCCACACATATTACATAGAAAACACGTACAAATGTACACATTTTGTACATTGAAAATACACAAAAATACAGTCACGTGAGCAGTGCCTGACGCATACTTAACCCTGCCCTACTCATTCACACACATAAACCCAGTCAAAAGAAAATTCCTTTCCACTAAAATTAAAGCATATATCCTTAGGGAGACATTGGAGCAGATTCCTGGAGGGCAAAAGCCTGGGAACCCCAATGAAACCATGCTAGGGATCAGAGTGGAGCAAAAACAAACATGGCCACCATCCGTCATCCATGTCACAACGCTGGCTCTCTTCATGCTGAGGCCGCGTAGCACAGGTCACCACTTTTCCACATCCACTGAACTCGAGTCGAATTAGACATTGAATCTCATGAAGTTAAATGAAGATAAGGCACTTTTCAATAATTGACCATTCATTGCACAGGAGGCTGGTGAGAGGAGGATGGGTAGTAGTAATAATGGCTGGAATGGAGGCAATGGAATAGTATCACACACGTGTTTGATTCTATTTCGTTCCAGCCATTATATGAGCCCATCCTCCCTAATTAAGGTGCCACCAGCCACCTGTGACCGAGTGCTAGAAAAGTTAGGCAATATTATGGTTATTCTTAGTTGATTACATCTGTGTTGTTCTATGATGGCCCCTCCTGTTCTATGGTGATAGTTATACAGTATGTGTCCACATGTGAGGGGCCCAACAGTGCAGTAAGAGGATTGGCTTTTTAAGGGTAAATTGGACACATTCTGTGCTAATCTCTTCGTGTGTGTTTAACCATCCCTGGTGAATGGAGGAAGGCAGTGCTCAAGACATGTTTCTTCTACTCCCAGGAACTGAGGGGAGAAAGGCAGGTCTGTCATTCTAATAGAGGACTAAATGGCGTCCCGCTTTACTGCCCTATCTCAGCTTTCGAGACTGGACACTGGGTTGTGTGCAGTAGGCACGAAATGGAAGAAAACGCTCTGAAGCAGAGTGAAACAGGGAGGTACTAGCTGGTTGTACCTGTCCAAAGAAAAACACACATTTTCGCTTTCCCCTCCTAAAGGTTTTTGCTTAGTGTGCCCTAATGAACACAACCCTGGAAATTCTCAATAGCTTTTTACGAGGCAAAGGGGGATGAATTAACAACCCATGTTGCAGTTCCCGAAGCAGATACAACTCAAACGGGTATCCGGAGGTAGGACTCACAATCACACTGATCTCAAAATGAAGCAGAATCGTCAGTCTCGATCTAATGGCATCACTGATGTAATAAATACCATGGGAACAATGAGAAAGAGGGTGTTATTTTGGTTTTGTGATTGATAAAAAAAACTATTTCATGACAGTCCCGCATGTATCTTAAACTAGACTGTGACGATTGCCTGTATTGAAGGCGTAACCGGCTAACAGAACTTAACTCGCTCTCGTGGAAGACAATCTTGTAAAACCCTTTGAAGTGATGCTGGGTGTTTCCAATGGGGACACTGTTTGTGTGGCACACATCCCAAACAGAGTGAATCGATACAAGTCAAGTCACTGTCTGGTGGCAGTAGTGATTTTTTTGCAGAGTAAGCATTTGACATTTCAATCATTTAGCAGATGCCCGTCTACAGAGCAACTTAAATAATCCCATAATCCCCCCCCCCCCCCCCAGGTTGTCTCCCACCTAGCTATCTTAAGGTGAATGCACTAAGTAAGATACTCTTTGAAGCAGCAGGGTTTTAGATGTTGTCTCTCCCCTGATCATTGTTGCGGTTTCTTTTTTTTCTTCTCTTTTCTGGATTTTGGGCAGGGACTCTGCTGTCCTAGCTTAAGGGGGAATCTGGTTCCACCATTGGGGTGCCAGGACAGAGGAGAGCTTGGACTGCGCAGAGCGGGAGGGCCAAGAAACCAGAAGTGGCTGGGTTGGGGTGTAGGGTTTGAGCATAGCCTGAAGGTAGGGAGGGGCAGTTCCTCTTGTTGTTCCGTAGGCAAATACCATGGTCTTGTAGATGCAAGCTTCGACTGGAAGCCAGTGGAGTGTGCGTAGGAGCGGGGTGGGAAGGTTGAACAGGCCGCAGCATTCTGGATAAGTTGCAGGGGTTTGATGGCACAGAGAGTTGCAGTAGTCCAGACGGGAGATGACAAGTGCCTAGATTTGGACCTGTGCCGCTTCCTGTGTGAGGTAGGGTCGTACTCTACGGATGTCGTAGAGCATGGACCTGCATGAGCGAGTCACTGCTTTGATGTTCGCAGAGAACGACAGGGTGTTGTCACGGGTTATGCCAAGGTTCTTATACAGTAGATTAAAAAAACATGGGCCCCTCCCATCCTCATCACTACCACGATTCCTCCTCTTAGCCACACTTTCCATTTGTGTTCACCTTTAAGTGCCTCGGTCTATTTTGGACGTGTTCCTTTCCTGCCACCGGTGTTTTTTACTGAAATGTCGACGGTTATTAATACGGAACGAAGAAACAAAGTGGATAGGTTGGAAGTGTGCTGAGATTGGATAGAAATAAACACCTGTTTTGGGGTTTTGGAAGGCTGAGAACCATGTCTACCCACCCTCTATTCCCATAATGGTTGTGTTATGGGTTGACCTTGTTGGGTGATGTAAAAGTACTACATCACCCATGTATTATTTTCAACCCAAAAGGCACCCTATTCCCTTTATAGTGCACTACTTTTGACCAGGGCCCATAATGCTCTGGTCAAAGGTAGTGCACTATAAAAGGGAAATGTGCCATTTGGGACTCAAGCATTATGTACAGTATGTCAGTTATGGTATACATGTTGTTTCATACGGGAAACTGGAGTTTCCAAGGATTTAGTCATCTAACCATGAGGTTTGCCCTTCCATCTGTGTGCTGACATCCATCTGGGGACCCTTCGCTATACATCCAAGGGAATAACAAAAGCTTTAATCTATCAATCATCGGAGCTATCACACCGTGAGGTCCCTTTTTTTTGGAGAGGGTGACGAAAGGATCCTGTGTCAGTTAGCACTCACCCCACTCCACAGACGTTAACCGTTGAACCAAAAAGAAAACCCACTCAAACTTTGTAGTGTTGCTCCCGTTAGGAAAAAATATTAAGATCCAACTGAGGGGAAAAATCTAACATCTTGACATCATCATTTCCTCAACATCACTCTATAGTTGGGCATTTAGAGCTATTCTATTTTCCATTCGTTTGGCTTTTTATTTATTTTCATTCTTAGGCGAGCGATTTAGCAGTTGCTACTGGTAACACAGTTCATTGTACAACATTATTATTATTTTTTAAACTGTTAAATCAAAGCTTAAATTATTCTTAAACACCATATGACCACAAGTATGTGGACACCTGCTTGTCGAACATCTCATTCCATAATCATGGGCATTAATATAGAGTTAGGCCCCCGTTTTTCTGCATAAACAGCCTCCACTCTTCTGGGAAGTCTTTCCACTAGATTTTGGAACATTGCTGTGGGAACTTGCTTCCATTCAGCCACAAGAGCTTTAGTGAGGTCGGCACTGATGTTGTCCGATTAGGCCTGGCTTGCAGTCAGCGTCCCAATTCATCCCAAAGGTGTTCAAATGGTGTTGAGGTCAGGGCTCTGTGCAGGCCAGTCAAGTTCTTCCACGGGGGCATTGTCAAGCTGAAACAGGAAAGGGCCTTCTCCAAACTGTTGCCACAAAGTTGGAAGCACAGAATCGTCTAGAATGTCATTGTATGCTATAGCATTATGATTCCTCATCACTGGAACTAAGGGACCTAGCCCGAACCACGAAAAACAGCCCCAGACCATTATTCCGTCTCCATCAAACTTTACAGTTGGCACTATGCATTGGGGCAGGTAGCGTTCTCCTGGCATTCGTCAAACCCAGATTCGTCCGTTGGACTGCCAGATGGTGAAGCGTGGTTCATCGCTCCAGAGTCCAATGGCGTCAAGCTTTTCACTACTCCAGCCGACGCTTGGCATTGGCCATGGTGATCTTAGGCTTTTGTGCGGTTACTCGGCCATGGAAACCCATTTCATGTTCACGAAGCTCCCAACAAACAGTTTTGTGCTGACGTTGCTTCCAGAGGCAGTTTGGAACTCTGTAGTGAGTGTTGCAACCGTGGACAGATAATTTTTACGCGCTTCAGCACTCGGCGGTCCCGTTTTGTGAGCTCATGTTGCATACCACTTCGCGGCTGAGCCGTTGTTGCTCCTAGACGTTTCCACTTCAAAATGACAGCACTTAAGAGTTAACCGGGGCAGCTGTAGCAGGGCAGAAATTTGACAAACTGGCTTGTTGGAAAGGTGGCATCCTGTGACGGTGCCACATTGAAAGTCACTGAGCTCTTCAGTAAGGCCATCCCACTGCCAATGTTTGTCTATGGAGATTGCATGGCGGTGTGCTCGATTTTATATACCTGTCAGCAACGGGTGTGGCTGAAATAGCCGAATCCACTAATTTGAAGGGGTGTCCACATACTTTCTTTTATATATAGTGTACTTACTGTACTGAGGGGTATTTTTAAAAATCTACAGTATTATTGTGTTTGTATTGTTACATATTTGGTATAGGTATATGTTATTTTGGCCATTGACTGGCAGTGCGGAGTTGGAAGATAAAATTTGAGAAAATGTAGCTTGTTGCTGAATGCACTTTTATTATGGGACATTTCCATTCAGACACCAATTCAGGCTACCTATTTCAGCCCCCAGGTGAAAGGGTGCAGCTTGCGGTGATTCTGTGGGGATAACCCCCGTTAGATGGAGGAAGAAAAAACGCAAGTGAAGTTGGGTACTCCGGCTGGAGTATAATTTGAGATTGAGAGGGCGGGACTTACGACATATGTGTTAGTAGGCAAGCATGGGCATCCCTAGTGGGGATGCTCCAGTTTAGCAAGAGTGCATCGAGTTTTAGGTCCTCACTTCTTCTCTTGTCTACATCACTTGCTTTGCATCTTGTGGCGTGCCTAGAATGTTATTCCACCACCACATTTCTGTCTGATTATGCACTTGGCGTTGGCCCACATGCCCAAAGAGGGGTGCACAAAGTGTGATCTTTTGACTTTTCCTTTCATTTTAATGCCTGCAACATGCCTGCAAAATGTTACACATTTGTATTGCTTGAGAAAAGTTGCACACGATTTTAAGAGGTTGTATAATTGTACGGAGTCAGTATTTTTATGGTTGATTTGACAAAACGCTCCACTGAAAAATGGACACCGTTCTTGTTGTTTAAGATAAGGTTAAAAAAAAAGTTGAGGGATGTTCCATTTTCCTGTAAATTGTACCCCTATTTATTTGCCTTACTTAGTTTGCTATATTTTGTATGTATACGCAGCATAACAAAATGTTATAATAAAAAAAATATAAATAATTATACTGTGGTTCTGTGTATGTTGGATAGTTTCCAACTGAATGAGAACCCTATTTCTATATTAAAATCTTTGCTCACCTTGTCATTTTGTAGGGTTGCAATAAACTGTTGTCCCTTGTACTTTGTGTATTTCATTAATATCGTTCATGCTAATGCTGACCAACCATTTAAAGGTAGACTCAGCGATATGACGTAGATGCAGAAAGTAACCGGCAGAGCGGGTCAATTTCCTCAACAACTAAGAGCGATGCTCAATTCCTCTTTTTGGTCCCCTGGCTACCACGCGAACCCATACTCATGCGCAGATACTGTGTGTGACTGTGTGAGATCTCAATATCTGCAGTGCTACTCATTTCACTGAGTTTACCTTTAACACAAACTGATACTAATTATCATGTGGTCTAACAACTTACACCACATGATACCACAAGAAAACAAGGGTACCAAAGCTAAATACTGCCCTCTACTGGTGGGAGAAGGCAGTCTACAAGTGTGGTCACTGTAGACAGTGGGAGCGTCCCATATCGCTAACACTTTATATTAAGGGTCAATAATAAGTCCTTTATACCCTCCTTAGTGGCCCAGCGGTCTAAGGCACTGCATCACAGTGCTTGAGGCGTCACTACAGCCCCGGGTTTGATCCCAAGCTGCGACCGGGAGACCTGTGAGGCGGCACACAATTGGCCCAGCATTGTTAGGGGAGGGTTTGGCCGGCCGGGATTTCCTTGTCCCATTGCTCTCTAGCGACTACTTGTGGTGGGCCAGGCGCCTGCAAGCTGACCTCCGGTCCCCAGCTGGACGGTGTTTCCTCCGACACATTGGTGCGGCTGGCTTCCGGGTTAAGCGAGCTGTGTGTCAAGAAGCAGTGCAGCTTGTTTTTTTTCCTGTATTTCATTAGGATCCCCATTAGCTGTTGCAAAAGCAGCAGCTACTGTTCCTGTGGTCCACACAAAACATGACATAATACAGAACATCAATAGACAAGAACAGAACTACATACATTTTCTTTTAAAGGCACACGTAGCTTTACATATCAATGCATATACAAACTAGGTCAAATAAGGGAGAGTCGTTGTGCCGTGAGGTGCTGCTTTATCTGGTTTTTTAAACCAGGTTTGCTGTTTATTTGAGCAATATGAGATGGTAGGAAGTTTCATGCAATAAGGGCTCTATATAATACTGTACGCTTTCTTGAATTTGTTCTGGATTTGGGGACTCTGAAAAGACCCCTGGTGGCATGTCTAGTGGGGTAAGTGTCTGTGTCAGAGCTGTGTGTAAGTTGACTGTTGGGATTTCCGTCACATTGTTTCTTATGAAAAGAAGTGATGCAGTCAGTCTCTCCTCAACTCTTAGCCAAGAGAGACTGGCATGCATAGTATTTATCAGCCCTCTAATTACAACGAAGAGCAAGACATGCCGCTCTGTTCTGGGCCAGCTGCAGCTTAACTAGGTATTTCCTTGCAGCACTGGACCACATGACTGGACAATAATCAAGACAAAACTAGAGGCTGCAGGACTTGCATTTTGGAGTGTGGTGTCAAAAAAGCAGGGCATCTCTTTATTACAGACAGACCTCTCCCCATCTTTACAACCGTTAAATCTACATGTTTTGACCATGGCAGTTTACAATCTAAGGTAACGCCAAGAAATGTAGTCTCCTCAACTTGTTCAACAGCCACACCATTCATTACCAGATTCAGCTGAGGTCTAGAACCTAAAGATTGATTTGTACCAAATGCAATGCTCTTAGTTTTAGAGATGTTTAGGACCATTTTATTACTGGCCACCCATTCCAAAAGAGACTGCAACTTTTTAAGGGTTTCAGTGACTTCATTAGCTGTGGTTGGCACGGTCGTGTTTCGGAGGACGCATGGCTCTCGACCTTCACCTCTCCCAAGTCCGTAGGGGAGTTGCAGTGATGGGACAATACTGTAACTACCAATTGGATATCACGAAATTGGGGAGTAAAAGGTCTAAAAGTACCAAAAAATATATATAAACCCTTTTTATAATATAATATATTTATTATATCATTGCTCGTACTTGTTAGTAAGCTAGTTATTCACACAGTGCATTCAGAAATTATTCAGACTCAACATCTTCCACATTTTCTTACGTTACAGCATGACTGTAAAATCGTTTTTTTATTTTTATTCCTCAATCTACACACAATACCCCTTGATGACAAAGCAAAAGCATTACAAATAAAATCGAAAATAGCACATTTACATAACTATACAAACCCTCTACTTAGTACTTTGTTGAAGCACCTTTGGCACGATTACAGCCTTGAGTCTTCTTGGGTATGACGCCACCACCATGCTTCACCGTAGGGATGGTGACAGGTTTCCTCCACACGTGACTCTTGGCATTCAGAACAAATAGTTCAATCTTGATTTCATCAGACCAGATACATTTTTTCTCATGTTCTGAGAGTCTTTAGGTGCCTTCTGGAAAATCCAAGTGGGTGTGTGCCTTTTACTGAGGAGTGGCTTCCATCTGGCCACTCTACCATAAAGGCCTGACTAGTGGAGTGCTGCAGAGATGGTTGTCCTTCTGGAAGGTTCTCCCATCTCCACAGAGGAACTCTGGAGCTCTGTCAGAGTGACCATTAGGTTCTTGGTCACCTCCCTGACCAAGACCATTCTCCCTGGATTGCACAGTTTGGCCGTTCAGCCAGCTCTAGGAAGAGTCTTGGTGGTTCAAAACTACTCCCATTTAAGAATGATTGCGGCCACTGTTTTTTTGGGGACCTTCAATGCTGCAGAAATTTGTTGGTACCCTTCCCCAGATCTGTGCCTCGACACAATCCTGTCTCGGAGCTCTACAAACAATTCCTTTGACCTCATGGCTTGGTTTTTGCTCTGACATGCACTGTCAACTGTGGGACCTTATATAGACAGGTTTGTGCCTTTCCAAATCATGTCCAATCAATTGAATTTACCACAGGTGGACTCCAATCAAGTTGTAGGATGATCAATGGAAACAGGATGCACCGGAGCTCAATTTTGAGTCCGATAGCAAAAGGACTGAGTATGTATGTAAATAAGGCATTTGTTTTTTAAAAATGTATACATTTTATATATACATTTCCTCATTCTTTTAACGTAGATATATATATGTTCTAGGTGATTTTGAGATAAAGGCACTGCTGGAAGGTCATGCTGGAAGGGCATGCCCTTCTTTTTCTGAGAAATTGAACTGGTCACTCAATAATTATAAAGTGTTTAGATTAGGGACTGCAAAAACTTTAATGACTAGTAAATGGTTTATAAATGTGGGAGTATTGATTAATAAATTATGAACACTATAAATGCCTTAAATTGTTTGTTTTTATTACTATCTAGCCCAGTGGTTCACAAACTGTTGGTTGTAGAATGACATTTGATGTGCATTGTTACAATTCAGTATAAAGTATGTACAATTGATTGTGTAGCTCAATGACCGTGTAAATTATTTGGACACAAAGCAAAGAAATATACACTGCTCAAAAAAATAAAGGGAACACTTAAACAACACAATGTAACTCCAAGTCAATCACACTTCTGTGAAATCAAACTGTCCACTTAGGAAGCAACACTGATTGACAATAAATTTCACATGCTGTTGTGCAAATGGAATAGACAAAAGGTGGAAATTATAGGCAATTAGCAAGACACCCCCCAAAACAGGAGTGATTCTGCAGGTGGTGACCACAGACCACTTCTCAGTTCCTATGCTTCCTGGCTGATGTTTTGGTCACTTTTGAATGCTGGCGGTGCTCTCACTCTAGTGGTAGCATGAGACGGAGTCTACAACCCACACAAGTGGCTCAGGTAGTGCAGTTCATCCAGGATGGCACATCAATGCGAACTGTGGCAAAAAGGTTTGCTGTGTCTGTCAGCGTAGTGTCCAGAGCATGGAGGCGCTACCAGGAGACAGGCCAGTACATCAGGAGACGTGGAGGAGGCCGTAGGAGGGCAACAACCCAGCAGCAGGACCGCTACCTCCGCCTTTGTGCAAGGAGGTGCACTGCCAGCGCCCTGCAAAATGACCTCCAGCAGGCCACAAATGTGCATGTGTCAGCATATGGTCTCACAAGGGGTCTGAGGATCTCATCTCGGTACCTAATGGCAGTCAGGCTACCTCTGGCGAGCACATGGAGGGCTCCCCGGCAACGGAGTTAGAAAGGATGCCTGTATCTTTGTAGTGACTGGGTGTATTGATACACCATCCAAAGTGTAATTAATAACTTCACCATGCTAAAAGGTCTGCATTTTTTTATTTTTAACCATCTACCAACAGGTGCCCTTCTTTGCGAGGGATTGGAAAACCTCCATGGTCATTTGGTTGAATCTGTGTTTGAAACTCACCCTACAAGTAATTGTATGTGTGGGGTACAGAGATCATGTTAAACACTATTATTGCACACAGAGTGAGATGTTTCAGCTTTTCATTTTGAATTCATTTGTAAAAATGTCTAAAAATGTAATTCCACTTTGACATTATGGTCTATTGTGTGTAGGCCAGTGACAATTTTAAAATCAGTCTAACAGCACAATTTGGAAGAAGTCAAGGGATGTGAATACATTCTGAAGGCACTGTAAGTTGCTAGCTTGCTAGTTCTAGCTTATTGGTACTACATTACCGCCCCCATGTGGGAAATGCAGGTTATACCGTATACCCCATATGGCACAAGAATGGTATAAAGCAGGGGTATTCAACTCTAACCAAGGCTCTATTCATTCCGTATCGCAGAAGATCAGCTTTCCAGCATGATTGAAATTTAAAAGACAATGTTCCTGCCTTAGCAGAGACTGCAATTGTAAATTACCTTTACAGATTACGCGACATACTGTAACTCTTCAGCAATACTTTATTTATACAGGTAAATCAATTAAGAACAAATTCCTATTTACAATGACAACCTGTCCAACACATCAATAAACAAGAATTACACTATACACAGTGCCTTCAGAAAGTATTCACACCCCTTTACTTTTTGTCAGATTTTGTTGTGTGTTACAGCCTGAATTTAAAATGGATTAAATTCAGATTGTGTCACTGATCTACTACACACAATATCCCAGAACGTCAAAATGGAATTACATTTTTTGAAATGTTTAGAAATTAATAAAAAATGAAAAGCTGAAATGTCTTGAGTCAATAAGTATTCAAGCCTTTTGTTATGGCAAGCCTAAATAAGTAAAATAAAAAGTGCTTAAGTTACATGGACTCACTCTGTGCAATAATAGTGTTTAACATGATTTTTAAATGACTACCCCATCTCTGTACCCCACACAGATTCAACCACAAAGACGAGGGAAGTTTTACAATGGTTCGCAAAGGGCACTTATTGGTAGATGGGTAAAAAAAAATACATTTTAGGTTACATTTATTTGCACCAAAGAAAATAAGTGATAAATAACAATACAGATTTAAAAAATGGTGTGCAGGTGTGGTTGGAAGCTTACATAAAAACCAATATACAATACAGTACATAAGTACAAAAATATACATTTTTTTAAACAGATAAAATCCACTAATCATAAATGTGCAAATGAGCTGATCAGCAATCACAAAGAAATAAACAGTATATGTCTTGTTTAAATGTGTGTGCATATGAGTGTGTGAGAGTTGGAGAATACTGTTTAGTTCGGTTCATCAGGATGACTCCGTCTTCCTTCACTTTATGTTATTGAGGAACGATGAGGTTTTGGCAATGTGAAGATAAGAATTCCAGAGTATGGTACCTCTATATCTGATAGAGAATTGAATATGTGAGGTGTGGCAGTGGGGAGTGTGAAGGTTATCACAGTGTCTTGTGTTATATAGATGGATTTCAGAATTCACCTGGAAGTATCCATTGAAGGGTTTAGGTAAACTGTCTGGGAGGTATGAGTATTTGTCTATTTACGACATACATCAATGTACGACAATTATGCATTTATCTACAAGATATTGAGTTTCTTAAACAGAGGTGCTGATGGAGACAGGTAATTAGAGGTGGATAGTCTTGCAAATTTTGTATAATAGTAGTTTGTGTAGGTAGGAGGCATATGTACTGGCCCAGAAAATATTACAGTAAATGAAATATGTGTAAATTACGCTATAAAAAAAGTGTTAGGAAGCAAGCCTGATGAACCAAACTACTAATCTTTCTGATGACACCAATAGATTTAATCACTTTGCTGTAGACAAATTGAATATGATTTTTAACATTTCATCAATTAGAACTCAGAAGAATCTAGTGGATGTGACTTGTTCCATTTCATTCACACCAATTGAGAATGTGGCTGTTTAATATTTTATAGATTTTTTTCAATATTACTTTTTCGAATACAATAAAGTTGGATTTTGTTTTTTACATTTTAAGATAAACAAATTATCTGGAACCATTCAGAAAATGTGTCCATGCCTGAGTTGGCTTCAATAATTAGTGAATCAAAATAGTGATAAAATCAAATTGTTATCATCAGCAAAGAGAATGGGAAGTACGGTAGAAGACACAGCAGCAAGGTCATTGATATAGATTAGGAATAACAAAGGTCCAATTATCCAACCATGTGGGACGCCACAGGATATATTGGCCCTGTACATGCACAGCCGTTTGCATAAACAAATTGTTCTCCATCATAAACATAACCAATTATGAAGTATGTATATAATCATGAAAACTGTAATAATGCAATTTAGAAATTAATATTTTATGATCAAACGCTTTGGATAAATCTAAAAAGATGTCAAGAGCCTATTCATTGTTAATAACTTCTTATGGCTGGGGGCAGTATTGAATAAGTTGCCCAGAGGTGCCCAGAGTAAACTGCCTGCTACTCAGTCCCAGAAGCTAAGATATGCATATTAATAGTATATTTGGATAGAACACAGTGAAGTTCCTAAATCTGTTTGAATGATGTCTGTGAGTATAACAGAACTCATATGGCAGGCAAAAACCTGAGAAAAAAATCCAACCAGGAAGTGGGAAATCTAAGGTTGGTCATTTTTCAACTCATTCCCTATTGAAGATACAGTGGGACATTGGTCATGTTGCACTTCCTAAGGCTTCCACTAGATGTCAACAGTCTTTAGAACCTTGTTTGATGCTTCCACTGTGAAGTTGGGGCTCATAAGGGCTGTTTGAGCCAGGTGTCTGGCAGAGTGCCATGAGCTCGTGACGCTCGTTCACGTGAGAGCAAGCTCTGTTCTATTGCATTTCTACAGACAAAGGAATTCTCCGGTTGGAACATTATTGAAGATTTATGTTAAAAACATCCTAACGATGGGTTTTATACTTCATTTGACATGTTTCTACAGGCTCTAACGGAACTTTTTGACTTTGTCTGCTCCTAGTGAACGCGCGTCATGAATTTTGATTTGTGAACTGAACGCGCTAACAAAAGGAGCTATTTGGACATAAATTATGAACTTTATCAAACAAAACAAACATTTATTATGGAACTGGGATTCCTGGGAGTGCATTCTGATGAAGATCATCAAAGGTAAGTGATGGTTTGCTTTTTCCATTAAGTTTTTTGGAAATCTGACACATTGGTTGCATAAAGGAGAAGTGTATCTAAAGTTCCATGTATAACACTTGTATTTTCATCAACATTTATGATGAGTATTTCTGTAAATTGATGTGGCTCTCTGCAAAATCACTGGATGTTTTTGTAACTACTGAACATAATGCTCCAATGTATACTGAGATTTTGATATAAATATGAACTTTATCGAACAAAACATACATGTATTGTGTAACATTAAGTCCTATGAATGTCATCTGATGAAGATCACCAAAGGTTACTGATTAATTCTCTCTCTGATTTTTGTGACTTGTCTCTTTGGCTGGAAAAATGTCTGTTTTTCTGTGACTTGGCTCTGACCTAACAATCGTTTGTGGTGTTTTCGCTGAAAAGCCTATTTGAAATCGGACTGTGATGGGATTAACAAGAAGTGTATCTTTAAAATGGTGTGAAATACTTGTATGTTTGAGGAATTTTAATTATGTGATTTCTGTAGTTTTGAATTTGGCGCCCTGCACTTTCACTGGCTGTTGTCATATCGATCCCGTAAACGGGATCCCAGCCCTAAGTTAAGGGCTGTAAATATTTTATCCACAAGTTGCTAAAGAGCCATGTGTAATATTTTTGATTAAAATCATATTGGTGCTCAAATTAGTGTTGATTTAAACGTTCTCTTATACACACATTTTTCTAGGATTTTAGAAAAACATGGTAGTACAGATATTGGGCTATAATTTTCAAAAGATCTTAGATCCCACAGATTTACATAGAGGGATAACTTTGGCAATTTTCAAATCTAATATTCCTTTGACCATGGTGCAGTTATTAATTACACTTTTGTTATGAATTTTATGAATAAATGACTAAACGATGTATACATTTAACTATAACTGAATTCTACCCTGTTTTCTATATTGATAAATAATGTTAGTTCATAAGAAAGAGATTATGTAGCATGTACATGGGAAGAAAGGAATGTCTGTGTGTGCCTAAAGAAAACTAAGTGGATCATTAACCTATGTTTGAACCGACCAAGCTATAACTCTGTGGAGATAAGAGAAGACAGCAAGAGCCCCTCTAGGTTTTCCGTATCTGGGAGGGACTGGAACTGTCAGCTAAGTGGTAATAAACTGTGGTGAGACTTCAGGAGATAATCCAGATATAGTGTGTAATGTATGTGCGTTAGTGTGTTGGAACCTTTAGAAACCTATGATGCTATGTGGGATATGTAAATGGTATTTTGATCTAGAGATCTCTCAAGAATAAACGCTATTGATTAATTTGGTGGCTGGTCTTTGTCTATTTTATGCAAATAAGGCTCTTACAAATTCTTAGAAACAGATGGAGTGTTTGCTTTGTTATAAATAAATTGGTTAACGAACATTTAGGAAACAAATTCCTTTATCAACTTTGGATTCTGTATCAATACAGGCGCACTTCCTCATTCCTCACTCAGGGATTTCACCATGAAGCCAAATTAAAAAATATATATTTTAATGGCTGTGATAGGAAATAACTTAAGATGGATCAACAACACTGTAGTTACTCCACAATACTAGCATAAATTAGATTGAAAAGAAGGAAGCCGGTACTGAATATATATGTATTTTTTAAACAATAATATGCATCCTGTATTATGTTATGCGTATGCTTGCCGATGACAAGGACTAGGAAGAATAAAGCTAAGCACAGGCAAAATCCTAGAGGAAAACCTGGTTCAGTCTGCTTTCCAACAGATACTGGGACAGAAATTCACCTTCCAGCAGGACAATTACCTAAAACACAAGGTCAAATACAATCCAGGTGTGCAAAGCTCTTAATGACTCACAGCTGTAATCGCTGCCAAAGGCAATTCTAACATCTGTTAACTTAGGGCATTGAATACTTATCCAATCAAGATAGTGTTGTGACTTTACTAACATTAATCTGATGACAGTTAGTTGATTAGATAATGTTTAATTGTTACCCCAAAAAATGTAATCATGTAAACAATCAACTCATTACGATTTAGGGCACCACGAGAGCGTTAAAAAAAAAAGTTACTATCTCCCGATTTAAACTCTTAAGGTCTTTCCTTATTACATTATAAACAGTCAACTTATTATATCGTACTTATTGTATCATCATTCTAAACAGTCATAACCTCCATTCAACTGCAAAAAACAGAGCCTTACTCATGATTCAGTACTACACAAATTGGTTAACCTGTTGAGGATAGAGGGCGCTATTTTCACTTTGGGGAGAAATCGTGTCCAATTTAAATGGCCTCGTACTCTATTCTTGATCGTACAATATGCATATTATTATTACTATTGGATAGAAAACACTCAAGTTTCTAAAACCGTTTGAATTATATCTGTGAGTAAAACAGAACTCATTTTGCAGAAAACTTCCTGTCAGAAAGTGAAAAATCAGAAATCGAGGCTCTGTTCCAGGGCCTCCCTATCAATTTGCTTGAAATTTATGACTATACATGCTCTTCATACGCCTTCCACTAGATGTCAATAGGCTGTGAGAGGTGAAATGGAGTGTATCTATATCTATGGTCAAAAGAGAGGTCTTGGAATGACAGGACCCCAATTTCCTTTGTTCAGGAAGACGCGGGATGGACATCAGCTTTGGCTTCTGAAAAGCTTTCCTTATAGACGGCTAATATCTCCGGATTTGATTTTATTGATAAATGTGACAATATCATCGTAAAGTATGTTTTTTCAATATAGTTTTATCGGGTTATTGTAATTTGTTCGGGAGTTTTGGCGTGTTCCGTTCTCTGCGTTTGTTCCTGATGGACAGCTTCGCGCCACTTGGCAAGTTTTGCTTGCTAATTCGAGAGGGAAAAAGGACATTCTAAAACCAAACAACGATTGTTCTGGACAAAGGACCCCTTGTGCAAGATTCTGAAGGAAGCTCAGCAAAAGTAGGACCCATTTATGATGTTGTTTCATATTTCTGTCAAATGTTTACTATTAGTTTCCGCCAGATTTTGGGCGCTCTCTCGCTATAACGTAAGCTGCATGTTGTACTAAAGTTATTTTTAGAATTCTAACACGGCGATTGCATTAATAACTAGTGTATCTATCATTTGCTGTACAACAAGTATTTTTTAATAACGTTTATGATTAGTTATTTGGTCAGAATAGGTGAGTGTCAGAAATATATCCGGAGATTCTGGAAAATAGTTGCTAAATTTTCACAATGTATAACCACGGATTTCAGCTCTAAATATGCCCATTTTCGAATAAACCATATATGTATTGTGTAATATGATGTTATAGGACTGTCATCTGATGAAGTTTATGAAGGTTAGTGAAATAATTAATATCTTTTGCTGGTTTTGTCGCTATCACTACTGTTGCCTTGAATCAATGCTGTTGTGTGGTTGGCTATTGTAGTAAGCTAATATAATGCTATATTGTGTTTTCACTGTAAAACACTTAAAAAATCTGAAATATTGGCTGGATTCACAAGATGTTTGTCTTTCATTTGCTGTACACCATGTATTTTTCATAAATGTTTTATGATGAGTATTTAGGTATTTCACGTTGGTCTCTATAATTACTCTGGCTGCTTCGGTGCTATTTCTGATGGTAGCTGTGATGGTAGCTGCAATGTAAAACTGATTTATACCTTAAATATGCACATTTTTCGAACAAAACATAAATTTATTGTATAACATGTTATACGACTGTCATCTGATGAAGTTATTTCTTTGTTAGTATGGTTGGTTCTTAGTTAGGTTGGCTTTGTGCATGCTACCTGTGCTGTGAAAAATGTCTGTGCTTTTTTGTATTTGCTGGTGAGCTAACATAAATATGTGGTGTTTTCGCTGTAAAACATTTTAAAATCGGACATGACTGGATTCACAAGATGTTTATCTTTCATTTGCTGTATTGGACTTGTTAATGTGTGAACGTTAAATATTTCTCTAAAATATTTTTTGAATTTCTTTTCAGTGGAATGTGGGAGGAGTTCCGCTAGCGGAAGACATCCTCCTCCCTCATGTGGTACCCTAGAAACAGGGCCCTAGTGGACTGACAACAATATGACTGCTTGCTACAAAATACATTTTGCAGACAAACCACCGCCCGCTTGGAGTAAGAAATCAGGAATATATTTACGTGAAAATCCTTGGTTTCTCTCAGTGGACATGGCCTTCTTGGAAAGGGGGTTAGGCCTTTTCGCAGCACGCTTGTAAGGCTCTGATTGTCCAAAAGGGATTTCTCTGTTCTCCTAACCAGTCATCCGGTGACGTGTCGTCCTGAACAGAACTACAAGTTTATTTTCCTTCCATTCGCTCTGGAAGATGCTTCCTTGAAGATAGGCTAGCCAGCGGGGTAATGAGAGTAGCAGAATACGATGGTTTGAAAATAGTAGAAACGGTTTTCTAGATACTTTACTTAGGACCGCTTATCAGCCGTACCAGTGATTGTCCGGCAGGTAACTTCATCATCTCTACCTCGTTGAGATTCAGAGTTCAAACCACTTTAAAATGTGAGCTGCAGCTCTGTCTCTCTGGTCTGATATGTTAATTCTTAACCCATCATTTTATACAGTTTGTTCAAAAGGAGAGGTTCCGTCAGGCTGACATCACTCAGGGGTGAGACTTATCACTGTGCAAAGTTATGTAAACCTATAGTCTCTTATGGCTCCTAAAATCATGTCCCTCTTAACAAAAACACTTATTTCATGCACAACGCAAAGGATGGACACCACACACATATAATGGGTATACTTTCCAAGTTACAGTATTTCCTTCATAACATTTTTGATGACATCACAAAACAACACAATATGACAGTGTTCTTTTAGGTCACCTCTGCCCATTCCCCACGTTCTATGTTAGAAATATTGCTCTAATAGTTGTGATTAAACGTGTTCGTTTCAACGGGCAAAGTCTTCTTAAAACAAGGCACATTCCTTGGGTGAATTTGGAGGGAAAGCTGAATGTTCGGTCCTTGATTAACAACAGGATGTGAGGTGTTAACCCCCGACAGTTCCTTCCTCCCACTCTGCAGGTGAGAGGGGGTCTGGTTGAAGTTATGTATTGTCCTGTGAGGATCCTATTTGACAATTATGACATTTAACAAAATGTGGAAATCAAAGGGGGTGTAAATACTTTCTGAAGGCACTCCAAAAAGGACTACCATCTCTGCCAGATGGAAGCCACTCCTCAGTAAAAGGCACATGACAGCCCGCTTCGAGTTTGCCAAAAGGCACCTAAATAAGATTCTCTGGTCCGATGAAACAAAGATTGAGCCATGGCCTTGGCTTTAAGCGTCACATCTGGAGGAAACCTGTCACCATCCCTATGGATGGTGGTGGCAGCATCATCATGCTGTGGGGATGTTTTTCAGTGGCAGGGACTGGGAGAGTAGTCAGGATCGAGGGAAAGATGAACGGAGCAAAGTACAGAGAGATCATTGATGAAACCTGCTCCTGAGGACCTAAAACTGGGGTGAAGTTTCACCTTCCAACAGGAGAACGACCCTAAGCACACAGCCAAAACAACGCATGCGTGGCTTCGGGACAAGTCTCTGAATGTCCTTGAAGCCGATCGAACATCTCTGGAGAGACCTGAAAATACAGTGCCTTGGAGAAGTATTCTTTACGTTTTGTTGCATTACAACCTGTAATTTAAATTGATTTTTATTTGGATTTCCTGTAATGGACATACAAAATAGTCCAAATTGGTGAAGTGTAAAAAATTACTTGTTTCAAAAAGAAGAAAAAACAGAAAAGTGGTATGTGCATATGTATTCACCCCCTTTGCTATGAAGCCCCTAAATAAGATCTGGTGCAACCAGTAACCTTCAGAAGTCACAAAATTAGATAAAGTCCACCTGTGTGCAATCTAAGTGTCACATGATCTCAGTATATATATACACAGTTGAAGTCAGAAATGTACATACATTTAAACTCAGTTTTTCAAAACATTCAAACCTTGTAAAATTCCCTATCTTAGGTCAGTTAGGATCACCACTTTATTTTAAGAATGTGAAATGCCAGAATGATAGTGGAGAGAATGATTTTTCAGCTTTGATTTATTTCATCACATTCCCAGTGGGTCAGAAGTTTACATACACTCAATTAATATTTGGTAGCATTGCCTTTAAATATTTAACTTGGGTCAAACATTTTGGGTAGCTTTCCACAAGCTTCCCACAATAAGTTGGGTGAATTTCGGCCAATTCCTCCTGACAGAGCTGGAGTAACGAAGTCAGGTTTGTTGGCCTCCTTGCTCGCACACGCTTTTTCATTTCTGACCACAAATGTTCTAATGGGATTGAGGTCAGGGCTTTGTGATGGCCACTCCAATACCTTGACTTTGTTGTCCTTAAGCCATTTTGCCACAACTTTCGAAGTATGCTTGGGGTCATTGTTCATTTGGAAGACCCATTTGCGACCAAGCTTTAACTTCCTGACTGATGTCTTGAGATGTTGCTTCAATATATCTACATAAGTTATTTTCTGAAGTACACCAGTCCCTCCTGCAGCAAAGCACACACACGTGCTTCCCGGTTGGGATGATGTTCTTCGGCTTGCAAGCATCCCGCTTTTGCTCCAAACATAACGATGGTCATTATGGCCAAACAGTTATATTTTTGTTTCATCAGACCAGAGGACATTTCTCCAAAAAGTACAATCTTTGACCCCATGTGCAGTTGCAAACCGTAGTTTGGCGGTTTTGGAGCAGTGGCTTATTCCTTGCTGAGCGGCCTTTCAGGTTGTGTTCATTTCGGACTTGTTTTACTGTGGATATAGACACTTTGTATCTGTTTCCTCCAGCATCTTCACAAGGTCCTTTGCTGTTGTTCTGGGATTGATTTGCACTTTTCACACTAAAGTACGTTCATCTCTAGGAGACAGAACATAATTTCTTCCTGAGCGGTATGATGGCTGCGCGGTCCCATGGTGTTTATACTTGCGTACTATTGTTTGTACAGATGAACGTGATACCGCAGGCGTTTAGAAATTGCTGAAAATGAACCAGACTTGTGGAGGTGTACAATTTTGAAATACATCCACACCTCAAATTGACTCATGTTGTCAATTAGCCTATCAGAAGCATCTAGTCGTGACATCACTTTTCGGAATTTTCCAAGCTGTTTAAAGGCACAGCCAACTTAGTGTAACTTCTGACCCATGAATTGTGATACAGTGGATTATTGAAAAATAAGTGATAGTCTGTCTGTCTAAACAATTGTTGGAAAAATTACTTATGTCATGCACAAAGTAGATGTCCTAACCGACTTGCCAAAACTATAGTTGAAGAAATTTGTGGAGTGGTTTAAAAATGAGTTTTAATGACGTCAACTGTATATACACACAAAATCAGAAAAAAAAGGTCCTCTCACTGTCAACTTATTTTCAGTAAATATTTGTATGAACATAAGATTCAACAACGGACAAACTGAACAAGTTCCACAGACATGTGACTAACAAAAATGAACAAGGGGGGATAAAAATCAACAGTCAGTATCTGGTGTGGCCATCAGCTGCATTAAGTACTACAGTGCATCTCCTCCTCATGGACTGCACCAAATCTGCCAGTTCTTGCTGTGAGATGTTACCCCACTCTTCCATCAAGGCACCTGCAAGTACCCGGACATTTCTGGGGGGAATGGCCCTAGCCCTCCGATCCAACAGGTCCCAGACATGCTCAATGGGATTGAGATCTGGGTTCTTCGCTGGCCATGGCAGAACACTGACATTCCTGTCTTGCAGAAAATCACGCACAGAACGAGCAGTATGCCTGGTGGCATTGTCATGTTGGAGGGTCATGTCAGGATGAGCCTGCAGGAAGGGTACCACATGAGGGAGGAGGATGTCTTCCCTGTAACGCACAGCGTTGAGATTTCCTGCAATGACAACAAGCTCAGTCCAATGATGCTGTGACACACCGCCCCAGACCCTCCACCTCGATCCCGCTCCAGAGTACAGGCCTTGGTGTAACGCGCATTCCTTCGACAATAAACACGAATCCGACCATCGGATCTCCAAAGTGTGGTGTAAATGAAATGATACAAACCCCCTCAAAATCTATTTTAATTCCAGGTTGAAAGGCAACAAAATAGGAAAATGCCAAGAGGGTGAATACTTTCGCAAGCCACTGTAGCTGTGCAGTGCCGCCACCCAACCTGACAGAGCTTGAGAGGATCTGCAGAGAAGAATGGGAGAAACTCACCAAATACAGGTGTGGCAAGCTTGTAGCGTCATACCAAAGAAAACTCGAGGCTTTAAGTGCTTCAACAAAGTACAGAGTAAAAGGTCTGGATACTTATGTAAATTATTTATTTTGTTAAAGAAATTTGCACAAAAAAAAAAGTTATTTGCTTTGTCATTACGTGGTATCGTGTCTAGATTTTTAATTTGTCATCAATTTTAGAATAAGCCTGTAACGTAACAAAATGTGGCAAAGTGAAGTGGTCTGAATACTTTCTATATGCATCAATACACAACACAATCATATGAAAAACACATTCAGTAAAAAGGCCCTAGAGGGATCAAATTAAAAAGGACTTTTGGAGATCATTCCACGTGGCACAAAAAAACTAAGCAGATTGACTGAACCTCTGTGGAGATTGAAGGGATCTCAACGGGTTAGCCTTCCGAGTCCGGGTCTGGTAACTTATACAGCTGAAGGTTAGCAATGGGGTAAGACAGGGCTCTCCAACCCTGTTCTTGGAGAGCTACCGTCCTGTGCTTCTACACCTGCATTGCTTGCTGTTTTGGGTTTTACGCTCAAATCAAATGATACAAAGCAGTTTGAGATATCAGCGGATGTTTATTTATTTACCGTTATTTTACCAGGTAAGTTGACTGAGAACACGTTCTCATTTGCAGCAACGACCTGGGGAATACTTACAGGGGAGAGGAGGGGGATGAATGAGCCAATTGTAAACTGGGGATTATTAGGTGACCATGATGGTTTGAGGGCCAGATTGGGAATTTAGCCAGGACACCGGGGTTAACACCCCTACTCTTACGATAAGTGCCATGGGATCTTTAATGACCTCAGAGAGTCAGGACACACGTTTAACGTCCCATCCGAAAGAAGGCACCCTACACAGGGCAGTGTCCCCAATCACTGCCCTGGGGCATTGGGATATTTTTTAGACCAGAGGAAAGAGTGCCTCCTACTGGCCCTCCAACACCACTTCCAGCAGCATCTGGTCTCCCATCCAGGGACTGACCAGGACCAACCCTGCTGTAAGGGCTATATAAATAAATTTGACTTGAAATTTGATTTGTAGGTTTTCACTCCAACCCTAATCTAGCGCACCTGATTCGAATAATTAACTGGTTGATAAACTGAATCAGCTTAGTTACAACTGGGGATGGAGCGAAAACCTTCAGGCGGGTGGCTGGCTCTCCAGGAACAGGGTTGGAGAATCCTGAGGTAAGTTTTGGCAGAAATTTATGCAAGACTTCAAAAGAGAGCCAACCTACTTTCTGATACAAAATGCAATGATGTGTACTGAACCTAATCACCCGTAATAAAGCGCAATGTGCTATGATAAACTGTGTCCAATTGCTTCAATACAGTGGCAGCTGCATTCCTTTAGACAATATCGCCATAGTCAATAACCGGAATGAATGATTTGGTTTCTGCTATTTAACAAAAGAGAACCTGTTCCTATTTTAATTGTTCATTTATTTTTTTATTTTTTATTTAACCTTTATTTAACCAGGTAGGCAAATTGAGAACACGTTCTCATTTACAATTGCGACCTGGCCAAGATAAAGCAAAGCAGTTCGACACATACAACAACACATAGTTACACATGGAGTAAAACAAACATATAGTCAAAAATACAGTGAAAAAAAATAATAATAAGTCTATATACAATGTGAGCAAGTGAGGTGAGATAAGGGAGGTGAAGGCAAACAAATATATGTATAAATAAATAAAAATAAAAATATATAAAAGGCCATGGAGGCGAAGTGAGTACAACACAGCAAGTCAAATAAAAACTAAAAAAAACACTGGAATGGTTGGTTTGCAGTGGAAGAAAGTGCAAAGTAGAGACAGAAATAATGGGGTGCAAAGGAGCAAAATAAATTAATAAACAAATACAGTAGGTAAAGAGGTAGTTGTTTGGGCTAAATTGTAGATGGGTTATGTACAGGTGCAGTAATCTATGAGCTGCTCTGACAGCTGGTGCTTAAAGCTAGTGAGGGAGATAGGTGTTTCCAGTTTGAGATTTTTGTAGTTCGTTCCAGTCATTGGCAGCAGAGAACTGGAAGGAGAGGCGTCCAAAGGAAGAATTGGTTTTGGGGGTGACTAGAGAGATATACCTGCTGGAGCGCGTGCTACAGGTAGGTGCTGCTATGGTGACCAGCGAGCTGAGATAAGGGGGGACTTTACCTAGCAGGGTCTTGTAGATGACCTGGAACCAGTGGGTTTGGCGACGAGTATGAAGCGAGGGCCAGCCAACGAGAGTGTACAGGTCGCAGTGGTGGGTAGTATATGGGGCTTTGGTGACAAAACGGATGGCACTGTGATAGACTGCATCCAATTTATTGAGTAGGGTTTTGGAGGCTATTTTGTAAATGACATCACCGAAGTCGAGGATTGGTAGGATGGTCAGTTTTACAAGGGTATGTTTGGCAGCATGAGTAAAGGATGCTTTGTTGCGGAATAGGAAGCCAATTCTAGATTTGACTTTGGATTGGAGATGTTTGATGTGAGTCTGGAAGGAGAGTTTACAGTCTAACCAGACACCTAGGTATTTGTAGTTGTCCACATATTCTAAGTCAGAGCCGTCCAAAGTAGTGATGTTGGACAGGCGGGCAGGAGCAGGCAGCGATCGGTTGAAGAGCATGCATTTGGTTTTACTTGTATTTAAGAGCAGTTGGAGGCCACGGAAGGAGAGTTGTATGGCATTGAAGCTCGCCTGGAGGGTTGTTAACACAGTGTCAAAAGAAGGGCCAGAAGTATACAGAATAGTGTCGTCTGCGTAGAGGTGGATCAGAGAATCACCAGCAGCAAGAGCGACATCATTGATGTAAACAGAGAAGAGAGTCGGCCCAAGAATTGAACCCTGTGGCACCCCCATAGAGACTGCCAGAGGCCCGGACAACAGACCCTCCGATTTGACACACTGAACTCGATCAGAGAAGTAGTTGGTGAACCAGGCGAGGCAATCATTAGAGAAACCAAGGCTGTCGAGTCTGCCAATGAGGATGTGGTGATTGACAGAGTCAAAGGCCTTGGCCAGGTCAATGAATACGGCTGCACAGTATTGTTTCCTATCGATGGCGGTTACGATATCGTTTATGACCTTGAGCGTGGCTGAGGTGCACCCATGACCAGCTCTGAAACCAGATTGCATAGCGGAGAAGGTGTGGTGGGATTCGAAATGGTCGGTAATCTGTTTGTTGACTTGGCTTTCGAAGACCTTAGAAAGGCAGGGTAGGATAGATATAGGTCTGTAGCAGTTAGGGTCAAGGGTGTCCCCCCCTTTGAAGAGGGGGATAACCGCAGCTGCTTTCCAATCTTTGGGGATCTCAGACGACACGAAAGAGAGGTTGAAGAGGCTAGTAATAGGGGTGGCAACAATTTCAGCAGATAGTTTTAGAAAGAAAGGGTCCAGATTATCTAGCCCGGATGATTTGTAAGGGTCCAGATTTTGCAGCTCATTTAGAACATCAGCTGACTGTATTTGGGAGAAAGAGAAATGGGGAAGGCTTGGGCGAGTAGCAGAGGGGAGGGCAGTGCTGTTGTCCGGGGTAGGGGTAGCCAGGTGGAAAGCATGGCCAGCCGTAGAAAAATGCTTATTGAAATTCTCAATTATAGTGGATTTGTCGGTGGTGATAGTGTTTCCTATCTTCAGAGCGGTTGGAAGCTGGGAGGAGGTGTTCTTATTCTCCATGGACTTTACGGTGTCCCAGAACTTTTTTGAATTTGTGTTGCAGGAAGCAAATTTCTGCTTGAAAAAGCTAGCCTTGGCTGTTCTAACTGCCTGTGTATATTGGTTTCTGGCTTCCCTGAAAAGTTGCATATCACGGGGGCTGTTCGATGCTAATGCAGAACGCCATAGGATGTTTTTCTGTTGGTTAAGGGCAGTCAGGTCAGGAGAGAACCAAGGGCTATATCTGTTCCTGGTTCTAAATTTCTTGAATGGGGCATGCTTATTCAAGATGGTGAGGAAGGCATTTAAAAAAAATGACCAGGCATCCTCTACTGACGGGATGAGATCAATATCCTTCCAGGATACCCCGGCCAGGTTGATTAGAAAGGCCTGCTCGCTGAAGTGTTTCAGGGAGCGTTTGACAGTGATGAGTGGAGGTCGTTTGACCGCTGACCCATTACGGATGCAGGCAATGAGGCAGTGATCGCTGAGATCTTGGTTGAAAACAGCAGAGGTGTATTTGGAGGGCAAGTTTGTTAGGATGATATCTATGAGGGTACCCGTGTTTACGGAATTGGGGTGGTACCTGGTAGGTTCATTGATAATTTGTGTGAGATTGAGGGCATCAAGCTTAGTTTGTAGGGTGGCTGGGGTGTTGAGCATGTTCAAATTTAGGTCGCCTAGCAGCACGAGCTCTGAAGATAGATGGGGGGCAATCAGTTCACATATAGTGTCCAGAGCACAGCTGGGGGCAGAGGGTGGTCTATAGCAGGCGGCAACGGTGAGAGACTTGTTTTTAGAGAGGTGGATTTTTAAAAGTAGAAGTTCAAATTGTTTGGGAACAGACCTGGATAGTATAACAGAACTCTGCAGGCAGTCTTTGCAGTAGATTGCAACACCGCCCCCTTTGGCCGTTCTATCTTGTCTGAAGATCTTGTAATTGGGGATGAAAATGTCTGAATTTTTGGTGGTCTTTCTAAGCCAGGATTCAGACACGGCTAAAACATCCGGGTTGGCAGAGTGTGCTAAAGCAGTGAACAAAACAAACTTAGGGAGGAGGCTTCTAATGTTAACATGCATGAAGCCAAGGCTATTACGGTTACAGAAGTCATCAAAAGAGAGCGCCTGGGGAATAGGAGTGGAGCCAGGTACTGCAGGGCCTGGATTCACCTCTACATCACCAGAGGAACAGAGTAGGAGTAGGATAAGGGTACGGCTAAAAGCTATGAGAATTGGTCGCCTAGAGCTACTAGAGCAGAGAGTAAAAGGAGGTTTCTGGGGGCGATAAAATAGTTTAAAGGAATAATGTACAGACAAAGGTATGGTAGGATGTGAATACAGTGGAGGTAAACCTAGGTATTGAGTGATGATGAGAGAGATATTGTCTCTAGAAACATCATTGAAACCAGGTGATGTCATCGCATATGTGGGTGGTGGAACTGAGAGGTTGGATATGGTATAGAGAGCAGGGCTAGAATCTCTACAGTGAAATAAGCCAATAAACACTAACCAGAACAGCAATGGACAAGGCATATTTACATTAAGGAGAGGCATGCTAATCGAGTGATCAATAAGGGTCCAGTGAGTAGAGGTTGGTTGGGGTCGTGGCGATCCAGACAGCTGGCCGGGTATATGGCTATCGGTAGCAGCATAGGATGGAGGTCTGTTTGTAGATACCTCGTGCGTTTCCGTCGGTAGGTTAGTGGGGTTCCGTGTAGTGGGGTTCCGTGTGGTAGAGGGGATCAATCCGAATTGGCAAAATAGATATAGTGACCCAAGGAAAAAAATAAAATAAATAAATAATAATAATAATAATAGTTGTCCGATATACTTGTTCAAATAGCAGCCGATAAGACAGCTAACGATTAGCGGGCCTCAGATGAGCGTTCAGGTAACGTCGGGACGGAGGTGCCAGTTGGATAAATCCCTCGGGCAGATAACGTCGGCAGTCAGTCGCGGCAGTCAGTCGTGAAGGCCCGGTGGGGTTCCGTATCTGCAGCAGCAACAAAAGAAACGGGTCCGGATGGTGATGGAACTCCTCAGCTGGCTAGCTCCAGAATGATTTGAGTTTGCTCCGGGGTCGACGTAAGCCAATAGTCACACGGTTTGCAGCTAGCTAGCTCAACATCGTTTTTGAAAGATTGAATTGAGGAAAAGCTGAAGCCCAGATATTTTTAAGCAAAGACATGATCAATGAAGGGACCATCCAAAGTACTTATGCATAAATCGGATACATTTTTACGGGATTTGGAAAATAAAACTTGGTTTTACCTGCATTTAACCCTTTACACTCGGGAATTGGATAGGGCTAAACAGAAATATTATTTTTATATTATATGAAAAGCATATACTTAACTATGGTAGCAGTTGAAAGGGAACAGTTTGACCAAAAGTGAGGACACAACCGTTCACCTGACAAGACTGAATCCAAACATTACATTGTTGATTTTAATGTGAATTTTACATTTGCTGTACTTTTTGTCAATAACGAAATCTGGAAACATTCAGTAACGAGAATATCCCTGGAAAAAAATGTGGGGTGGGGTGGGTGCAAAATAAGACAAAAAAGTAAAGGGTTTGAGTGAGAGGACTAAACTGGTGTCTCCAAGTGGCCCCACCCACACCTCTCCAAATATGTGTAAAGTTCCTAACTAATTTCAACGCACTTTTTTGACTCAAAGAAATCTTGAAATCTGACACGGCGGCTGGATTAACAAGTTAAGCTTTATTTTGATGTATTGCACTTGTGATTTCATGAAAGTTTAAACTTCTTAAGGCTAGGGGGTGCTGTTGTCACTATTTATGGTAATCATGTAATATTTGAACCGGCTTCCTACAAAATTCTTGATCGTACAATATGCATATTATTATTATTATTGGATAGAAAACAGTCTATAGTTTCTATAGGAGTTGAAAGTTTGTCTCTAAGTGGAACAGAACTCATTCTACAGCAATTTCCCTGACATGGAGTCAGATTTCAGAAATGTTGGCCCCTGTTCTGGAGTCAGTTTTAAGGCCAATGTTATACCTATGAGTATACGGACACTGCTTACGTCTTCCCCTGGATGCCTTTACGTGATGACGATTTGAATGGGGTCGATCAATCAATCAATCAATCAATCACTATAAAATAAAAAAAACCCTGTAGCTAGGAACTCTTTTCTTGCTGCGTCATGCGCGCGGCGGCCACCGACCCGCACTTGTTCCAAGCATTAGTGTAGGGAGTAATATTACTCTGGTCATGTTTCTACTCGTTATAGGAGTTAAAAACATCATAAGGTAGTTAATTTAAAGCGTTTTATAGCAATTTATATCCGTTTAGTGCGATTTGGGACATTTATTTCTGAGACGCTGTGACTCTCTGGGCACGCTTCAAGTTCATGCCGAACGCAGTTGGCATTTCCACATGGCAAGAGGACAGCTTTCCACCAAAAGACGATTAGACCCAAGAAAGGATCCTTTGCCCAAGATACTGATGGAAGAACAGCTCAAAGTAGGAACAATTTATTATGATAAATCGTGTTTCTGTCGAAAAATGTTAGTGGCTTAGGACGCCATCTTTTTTGACGTAGCTTCGCTTGGCACAAACTGTATTGAAAAGTAAGGATAATTTAAAAAATGTAATTCCGCGATTGTATTAAGAATTAAATTGTCTATCAATCGCTGTCCACCCTATATTTTTTAGTCACGTTTATGAGTATTTATGTATACGAGTAGATCACTGTCTAATATGGCGCACAAACATTTTCTCACCAGCTGGGCTACTTTTCCCATTGTCTAACCATGATTTTGGTGGCTAAATATGCACATTTTCGAACAAACTGTAGATGTATGTTGTAATGTGATGTTACAGGGGTGTCATCTGAAGAATTCTGAGAAGGTTAGTGAAAAAAATTATATATTTTGGCGATGTTTACGTTATCGCTCTCTTTGGCTAGAATCAATGCTGGGGTAATGTTTGCACATGTGCTATGCTAATATAACGATTTATTGTGTTTTCGCTGTAAGACACTTAGAAAATCTGAAATATTGTCTGTATTCACAGGATCTGTGTCTTTCGATTAGTGTATGCTGTGTATTTTTACGAAATGTTTGATGATTAGTAGTTAGGTAAACACGTTGCTCATTGTAATTATTCTAGTCCATTTGTGACGGTGGGTGCAATTGTAAACTATGCCATCTACCTGAAATATGCACATTTTTCTAACAAAACCTATCCCATACCATAAATATGTTATCAGACTGTCATCTGATGAGTTTTTTTCTTGGTTAGGGGCTATAAATATCTTAGTTTAGCCGAATTGGTGATAGCTACTGGTGTTGGTGGACAAATAAAAGATGGTGGATTATGCTAATGTGTTTTTAGCTAATAGATTTACATCTTTACATATTGTGTCTTCCCTGTAAAACATTTTAAAAATCGGACATGTTGGCTGGATTCACAAGATCTGTGTCTTTCATTAGCTGTATTGGACTTTAATGTGTGAAAGTTAAATATTTAAAAAATATATGTTTTTTGAATTTCGCGGCTCTGCCTTTTCAGTGGGGGTGGGGGGGGAGTGCCGCTAGCGGAACGTGTGTCCTTGAAAGGTTAATATTTATAGTATTTGGAGCTCTGCAATTTCACCGGAAGGTGTCGAAATGGGACACTAGCGTCTCACTGATCCGCAAGCAGTTAAAACCAACGTAGTAGCAGAGATGGTTCTAAGACCTGGTCTGAAACCTGACCAATGTGCATTTAGAATAGATTTTGTAGTTAGATCCTTTTTAAAATGAGTATTTACCAAGAATTCTTGAATTTTTGCTAGGCAAGAGAGTTTGGAAAGGGGATGATAATTATTTACAGTTGAAGTCATAAGTTTACATACACTTAGGTTGGAATCATTAAAACCACTCCACAAATGTCTTGTTAACTATAATTTTGTCAAGTCGGTTAGGACATCTAATAAGTAATTTTTCCAACAATTGTTTACAGACAGATTATTTCACTTATAATTCACTGTGTCACAATTCCAGTGGGTCAGAAGTTTACATACATTTAGTTGACTGTGCCTTTAAACAGCTTGGAAAATTCCAGAAAATGGATGTCATGGCTTTAGAAGCTTCTGATAAATGATGTCAATTAGCCTGAGCCAATTGGAGGTGTACCTGTGGATGTATTTCAAGGCCTACCTTCAAACTCAGTGCCTGTTTGCTTGACATCATGGGAAAATCAAAAGAAATCAGCCAAGACTCCCCCCACCCAGAAAAAAAAAAAGTTTGTTCCCCAATGGTGGAACAAACTCCCTCACGACGCCAGGACAGCGGAGTCAATCACCACCTTCCGGAGACACCTGAAACCCAACCCCTTTAAGGAATACCTAGGATAGGATAAAGTAATCCTTCTGACCCCCCCCCCGCCCCCCCCTTAAAAGATTTAGATGCACTATTGTAAAGTGGCTGTTCCACTGGATATCTTAAGGTGAATGCACCAATTTGTAAGTCGCTCTGGATAAGAGCGTCTGCTAAATGACTTAAATGTAATGTAATGTAAATGTAAAAAAAATTGTAGACCTGTCTGGTTCATCCTTGGGAGCAATTTCAAAACGCCTAAAGGTACCACATTCATCTGTACAAACAATATTACGCAAGTATAAACACCATGGGACCACGCAGCCGTCGTACCGCTCAGGAAGGAGACGCATTCTGTCTCCTAGAGATGAACGTACTGTGGTGCGAAAAGTGCAAATCAGTCCCAGAATAACAGCAAAGGACCTTGTGAAGATGCTGGAGTAAACAGGTACAAAAGTATCTATATCCACAGTAAAACGAGTCCTATATCAACCTAACATGAAAGGCCGCTCAGCAAGGAAGAAGCCCCTGCTCCAAAACCGCCATAAAAGCCAGACTACGGTTTGCAACTGCACATGGAGAAATGTCCTCTGGTCTGATGAAACAAAAATAGAGGAGGAAAAAGGGGGAAGCCGAAGAACACCATCCCAACCGTGAAGCACGGGGGTGGCAGCATCATGTTGTGGGGGTGCTTTGCTGCAGGAGGGACTGGTGCACGTCAGAAAATAGATGGCGTCATGAAGAAGGTAAATTATGTGGATATATTGAAGCAACATCTCAAGACATCAGTCAGGAAGTTAAAGCTTGGTCGCAAATGGGTTTTCCAAATGGACAACGACCCCAAGCATCCTTCCAAAGTTGTGGCAAAATGGCTTAAGGACAACAAAGTCAAGGTATTGGAGTGGCCATCACAAAGCCCTGATCTCAATCCTATAGAACATTTGTGGGTAGAACTGAAAAAGCGTGTGCGAGCAAGGAGGCCTACAAACCTGACTAGGTTACACCAGCTCTGTAAAGAGGAATGGGCCAAAAACAAAGCTTGTGGAAGGCTACGCGAAACGTTTGACTCAAGTTAAACAATGCTACCAAATACTAATTGAGTGTATGTAAACTTCTGACCCACTGGGAATGTGATGAAATAAATAAAAGCTGAAATAAATCATTCTCTCTACTATTATTCTGACATTTCACATTCTTAAAATAAAGTGGTGATCCTAACTGACCTAAGACAGATAATTTTTACTAGGATTAAATGTCAGGAATTGTGAAAAACTGTGTTTAAATGTATTTAGCTATGGTGTATGTAAACTTCCAACTTCAACTGCATGTATATAGAGGCATACTGAACACAACATAAATGTGACCGTGTGTAAATGATAACAGTGCAGGAAATTAAGACATTTATAAAAATGCTGGAATTAAACAGTTAACTATGCAAATTAGCAAAAGCTGTGTGCATTAAGGAAATAGAAGCCTGTCTCTAATAAGCCTCCGTTCAGGGATTTAAGCAAATAAACGCCCAGGCTATTAATTTAAGTTGTACGATATATGAGGATCAGTGTTAATCTCTTTGGTATCTCTAATACATGCAATGGGACAGTGATCAGAGATCATTAGCAAAGACATCACAGGACAAGTACTTGTGGGGGCTATTTGTCAGAAATAAGTCAATCAGTGAGGAGTTTGCTGGATTTTTAACATTTATTCGTGTGGGTTGAGTCACTATATCACTAAAAAATATATATATTTTAAAAATGGTCTGAGGCCGGGGTAAGCCAATCTAAGTAAAGAAAATCCATAAAACAGCTAGAGCCCTGCATGGGCATATATCTGAAGCCCGAGCCCTACCCATCCACGGCCTGCATACTCACCAGAGATGTCACTCATTGAGCAAGTTTGGGAAGCCCTGGATGGACGTGTTCCAGTTTCCGTCAATATCCAGCATCTTCGCACAGCCTCTGAAGAGGAGTGGGACAACATTCCACAGGCCATAATCCACAGCCTGATCAACTCTATGCGAAGGACGTGTCGCGTTGCATGAGGCAAATGGTGGTCACACAAGATACCGACTGGTTCTTTGATCCACACCCCAAGCTTTCTTTTAAGGTGTCTGTGACCAACAGATGCATACAGTATCTATATTCCCAGTCATGTGAAATCCATAGATTAGGGCCGAATGAATTGATTTTATTTGACTGACATTTCCTTATATGAACTGTCACTCAGTAAAATCTTTGAAATTGTTGCATGTTAGTATATATTTTTGTTCAGTGTAACATAACATGGGATAATGTTTGACAAAAAGGAAATGCCACATGCATTACACCAAATACTAGATTTGGGTGTGGTCTTTAAATATAGATAATAATGAGTGCAATGTTTACATATTAACTTGTTTATTCAATTAGTATGCCAAAGGCGCAGTGCTGAATAATGAACATAGAAAAGATATCACATGATAATTAGTAACTTTGGATATATTCAACAATCAGTGTACAGCACTTTAATGTGTGAAATTATCAAATAAATTTAGTGTCACCTTAGAACATGGGTGTCAAAATCATTCCATGGAGGGCCGAGTTTATTATCATTATTTACTTTCAATTTGTGTCCAATTAAGACCTAGACACCCAGGTAAGGGGACTAGTTCCTAACTAATCAGTGACCTTATTGATCAATCAAGTACAAGGGAGGAGCTGAAACCAGCAGACACTCAGCCCTCCATGGAATGAGTTTGACACGTGCCTTAGAACATGATGCAGCAAACAGTAGTAGACTCTGATTGTCTTATGGTTGAAAGCAAGGGTTAAGTTTGAGAGGTTAACGCACACCCTAGTCCAGGGTTCCCCAACTGGCGGCCTGTGAGCCAAATAATTTATTTTGAAAAGTAGCTTCCTTGTCACCATTCCTTCATCTGCACTGATTTGGAGAAAAAATTGTAACCCACGTTTTCTGTGAGGGTCTGCGACATACTGTAAAAAAAGCAAGGGTTGTGTTCCAGACAGACTACATTGCAGATGCTGCATTGCGTATTTTAAGGTCGTTTTTCATACCAGCATACTGACCTCTAATTGTGTGCATTGGTACGCAAAATGCATGCAGGTTGGCAGGTCTGCAGACGTACTGTACAGAAACATTTCCGATCATAAGAATCTGGTACAATGGAAGGACCAATACTGATCATCAGCAGGTCATGGCACAGCCTCCCAGACAGAAAACATGATTTTAATCACATAGAAAAGGTCTATGGAGTTTAAGCTTAAGATGGACGTCATCAGTGGATGACTTGCAGTGAGGCATTTCCTGATCCTCTAAAAAATGTGAGATTCTGACGGGAGATGTACCATGCAGGGTTGGGGGCTCGATTACATTTTTTATTCAGTCAACTTGGGAAATGTAGTTATCAAATAACCACCTGTGTTAAACCAACAAAAAAACAAAAAAAGTATAGACCAAAACAACCACGCATGTGTTTACCCTATGGCCATAGATCCAGAATTTCTCCAATGGCGTAAATAAACATTTTGCCTCTTGTTTGTGTAATTCACACTGCTGGGGTAAAAATCTGAGTAGAATGCTTGTAAACCCCAATACATGTTCATGTCATCGTCACCAATCAATTGCATTACACTTAAAAACGACTAATTACCACCACCAATTTCTATAATGGCATGCATGCTATGCTACCAGTTAACACAAGCATTTAGTTCTAAAACCGAAAAGACTTCTAGGTATCATATAGCAAAAACATCCAAATATATCCAAATCAGACTTTAGTTACCACATTGTGGGCCTGTTATTAAATATAAATCATGACGGATTTGATGAATATCCACTTTGTTAGATATGGTTTTCATTCCATTTCACCCCTTTACCGTATGTACTGACCCCCAAACCTGGTGCCGTGGAGATCATTGTCCAGTTAGTGGTTAGGGCTCACGTTGGAAGTCCTTTTTCCCACGTGTCTAGCTTGATGTCTGATGGAGATGTTGCGACTCACCACCTTGCACATGACGTAAAGCGTCAACGTTGCCACTGCGACCGCAGTCAGCGTATCCATCTCCACGCTGGTACGGCCTGTGATATGGGCAGCAGGTTGCAAAGCGGGATGAGTGCGCCCATGTTGCCTGCGTCACCCTTGGCTAAATGATTTTTCCGGAGCAGGTCGTAAGGCAGTGGGGCCCCGGTGACTGGTAGCTGTGGTGCTTCGACGTGTGGGGGATTTGCTGCCCACATCCACCATGGAGGCTTGGCTTTGTGGGTCAGTGGTGGTGTTGTCCGGCTTGTGGGAAGTAAGAGGAATTTGCGCCCACCCCCAAGTGCTCCTGTGTGGGTTGTTTGAGTTTGGCTTGGAGGTCATCTCTGGAGGCTTGTCTGTGGCACTGCCTTATGCTATGCTGGCTTAGGTGGGGCCCTGTTTTAGCGTTTCTCAGTTGTGTGCAAAGGGAGGGAATCTTAGGGGTCCTTGTAGAGGCATTCTTTATTAAGTTTGGCTGGCAAGTGTGGCAAGTGTGTACCTGAGACAGTTTATGTCATTGTGACTCAATGCATTTGTGTGCATGTCAGAATCAGCAGCCTTGGTTTGAGAACTGGGGGTTGTCAGTAAGTCATCAATCCCATATTCTCTGGGACTACACTAGAGCCAGCGGCACCACTGTAAAATGATTATTTTGACAATATGGAACCACTGAGGGCTCCTTCCACACGGGTGGGTTCCCGAACAGCTGACATCAGGCAGCACTGTTAAAACGGTGTAGCCTGAATGGCACGATACATCCTTACTGGGTTGGCCACTTCCACTTCTGGAGTGGTACAGTTGGACTGCCATAGCTGAGGTGAGGATCGCAGGATCTGGGACATAGACGAGGGGGGAGAGGACCACTGGCAGACTCTGGACTTGGGCAGGGACAGGGGCCATTGGGGTGGGGTGTCTGAGAGACAGGGATGAAATTAAGATTAGGGTTTAGGGAGACAACATTTAAAAAATAAACAGTATTGCAATATTATCATTATTGCATTATCATTGCTGCCATTCAATCAGTAATTTTATTTAAAAAGTTGCAACATGATTTAGAGGTCAAAAAGGCCTCGATCCAAGAAGAGGATCATGGTTTCCCACTTTGTACGCCATAAGAATACGATGCAGTTGGATAAATTCAGATGAACGACTCAAGACGTTTATCATATCATTTTCAAGGTTCATGTAAGTGGGCATTCCCTCTCTCCCAGTTTCTCCATAATCTCTGGTATGTTCATACGAGAGAGGGAACTGCTGGCTCTGGTCTACTTATTGTCCATCCCCGTTCACCCTGACGTGACCAGAAAATATGTGCCGGTGAGATGTCTCGCTTTCTTTACCGTCTCTGATTCCATTAACTGCAAGTGGCAGTAAATCAGCCCGCTCAGACTATACACACTCCAGCACAGTAGGTAGTGGAATGCACCTTTTCAGTTTATTAATGACCTACCAATACACTCATAGAAGTAGAAAATGTAGAAATGGACTACTTTAAAATGGAGATTTAATCACAGAAGCAGCCTAGTACAACTATGTGTTCACTTAATCAAGTTCAATAAAATTCAAATCAAAATGACTGAGGGTACGAGATTAGAAAGAGAGAAGATCAGAGAGTGGAATCGAAGGAGAGAGAGTAGTGAGAAGGAGGGAGGGGTAGAGGAGAGGGGAAGCGAATGAGTGAGTTACGTACAGCTGTGTCACCCACCAATGAGGATCATGGGTCTGTTCTTCATCTGGGAGATGCTGAACATGCCTGTGGGGAGGGACGGGGAGAAAGAGTGAGTTTGTGAGGACTTCAATGGAAAAGGCAGGCAAGAAAGAAGAAAAAAAGAAACATTCTACATTTCAACATGTCAGAAAAAAACTAAATGAGGACTAAATGAGGCCCCTGGGATCCTTTACAAGAGAATACACACAAAAGTTTGGACACACCTACTTATTCAAAAAAAATTTTTTATATATATATTTTTTTTTACTATTTTCTACATTGTAGAATAATATCGACGACATCAACACTATGGAATCATGTGGTAAGCAAAAAAGTTGAATACAAATCAATTTATTTAATAATTTTAGAATCTTAAGGTTCACACTGAGCACATGTGACAGACGGGACAGAGTCTGGAGACGCCGTGGAGAACGTTCTGCTGCCTGCAACATCCTCCAGCATGACCGGTTTGGCGATGGGTCAGTCATGGTGTGGGGTGGCATTTCTTTTTGGGGCCGCACAGCCCTCCATGTGCTCGCCAGAGGTAGCCTGACTGCCAATAGGTACCGAGATGAGATCCTCAGACCCCTTGTGAGACCATATGCTGACACATGCACATTTGTGGCCTGCTGGAGGTCATTTTGCAGGGCTCTGGCAGTGCACCTCCTTGCACAAAGGCGGAGGTAGCGGTCCTGCTGCTGGGTTGTTGCCCTCCTACGGCCTCCTCCACGTATCCTGATGTACTGGCCTGTCTCCTGGTAGCGCCTCCATGCTCTGGACACTACGCTGACAGACACAGCAAACCTTCTTGCCACAGCTCGCATTGATGTGCCATCCTGGATGAGCTGCACTACCCGAGCCACTTGTGTGGGTTGTAGACTCCGTCTCAGCATTCAAAAGTGACCAAAACATCAGCCAGGAAGCATAGGAACTGAGAAGTGGTCTGTGGTCACCACCTGCAGAACCACTCCTTTATTGGGGGTGTCTTGCTAATTGCCACCTGTTGTCTATTCCATTTGCACAACAGCATGTGAAATTTATTGTCAATCAGTGTTGCTTCCTAAGTGGACAGTTTGATTTCACAGAAGTGTGATTGACTTGGAGTTACATTGTGTTGTTTAAGTGTTCCCTTTATTTTTTTGAGCAGTGTAGTTTTGAACTCGGAATTCCAAGTTGGAAACTCGGGCATCTTTCCAGAGCTCTGACCTTTCGACCTGAAGATCACCGATGTCGTGATTTGATCTCGTTGACCATCAGATGCAGGTACCATCAGTCCAGTTAAATCAAAAAGCTAATTATTTAAATTCATGCTCCACAGTGCCTCAAGTGCTAAACCAACTGATCCATTTCGTTATCAAAGTACGAGTTTTGAAATATAATATGGTCTGATTAGCAATTTTGGCAGGGCAATCATATAGCCAATATCCCTTGATAATGTATTAAGGCCTACTGCCCAAACCTCATTCTTACAAAACTGTTTGTGTGAGGTTAATGTAAATCTCAGCTTGCTTTTTGACTGCGAAAAGGTTGGTTACCACTGCTCTAAACTGTTTATTTGGGCTATCAGGTTGATTTTGGAGGTCTACACACTGGGAAATACCGATCTATCGTTAACATGCCTGTATGTGTTCCCTGTGTTTGAATTATTATATATATTTTTTAATACATTTTACCCCCCTTTTCTCCCCAATTTGTGGTATCCAATCGCTAGTAATTACTATCTTGTCTCATCGCTACAACTCCCGTACGGGCTCGGAAGAGACGAAGGTCGAAAGCCATGCGTCCTCCGAGGAACAACCCAACCAAGCAGCACTGCTTCTTAACACAGCGCGCCTCCAACCCGGAAGCCAGCCGCACCAATGTGTCGGAGTTAACACCGTGCACCTGGCCCCCTCGGTTAGCGCGCACTGCGCCCGGCCCGCCACAGGAGTCGCTGGAGCGCGATGAGACAAGTATATCCCTACCGGCCAAACCCTCCCTAACCCAGACGACGCTAGGCCAATTGTGCGTCGCCCCACGGACCTCCCGGTCGCGACAGGCTGCGATAGAGCCTGGGCGCGAACCCAGAGACTCTGGTGGCGCAGCTAGCGCTGCGATGCAGTGCCCTAGACCACTCTGGTGGCGCAGCTGGCGCTGCAATGCAGTGCCCTAGACCACTGCGCCACCCGGGAGGCCCTGGAGGTCTTGAATTTGAGTGATTGGCAGTCCTTAGTGCTTCACGTGGAGTCTTTCTAAATTTGGGTTGGATAATTTATCAAATGTTTAAATTATGGTTTGGAAAGGAGCAAAAATGAGGAGAGCACAAAGTGAGGGGACGGTGCACTGTCTAGGCAGGGTTTTCCTTCCTTCAAACCTCATCTTTTAGTGTCCTCCGAGAGGGAGGTTAGAGAACCCACTAGATGATAGCTTGAGCTAAGCATGAGGTACTTGATAGTAGGGGTTTAGTTTTACCATGTTATCACAATCCTAATGTTAAAGTGCATCAACAGATATGGCGACACAGTACAATTAATTACGTGCAAGGCGCATAGTCTGTCTTGCTTTGACGCCCGAGAATGAAGGAAACTAGCATCCCATTGGCATAAAACAGAACGGATGGAAGGTTCTTTCCCCAGTCTCGTTGACATTAAGGGTGGTGTGAAATTATTCTCTTCCCCGTTCAAGTCAATATGTTTTAAGTGTCGTGGAACATCAGAATGATCATTGTTCCAGAGGGATTGTTGGAAATTGACTTGAATGTTTTAGTGTGTTTATAATGATATAAAAGTGGAGAAGCGGTAGTGACTAACGTGTTATGGGTTAGATGGAATGATTCATGATTCATGTGCAAATGTATTTGTGGCCGAAACCAAGGTACATGCGGGGCATGTGTTTGAGACAGAATGTTTGCATAAGGGTGTTAGCTGCACTGTCTGGCAGGACCGACATCAGTGTATTCTGTGGAGTCCCAAAAACCAAGGCGTTAACGTTACAGGGAATTGGGAAAGCAGAATTTCATATGACGGCCGGATATTTGTGTGGCTAAGAAATTAAGTGGGTAAGAGTCTCTGGTGAACGATACCACTCCTCTATGTATATTGTTACGGGGGATAACTCGTAGGAGAGGAAGGACAGCTAACTAGAGACTACTATGAAGTCAAACTGAATGTCACACATACCCAGATCATGGGGAGTAGCAGAGACAGTTTTGTCTTTTCAGATACAGCAGGCCACATCACCGAAGGGGAAGTTTGCTGTAATAATAGCATCACATCTCCTGCAGAGTGTGATTAAGAAACATGTGACTGAGTTTTATAAGGTTGGACAGCTTCCAACACTACTAATATCTCCCCCGTTCATAACAGCCAGCTAACACTTGACATATCTCCCAGAAGATTGGGACTGAGTGACGGTAAACGGAAAGCGTCAGAAGGTGGCTGCTTGTCAACCGTTGGGACCCAAAGGTTACACTGTAATGAGGGTGTTCACAAAGGGGTGGGGTGAACAGGACGTGGCTTGAGTGGTTGATGTCCTTGATGATCTTTTTGGCCTTCCTGTGACATAGGATGCTGTAGGTGTCCTGGAGGGCACGCAGTTTGCCCCCGGTGATGCGCTGGCCAAACCGCACCACCCTCTGGAGAGACCAGTGGCAGTTGCCGTACCAGGCGGTGATACAGCCCGTCAGGATGCTCTCAATTGTGCATCTGGAAAAGTTTGAGGTAGGGAGAACCTGAAAGGTTCTGTCCTAGATCTATCAGTTTACCACAAAGGCAATAGGAGAGCAGGAGACCGATTCAATGCAATAGCTATTCTCACAGCAGTCGCTGAAGGAGCGGTAGTAGTGCTGAAGGATGCTATAGTAACAGCATGGAACTGGACTATAGCGCAAATTAGGAGTATTTTGAAGTACGCAGTGTTCGTAGTAGCAGGGGTTACCTTGGTAACATTGTTGGGATATCATCTTCTGAGGGCATTGATGTTGAAATGTATAATACCAGTCAAAAGTTTGGACACACCTACCTCATTATTTTGTATATTTTCTACATTGTAGAATAACAGTGAAGACATTAAAACTATGAAATAACACGTATGGAATCATGTAGTAACCAACAAAAGTGTTAAATCAAAATCTATTTGAGTTCAAGTACCAGACATCAATTGTTCAGAGGAGACTGCGTGAATCAGGCCTTCAGGGTCGAATTTAAAAAAAACACCAATAAGATGAAGAGACTTGCTTGGGCCAAGACACACGAGCAATGGACATTAGATCGGTGGAAATCTGTTCTTTGGTCTGATGAGTCAACATTTTAGAATTTTGGTTCCAACCATCGTGTCTGAGATGCAGAGTGGTGAACGGATGATCTTCACATGTGGTTCCCACCGTAAAGCATGGAGGAGGAGGTGTGATGGTGCTTTGCTAGTGACACTGTTACTGATTTATTTAGAATTCAAAGGCACACTTAACCAGCATAGCTACCATAGCATTCTGCATCAATACGCCATCCTATCTGGTTTTTGCTTAGTAGGATTATCATTTGTTTTTTAACAGGACAATGACCCAACACACCTCCAGGCTGTGTAAGAGCTATTTGACCAAGAAGGAGAATGATGGAGTGCTGCATCAGATCAACCGACCTAAACCCAATTGAGATGGTTTGGGATGAGTTGGACCGCAGATTGAAGGAAAAACAGCCAACAAGTGCTCAGCGGGTGGGAACTTCTTCAAGACTGTTGGAAAAGCAATCCAAGTGAAGCTGGTTGAGAGAATGCCAAGCGTTTGCAAAGCTGTCATCAAGGTAAAGGGTGGCTACTTTGAAGAATTAAAAATATTTGTTTAACACTTTTTTGGTGCCTACATGATTCCATGTGTGTAATTTTATAGTTTTGATGTCTTCACAATTATTCTAATGTATAACATTTAAAACATTTAAGAAAAACCCTTGAATGAGTAGGTATGTCAACTTTTGACTGATACTGGCCACCACACATGTATATTGGGTGGCCATGGAGGAAGGAGATTGGGAGCGAAGTGAAAATGACATGGGAACACCTGTTGCCGGACAGGGCAAAGACTGGGTGAAAGCATGATCTTTTTAGGGCCTTCCATTTTTGTGGAACCCAGCAGAGAAGTATTCCCGAAGCCAGAGTCAGGTGAAGAGATAGTGGGAATCATCATGTTATCAAACTTTGGTTTGTCTTTGCATATATAATTATGCATAGCTCAGCACATTATTAATACTTGTTATGTTGTGTTTCTTTTTGCTTTTAAAGTTTTGTGCTATCACTCTCTAACCAGGAGGAAAGAGAAAGTAAAAACTTCAGCTGAAATGTCATTATCAGTTGTCCAAAGAGAGGGGGAAATAAGAGTGTGCATAGTGTAATTATAGATCAGAGGGTATAAGTCTCAGTGGTGTAAATATATTAACTGAATGTTAATCACGGTTCATCTTTTTGTTTATTTACAAGTCATTTCAAAGTTTGTGATGTTGAACAGTATGGGAATTACTATTCAAACAGGAGGGACTGTTGGGTTGTAATTCGAAATACATGCTACACCAGAAGTTAATGGTTATATGTAGGAGGAATCTATATGGTGGGTTCACTGGAGGTTGGATAAGAGCCAGGGGAATGTTACTAAGTAAGGGGAAAGGCAATCACATGGTGCGGTCACTGACGAGGGTGGAAAAGTGAGGAATGGGGGCCGAGGTCAGGTCACATGAAGGAACAGTTTATTACTCACATCACTTCACTTCCTGACAAGCAACAAAGACGTAGTGTTTCAGAGAAAAGGAGGAGACTGTCTAACAGGGGGTATAAATACTGGTGCTTTGTCTTTTCAGCTCTTTGACTCATTGGGTGAATTCACTTGGTTTGAGCTTTTCTTAGTTGTCCGTTAGGTTCTAATTAAACAGAGTTAAAACTAACCGGGCATTATAAGAGTAGTAATAAACCTGGGGCAGCAGATAGTCTAGTGGTTAGAGCATTGGGCCAGTAACTGAAACATCGCTCGTTACAATCCCCGAGCCGACAAGGTGAAAAATCTGTTGACGTGCACCTTGAGCAAGGCACCTAAACTTAATTGCGCCATTAATATTGGCAGACCCTGGCTGTGACCCCACTCTCTGAGGGTGTCTCAGTTGGAGTGGGATATGCATTTAAAAATATATATAAAACAAATGCATATAATAGGAAATATTTAAGCATTCACCTAATTTTTATATTCACTAAGAATGAAATGGGGAGGGACTTGTCCAATAGGAAACACTCCTTTTGTGGCCAAAAAAGTACTCCATTGCAAAATGTTTTGCTACGGTGTGCACTAATGAATATACCCAAGGTAAAGTGCTCTTACTACCTGCATGTTGTTTCTTCTTCCTGCCCACAGCGGCGCCAATGATATCCAGCAGCTCCTGGTCAGAAGCTCCAGAGCGCAGAACGTCCCTCAGCGACACCTCTGTGTTCCCAAACAGACACACCTAGAGACGGGAAAAAGGTGTAGTCACTAACACACACACTGGGGACAGAACAAAGGACGAGTAACTAACACACACAACTGATGCAAGTACATCAGGTATCAACTAGATTCAGCCGCAGGCCAATTTTTTCTTGTGCAGATGGTCGGAGGCCCGGAACATAATACAAAAATCTATTTTTAACACTGCAAATTGACCCCAAGAAGCCTTAAAAATAGTACAAATAAAAACGCGTTCAAAACTTTGGGGTCACAGAACAGTGCAAACTGTCTCTAAACAGAATAGAAACAGGAGTGGGAGGCCCCGGTGCACAACTAGTTTGTGAAACTGACACCTCTCAAGTCCTCAACTGGCAGCTTCATTAAATAGTACCCGTAACACACCAGTCTCAACGTCAAGAGTGAAGAGGCGACTCTGGGATGCTGGCCTTCTAGGAAGAGTTCCTCTGTCCAGTGTTCTTTTTTTATTTTGCCCATCTTAAGCTTTTTCTTTACATCTCTGCCTAGAAGGCCAGCATCCCGGAGTTGCCTCTTCAATGGTCCCGTGTGGCTCAGTTGGTAGAGCATGGCGCTTGCAACGCCAGGGTTGTGGGTTCAATTCCCACGGGGGGACCAGGGTTCAATTCCCACAGGGGGACCAGGATGAATATGTATGAACTTTCCAATTTGTAAGTCGCTCTGGATAAGAGCGTCTGCTAAATGACTGTAATGTAATGTAATGTTCAATGTTTACATTGAGACTGGTGTTTTGAGGGTACTATTTAATGAAGCTGCCAGTTGAGACTTGTGAGGCGTCCGTTTCTCAAACTAGACACTCTGATGTACTTGTCCTCTTGCTCAGTTGTGCACCGGGGCCTCCTGCTCTTTCTATTCTGGTTCGAGACAGTTTGCACTGTTCTGTGAAGGGGGTAGTTCACTGTGTTTTACGAGATCTTCAGTTTCCTGGCAATTTCTCACATGGAACAGCCTTCATTTCTCAGAACAAGAATAGACTGACGTGTTTCAGAAGAAAGCGCTTTGCTTCTGGCCATTTTGAGCCTGTAATCAAACCCACAAATGCTGATGCTCCAGATACTCAACTAGTCTAAAGGCCAGTTTTATTGCTTCTTTAATCACAACAATTTTCAGCTGTGCAAACATAATTTCAAAAAGTTTTTTTTAATGATCAATTAGCTTTTTAAAATGATAAATTTGGAATAGCTAACAACGTGCCATTGGAACACAGGAGTGATGGTTGCTGATAATGGGCCTCTGTACACCTATGTAGATTTTCCAGCTACAATAGTCATTTACAACATTAACAATGTCGACATAGAATTTCTGATCAATTTGCTGTTATTTTAACGGGCATAAAATGTGCTTTTCTTTCAGAAACTATATGACCTTTCTAAGTGACCCCAAACTTTTGAACGGTAGTGTATATAAAAAAAAAAAATTGTTCAGAAAACTTGGGGTGACAAATAAAACCACCCACAGGCAAAATTCGGTGCGCGAGTTGGGGAACCCTGATGTATGTAATCTCACACACACATGGGCGACTGTGTCTGTCTGCGATTATGTAAGTACACAAACGTCCACACACCCCCAGTCACCCCTTCACTGTCTACATGCGCACAAGGGCTGTTCACCTTGAGGTTGCCGTCTGCCGTGATGCGTAGTCGGTTGCAGGAGCCACAGAAATGATCCGACATGGAGGTGATGAAGCCCACCTGGCCCTGAAAGCCTGGCACCTTAAATGTCTAAGGAGCAGAGAACAGATCGTAAGAACATGGTTTAAGGTAATCTTAGCCCCAGCCTGCTTTCTTTCTGTCGAACTCTGGTTTTAGAGCGCAAGTTGGTAGTGTGGTAACACCCTCATCTACATAACCCCATAGTCGATCCCCAAGCATTTCTCATCGCTTTACTCTGTCTCCCTGCGCATCTGCGCCTATCCTTTGGCTAATAAATAAAAATATGTAAGGACTATGGATTTCTGTTCTTTTAGTTTTTATGTAGCACATATGTTCAGGAAAGGATATGTGATTGTTATACTAAGGTCATTTGGAACAGACACTGACCACATTTACATGCACACCAATATCCCATTATTATTTCGGGACACTCAAGTATTGTTTTTAAGTTGACAAACATCATATCCCGTTTACAATAACCCAAATAAGCTTCTATCCCGGTATAAACCCAGATAAGATGCCTGCGATATGCTCATCTTAGATACCCATTTACGGTTGTTTTTTGCGGTCTGCGCAGGCTCAGTTTAGCATCATATCATGGGTGTTCTGTGATTATGTTTTATTCTGAGAAGTTGAACAAATTACTTCAAAAAGTAGGATGTCTGCGTACATTCAATCAACCATAATAATTGCATAATTTATTTTGCCGAGACTCTATACCGGACTGTATCGGCTTAGGCTCCTTAGACCCCTAATTTAGACACGTTTATGGTTATAATTTCCGACATTTGGTAGGCCATTTGCTCATCAACTTGTCTATGGTTAGATGCAGCTATTCTTCTGTAATAACTTGCTGCCCTTAAAGACTAAATAAAGCAGTGCGCCTCAGACTAATGTCTTAAATCAATAGAATGAATGTCAATTGGTCTGTTCCAATTCAGCTACGCTCTGAGTGAGGACATTTAGGGATCGAAGAGAAAACGCATTGACTCCAAAACAGTGGAAAGATTGTGCCTGTGCAAAATGTCAAAATGCCATAAATTTGACCTGATTTTAAGGAAATGAAAAGTTGAGAAAATGATAAAACATGTTTCTGATAAGACTGCTTGCATGGAAGTGTAGCATACCAGCAGAGCATGTTACACGATCCCCCAACCATGCATTCACATTTAAGAGATAACATTTCTCCACTGATCTTTCCTAGACAAAATTATACATTTTAGAGCAATTATTATTAAAATCATATTTTAATTAGTCTACATCTCAGTCAGTGTCTAGATTTTGAGCTTTTATTCCATTTAAACCAGATTAACCTAAATTAGGAAAAGTCTGTTTATTCGTGAGTAGAAGGATACTCGTGAGCAGGATATCAAAGGTGCATGTAAACAGCTTATCCCAAATAAGACCTTAACCGGGATATGAACTATTATCCGGTAATACCGTTCGCATGTACATGTGGTCATTGAGATCATTAGCCTGAGTGACAGTCTGTTTGGCTTGACAATGAGCAATGAAGTGCACAAACAGATCTGGGACCAGCATTCAAGATAATTACAAGAGAGACCAGCTTTGCTTTCAGGCATCACTATATCTTGAAATATTCATTAGCATCTGATTTAGCTTGCACAACCATGTGACTTACCGTCAACTAAACAATTAATTAATTAATGCAACCAGCACACACTGTGGGAAGTACTGCATCTCTGATGTAGCAGAAATAGATAACGTGTCATCATAATCTGTTCCTGGGCGGACCCGGCACATTGAATATTTAATTTAGCCGAGTCGCAGGTGCGAGATGAGGCAGATTAATAATTTAGAGATTATCTGTGGGAATTAGAGCGGGCTGGGGGGAGAGAGGAACCTTGGCTGTGTCCGTCTTTCCAAGTGGAAGCTGTTCCAAACTGGGCCACTGCTGTCTAATGCGGTCCAGCATCTCCTGGTAGCTCACCATCTTCTTGAAGTTCCATTTGTTTCCTGCAGGAGGCAGCAGAGGTCAACAGAATGGAGTGAATGCTCTAGTCTGGAGGTGTATTCACAATGTGGATGACAGACCATGATTGAAATCTTTATTTATTTTCTCTCAAAATACTTTGTGCGCTTGATTGTGCTTCCCGGCACACCAGGGGGGTTGGTTTTTCACATTTTGGACAGTTCTATTGGTTCAATGAGGCCGAGCAAGCTAAATCAAGCATACCTAAAAAAAATAAAAAAAATCTATTTGCACCCAAGTCTAGTTGAGGATAAACTTATATAGTACGTGTCATGAGACTCTCACTCTACATTAAACACTGTTGGTTACCATGTATTTCTGAACAGTGATGATATATCTATTGAAGACCAAATTCAAGCCTCTTAGGCTGTTTGGATGACAATTCATTTTCTTGCCTTCCTTGAAGTAATCGCTGATCAGCGAAATGCTTGCATTTCCAATCCAATCATGTTTTTACATAAAAAAAGTAATTCCTTAATTTTTTAAAGTATCTAAATGGGGTGAGAGGGTTTAAATGCTAACCTCTGTCACCCTGTCTAATCTCCTATTTTGAAAACAAGAGCGAGGAGATTAGCTAACACAAACTGGTGCTATCGCTTTATCTTCAGTATTTCTAGAAACTGCCAATTTTAAACTCATTAGTTACCCTATTCGTAAAGGAACAATAGTCATAATAGTTTGATTTGAAAGTGTGAGACTGCATTGAACCCATACAAACATAGGCCTATGTAAAACGAGGTCTACAATTTGAATATAAGGTAGATGGCTAAGAGTCTGTTATTATTTCAAAATTACAGCAATTTAAAATGCATCATGACGGAAATATTAGTAAAGTATTAGTCTAAGGGAATTGAAAATACTGAGAGGATGACTGTTCTCCTTCTGCAAAAAAACTTGACTATGCAGTAAAATGGCAACATTGGCAGTGTGTGCATGTTTTGTGTGTGTGGTATTTTGACACTTTAAAATCAGACAGTAAGGTAATCAAGGAGGGAGACAGGCAGGCAAGTGGGAGAAACAGTGGGGAGGGTGGGATACAGGGATTGAAACGCCGGTCTCCAGTCACATCAGAGAAGTACTCTTGACGTGACGGGGAATGTTCCATCTCGACCACAGCTCCGCAGTGGTGCCAACCGTCTTAAAGAAAGGTCCACTCACCGTCAAAGGGCATGTACTCAATGAAGCGTACTTCCAGAGGCTTCTTCTCCGTCAGGGCCACAAAGTCCAGAAGCTCATCCTCGTTGAGGCCCCGCATGACCACACAGTTGACCTGTAGAGGGCAGTGTGCAGCAGTGAGCAACATTTACATTTTAGCAGACACTTATCCAGAGTGACAGTTGGTGCATTCATCTTAAGATAGATAGGTGACAACTGTAAAGGACATCACGCTGCTTGCGTAGCGAGTACAGCTTCCTCCCGATTCGGTCCATACCTGGAGCGAACTCGGCACCTGACTTGCTAACACATGTTACCGCCCTCCTGAAGCGTATTACTAGTCGGCGCCATGTGAAAAGCTAGCGAGTGGGGACACTTCAGGCTGAGGAGTTAGTTTCACACATCCCCATTTGCTACACGACCACATATCAAAGTAATTGTAAGTATCACAGTAATAGTAAGTACAATAAAGTAGTTATCAGCCAAGTCAGTGCTAGTAGCTACAAGCCGTCCACCAGAGAGCTGCCAAAACTGCACGAATCTGTGTGTTTTGACTGACTACATGCAGTACCAACACAAACCATGCAATAAAACACTATGGAGGGAAAGCTTTCCATAGGGAATGAGTATCAACACACTTAAACCAACCGTCCGATGCATTCAAACATGTAAGAGCGAAAACATGAACACACACACACATTGAACCTAACATCGTGACAAGTATGGCTTCCAACCTACAGCTAGCTTTTTTGGACGAACCAGCAAATGAACAAAGTTGAGGAGGACTCTGATCTTTTACCTTGACAGGGTTATAGCCCATCTCAATGGCTTTGTCAATACCTTCCATGACCTTGTGGAACCCTAGGAAAGAGATGAAGGCAACAATGAAAACAGAGGAGTAGCTTATAGGCTACTAGGCTTATGTGATACATTTTATTCTAAGCACCTTCCAAATGGCCAAGGACACAATAATTAGACGACACATTGCGTCACCCATTGTGCCTTGTAAGTCCTTTAAAGCTGAATTGGGTTTATGTCCACCACCCCCCCCCCCCCCCCCCCCCCCCCCCCCCCCCCCAGGTTCTCCCTTTCCAACGCCAGAATGTGAAGTCACACCAGGAATCGTCCCAGACAAAGCTTAACAAACCAGTCTCAAGGCGTGAGACCAACTGCAATTTCAAATCTAATTTTATTAGTCACATGCGCCGAACACAACAGGACCTTAGTGAAATGCTTATTTACGAGCCCCTAACCAACAATGTAGTTAAAAAAAATATGGATAAGAATAAGAGATAAAAGTGACAAGTAATTAAAGAGCAGCAGTAAAATAAAAATAGCAAGACTTATATACAGGGGGGGTACCGATACAGAGTCAATGTGCGGGGGCACCAGTTAGTTGAGGTAGTAGGTAGAGTTATTAAAGTGACTATGCTTAGATGATAGAGAGTAGCAGTGGTGTAAAGAGGGGGCAATGCAAATAGTTTGGGTAGCCATTTGACTAGATGTTCAGGACTCTTATGGCTTGGGGGTAGAAGCTGTTTAGAAGCCTTTTTGGACCTAGACTTGGCACTCCGGTACCGCTTGCCATGCGGTAGCAGAGAGAACATTCTATGACTAGGGTGCTGGAGTCTTTTTAGGGCCTTCCTCTGACACCGCCTGGTATAGAAGTCCTGGTTGGCAGGAAGCTTGGCCCCAGTGATGTACTGGGCCGTTCACACTACCCTATGTAGTGCCTTGCGGACGGAGGCCGAGCAGGGATGCAACCAGTCAGGATGCTCTCGATGGTGCAGCTGTAGAACCTTTTGAGGATCTGAGGACCAATGCCAAATCTTTTCAGTCTCCTGAGGGAGAATAGGTTTTGTCATGCGCCCTCTTCACAACTGTCTTGGTGTGTTTGGACCATGTTAGTTTGTTGGTGATGTGGACACCAAGGAACTTGAAGCTCACAACCTGCTCCACAGCAGCCCTGTCGATGAGAATGGGTGCGTACTCGGTTCTCTTTTTCCTGTAGTCCACAATCATCTCCTTTTTGTCTTGATCACGTTGAGAGGTTGTTGTCCTGGCACCACACGGCCAGGTCTCTGACCTTCTCCCTATAGGCTGTCTCATTGTTGTCTGTGATCAGGCCTACCCGTGTTGTGTCATCGGTAAACTTAATGATGGTGTTGGAGTCGTGCCTGGCCGTGCAGTCATGAGTGAACAGGGAGTACATGAGGGGACTGAGCACGCACCCCTGAGAGGCGCCTGTGTTGTGGATCAGCGTGGCGGCTGTGTTGTTACCTACCCTTACCACCTGGGGGCGGCCTGTCAGGAAGTCCAGGATCCAGTTGCAGAGGGAGGTGTTTGTACCAGGGTCCATAGATTAGTGATGAGCTTTGAGGGCACTATGGTGTTGAACGCTGAGCTGTAGTCAATGAATAGCACTCACATAGGTGTTCCTTTCGTCCAGGTGGGAAAGGGCAGTGTGGAGTACAATAGAGACTGCATCGTCTGTGGATCTCTTGGGGCGGTATGCAAATTGGAGTGAGTCTAGGGTTTCTGGGATAATGGTGTTAATGTGAGCCATGACCAGCCTTTCAAAGCACTTCATGGCTACAGACATAAGTGCTACGGGTTGTAGTCATTTAGGCAGGTTACCTTAGTGTTCTTGAGCACAGGCACTATGGTGGTCTGCTTAAAACATGTTGGTTTTACAGACTTGGACAGGGAGAGGTTGAAAATGTCAGTGAAGACACTTGCCAGTTGGTCAGCGCATGCTCACAGCACACGTCCTGGTAATCCGTCTGGCCCTGCAGCCTTGTGAATGTTGACGTGGTTAAAGGCCTTACATCGGCTGCGGAGAGCGTGGTCGCCCAGTCTTCCGGAACAGCTGGTGCTCTCATGCATGTTTCAGTGTTATTTTCCTCAAAGCGAGCATAGAAGTAGTTTAGCTCATTTGGTAGGCTCGTGTCATTTCAGTTGAAACGTACACTACTAAGGTCAGCGCTACCGGAGATATCAATGTCTCTTCCTGTGTTTTGATTCAGACAATCCCGCAGAGGAAACGTGAAGGCTAGGTTGTTTCCATTCCATTGATTCTAATTGGAAGGGCAGTCGGTTCTACCTGATAGCTCCTAGGGACATTGGTCTGTGGAGTGACCTAAGATTTTGTATAATCTTCAGTTTTATATATGATTTATAAGTCAAGAGGCTTGTAAGTGTTTTGGAGAGACGAGGCTCATGACTGTCTCGCTCTCCGCATGCTTTAAACTTAATGAAGTATGTAAAGGGGAAATGGATAGACTATGCCATGACTGTGTTGTATCTTGTGATCTGTTAGCCTACCAATGCTGTTACCGACCAATCATAACTCTATTGAGGTGCTCACATTGGGAAGAATCATCATCCAAGATACAGGGTTAAATAAAATAAAGCGACCCTTGAATAATTAGCGTAAACAATAAACCGTTCCAAATACAGTTTAATGGGTGTTCAACAGGAGGATTCAAGTGAAACGGCTAATTTGGCCCACACCTTGATTTTAGCTAAGTTGGGATTTAGAAAGGCACTGACTATAGGAGGTTGGGCTTTTACTGACATGCTGTAGGAGGTTTCTGCGCTTTTGAAACAGGAAGCTAATCAATATCAATGAAAAGTATTTGCAAATTAAGTTGCTGCTGTACACTGATGGGGGCATTACCATATTTGGGTGTCATGTAGGAAAATCTTACAGGTCAATACAATTCTGTCAAGAACATTTCCATTATATGGTTTAAAAATGTATCAGGTTGAACAAATTCTTAAAGTGCTGTGATCATGAGTAATTTGAACATGTTAAATCATCCATGTATCACATTATGTACCGCAGGGTCAGACAAATGTTTTATGCATGTTAGCTTTCAGTTTAGTTTCCTCATTACATGAGGTGAATAGGGCTCAACCGTTTTGAGTTTTCAAAAATGTGCATGGAAAATATCATGCTTTTTTGTTGTGCACTTCCCTTTATATCTTATCAATAAACCCTACATTGTCCATGGTGAATGTGTTGTTTTGTGTCCCTCACTTCATACTTAACTAATATACTTACAGTATGTGTAGCCCTAAGAGTAATTCCAGAAAGATTCTTAAATGAAAGCCAGCACACAACAGTAAAGTGACATCATCCCTACTCTGAACTTGATGAGTTTTTAATACGGTTGTCCATACAACATACATTTACCTCATTTGGAGACAGAGATATACCGGAAGAACAGCCGGAAGAACACCTTTCCCACATCTTCTATATCCCTCTGGACAATGAAACCAGTCAGCCCAACAGTGAAAGCCCAGTGTACTGTAAGAGGTTTGGCTCTGACTTCCCTTTTCCTGTGTGCTGCTGCTCTCATTCCTCAGCCTGTCTAGTCCATCTGTCCCTGCCTCCCAGGAACCTGCCTCCCTGAGCTCTGCCCCTCTGTCAATCCTAACATTGGCTCCAGTCGCTGAAATAGGTGCTGAGCACACATTGGCTCCTTCCACAACTATGTTCGTTTGGCTACCAGGCAACATACTGTAGGTTATGGGGAAGGTGTGCTACCTTTCCGCCGGACGATGAACTCAAACTTAGCCGGCACCAGGGTGTCCAGGCTGATGTTGAGCAGGTCCAGACCAGCCTCCTTCAGTTTAGGCAGCTGCCTCGCCAGGTTCATACCGTTGGTGGTCACAGCGATGGTCTTCAGGCCCTCCAACTTCCTCAGCTCCGCTGGACAGACAGATGGACAAACAGACAGATGATAAACTGGAGCTGTGTTACAGCACAGTGACAAATGGCATACAATTCCTGGTTGAATTGAACTCTGTTGACTACAAAGTAAGTGGGTGTGACTGGCTAAGCGTGCATATCACAAGATGGGGTTTGGGGATCATTTGCAAGATCATCAACCACAAAGCCCCACTTCACACAGCCACGGAGACTTCAAACACTCCAGTGTAAAGCTACTAGAATCAGCTTCCCTTCCCTCAATTCTAACCATAAACAGGAGAGGGGAAATGCAAAACTGACCCCAGATAAGCATCTAGGAGCAACTTCACTCAACACTACCTTAGACACCCTGGGATGACCTTTGACCTCAAAAGAAAAGTGCCAGTAGACATATCTGCTGACGTCACGGTGCCAATCAGAAAAGGTCACGCGTTTGATCAGCACATGACAACTGGTGAGCAGTGTCCACATGGACGCCATCCCTACCAGAACATCCAGTTTAGACACGCTCAATTTACTTTTTCGCCATGACCTGGTTTGGCTTCTGTTGTGCAATTTCCCCTTTTAAGCCTTCCCCTTGATGACATCACATCCTGCAGATGCACTGTCCTAACCCCACAAACCGCAAGGAAAATAAATGGATTCCAATGCCTACCGTTATGACATCTACTAAACAGCACCTCTAACAACTTGAACTCAAAACGACCAACCATGGAGGAAATTCTAATTTGGGGAATTATTGTGTAAATCCTGTATCAATGAATGTGTATCTTGGATGATGATTCTTCCCAATGTGAGCACCTCAATAGAGTTATGATTGGTCGGTAACAGCATTGGTTGGCTAACAGATCACAAGATACAACACACAGTCATGGCATAGTCTATCCATTCCCCTTTACATACTTCATTAAGTTTAAAGCATGCGGAGAGCGAGACAGTCATGAGCCTCGTCTCTCCAAAACACTTACAAGCCTCTTGACTTATAAATCATATATAAAACTGAAGATTATACAAAATCTTAGGTCACTCCACAGACCAATGTCACTAGATTAACTTTAAGTCACAATCATAGCTATTGGATCTTGCCATTTATTATTAGGGAGTTATTCCTCCTAGCAAAAAATTATACAGAAACTGATAAAACTGCAAGAGAAAAACAGAGGTTTATAATTGTAGCAGGCTTGGTTTATGTGCCGTGTATACTGAACAAAAATATAAAACGCAACATGTAGCCCCATTTGTCATGACCTGAACTAAAAGATCCCAGAAACATTCCAATGAGCCAAGACAAATGAGTCTCAGGTTGGGAAAATTATTAATTTTTTATTTTTTATTTGAGTAAACATTGAAAATGGGTCCCACAGACCAGAACACTACACAAGGGTTAAATAAAATAAAGCGACCCTTGAATAATTAGCGTAAACAATAAACCGTTCCAAATTGTAAATTGCATTTACGAATGAATGTGACTGGTATTAGTCTTTGCTGTAAAAAAAACAACTTTACAACAGACTCTCCGGTATGCTTATAAATTTATTTGGTGTTGTTTACATTGTTCCAAACTATCAGAGAAATTATACTATAACCTAACAGCACCTGATTAGCACACATAATATGCATATAGCCCTTGCTCCTTCATTTTTATTGATCTCCAACTATTTTCCACAATTAGTCAAATGTATTCGTCACATCTGATTTCCACTTTACCTCCTTAGCAACCAGTAAACAGTCCCCCATTTCAAGTTTATTTGTCACGTCCTCTGCATCCATTTTGCTGTCATGTGTTATGATTTTATTATAAAAAATGTATTGTGATTACGATATGCTATACGTCAGGCCCTACTGGTCACCTGCATGCAATGCATACATGTGTCACAAAGAGAGCGAGGGTTGAGGGAATAGGGTGTTTTTCCTAAACAAATTAGGGATTTCGGTAACAGAACTTTTCAATCTGAAATGGCTGTAATTATGTTGCAGCTTCAGCAACAGGGAGAGCGCAATAAACACTGTTGATGCTATGTGGTGGTCGCTGCAGCAGGGAGGAGACAACATAGCACATCAAGTCTGAGCCCGGCCCGGGACAATCAAATCAATTGCGGTCGGACTCCCTTAAGTAATGTGTCTCTTAATTACTTAATAAAACAGTGTGCTTAAAGCATCAGACAAGCTCACAGGATGTGTCTATGGAAAAATGCAAGTATGAAAATCGATTGGCCGAAAGAACAGACGACTCTCAGCCAAACAAGACAATATATATTTTGTAGGGGACAGCCCTACTATCAACTGTCAATTTACTGATTCATGTCGGCACACCATTAGAAAAAAATGCAAGGAAATCAAGATATCTTGTCAGCTGCCAACTCATCAAAAGCGCTTTGACTTCTCAAACACTATATGAAAGCCTCGTCTCCTTATTAATTCAGCTACTTACTTTGCTAATTAGCAAGTTAAACCAAATACACAGCTTTAGTGCTGCCAAATCTCACACGTGAGTAGCGCTAAGCGGTATTTGAGGTTGGTTCGGTTTCAGTTCGACTATAAAAATAATCACAGTTTTCGATTTTAGTTTCAAAGATTTTTTTAAACATTAAATGCATTATGAAATAAATGACATTAAAATAATGTTACAGCTTTTTTATGGAAAAGCCAAAAATAGTGAACATTCAATTGCCAAAACATTGAAAATATTCTATTGTTTCGGTCAGGTCCACATTTGGTAGATATCAATAGAAAAATAGGACATCACTATGAAATAATAAAATGATGTGGACAAGCCTTCAAAATTTGTGTATTCGGCAATTTCAGACACACCCGTTACTGAGAGGTGTATAAAATTGAGCACACAGCCATGCAATCTCCATAGACAATCAATGGCAGTTGGATGGCCCGTACAGAAGAGCTCAGTGACATTCAATGTGGCACCATCATAGGATGCCACCTTTCCAACAAATCAGTTCATCACATTTCTGCCCTGCTAGAGCTGCCCCGGTCAACTGTAAGTGCTGTTATTGCGAAGTGAAAACGTCTAAGGGTAACAACGGAACAGCCACGAAGTGGGAGGCCATACAAGCTCACAGAATGTGAGCTTCGTGTGCTGAAGCATGTAAAAAAAAAAAAAAACACTACAGAGTTCCAAACTACCTCTGGAAGCAACATCAGCACAATAACTGTTCGTCGGGAGCTTCATAAAATGGATTTCCATTTCCACAAGCCTAAAATCACCATTCGCAATGCCAAGCATTGGCTGGAGTGGTGTAAAGCTCGCCGCTATTGGACTCTGGAGCAGTGGAAACATGTTCTCTGGAGTGATGAATTCACACTTCACCATCTGGCAGTCCGACGGACAAACCTGGGTGCCAGGAGAATGCTACCTGCCCCAATGCAGTGTCAAGTGTACATTTTGGCAGAGTAGGAATAATGCTCTTTTTTCTCTCCCTTGTTCATGGTTTGGGCTAAGCTCCTTAGTTCCAGTGAAGGGAAATCTTAAAAAAGGTACAGCATACAATGACATTCGAGATGATTCTGTGCATCCAACTTTGTGGCAACAGTTTGGGGAAGGCCCTTTCCTGTTTCAGCATAACAATACCCTCGTACACAAAGTGAGGTCCATACAGATATGGTTTGACGGGATCGGTGTGGCAGAACTTGACTGGCCTGCACAGGGGCCCTGACCTCAACCCCATCAAACACCTTTGGGACAAATTTAAACGCCGAATGCGAGCCAGGCCTAATCGACCAACATCAGTGCCCGACCTCACTAATGCTCGTGGCTGAATGGAAGCAAGTTTCCACAGCAAATCTAGTGGAAAGCCTTCCCAGAAGAGTGGAGGCTGTTATAGGAGCAATGGGGGAGTGGACCAACTCCATATGAATGACCATGATTTTGGAATGAGATGTCCTGCAGCACTAATGTGTTCGACGGAAACATCATACAACTGGCGGCCGAACTCAGTGTGCAGGCGCACGGCCCGCCACAAGTGCGCAATGGGACAAGGACATCCCGGCCAGCCAAACCCTCCCCTAACCCGGACGACGCTGGGTCAATTGTGTGCCGCCTCATTGGTCTCCCGGTAGCGGCTGGCTGCGACACAGCCTGGGATCGAACCTGGGTCTGTAGAGACGCCTCAAGCACTGCGATGCAGTGCCTTAGACCGCTGCGCCACTTGGGAGGCCGTCAACGCTTTTTGAACGAGTAGTGTATCGACAGCCCTGATTTTTTTTTTTTTTTTAACATCTCGTCTACTCTATTTTAATATCAAGGATTATTTAACTTTCTCTGGTCACAGGAACAGGAATTTGTGCCTGAGGCAGATGAGGTGCGACTCAAGACTGTGTCCCCTCTCTCTGGTCAGCCTCGCCAGAAAGGAAGGAGCGAGCAGGGACACAGATAGCAGCAGAGGGTTTGCCACTCTCCCCTCCTACACAGACCAATTCCATGCTCAAAATGACTGGGAACTCTGAAATCTCTGACTTCGTTGCGATCAAGAAAAAAAAAACAAGATCCGACTGGGAAAAATCGATTTGACCCGTCATCCAACTCTATTCTTTCATACCTTAAGTTCACAGATGTCATAATTTCACCTGGTTCTTTCTAACTTCCCAGTTGTCTTGAAAGCCCCATGACCATCAGATGCAGGTACCTACCATCAGTCCAGTAAAACAAAAAAGTGAATTCTTTGCAAATGATTTCAATTTATGCTCAGCTGTGCCTTGCAAGAGGTACACCATCTGCACTAGTTTTGAAATATAACATGGTCTGAGAAGAACAATATCGGCAAGCATGGCCTAGCTCGCGTTTTTCCTATTTTGTTGCATTACAACCTGTAATATAAATATGTTTTTATTTGGATGACATGTAATGGACATACAAAATAGTCAAAATTGTTGAAGTGAAAAAAATGACTAACCCCCCCCCCCCCCAAACAGAACTGAAAAGTGGTGCGTGCATATGTATTCACCCCTTTTGCTATGAAGCCCCTAAATAAGATATGGTGCAACCAATTACCTTCAGAAGTCACATAATTAGCTAAATAAAGTCCACCTGTGTGCAATCTAGTTGTGGAGAAGTACAGGTCAGGGTTGGGTTATAAAAAAATATCCCAAACTGCGAACATCCCACGGAGCACCATTAAATCCATTATTAAAAAATGAAAAGAATATGGCACCACAACAAACCTGCCAAGAGAGGGCCGCCCACCAAAACTCACAGACCAGGCTTGGAGGGCATTAATCAGAGAGGCAACAAAGAGACCAAAGATAACCCTGAAGAAGCTGCAACGCTCCACAGCGGAGTATCTGTCCATAGGACCACTTTAAGCCGTACACTCCACAGAGCTGGGCTTTACGGAAGAGCGGCCAGAAAAAAAGCCATTGCTTAAAGAAAACAAATAGGCAAACACGTTTGGTGTTCGCCAAAAGGCATGAGGGAGCCTCCCCAAACATATGGAAGAAGATCCTCTGGTCAGATGAGACTAAAATGTTGCTTTTTGGCCACCAAGGAAAATGCTATGTCTGGCGCAAACCCACCACCTCTCATCACCCCGAGAACACTATCCCCACAGTGAAGCATGGTGGTGGCAGCATCACGGTGGTGGCAGCATCACGGTGGTGGCAGCATCACGGTGGTGGCAGCATCACGGTGGTGGCAGCATCACGGTGGTGGCAGCATCACGGTGGTGGCAGCATCACGGTGGTGGCAGCATCACGGTGGTGGCAGCATCACGGTGGTGGCAGCATCACGGTGGTGGCAGCATCACGGTGGTGGCAGCATCATGCTGTGGGGATGTTTTCCGTCGGCAGGGACTGGGAAAATGGTCTGGCAGCATCACGGTGGTGGCAGCATCACGGTGGTGGCAGCATCACGGTGGTGGCAGCATCACGGTGGTGGCAGCATCACGGTGGTGGCAGCATCATGCTGTGGGGATGTTTTCCGTCGGCAGGGACTGGGAAAATGGTCAGAATTGAAGGAATGATGGATGGCGCTAAATACACGGAAATTCTTGAGGGAAACCTGTTTCAGTCTTACAGAGATTTGAGACTGGGACGGAGGTTCACCTTCCAGTAGGACAATGACCCTAATCATACTGCTGAAGCAACATTCAAGTGGTTTAAAGGGAAACATTTAACTGTCTTAGAATGGCCTAGTCAAAGCCCAGACCTCAATCCAATTGAGAATCTGTGGTATGACTTAAAGATTGCTGTACACCAGCGGAACACATCCAACTTGAAGGAGCTGGAGCAGTTTTGCCTTGAAGAATGGGCAAAAATCCCAGTGGCTAGATGTGCCAAGCTTATAGAGACATACCCCAAGAGACTTGCAGCTGTAACTGATGCAAGAAGGTGGCTCTACAAAGTATTGACTTTGGGGGGGATGAATAGTTATGCACGCTCATGTTTTGTTTTTATGTCTTTGATTCACAAGAAAAAAATATTTGTATCTTCAAAATGGTAAATCAAATGTTACAAACCTCACAAAAATCAATTTTAATTTCAGGATGTAAGGCAACAAAATAGGAAAAACGCAGCGGGGGGTGAATACTTTCGCAAGCCACTGTATTGCCAATATGCTGTGATAATGTATTAGGCTTACTGCACAAACCTCATTCCTACAGAACTGTTTTTTATTAAGTTAATGTTGGTGACCACTTCTCTAGAGAAACAGGGCGTTTGGCTCACAAAAAAACGAATTAAATGGAAGTCAAGTAACTGAACCGATGTTGGTCAACTAGTTGTTTACTAATCAACTTATGTTTGGAAATCTGTACCACCGATGGGTTTGGATTTCTGAACTTTAAATGTTATTAATCCTTAGTTATAATAGCGACCCGAGGGGCGCCATAACCGACGTGCTACACAAGAGGTTAATGGTTATCCGTGTGAGGAAGGTATATGGTGGGTGCAATTACGCTTGGAATGTAGGGAAAGCGATCACATGGCAGGCATTGACAAGGGGAGAAAGCCATGGATTAGTGACGAAGGGGTTCAAGGTCAGGTTACTTTAAGAGACAAAGAAAAGGTTATGACCTGTATCACTTATCCTGCCTTGCAATAAAGATACAATGTTTGTTCAGATGTGGAGGAAGAGACTCAGCATAGGAGAAAATGTTAAATATCAGTACTTGTGTGAATATGTCTGTCGATTTAGCTGTTTGATCCTTTGGGAAGAATAAACTTGGTTTAAGCTTTCATAGTGTGCGTCGAGTTCTTACTCTGGTAGAACCTAACACCTTGTGATCGTATACAAATAATAATTGATTGGATTTATATAGCACTTTTCTACTAACTGAGGTACTCAAAGCGCTTTACATAGGAGGAAACTAACCTCATCCACCATAAATGTGTAGGGAAAGGGGGATAAATGACTAGTCAATTGTACAACTGAAATGGCCCTAGCCCATAGGCCTATATACATTATTATATGGTTTGAATCACAGCTAAAGTGGCCAAATAACTTCTTAAACTGAAGCACATTACATTTACATTACATTTAAGTCATTTAGCAGACACATTAATCTGCTTTACAATGGGTGTAGAGACTAACTGGCATACATACACAGAACGTGTGTTTCAAGCTTGGGGAAGATCATTTCCCCCATAAATTAACATTTATAACAAAAGCATTACATGCATAATCGCATTTGTTGGTACTTGAGAATTGTGTTTTCCTGCTAATGGAACATTCATGCTTATAGCCTACTGCCGTGTGCGCATTGCTGTGCTTATAATGTGAGAAACTATTAGGCTATCAACATTTTAAGCTAAACGTTCTCATCCGTTGCGTCATGGTCATTGCTTAAAACATGTTTTTTTTTTTATGCTAGTGGTTGTATTAATCTGGGATCTAGCGCATCCAACAACTGTCCCGGATTATGTTTGGAATATTTATTTCTCGCACAGAATAGGTTAACTTTTGTACTATGGGGGAGAATAGATTGACATAGGCTATTACTTTTGCAGTTTGTTAGGCCTACTCATCTTGTTGGCTGACAAAAAGTAAATGTGGACAGTACTTCCAACATCTTCAATTAGCACCTCGGAATTGGATAAGGACGTGAGCAGTTGCGTCCCTGATGTGTCTGTCTTCACTTGTAGCCTGTGAAGCGCATAGATTTTTTTAGGAGGATTATAGCCATACAAAGGGGATGTTCCCGGGAAATTCGAGGCATTATCAAGTGCTTGGCAAATTGTTAATGAGACTGATGAAGTCTACAGCCCACGTGAAAAACAAAGCAGATCTCATGCAACTTTTTTCAAATCATTATAGTCGCATCATGCAGCCTTAGAATGTATTAAAAATCAAAACATATAGCCCAACATTTGTAACGAAAGTTACATAAATAATCTTAAATGAAGCATATAGGAGTACCGGTTACTTTGTTAACCGCTCACAGAATAGCCGCGCATGTGCGCCCTCCCTCAAATCGTTTGGAGAAAATATCCTTTCTATTTTATTTAGCTTATGTTCCAATTGTATTCTTCATACTATAAAATAATGCCACAGAATTCTAAGCAAATCTTGTCTGTTAAATGAACTAGTGTAGCCGACAGCCAGATCAGGGCTTAACATAATGACAATGCAGAGTATGCTATAATGTTCTTCTGAAATATACTACATTGTCTTCACATCATGTTTGTTTCTTTAGACATGTCTAAAATAATGGATTTATTGTGATGGTGTAGGCTGTATCACATGGATTTAGACTTTTTTAAATGCAGATGCTTGTTAATGCGTTTGTTAATTAACGGTCAATTACCGTGAGACCGACAGTTATTTGCTTGACAATCACCGGCAGACCAAATTTCATGACCATCACAGCCCTAGACACACGAGATACCGACTGGTTTTCTGATCCACGCCCATACCTTTTTTTGTTAAGGTATTTGTGACCAACAGATGCATATCTATATTCCCAGTTATGTGAAATCCATAGATTAGGGCCTAATGAATTGATTTCAACTGACGTATTTCCGTATATGAACTGTAACTCAATGAATCTTTGAATTGTTGCATTTATATTTTTGTTCAGTATATTTGAAAAATCTTTCATGCTCTACCTATTGATAATCACTCAGCTGAAAGAGAGAAATGTTATGCTCTAAAATAAGTCTACCCGATTACTTCCTATCCCTTGCGCAAATAGCCTACAACTGTGTCTGTCCCGAGCTCATTGGCACAGGAAACTGAGGCCCCAGAATATTTTATACAATGTAACAAGTTTGCTAATGCTAGCTCGGGCCAGACCCAAGTTAATAGTTGATACAATGTTAAAAGTTTGTTGTAGACAGGCTATGCGTAGCCAACAAGATTTATAGGATAGAAGTTACTTTTTAGGTTTGTGGGTCATTCTTGGGCCCAGGCAATTTCAGTCCCTCTGACTTTTTATACACTGCTCAAAAAAATAAAGGGAACACTTAAACAACACAATGTAACTCCAAGTCAATCACACTTCTGTGAAATCAAACTGTCCACTTAGGAAGCAACACTGATTGACAATAAATTTCACATGCTGTTGTGCAAATGGAATAGACAAAAGGTGGAAATTATAGGCAATTAGCAAGACACCCCCAAAAAAGGAGTGATTCTGCAGGTGGTGACCACAGACCACTTCTCAGTTCCTATGCTTCCTGGCTGATGTTTTGGTCACTTTTGAATACTGGCGGTGCTCTCACTCTAGTGGTAGCATGAGACGGAGTCTACAACCCACACAAGTGGCTCAGGTAGTGCAGTTCATCCAGGATGGCACATCAATGCGAGCTGTGGCAAAAAGGTTTGCTGTGTCTCTCAGCGTAGTGTCCAGAGCATGGAGGCGCTACCAGGAGACAGGCCAGTACATCAGGAGACGTGGAGGAGGCCGTAGGAGGGCAACAACCCAGCAGCAGGACCGCTACCTCCGCCTTTGTGCAAGGAGGTGCACTGCCAGCGCCCTGCAAAATGACCTCCAGCAGGCCACAAATGTGCATATACATGGTTTGTTTACAACTGAACATGGTGGGGTACACCATTTAATTGACTCCAGGATAAACTATTACAGCTTCTGAAACTATTCATAGGGACCCCTAGGGTGTGCACATTTTTGTTATAGCCCAGCGCTAACACACTTGATAATGAGCTGATTACTGTAGTTGGATTAGGCTTGTTAGAGCTGGGCTGGAACAATGTGCACACCCTAGGGGTCCCAATGGGAATAAACTGAGAAATGCAGCATTATGATGTACTTTTGATAAATTTGATTTGATAAAAACTAGCATATTAAAATCAGGCACATTAGCGAATCTGCTTTCTACCCAAATAAAAGGGTGCATTCGTTTTAGCCCGCCAGACACACCGAATGTGCAGTTCACACAACCCACGCCCCACTCACTGATGATGTCCAGGACGTCTGGTCGGATGAGGGGTTCTCCCCCAGTGAGGCGTATCTTCTCCACACCCTCTCGTACAAACAGCTGGGCCACGGTCAGCACCTCGGAAGTAGACAGGAGCTGAGCGCGAGGGGTGAGCTTGACCCCCTCTTCGGGCATACAGTACTGACCTGCATGGGGGGAGATTCAAGGGAGACATTTATTGGCACTTAAATAAATGGCAATACCTGATAACACAAAACCTCATCGCTAGAGCAGCATCACTGTACACGCTAGCTTGGTAATGCCGTTATACAACTACCCCAAAAGGTTCTCGTGCAGAAGAGATACAAAGCTCGACAATAACGAAAAGAACAAGCAACATCTCAACAGGAGTCAAATAAGAGGATTTTTAATAAGATTTCCTTGGTTAACATCAATAATGGGGATGGTCCTTTAGATATAAATAAATCCTCACAATTTATCCTTCATAACTAATTGGAAATTGCAAACCATTTTCCCAGTGCCAAGGAAAATGTCTACTGCCACTACCTCACAGTGCAACCAATGTTGAATGTCAAAGTATTCCTACACCTTAGCCCCTAGACTAGGCACTTGCTTCGATCTGAAAGGATCAGTAACAAGAGGAATCAAATAAAATGCACAAGAACTGAGCTATATACAGGGAGTACCAGTACCAGATCAAATGTTCAGAGGTATTTGAGGTAGATATGCACATGAAGGCAGGGTAAAGTGACTAGGCATCAGGACAGACAATGATAAGAGTATAATAAAGAACAGAGTAGCAAATTAGTAAAAGTGTTTGTTGTGTATGCGAATGTGTGTGGGAGTGTCATTGTAGTGTGTGAGTGTGTATATGGGAAAGGGAAAAGGGGACACCTATTTGTTGGTCTGTGTCTCTGTGTGTGTCTGTGTCTCTGTGTGTGTCTCTGTGTGTGTGTGTGTGTCTGTGTGTGTGTGTGTGTCTGTGTGTGTGTGTGTGTGTGTCTCTGTGTAGGGTCAGTGAGGATAGTAAATTAATGGTAACCAAACTATTTAGCAGTCTTAAAGCTTAGGGGTAGAAGCTGTCTCAGAGCCTGTTGGAAACACCAGGCTCAGTGTTTCAGCTGAATAGGCACAATCAGGACACAATGTGATTCAGACAGCTGTTGATAGGAACAAACGCTCCCAAACCCATGGAACCATGGCAGGTGGTTGTGAAGATGGACCATATGCTGCGAGGACCCTACTGGTGGGGGGAATCAATGACTCCTTTAGAAGCCATAACAATAAGGACAAGAGTAGCCGTCCTACCATTACAGCTAACAATCTCTGTTTCAGATCTGGAAGACATGTTGACAAATCAACACAACACAGATTTCAAAGGAGAAAAATGTAAACGTCAGTGGAAGACAAAAGGTTTATGAACAAGATTCTGTCAAGTTACAGGAGAGCCGTTACAGCCTGAGGTTACATTTCAGGAAGGATGACATCACCTTAGCGGACAACTGTCATGTTAGTGAACAACATGACAGTTATCAAATTGATAATAAATGTATGTATGTGTGATTGCCACTAATCTTCTGTGAAGTGTATGTACCCCCCTCTACAGGTTGAAGGGGAACACTTTTAAAAAGCCTACAGGCTCCAAGGCCCATTGGGTGTGACTGGAATGTCAGCCAGTCTTTTCACCATGCTTAAACATACCAGACCACACTATTTGTTTCTTTAGTTTGAATTTAAGGAATTTGTTTTGTTTGATTTTTCTTTACATTTTTGTAACCTGAAGAACGACAAATACATTGTTTTCAGCTTGAATCAAACTCTAGACATTGGATTTGTATGCATCAAGACTTGCATTTCACTACCCTCCATTGTGGCTAAAGGATTATGATGGAAATTGTATTGGGACAATTATATTGGACAATTTAGCCACTACAGTGACAGAGATTAATCACACCACTAGGGAATAATTTCAGTTAAAAGTGTTTTATAATTGTTAAAAATAAAAACAATGATTATATAGCCTTTAAGCAGTCTTCATCATGGTGCTTACAGCGAAGGTTACATTTCTCCGTCAGGGAAATGCGCAGGTAGCTGTGCCGTCTGCCAAAGTTGTCTGTCAGGAAGGCAGAGAAGGGTAGAACTTCCTCATTCAACTTTTGCCTCTGGCCCACTGGTACAGCCAGCTCCTGGACATACACAACAAAGGACAAAATAAACAGTGAGCAACCCTCTTAGGAGGGTTAATTACTCAACCTAGCATTTTCCGTGCTTCATGTCCAAATCTTAAAGTAGACTTACTTCATTGAGCTTGACAATCAATTTTAGACACTTAAAGATGATTTTGATTTATTTATTTTTTTATGCAAAAAATGATAATATCAGGTATATTGACATTAATTGGATTTGGGCCACAAATGCTAAAAATAGCTTTTTTTAATCAACTGGGCAACTCAATTAAGAACAAATTCTTATTTACAGTAGCTAATTTTCAATCCAATTGGCAACAGATTTTCATGTGAATATTCAAAAAATATGCATAAAGAAATGATGCACTCACCAGTGGTGTGTTTCCACCAAACTGACTTGTTTCGGATTATATCAGTACGTGATGACCGTGCACACAAAATGTATTTTGTCAAGTTTTAACATACCAAGTTCAACTCCACTCCACTGTTTTTGTGACAAAACTGTTGCGTAAAATAGCAAATGTGCCTACTCTGTGCTTAGCACGTGCGCTCTAGCCAAAAGCTTACTGAGACAGTGCAGGTGGGCTAGTGAGCCTACATCAGGTATCAAACTAGATTCAGCAGATGGTCAGGAGGCAGGAACATAACTACAAATAATTTGTAGACTAAATTGACCACAAGAAGCCCTTAGAGGATATAATATTAAAATAAAACAATCATTTCAAACCTTGCGTGCATTTATATATTTAATACACACAGTACCAGTCATAAGTTTGGACACGCCTACTCATTCAATGTTTTTTTTTTTTACTATTTTCTACATTGTAGAATAATAGTGTAAACATCAAAAATATGAAATAACACATACGGAATTGTGTAATGACCAAAAAAGTTAAATCAAGATATGTTCTATTTGAGATTCTTCAAACAAGCCACACTTTGCTTGATGACAGCTTTGCACTCTCTTGGAATTCTCTCAACCAGCTTCACCTGGATTGCTTTTCCAACAGTCTTGAAGGAGTTCACACATATGCTGAGCACTTGTTGGCTGCTTTCCCTTCACTCTGCGGTCCAAGACATCCCAAACCATCTCAATTGGGTTGAGGTCGGGTGATGGTCGAGGCCAGGTCCTCTATTCCAGCACTCCATCACTCTCCTTATTGGTCAAATAGCACTTACACAGCCTGGAGGTATGTTGGGTCATTGTTCTGTTTAAAAACAAATGATAGTCCCACTAAGAGAAAACCAGATGGGGTGGCGTATCGCTGCATAATGCTGTGGTAGCCATGATGGGCTTTTCCTGTTTTTCTTTTGTTTTTTTAATGGTTAAGTGTGCCTCTAATTCTAAATATTCATGGACAGTGTCACCAGCAAAGCACCCTCACACCTCCATGCTTCACGGTGGGAACCACACATGTAGAGATTATTATTCACCTACTCTGCGTCTCACAAAGACAGTGGTTGGAACCCAATATCTCAAATTTGGACTCAGACCAAAGCACAGATTTCCACCGGTCTAATGTCCATTCCACGTGTTTCTTGGCCCAAGCAAGTCACTTCTTATTTGTGTCCTTTAGTAGCGGTTTCTTTGCGGCTATCGACCATAAATCACAATCTCTGAACAGTTGATGTTGAGATGTGTCTGTTACTTGAACTCTGTGAAGCATTTCTTTGGGCAGCAATTTGAGGCAAGTAACACTAATGAACTTGTCCTCTGCAGCAGAGGTAACTCTGGGTCTTCCTTTACTGTGGCAGCCCTCATGACAGCCAGTTTCATCATAGAGCTTGATGGTTTTTGCGACTGCACTTGAAGAAACTTTCTTGAAATCTTCCGGATTGACTGACCTTCGTGTCTTAAAGTAATGACGGACTGTCGTTTCTCTTTGCTTACTTGAATAATATGGACTTGGTCTTTTACCAAGTAGGACTATCTTCTGTATACCACCCCTACCTTGTCACAACACAACTGATTGGCTCAAACGCATTTAGAAAGAGAAAAATAGCACAAATTAACTTTTAACAAGGCACACCTGTTAATTGAAACACATTCCAGGTGACTACCTCATGAAGCTGGTTGAGAGAATGCCAAGAGTGTGCAAAGCTGTCATCAAGGCTAAAGGTGGCTACCTTGAAAAATCTCAAATATATTTAGATTTGTTTAACACTTTTTTTGGTTACTACATGATTCCATAGTTTTGATTTCATCACTATTATTCCACAATGTAGAAAATAGTAAAAATAAAGAAAACACCTGGAATGAGTAGGTGTGTCCAAACGTTTGACTGGTACTGTGTGTGTGTGTGTGTGTGTGTGTGTGTGTGTGTGTGTGTGTGTGTGTGTGTGTGTGTGTGTGTGTGTGTATACAGTTGAAGTCAGAAGTTGACAAACTTAGGTTGGAGTCATTAAAACTTGTTTTTCAACCACTCCGCAAATTTCTTGTTAACAAACTATAGTTTTGGCAAGTTGGTGAGGAGATCTACTTTGTGCATGACACAAGTCATTTTACAACAATTGTTTACAGACCGATTATTTCACTGTAATCACAATTCCAGTGGGTCAGAAGTTTACATTCACTAAGTCTAATGTGCCTTTAACCTGTTGAGGCTGGGGGCGCTGTTGTCACTATTTATGCTAATCGTGTAATTTTTGAAACGGCTTCCCACAAAATTCTTGATCGTACAATATGCATATTATTATTATTATTGGATAGAAAACAGTCTATAGTTTCTATAGGAGTTGAAATTTTGTCTCTAAGTGGAACAGAACCCATTCTACAGCAATTTCCCTGACATGGAGTCAGATTTCAGAAATTTTGGCCCCTGATCTGGAGTCAGTTTTAAGGCCAATGTTATACCTATGAGTATACGGACACTGCTTACGTCTTCCCCTGGATGCCTTTACGTGATGACGATTTGAATGGGGTCGATTGCGCGTTCACAGGCACTATAAATTAAAAAACCCTGTAGCTAGTAAGTCTTTTGGAGCTGCGTTATGCGCGTGGAGGACACCGACCCGCACCTGTTCCAAGCATTAGTGGAGGGAGTAATATTACTCTGGTCATGTTTCTACTCGTTATAGGAGTTAAAAACATCATAAGGTAGTTAATTTAAAGCGTTTTATAGCAATTTATATCCGTTTAGTGCGATTTTGGGACATTTATTTCTGAAACGCTGTGAATGGCTGGGCACGCTTCCAGTTCATCCCGAACGCAGTTGGCATTTCCACATGGCAAGAGGACAGCTTTCCACCAAAAGACGATTAGACCCAAGAAAGGATCCTTTGCCCAAGATACTGATGGAAGAACAGCTCAAAGTAGGACATTTTTATTATGATAAATCGTGTTTCTGTCGAAAAATGTTAGTGGCTTGGGACGCCATGTTTTTTGACGTAGCTTCGCTTGGCGCAAACTGTATTGAAAAGTAAGGATAATTTAAAAAATGTAATTCCGCGATTGTATTAAGAATTAAATTGTCTATCAATCCCTGTCCACCCTATATTTTTTAGTCACGTTTATGAGTATTTATGTATAAGAGTAGATCACTGTCTAATATGGAGCACGGACATTTTTTCACCAGCTGGGCTACATTTCACATTGTCTAACCATGATTTTGGTGGCTAAATATGCACATTTTCGAACAAACTGTATATGTATGTTGTAATGTGATGTTACAGGGGTGTCATCTGAAGAATTCTGAGAAGGTTAGTGAAAAAAATAATATATTTTGGCGATGTTGACGTTATCGCTCACTTTGGCTAGAATCAATGCTGGGCTGCTATGTGCTATGTGCTATGCTAATATAACGATTTATTGTGTTTTCGCTGTAAGACACTTAGAAAATCTGAAATATTGTCTGTATTCACAGGATCTGTGTCTTTCGATTAGTGTATGCTGTGTATTTTTACGAAATGTTTGATGATTAGTAAGTAGGTAAACACGTTGCTCTATGTAGTTATTCTAGTCCATTTGTGACGGTGGGTGCAATTGTAACCTATGCCATCTACCTGAAATATGCACATTTTTCTAACAAAACCTATCCTATACCATAAATATGTTGTCAGACTGTCATCTGATGAGTTTTTTTCTTGGTTAGGGGCTATAAATATCTTAGTTTAGCCGAATTGGTGATAGCTACTGGTGTTGGTGGACAAATAAAAGATGGTGGATTATGCTAATGTGTTTTTAGCTAATAGATTTACATCTTTACATATTGTGTCTTCCCTGTAAAACATTTTAAAAATCGGACATGTTGGCTGGATTCACAAGATCTGTGTCTTTCATTAGCTGTATTGGACTTTAATGTGTGAAAGTTAAATATTTAAAAAAAAAAAATTTTTTGAATTTCGCGGCTCTGCCTTTTCAGTGGGGGTGGGGGGGGAGTGCCGCTAGCGGCACCCTCATCCTAGACAGGTTATACAGCTTGGAAAATTCCAGAAAATTGTCATTGCTTTAGAACAGGGGTGTCAAACTCATTTCGCATCGTGGGCCACATACGGCCTAGGGAGATGTCAAGTGGGCCGGACCACTCCTCGAATAAATATGGCCAGTTGGGCCACGTCTGTGATGTCAGTGCTCTCGTCAATTGCCACGGAAAATGCAATAAATGACTTGACTCTCTGTTTCAATTGACTGTCTAAATCTGCCGCTAGTTCCGAAATCCTCTCTGCTATAGTATTCCTCGTCAGGCTAATATTGGCAAAAGCTTGTCGCTTCTCGGGACATACAAGTTCAGCCGCCTTCATCATGCATCGTTTAACAAAGTCACCGTCGGAATACGGCTTCGATGCTAATGCTATTTCGCTAGCAATTAGGTAGCTGGCTTTTACCGCTGCTTCACTGACTTCTCGGCTCTGGATGAAAGTTGACTGCTGTTTCCTCAGACCCGCCAGCAATTCGTTAATCTTATCTCTTCTCAGTTGTCCTTGCAAGCCGTCATATTTTTTGCTGTGATGAGTCTCGTAGTGGCGTCGAATATTATATTCCTTCAATACCGAAACTTGTTGCAAACACACCAAGCACGAAGGTTTTCCGTGCATCTCTGTAAATAAATAGGACGTGGTCCATTTTTCTTTGAAAATTCTACACTCCTTATCTACTTTTCTCCGTTTGGATAACGACATTTTGGCTAATGAGGGTGTAGCGGAGAGGTAGAGACCAAGGTATTAACAACGTCATAACAAGCAGCAGATGGCGCATTGATACCGTCTGCTGTTTTCAGTCTGTCTCAGTGATGCGGCTTGTCTTCTACTCTGATGGAAAGAGTGCGCCCCTTAGCGGATAATCCATGAATTGCAGCGAATTAAAAATATTAATTCCATGTCTTTTATGCATTTTTTCCACTTTCAAATTATCCTGCGGGCCTGATCGAACCTCCTTGGGGGCCGGTTCCGGCCCGCGGGCTGTATGTTTGACACCCCTGCTTTAGAAGCTTCAGATAGGCTAATTGACATCATTTGAGTCAATTGGAAGAGTACCTGTGGATGTATTTCTAGGCCTACCTTCAAACTGGTTATATTGAAGCAACATCTCAAGACATCAGTCAGGAAGTTAAAGCTTAGTCGCAAATAGGTCTTCCAAGTGGACAATGACCCCAAGCATACTTCCAAAGTTGTGACAAAATGGCTTAAAGGACTACAAAGTCAAGGTATTGGAGTGGCCGTCACAAAGCCCTGACCTCAATCCTATAGAAAATTTGTGGGCAGAACTGAAAAAGTGTGTGCGAGCAAATAGGCTTACAAACCTGAGTCAGTTACACCAGCTCTGTCAGGAGTAATGGGCCAAAATTCACACGACATATTGTGGGAAGCTTGAGAAAGGCTACCTGAAACATTTGACCCAAGTTATACAATTTAAAGGCAATGCTACCAAATACTAATTATGTAAACTTCTGACCCACTGGGAATGTGATGAAAAAATAAAAGCTGAAAGAAAACATTCTCTCTGCTATTATTCTGACATTTCACATTCTTAAAATAAAGTGGCGTTCCTAACTGACCAAAGACAGGGAGATTTTACTAGGATTAAATGTCAGGAATTGCAAAAAACGGACTTTAAATGTATTTGGCTAAGGTGTATGTAAACTTCCATTGTGGAGGCTGCGGTGATGGCACACCCGTAGTCATTTTTTTCTTCTGCTTCTGGTTATGCCATCTTGCTCTCTGGCTCCCTCTTTAGTAATTTGTGTGTCTTAATATTTAATAACTGTGTGCATAAAGCATAAGACAAGCCCATAAGCCTATATATAGGCTAGTTGATTTTATTAAAACACATAGGGTGTGTCTATATAGGGAAAAATACACCTTTTAAAGAACAGTTGACTCTTGGTGGAGCAAGATTTTTGGTTGTCGGGACGGCCCTAGTAGCCCCCGACTAAAAAAACAAATCTTGATCGACGTTCTTTAGAACAATCGATTGGTCTAGATATTGGGTCAACAAAACCAACGGATGGTTGCTGTCTTACCTTGTCTAATGACTGTGTATTTTGGGTGAACTATCCCTTTACTCAGTTCTGTTTCTTTTACCTTTAATTAACCTGGCAGGTCAAATTATTTACAATGACAACCTAGCAAGTGGCAAGTTGATGGTAGTGTATTTTTCATAGGTGAAAAATAAGCATAAGTGTAGAGGTGTGTATGGAATAACAGGGTTCAAGGCAATCTGGTAGACTAAAACATCAAGGCCTATGTTTTTTATGTGGATGTAAAACAGCAAAAGTGCAGGAGTACATAGCAAAATCTGACTACAAGTTTCAGGTATAGCATCTCTGGTGATTGCATAATTGTCAAGGAAACTATTGCAACTCATATCGAATATTAGTCTAGAAATAGGCTATTCTTCAAAATATTGAAGGGTCATGCCATGAAACCCACCATCTCAGATGTTCTGAAATTGTTTCTGTAGTTAAAAACAGAGAAAATAAGCATTCCACACACTTCCCTTTTTCCACATTTTGTTACAACCTTAATCTAAAAATAATTCAATAAAAAGTCTTTCCTCAATCTACAGACAAAACCCCATAATGAAAGCGAAAACAGCTTTAGAAATGTTTGCTAATGTACACTGCTCAAAAAAATAAAGGGAACACTTTAACAACACAATGTAACTCCAAGTCAATCACACTTCTGTGAAATCAAACTGTCCACTTAGGAAGCAACACTGATTGACAATACATTTTTGCAGGGCTCTGGCAGTGCTCCTCCTTGCACAAAGGCGGAGGTAGCGGTCCTGCTGCTGGGTTGTTGCCCTCCTACGGCCTCCTCCACATCTCCTGATGTAATGGCCTGTCTCCTGGTAGCGCCTCCATGCTCTGGACACTACGCTGACAGACACAGCAAACCTTTTTGCCACAGCTCGCATTGATGTGCCATCCTGGATGAGCTGCACTACCTGAGCCACTTGTGTGGGTTGTAGACTCCGTCTCATGCTACCACTAGAGTGAAAGCACCGCCAGCATTCAAAAGTGACCAAAACATTAGCCAGGAAGCATAGGAACTGGTCTGTGGTCACCACCTGCAGAACCACTCCTTTATTGGGGGTGTCTAGCTAATTGCCTATAATTTCCACCTTTTGTCTATTCCATTTGCACAACAGCATGTAAAATTTATTGTCAATCAGTGTTGCTTCCTAAGTGGACAGTTTGATTTCACAGAAGTGTGATTGACTTGGAGTTACATTGTGTTGTTTAAGTGTTCCCTTTATTTTTTTGAGCAGTGTATTAAATAAACAAATACTTTATTTATGTAAGTATTCAAACCTTGTTATGAGACTCAAAATTGAGCTCAGGTGTATCCCGTTTCCATTGATTATTCTTGAGATATTTCTACAACTTGGAATCCACCTGTTGTAAATACAATTGATTGGACATGATTTGGACCGGGAACAGCCATCTATAAAGGTCCCACAGTTGGCAGTGCATGTCAGAGCAAAAACCAAGCCACGAGGTCGAAGGAATTTTCCGTAGAGCTCCAAGACAGGATTGTGTCGAGGCACAGATCTGGGGAAGGGTACAAAAAAATGTCTGCAGTATTGAAGGTCCAGAAGAACACAGAGGCCTCCATCATTCTTAAATGGATGAAGTTTGGAACCACAAAGACTCTTCCTAGAGCTGGCCGCCTGGCCAAACTGAGCAATCGGGGGAGAGGGGACTTTCAGGGAGGTGACCAAGAACACGATGGTCACTGACAGAGCTCCAGAGATTCTGTGGAGATGGGAGAACCTTCCAGAAGGACAACCATCAGGCCTTTATGGTAGAGTGGCCAGACAGAAGCCACTCCTTAGTAAAAGGTACATGACAGCCCGTTGGAGTTTGCCAAAAGGCAGCTAAATGACTCAGACCGTGAGAAACAAGATTCAAGGTCTGCGGGAACCAAGATTGAACTATTTGGCCTGAATGCCAAGCGTCACGTCTGGAGGAAACCTGGCACCATCCCTACGGCGAAGCATGGTGGAGGCAGCATCATCCTGTGGGGATGTTTCTCAGCGTTTGGGGACACTAGTCAGGATCGAGGCAAAGATGAACGGACCAAGTACATTGAGATCCTTAATGAAAACCTGCTCCAGAGTGCTCAGGACCTCAGACTGGGGCGAAGGTTCACCTTCCAACAGGGCAACGACCCTAAGCACACAGCCAAGACAACACAGGAGTCAGGGACAAGTATCTGAATGTCCTTGAGTGGCCCAGCCAGAGCCCGGAGTTGAACCCGATCCAACATCTCTGGACAGACCTGACAATAGCTGTGCATAGACCCCCCCTCCCTCCACATCCAACCTGACAGAGCTTGAGAGGATCTGCAGAGAATGGGAGAAACTCCCCAAATACAGCTGTGCCAGGCCTGTAGCATCATGCCCAAGAAAACTTGAGGCTGTAATCGCTCCCAAAGGTGCTTCAACAAAGTACTGAGTAAAGGGTCTGAAGACTTATGTAAATGTAATATTTCCATTCTCATAGATAGATTAGCAAACATTTCTAAAAACCTGTTTTTGCGTTGTCATTATCAGGTATTGTGTATAGATTGATAAAAAGGGAAAAAACAATTTAATAGATTAACAAAATTTGAATAAAGCTAATGGGTCTGAATATTTTCCAAATCAAATGTCCTTTGTCACATTCGCCAAATACAACAAGTGTAGACCCTACCGTGAAATGCTTACTTACAAGCCCTTAACCAACAATACAGTAAAACATATATATATTTTTTTTAAAGTTACAAAATAAAATATCAATAATGAGGCTATATACAGGGGGTACCGAATCAATGTGTTTTTTTGTTTTTTTTAATCAGCTAGTCAAGTTGAGAACAAGTTCTCATTTGCAACTGCGGCCTGGCCAAGATAAAGCATAGCAATTCGACACATACAACAACACAGAGTTACACATGGAATAAACAAAACATAGCGTCAATAATACAGTAGAAAAATAAGTCTATATACAATGTGACCAAATGAGGTGAGATAAGGGAGGTAGCGGCAAAAAAAAAAGGCCATGGTGGCGAAGTAAATACAATATAGCAAGTAAAACACTGGAATGATAGATTTGCAGTGGAAGAATGTGCAAAGGAGCAAGATAAATAAATAAATACTGTAGGGGAAGAGGTAGTTGTTTGGGCTAAATTATAGAAAGGCTATGTACAGGTGCAGTAATCTGTGAGCTGCTCTGACAGCTGGTGCTTAAAGCTAGTGAGGGAGATAAGCGTTTCCAGCTTCAGAGATTTTTGCAGTTCGTTCCAGTCATTGGCAGCAGAGAACTGGAAGGAAAGACAACCAAAGGAGGAACTGGCTTTGGGAGTGATCAGTGAGATATACCTGCTGGAGCGCGTGCTACGGGTGGGTGCTGCTATGGTGACCAGTGAGCTGAGATAAGGCGGGGCTTTACCTAGCAGAGACTTGTAGATAACCTGTAGCCAGTGGGTTTGGCGACGAGTATGAAGTGAGGGCCGAACAACGAGAGCGTACAGGTCTCAATGGTGGGTAGTGAATGGGGCTTTGGTGACAAAACGGATGGCACTGTGATAGACTGCATCCAATTTGTTGAGTAGAGTGTTGGAGGCTATTTTATAGATGACATCACCGAAGTCAAGGATCGGTAAGATGGTCAGTTTTACAAGGGTATGTTTGGCAGCGTGAGTGAAGGATGCTTTGTTGCCATATAGGAAGCCGATTCTAGATGTAATTTTGGATTGGAGATGCTTAATGTGAGTCTGGAAAGAGAGTTTACAGTCTAACCAGACCCTAGGTATTTGTAGTTGTCCACATATTCTAAGTCAGAACCGTCCAGATTAGTGATGCTGGACGGGCGGGCAGGTGCGGGCAGCAATCGGTTGAATAGCATGCATTTAGTTTTACTTGCGTTTAAAGGCAGTTGGAGGCCACGGAAGGAGAGTTGTAATGGCATTGAAGCTCGTCTGGAGGTTAGTTAACACAGTGTCCAAAGAGGGGCCAGAAGTATACAGAATGGCGTCGTCTGCGTAGAGGTGTATCAGAGAATCACCAGCAGCAAGAGCAACGTCATTGATGTATACAGAGAAGAGAATCGTCCCGAGGATTGAACCCTATGACACCCCTATAGAGACTGCCAGAGGTCCGGACAACAGGCCTTCCGATTTGACACACTGAACTCAGAGAAGTAGTTGGTAAAGTAGTTGGTAAACCAGGCGAGGCAATCATTTGAGAAACCAAGGCTGTCGAGTCTGCCAATAAGAATGTGGTGATTGACAGAGCCGTAAAGTGACTACGCAATAATAAGCAGCAGTGTAAAAACAAAGGGGGGGAGTTGGGTCAATGCAAATAGGAATGCACTGTAGATATCTTTTAATTGCAATATTTATTTTTGTCTTCAACTAATGCAGCGTTTCCCAAACTCGGTCCTCGGGACCCCAAGGGCTGCACATTTCGTTTTTCCCCCTAACACCACACAGCTGATTCAAATTATCAATGCTTGATGATTATTTGAATCAGCTGTGTAGTGCTAGGGGAAAAAACAAAACATGCACTGAGTTTGGGAAACTGTTCTAAAGAGGAAAATAATATAATTGCATTACTGAGTTAGGGTAACTTACGTTACTGATTACAATTTTGGACAGGTAACTAGTAGCCTAAATTGAACAGATTACATTTAAAAATAAACTCCCAAACACTGCTTAGAACGTGTTTGGAACTCGCTTTTATGTCAAAGAGCACTGTGGTAGCCTTTACCGGGCAGTTATGGTTACATTCAATTAAACCGAATTGCTTCAGGCGGAACGGCTAACGTCGGGCCGCCCACCCAGATAGCATACGAACAGGTCATTAACCATGGCAAGCATTTTTTTTTTTTATTACAGGAAAAAAGCTTTAAAAAAATGTAAAAATCTCTCATCCTCATTGCAAAATGTGTAGAATTGGATGAGACTATCTATAAAACTGCCATTAAAAAAATCCTATGTGTAGAACTGTAGTAAGTTTGCTGTTTCCACCCCCCCAAAAAATGTACAGAAAGAAATACGAAACTACGGTAACGTTACGCCACAGCGTTTATAAAATATTTATAGCTAGCCTTTCTTACCTGTGCGGTCCCAATTTTTGTTGCAGGGACAGCTGCACTTGAGTTTGCAAGAGATACGAGTTCAAGTTCATTATCCTCTTGCGTAGCTCTGGAATACCACCGCCGCAACTTGGGTGTTGAGCTTGGTGCAAATAGTTTCACGTGCTGCGTTGACAGGGCCTTGACATCGTAATGTCTGCCTAGTATAAAGCGGCAGCACTTGCTACCATGAAAAGCCATGTTATATATTTATATTAACTATTGGAATATCTGTTTATCGTCCTAGAAGTGTCAAACAACGACAGTTAATAATATCGAAGCCTCACATAACGTCTACGGAGTTGCTGTCACCACATTCAAGGGGGAGTGGGCAGCTTCAGCCAATCGTCTAAATCGTCTACCCTCTGGGTAGTGTAGTTCTTCTATGGTAAAATGGCGTTCTCAACACTTGGATGTGCATTCTGTCAGCAACTGTGCGGGTGGATAATAAGGATTCCAAAAAGGAAATAATATGGGTTAAACGTTTTTTTTTTATCATATAAACTATCAAAAAATGTATTAACTAAACAAAATTAACCTGCTTTTCTACAAAAAAAATGATTTTAATTAGTTCCCTACACAGGCTCAGAAGAGTCCTGTGAGGTTGGGCATTTCCTAGCGAAATCTGCTGTACAGCCCTGATCCTTGACACCTCGATCTCTTTCACCCTAACAGGGCACTCAAGGAAGTACGGAGTTTGATCCCCACCACAGTTGCAACATTTTCCATTCACATATTCTTCAACACCGTACTTCTCCAGTCTGCAAATATTTGATTGTCACACACAGGGCCGGCCCTCCCATTAGGCAAGATTAGGCCCCTGCTAATGGCGGCACTTGAATTTGGGGCGGCATTTTGACAATTGGCTGCCGCCCTCAGGTACCCCTGATCAGCCATTACACCCCCTGCTTCACTCCAGCCACCAGCTCATAGCTGGTGTGGGTGGCACAGCGGTCTAAGGCACTGCTTCTCAGGGCAAGAGGCGTCACTACAGTCCCTGGTTCAAATCCAGGCTGTATCACATCCGGCCGTGATTGGGAGTCCTATAGGGTGGCGCACAATTGGCCCAGCGTCGTCCGGGTTTGGCCTGGGTAGTTGATGCAGTTCCCGCACCCACCCCATTCCTGCTTCTCCCGAAGTTCACTCCCCTTTTCCTTGGTAGCTATGGTGATGTGTGGTGTGTTTTATATGGGATTATCCAATTGTGAAACATTTCTAAAAATGTATCTGCCAATTAAATTATTGTATTTTTTTTAATGTTTGTGTGTGGCGTTTAGTGATTAAGGCAGCAGCCTAACCTAGCCTGTTAATGTTAGCTAGCCACTACTAGTGGATATAATTTTAGCTAAAAGTAATCTATAGAGATTTGAAACAATTTACTACCATGTCTAAGAGACAAAAACTATCAGGAAGTGAATATTGTTTTAAACGATGAAAAAGAGGCACAATCTCTAAACCAAAGAAATTTGCTGGGTGAAATTTTTCGGCGTGCAGCAATGTATATCAGTCGGTGTGGAGAATGACAAGCTGAGAACGACGAGCCCCCGTTCGCTGATTCTAGCAGCAAAGAGGGCAAACAAGAGTAGTCTGAGCCATGCACATCCACCGATGATGACAGCTGTCTGGCTGGACAAGAACAGGTGGTCGACGCCAGTCCTAGGCACACCTCCAAACACTGCCGGCGAAGACCCTACTATCTTGGACCCAGACTCAGATTCGTCGCTCCCTGTCCCGGATGACAGTGGTGGTACTGCTACTAAATACGAATCCCAGACTAAAAACATAGAAGATCCCGGTGAGTTGCCAAAATATATGAATGGATCTTTACGGGATATGTTAGTGCAGGCTGGGCCACATCAGGATAAGGAGGGGAATTTCCCAAGAGATAAGGGGCAACAAAAGTTTTCCGTGGCCCACAAAAATAGGAGTATGGCAAACGGGGAGACCAAGGCTTGTCTATTCCAAGCAAAACGATGCAGCCTTCTGTTTTTGCTGCACACGAGTGCAAATCTGCGCTGGTCAGGGAAGGAACCAGGGACTGGAGGAATCTGTGCCTCCTCCTCTGCTCGCATGAGAAGTCGCATTACCACCTAGATAGTTTCCAGAGGTGGAAGGTACTGGAGATCAGGCTGGTGTCCAAGCAAACTTGGATGATTTGATTTCAGGACCATGGACAGCTACCGAGCGAAAACATCGCTGACTGCAATGCAGCACCACAGCAGAGGAAAGAGGCCACTCTAGGTGGAGCCAAAATAAATACATGTTGAAACAATCAAAATTTGTTAAGGCTGGGTCATTGACATAAAGCTTATTTTACACTGCCCCAGCGAAACGCAATTATGAATGCATGGCAGTTGATTCCAAAGCTCAAATGATCTTACTCTGTTTAACAGTTCTACAGGAATATTCAAATATATGTTAAATATGTTATATAAAAGTGTTCTTTTTATTGTAATTGTAGGATATTATTAATAAGAAACTCGTTATCCTACTATAGGTAGTAGGTTGCATAGTGATAGCAACATTGTAACTCTGTGATGCAGGGGTTAAAGTAACATTCACTTCTGCCTGGTAAGGGACCCTCCTATATGTACACGCGTGCACCAAACATTATTATGGGAATAAACATAGAATGACATATATAATTGGAGCTTATTTCGTCCTCTTCCAAAAAAATAAGTGGTAAGCTTATCTGTTTGACAGACACAATTATCCGGTCCATAGATGTCGGTATAGCCAAATTCTCCAATAATGTCACATGCCCTGATTAAATACCTCTGTGTCTGGGAAGGGCTTGGTGTTTTTGACTAAAACTACAGCTCGATTTGAGTGAGGGTATCACATACCCTTTGTTAAAGAAAAGGGCAAAAAGGATATCTATTGTTTGCTTTCTATTTTGAAATAAATACATCAAACGTATTCAGATCATATCAAGCCGTTCTATAACAATGCTTAACTCGGTGAAAAGATTTTTGTCTCACTTAGGGCGGCAGAACGTCCAGGTCCTGGTCACACACACTTCAAACATTTTCAGTTGCAAGCAACAATTCCATGGACGCTGCCATTTTGGAACCGCTATCCATCTCCGTCCATGTGAATCTTCTCGCAACCTCCTCAGGTAGTGTAGTTTTACCATAGACATGCATTTTAATACATTAGAACATCTTTGGTTTTACCTTTGGATTTCTAATTACAGTGACAGTGGCATTAATGGGCTGCTAGAAGAACATTGAAGTGATTACAAGTAGAGTGAAGTCTAACTAAAAGCAATTGTGTAATTACTGGGTAGCCTACTTTGAAATGATCTGAGGAGCTATCCTTCAAAAACTGTTAATATACAGTACCAGTCAAAAGTTGACACATCTACTCATCCAAGGGTTTCCAACTCCCGTATGGACTCGAGAGAGGCGAAGGTCGAAAGCCATGCGTCCTCCGAAACACTACCCAACCAAGCCAATCCGCACTGCTTCTTGACACAATGCCTTCTGCTAGCTAGCTAACATTACACTAACTTGAAATGAATATGCTTTGTCAAAATTAGAGTTAAGTCTTTTGTTAAAACTTCTCTAATGTAGGGGGCAGCATTCAGAATTTTGGATGAAAAGCATGCCCAAATTATACTGCCTGCTTCTCGGGCCCAGAAGATATGATATGCATATAACTGGTAGATTTGGATAGAAAACACTCTAAAGTATCCAAAACTGTTAAAATAGTGTCTGTGAGTATAACAGAACTGATTTGGCAGGCAAAAACCTGAGAAAAATCCATTCAGGAAGTAGTTTTCTTTTTTTTTTGTAGTTTTCTATTCAATGCCATTACAGTATCCATTGACTTAGGATTTACATTGCAGTTTCTATGCCTTCCACTAGATGTCAACAGTCTTCAGAAATTGTTTCAGGCTTGTATTCTGAAAAATGAGGAAGTAAGAGCAGTCTGAATGAGTGGACCCTAAAGTGTCACAGAGCTTTTTCATGAGCGAGACCGAGAGAGTGCCTTTCTTGTTTACCTTTTATATTGACGACGTTATTGTCCGGTTGAAATATTATAGATTATTTAGGCTAAAAACAACCTGAGGATTGAAAATAAACATCGTTTGACATGTTTCTATGAACTTTACGGATACAATTTGGATTTTTTGTCTTCCTGTTTTGACTGCGTTTGAGCCTGTGGATTACTGAAGAAAACGTGCGAACAAAACTGAGGTTTTTGGATATAAAGAGACTTTATTGAACAAAAGGAACATTTATTGAGTAAATGAATGACTGCTGAGTGCAACCATATGAAGATCATCAAAGGTAAGGGATTAATTTGATCTTTATTTCTGACTTGTGTAACTGTTCTACTTGGCTGGTTACTGTTTGTAATGATTTGCCTGCTGGGCTATGTTCTCAAATAATCGTAAGGTATGCTTTCACCGTAAAGCATTTCTAAAATCTGACACCGTGGTTGGATTCACAAGAAGTTAATCTTTAAACCTATGTAAAATATGTTTTGTTTTCTGAATTTTTATCATGAGTATTTCTGTATTTGAATTTGGCGCCCAGCAGTTTCACTGGCTGTTAAAGAGGTGGGACGCTAACGTCTCGAGAGAGGTTATTAAGACATGTAGCTAGCTAGCTAGCTAAACAATGGACTGTAATCACAACTCATTATGTTACTACTCTGCATGAATCTGCAGGTAGCTAACCAACCAGGTTCTATGGCTATAACTAGTCAAGCAAATGTGTCTGAGATACGAAGAATAAGATCATGCACTATGTTAGCTAGCGACTCAGCCAGCTAACATTGGCTAGCTACCCTGCCAGCTAACGTTAGCTAGCTAACAGTACACTTGAAATTAAACTACTTTCTGTCAAAATTAGAAACGTGTAATATCTGAAAATGTTGCTAGCCAGACTCTTACCAGTATACATCAAGGTTGGACGCCTCTCCTGTCTGATGCCATGCATGGTTGCCCTTCGTTTGATGATGTAATCCAGACTGGTGTTTTCTCCATCTTCTTAGCTATCATACTCGAGTTCCACTAATTTCAAAACTCAGTTCTCCGGAATGTGGAGAGCATACATATAACGTTAGCTAGCGTGCCAGCCAGCCAATGTTAGCTAGCTAGCTAACAGTACACTTTAACTTGACATTAAGTTTATGCAGTTTTACTACGCGCTACTTTTTAAAAAAAATAACGTTTGATACAATTACCTAGACATACTGACCAGCTCCAATCCAAACTCATCTCTCGGCATGTCCAGCCCACTCATTATCTCAGCAAATCATGGCTAGCGGGAAGGTTGCATCCTAATTCATTGGATAAACAAACTATGCTCGTAATTTAACCATTTTATTCGTATTTACAGATGGCATGAAAGTTCAAATGTTCGAGAAGGCATTTCTGCATTTTGATTTTTAAAAAAAGTTTTACGTTCGAACAGCTCTCCTGTGAAGTCATTACCTGCGACATACGCCTAGCTTCCTGAATAGGGTCACATATGCTGATCACTTGTTGGCTGCTTTTCCTTCACTCTGCGGTGAATGCTATGTTGGCCATGCTGGTTAAGTGTGCCTTGAATTCTAAATAAACACAGACAGTGTCAGCAGCAAAGCACCCCCAAACCATCACACCTCCTCCTCAATGCTTCATGGAGGGAACCACACATGCAGAGATCATCTGTTCACCTATTTGGTGTCTAACTAAGACATGCCGGTTGGAACCCAAAATCTAAAATTTGGACTTATTAGAGCAAAGGACAGATTTCCACCTGTCTAATGTCCATTGCCCGTGTTTCTTGGCCCAAGCAAGTCTCTTCTTCTTATTTGTGTCCTTTAGTAGTGGTTTCTTTGCAGCAATTCAACCATGAAGGCCTGATTCACGCAGTCTCCTCTGAACAGTTGATGTTGAGATGTGTCTGTTACTTGAACTCTGTGAAGCATTTCTTTGGGCTGCGATCTGTGGTGCAGTTAATTCTATTGAACGTATCCTCTGCAGCAGAGGTAACTCTGGGACTTCCTTTCCTGTGGTGGTCCTCATGAGAGCCAGTTTCATCATAGCGCTTGATGGTTTTTGCGACTGCACTTGAAGAAACTTGAATTTTCCATATTGACTGACCTTCATGTCTTAAAGTAATGATGGACTGTCGTTTCTCTTTGCTTATTTGAGCTATTCTTGCCATAATATGGACTTGGTATTTTACCAAGTAGGACTATATTCTGTATACCACCCCTACCTTGTCACAACACAACTGATTGGCTCAAACTGTCACGCCCTGACCTTAGAGAGACTTTTTATGTCTCTATTTGGTTTGGTCAGGGTGTGATTTGGAGTGGGCATTCTATTTTTTGTGTTCTATGTTTCTTTATTTCTATGTTTTGGCCGGGTATGGTTCTCAATCAGGGACAGCTGTCTATCGTTGTCTCTGATTGGGAACCATCGTAGGTAGCCCTTTTTCCCTCCTTTCAGTGTGGGTAGTTAACTTTGTTTGTGGCACTAATGCCCTTGTAAGCTTCAAGGTTGTTTCTTTCATTAGTTGTTTTGTTGGCGACATTTTAAATATAAAGGAAAATGTATGCTCAACACACTGCACCTTGGTCCACTTCTTTCACGGCCGTGACACAAACGTATTAAGATGGAAAGAAATTCCACAAATTAACTTTTAACAAGGCACACCTGTTAATTGAAATGCATTCCAGGTGACTACCTCATGAAGCTTGTTGAGAGAATGCCAAGAGTGTGCAAATAGTGTGCTGTCATCATGTCAATGGGTGGCTACTTTGAAGAATCTCAAATAAAAAATCTTTTTGGATTTGTTTAACAATTTTTTGGTTACTACATGATTCCATATGTGTTATTTCATAGCTTTGATGTTATTCTACAATGTAGAAAATAGTAAAAATAAAGAAAAACCCTGGAATGAGTAGGTGTGTTCAAACTTTTGACTGGTACTCTATGTGTGTACATTTCACTATCAATTGGGGAGAGACAGCCTCAAATATCATTTTAATTTGTACACATCCACTGTAAAGGCTACACATGAATCGCTGCTTCCTGTTTCAGTCACATGTTTGGTCCCATTTGCGTTGGTCAAACAAAAACACTAATGATTGGTTGAGAAATAGTGCCTCCCGCATTGCAGGCGATGGCTGCAAGTTGCAGCTGGTGAGGAGCAACTGCCGAAAATGGAAGTCGACTACAGTCGAAACTTCATAACATTTGATCACATGGTTATTGTAAAGTTCATGTAGTCGACATGTAGGCATAAGCCCTAATGCAACACAGTTTGAAAGGCGGTGACCAACGATTGTCATCGACTTGACAAAAGTGAGCCGTTTGCACGCGCCCAATAATTGACTGTGAATTGAAATCATTTGGAAATGGCACTGAAAAATACAGGCCTACCTTTAAGAGAGCCACAATTTGTAATCTGAAAACACATGACCTTGTACTCTTTGGTCTAAACCAATCTATACAGTTGTCAACAAGCCACTCCACTCCCAGTATATTTCAAAGAAATTGAGTATTTAGGCTATTTACACAACAACATTGTGCTCTTTATTAAGTTGATGGCATTGCTCAAAATTGTCTGCAATTGGAGATACTCCAACAATGGTGCAGGAAAAAATGTAATTGAGGCGCCTTATCATACAGCTACTGTTCAGGGCAACGGTCTGTAGTTTCAACGCTAGAAAAGAAGGATACAAGGGGTAAGCACAGAGCAGGGAAAACACATGTGCTTGACTTTCAGTTTCTATTGTGTTTGAACCTACATAGGGAGGATGGGTCTATTAAAAAACAGCCCCCACCACCTACTAGACCCCTAGTGAGTACCTTGAACCCATTTTCTCCACATCAACTGTCATTCAAAGTTAGCTGGCCAATCAGAGGCTTTGTTGTGTATTATGTAACCACCTTTAAATACATTTGTGTCACTTAAATCTCCATAAAACAACTTGAGAAATGCAATGCAAAGATACACACCTAGTGGGTGAAGGAAGGAAACCTAAAGCCACGTGAATCTGTCAGTGTCACAGTTCAAAACTTCAAGAGCTACATACTCCACCCACGGAGGACTTTACCCCCGGGTTCCCAACCCACACAGAAGATCAGGACAACAGATTAGTTGATTGCCTTAAATCAAATCAAATTGCACTGGTCACATGCACATGTTTAGCCGATGTAATTGCAGGTGTAGCTCCAACAGTGCAGTAACATCTAAGAATACACAACAATACACACAAATCTAAAAGTAAAATAATGGAATTAAGAAATATAGAAATATTAAGATGAGCATTGTCAGAGGCAGGAGTATAAATATATACTGTATATATAGTGCATCGCAAAGTATTCAGACCCCTTGATCTTTTCGAAATTTTGTTACGTTACAGCCTTTTTCTAAAATTGATTAAATAAAATAAAAAATCTCAGCAATCTACAAGCAATACCCCATACTGACAAAGCGAAAACAGGTTTTCTATTTTTTTTTGCAAATGTATTAAAAATAAAAAACAGAAATACCTTATTTACATTAGCATTCAGACCCTTTGCTACGAGATGCAAAATTGAGCTTAGGTGCATCCTGTTTCCATGAATCATCAATGAGCAGTTTCTACAACTTGATTGGAGTCCACCTGTGGTGAATTCAATTGAATGTACATGACTTGAAAAGGCACAGACCAGTCTATATAAGGTCTCACAGTTGACAGTGCATGTCAGAGCAAAAACCAAGCCATGAGGTTGAAGGAATTGTCCGTAGTGTGTCGAGACAGGACTGTGTCAAGGCACAGATCTGGGGAAGGGTACCAAAACATTTTGCAGCGTTGATTGTCTCGTGATGTGTGTTTTGTCCTACATTTTTATTTATTAAGCCTTTTGCCTTTTGGTAGGCCATCATTGTAAATAAGAATTTGTTCTTAACTAACTTGCCTAGTTAAATAAAGGTGAAATAAAAAAAGATATAAAAAAAGGTCCCCAAGAACACAGTGGCCTCCATCATTCTTTAATGGAATAAGTTTGGAACCACCAAGACTCTTCCTAGAGCTGGTCACCCGGCTAAACTGAGCAATCGGAGGAGAAGGGCCTTGGTCAGAGAGGAAACCAAGAACCTGATGGTCACTCTGACAGAGCTATAGAGTTCCTCTGTGGAGCTGGGAGAACCTTCCAGAAGGACAACCATCTCTGCTGCACCCCATCAATCAGACAGAAGCTACTGCTCAGTAAAAGGCACTTGTCAGCCCGCTTGGAGTTTGCCAAAAGGCACCTAAAGGACTCAGACCATGAGAAACAAGATTCTCTGGTCTGATGAAACCAAGGTTGAACTCTTTGACCTGTATGCCAAGTGTCACGTCTGGAGTAAACCTGGCATCATCCCTACGGTGAAGCATCATGGTGGCAGCATCATGCTGTCGGGATGTTTTTCAGCGGCAGGGACTGGGAGACCAGTCAGGATCGAGGGACAGATGAACGGAGAAAAGTACATTGAGAGATTCTAGGAGAACCTGACGAAGAAAGCTCAGGACCACAGACTAGGGCGAACGTTCACCTTCTAACAGGACAACGACCCTAAGCACACAGCCAAGATAACGCAGGAGTGGCTTCAGGACTTCTGTGTGTCCTTGAGTGGTCTAGCCAGAGCCCGGCCTTAAACCCAATCGAACATCTCTGGAGAGACCTGAAAATAGTTGTGCAGCAACACTCCCCATCCAACATGAGAGAGCTTGAGTGGATCTGCAGAGAAGAATTGGAGAAACTTTCCAAATACAGGTGTGCCACGCTTGTGGCGTCATACCTAAGACGATTCGAGGCTGTAATCGCTGCCAAAGGTGCTTCAACAAAGTACTGAGTAGGGTCTGAATACTTCTGAACCTATTTAGCCTTGCCATAACAAAGGAGTTGAATACTTCAAGGTTTTCATTTTTTATTAATATTTGTAAAAATGCAGATAAACATAATTCCACTTTGACATTATGGGGTATTCTGTGTAAGCCAGTGACAAGAAAAATCTAAATTTAATACATTTTAAATTCAGGCTGTAACACAACAAAATGTGGAAAAAGGCAAGGAAGGGGTGTGAATACTTCCTGAAGGCAATGCATGTTAGCCTTTTTCAAATGCTTCAGAACTGGAAGTGATCATGTTGAAAGTTTACTGACTCAACCAACAGAACACACTTAACTACACCAACATTCTCAGTAACGGTTACAGAAACTGAACACCTGCAAAGCACACTGCGTATAATTCTGATGAGCTCCGCCCCAAACAAGGCCAAATTTGGTCGATCCACCCTGGCCATAGACGTTGATTTCTGGACTGGTTCCGGATGGACTAAATCTGGACCAATCATAGATATCAATTGTTTTATCAAATCAACGGCAGTCCTGACAGACTAAATCTAAACCAAACATAGACGTAGATTTTTGGTCCGGTCCAGCATGGCCTTGATTTGGCCCACAAATAGATGTCTTTGATTAGTTCAAACTTTGTCAGTCCGGACCGGCCCAAAAATCAACGTCTGTGGACATTCAAATCAACGTGCTGCGTCAGTCAGTGCTCACTGGGAGGGCTGCCATTTGACTGAAAAACTAATTCAAGATTGTGGCTTTGTTCGTTCTTCATCCACAACAAATTGCTATGGGTGGATTATTTGTGAAATCCACACACCTCTCTTTCTCTCTCTCAGACACAAAAAACACAGTGGACACTAGATGGCAGGCAAGCATAACATATCGAGCAGTCCTGAAGTTGAAAACAGTCTTACAACGTCTAGGTTGCTTGAACACTAAATGAAATTGGGATCCAAATGAACAGTTTGTGATTTCTCACTTTTTTCACAATAAATGCAAATCCTGAACAATTGTTTTCAAATCAGTAAACACAATCAATTGGGCAAAGACATCAATTTAACATCTATTCCACTTTGGTTCAACGTAATTTTATTGAAATGATGTGGTAACAACGTTGATTCAACCAGTGTGTGCTCAGTGGGAACTTTCTATCAAGACAAAGAGAGTTTTTGCAAAACAGTCGTTAGCACCTTATTTTAAGGTACAAATATTATGCACTAATTTGTAGCTTATAGATGAGTGTGTAAGTAGCTTATACCTTTATTAGGTATTATTGTCCATTTAAAAAAATGTTTATTTGTGTTTTTCTATTCTCACACTATAAGTCATGTGTTAATAGTTCTTCATTAGTTACATCCTTATTTTCCACAATCAAAGCTTATCAATAGTTAATAAGGTACAAATTACACATGCACCAGACTCTGTATATGCAGTCTTAATAAGGCAATGATAGAGGCAGAATTACCTAATAATACTAAAATAAAGGTTCCCCATTCTAAAGTGTGGTTTTGCTTATAGCCAATGGTTGCTTGTTTGCAGACAGGTTCCCTATTCTGAAGTATAAACACATTCCTCCTTAATAGATGTATAATAAGTCATTATTACTCCAAACTAGGTTCCTTATTCTGAAGTGAAGGATCACAGTTGCATTTTAGTGGAAAGAAACAGACAGAGTAATTAAATTATTTAACTAGGCAAGTCAGTTAAGTTCTTACAGTTACAAATTCTTATTTACAATGATGGCCTACTGGGGAACAGTGGGTTAACTGCCATGTTCAAGGGCAGAATGACAGATTTTTACCTTGTCAGCTCTGCGATTCGATCCAGCAACCTTTCGATTACTGGCCCAACGCTCTAACCACTAGGCTACCTGCCGCCCCTAAATACCTCCTGTGTACATGTTTAAAAAACAATTGTGTACAAAATGGAAGTTTGGGTGCACTTTAAAGCATGTTCTGCCCCCCAAAAATGAGTCTCACCTCCAACCACCATGTCCCACCTCCTGTAACCTATTCATACAAGGTATTTCTTCCTGATGTCATGCAAAAGCATACCAAGTGGCCCGTCTCTATGATGATCACCTTGCCGGTATGTCCACTCAATCACATCCAAGTGATCTTCGAGCAAGTTCTCTGTGCGATTGCCTCTAAGTCTCCAAACAGGTCAATTATATACACCCCAGAATCGCTCGACGTTTTGGCTATGCGCACCTGTGATAGGGTCAACAAAATGGTCTCGATGGTCGACGGTAAGATGGTTGTAAACCTTCATTCCTAAAACTGTGGTGAGAGCTCCATCCATCAGAAATCGCGATGCTCCATTGAAAGCACTTTTGAATGATGGGCACAAGGTGCTTGGTAGAACGACGCTTCACAATTCTCAGAACTGGTCGACTTTGACACCCACCATACCAAATACCTAAGAGCTTCTGTTGCACGCTCTGCCCCTGTTGTAGTAAAATAAACAAAAAGACAAACATTTTAATATCATCTAACAAACAAAATGTCATCCCGGCAACTACTGAAAAGTATTTTTTTCCTTTGCACTACAGGTTACATTCAGCATTATTTTGTGTTCGTTTTTTATCACAGAGAGGAATAAGAGGGGGAGATGGGACATTAGTTAGGGAAGGCAAGATTGGGGATTGAGAGTGGGACATGAACCCTAATCTTGTGGGTTGTATACAGTATGTTGGTTATCAGCATTACTTCTAGACCAGACAACAGTACTTTAAGCTCTATTGTGTATTTTTTTTATGTTACCCTTTTTTTGCCATTGCCATTTACAGCAACGACCTGGGGAATAGTTCCAGGGTAGAGGAAGGGGGATGAATGGGCCAATTGGAAAAAAGGGATGATTATGTGGCCATGATGGTATGAAGGCCAGATTTGGAATTTAGCCAGAACACCGGGGTTAACACTTCTACTCTTACGTTAAGTGCATGGGATCTTTAGTGACCATAGAGTCAGGTCACCCGTTTAACGTCCCATCCGAAAGACAGCACCCTACGCAGGGCAATTGCATTGCATTCCAAGATAAATGTTTGCCTGTGTTTAATGGAGATAAATAATTATGACTGAGTGGGAACCAAAAAAACACAATAAGAAATTACATATTTCGCTTATGGCCAATAACTATTTCTCGTCTTTCACAATTTTCTGCAGGCCCCTTCTCCTCATTGCAGACTTGCACACCTTACGCATCCATTGTGCAATATTCAACAGAGTAGCAGAGCTCCCAGTGATGCCTTTCTGTTCCTGCATTACGTCCACTTGACGCAACCGGAGGTCTCATGAAAATCTGTAATCACACAGACCAAGCACATTTTGATATTACAACAACAAGAGCAGCAGAAACCATTCAGGAACAATTGGTAAGGAATGAGCTGGCAACTGGAGGCCTGTTGGCATGGGCATCAGAGTCTCTAGTGATGTACTGCCGTTGTGACCTTGAGCAAGGTACTTTACCCCAAACTTCTCCAGGAGTCCTACACTGTGGCTGGCCCTGGCTCTGACCCAAACTTCTCTCTGTGTATACACTGAGTATACCAAACATTAGGAAAACTTTCCTAATATTGATTTGTAAGCTGGAAAGTGAGCTGCGTTCAGGGGATCTACGTGTTTGAGAGTGTGAGTTGGAAGCAGACGTTACAGTACAGTACCACAGTATTGGCAGGGCAACTGGAGACGGTAGGTGACAGGTTTGATGCAGTGTTTTATTATCCCCCCCAATGAACCGGGGACTAAACTTTTTGCAGGGGTCACGAAGCCGGATGTTCTGGGTAGAGAGCCACACACGTTGCCCAGGGTGGAAGAGTAGAGTAGGTCGGCGACGCCGGTCAGCAAACCATTTCTGGGAGAGGGAAGCTTGATGTAGGTGCCGATGTGCGGTCTCCCAAACCTGCTCACTCCGCTGAAACCACTCAACGACGGCACGCACAGTTTCGGCCTCTGTCTCCCAACACAAGGGGTTGGTATCCGAGCACACACTGGAAAGGAGTTAGATGGAGTGAGGAATGCACCAGGGAGTTCTATGCGTATTCGGCCCAGGCTAGATAGCGATTCCACTCGTGTGGTTGGTGGGTGCAGTGTTGGCGAAGGTACTTCCCTATTTCCTGATTCAGGCGTTCCGTCTGCCTGTTGGTATGGGGATGGTCTCCATAGGCTGATGGAGACCCCAGTCAGTCGCAGAAGGCTCGCCACACCCTGGAGACGAACTGGAGTCCCTGATCCGAAACGATGTATTCCGGGATCCCATACAGACGAAACACCTGTTGGAACATGCACTCGGCCATTTCCATGACATTAGGTCGATGCGGAAGGGGGATGAGTCGGCACATCTTGGAGAATTGGTCCACTACAACTAAAATAGTAGTGAAGCCGAAGTCTGGCAGATCAGTGAGGAAATCCATGGCAATGTGGGACCATGGTCTGTGTGATGTAGGTAAAGGCTCAAGCTTACTGGTCGGTAGTTGGCGAGGGCTCTTTGCCCATGCACAGACAGGACAGGAAAGGACGTAATCTCAGACGTCTGCTATTAGGGATGACCACCAGAACTTGCCTGTCAGTATCTCCGTGGTCCAGGTGATCACGGGATGGCTAGAACTCAGCGAGGTATGACACCACTGCATTAGTTGGGGTCTGACGGACGCCGGCACGTAGGTCTTGCCTGCAGGGGTGTCGGGAGGTGCTGGGTCGTGGCATAGGGCCTCTTGGACGGATGATTGAATTTCCCACTGTATGGGTCCCATGACACAAGATGGAGGCAGGATGGGCTCGGGAGCTGGGTTAGAGGAAGGGGAGTCAAATACATTTACATTTACATTTGCGTAATTTAGCAGACGCTCTTATCCAGAGCGACTTACAAATTGGTGCATTCACCTTATGACATCCAGTGGAACAGCCACTTTACAATAGTGCATCTAAATCTTTTAAGAGGGGGGGGGGGGGGTGGGGTCAGAAGGATTGCTTTATCCTATCCTAGGTATTCCTTAAAGAGGTGGGGTTTCAGGTGTCTCCGGAAGGTGGTGATTGACTCCGCTGTCCTGGAGTCGTGAGGGAGTTTGTTCCACCATTGGGGTGCCAGAGCAGCGAACAGTTTTGACTGGGCTGAGCGGGAACTGTACTTCCTCAGTGGTAGGGAGGCGAGCAGGCCAGAGGTGGATGAACGCAGTGCCCTTGTTTGGGTGTAGGGCCTGATCAGAGCCTGAAGGTACTGAGGTGCCGTTCCCCTCACAGCTCCGTAGGCAAGCACCATGGTCTTGTAGCGGATGCGAGCTTCAACTGGAAGCCAGTGGAGAGAGCGGAGGAGCGGGGTGACGTGAGAGAACTTGGGAAGGTTGAACACCAGACGGGCTGCGGCGTTCTGGATGAGTTGTAGGGGTTTAATGGCACAGGCAGGGAGCCCAGCCAACAGCGAGTTGCAGTAATCCAGACGGGAGATGACAAGTGCCTGGATTAGGACCTGCGCCGCTTCCTGTGTGAGGCAGGGTCGTACTCTGCGGATGTTGTAGAGCATGAACCTACAGGAACAGGCCACCGCCTTGATGTTAGTCGAGAACGACAGGGTGTTGTCCAGGATCACGCCAAGGTTCTTAGCGCTCTGGGAGAAGGACACAATGGAGTTGTCAACCGTGATGGCAAGATCATGGAACGGGCAGTCCTTCCCCGGGAGGAAGAGCAGCTCCGTCTTGCCGAGGTTCAGCTTGAGGTGGTGATCCGTCATCCACACTGATATGTCTGCCAGACATGCAGAGATGCGATTCGCCACCTGGTCATCAGAAGGGGGAAAGGAGAAGATTAATTGTGTGTCGTCTGCATAGCAATGATAGGAGAGACCATGTGAGGTTATGACAGAGCCAAGTGACTTGGTGTATAGCGAGAATAGGAGAGGGCCTAGAACAGAGCCCTGGGGGACACCAGTGGTGAGAGCACGTGGTGAGGAGACAGATTCTCGCCACGCCACCTGGTAGGAGCGACCTGTCAGGTAGGACGCAATCCAAGCGTGGGCCGCGCCGGAGATGCCCAACTCGGAGAGGGTGGAGAGGAGGATCTGATGGTTCACAGTATCGAAGGCAGCCGATAGGTCTAGAAGGATGAGAGCAGAGGAGAGAGAGTTAGCTTTAGCAGTGCGGAGCGCCTCCGTGATACAGAGAAGAGCAGTCTCAGTTGAATAACTAGTCTTAAAACCTGGATGGGATAAGGAATCAGCCTTCACATTTTTCTTGCCAGGCAGATAGGTGACGGGGAAGATGAATCAGGTGAAGAGTGCCTAGTGAGCCTGTCTGGGGTTGAGCCTCTTAGGTACTTCTTAAGTACTCCAAATTGTGGTTGTCGGTAAGGAGAAGGAATGGGTGATGAGCTCCATCTAACCATTGGTGCCACTCTTCGATAGCCAGCTTAATGGCGAGGAGCTCTCGGTTCCCGACATCATAGTTCCTCTCAGCGGGGGACAGTTTCTTGGAAAAGAAGCCACATGGGTATAATTTGGGCTGTGTCCCTATCCGCTAAGAGAGAACCGCTCCTACGCCAACCTCGGGTGCATCAACCTCCAGAACAAAAGCAAGGGTGGGATCTGGCTGCCTAACGATGGGTGCAGAGGTGAAGAGGCGTTTCAAGGTCTCAAATGCAGTAAGGGTGGTGTCGGTCCATTGGAGGGTGCAGGTTTTTTGACTCGTGAGAGCTGAGAGAGGAGTGGTTGTGCTGCTGCAGTTTCGGATGAACCGGCGGTAGTAGTTGGAAAATCCTAGGAAACGTTGTAGTTCCTTTACGGTGGAAGGTTTGGGCCAGTTAAGCATGGCCGTGACTTTGCCTTCATCCATGTTGACCCCTCCTGGTGTCAACACGAAACTTAGGAAGGTTACTCTAGTAACGTGAAAGGCGCTCTTCTCAGCCTTGTCATAACGATGGTGGCCCTGTAGCCATCGGAGGACCTGTTGCACATGCTGTACGTGTTCTGCAATGGAATGAGAGTAGATCAAGATATCGTCAATGTACACAAGTAAATACATCAGGCTTATGCCATGTTTCAGTCAGGCCAATCACATCAAGATTATGATCAGTGATTAGTTCATTGACTATAACTGCCTTGGAAGTCAGGGTTCTAACATTAAGTAGCCCTATTTTGAGATGTGAGGTATCACAACATCTTTTAATAATGACAGGAATGGAGGAGGTCTTTATTCCAGTGAGATTGCTAAGGCGAACACCCCATGTTTAGTTTTGCCCAATCTAGATCGAGGCACAGACATGGTCTCAATGGGAACAGCTGAGCTGACTACACTGATTGTGCTAGTGTCAGACTCCACTAAGCTGGCAGGCTGGCTAACAGCCTGCTGCCTGGCCTGCACCCTATCTCATTGTGGAGTTAGAGCCGGTCTATGTTCATAGATAAGATAGTAGCCGGATACTTTAATGCAGGGAAACTTAAATCTGTTTTATCACATTTCTATCAGCATGTTAAATGTGCAACCAGAGGGAAAAAAACTCTGGACCACCTTTACTCCACACGCAGAGACACATACAAAGCTTTCCCTCGCCCTCCATTTGGCAAATCTGACCATCATTATTTCCTTCTGATTCCTGCTTGCAAGTCAAGCAGGAAGCACCAGTGACTAGATCAATAAAAAGTGGTCAGATGAAGCAGATGCTAAGCTACAGGACTGTTTTGCTAGCACAGATTGGAATATGTTCCTGGATTCCTCCGATGGCATTACACCACATCAGTCATTGACTTCATCAATAAGTGCATCGATGAAGTCGTCCTCACAGTGAACGTACGTACATACCCCAACCAGAAGCCATGGATTACAAGCAACATCCGCACTGAGCTAAAGGCTAGAGCTGCCACTTTCAAGGAGCGGGACTCTAACCCGGAAGCTTCTAATTAATCTCGCTATGCCATCCGATGAACCATCAAATAGGCAGAGCATCAATACAGGACTAAGATCAAATCGTACTACACAGGCTCTGACGCTCGTCGGATGTGGCAGGGCTTGAAAACCAATACAGACTACAAAAGGAAGCACAGCCGAAAGCTGCCCAGTGACACGAGCTGACTAGACGAGCTAAACTATTTTCACACTCGCTTCGAGGCAAATAACACTGAAACATGCATGAGAGCACCAGCTGTTCCGGAAGACTGTGTGATCACGTTCACCGCAGCCAATGTGAGTAAGACCTTTAAACAGGTCAACATTCACAAGGCCACAGGGCCAGACGGATTACCAGGACGTGTACTGCTAGCATCCGCTGACCAACTGGCAAGTGTCTTCACTGACATTTTGAACCTCTCTCTGTCCGAGTCTGTAATACCAACATGTTTTAACTTCTGTGGTGTAGGGGGCAGTATTTTCACGTCCGGATGAAAAGCGTGCCCAGAGTAAACTGCCTGCTACTCAGGCCCCGATCATAGGATATACATATTATTATTAGTATATTGGGATAGAAAACACTCTGAAGTTTCTAAAACTGTTTGAATGATGTCTGTGAGTATAACAGAACTCATATGGCAGGCAAAATCCTGAGAAAAAATCCAACCAGGAAGTGGGAAATCTGAGGTTTGTAGGTTTTCAACTCTTTGCTTATCCAAGATACAGTGGAAATGGTGTCATGTTGCACTTCCTAATGCTTCCACTAGATGTCAACAGTCTTTGAAACCTTGTTTGATGCTTCTACTGTGAAGTGGGGGCGAATGAGAGGAGATTGAGTAAGGTCTCTCCCAGAGGGCCACGAGCTGACCATGCGCTGACCATGCGCGTTCATGTGAGAGTTAGCTGCGTTCCATCGCATTTCTGAAGACAAAGGAATTCTCCGGTTGGAACATTATCCTCTACTGCCTCAGAAACCCGGATCCGGGAGCACCCCCCACCCCCCACACACTGTTTAGCATAGCTAGCATAGCTTCACAAGTAGATAGTAGCATCTAAATATCATTAAATCACAAGTCCAAGACACCAGATGAAAGATACAGATCTTGTGAATAAAGCCACCATTTCAGATTTTTAAAATGTTTTACAGGGAAGACACAATATGTAAAGATGTAAATCTATTAGCTAAAAACACATTAGCATAATCCACCATCTTTTATTTGTCCACCAACACCAGTAGCTATCACCAATTCGGCTAAACTAAGATATTTATAGCCCCTAACCAAGAAAAAAACTCATCAGATGACAGTCTGATAACATATTTATGGTATGGGATAGGTTTTGTTAGAAAAATGTGCATATTTCAGGTAGCTGACATAGTTTACAATTGCACCCACCGTCACAAATGGACTAGAATAATTACAATGAGCAACGTGTTTACCTAACTACTAATCATCAAACATTTCGTAAAAATACACAGCATACACTAATCGAAAGACACAGATCCTGTGAATACAGACAATATTTCAGATTTTCTAAGTGTCTTACAGCGAAAACACAATAAATCGTTATATTAGCATAGCACATAGCACATAGCAGCCCAGCATTGATTCTAGCCAAAGTGAGCGATAAAAGTCAACATCGCCAAAATATATTAATTTTTTCACTAACCTTCTCAGAATTCTTCCGATGACACTCCTGTAACATCATTTTACAATATACATATACAGTTTGTTCGAAAAGGTGCATATTTAGCCATACAAAACCGTGGTTACACAATAAAAATACTAGGAAATCAAGCCTCAATATGTCTGACGTCATCTATCAGAGTGATCTAGTTTAATTGAAAGCTAATCATATACTTGACTAAAAAATACAGGGTTTACAGGAATCGAAAGACAAATTAGTTCTTAATGCAACCGCTGATTTACATTTTTAAAATTATCCTTACTTTTCAATACAGGGTTCGCCAAGTGAAGCTATACCAAACAAAATGGCGAAATATGCGTTTAAAATATTTCGACAGAAACACGATTTATCATATTAAATATTGCTTACTTTGAGCTGTTCTTCCATCAGATTCTTGGGCAATGTATCCTTTCTATGTTATAAACGTCTTTTGGTCGATAGATGTCCTCTGTCCTTCGAAATGTCCACCACCAACGACCGACACCCCAAAACGTGTCCAAAGTTTCAGAGTGCACAACAAATAAATTCCTCAAAATCGCACTAAACGGATATAAATTGCTATAAAACGGTTCAAATTAACTACATTATGATGTTTTTAACACCTATAACGAGTAAAAACATGACCGGAGAAATATTGCTGGTTAAAAAACGATTTGGAACGAGGCAGGTCCGATGTCCTTCACGCTTCAGGCGCACGACGAGAAAGGGCGGTCTCTATACATTTTGGTCTTTTATAATGGCTGTGAATGTCCCATCGATTCCATTGAAAACGTGATGACGTACAGACACCCAGAGGAAGACGTAGGCAGTGTCGGTTTCTTCATAGCATTCACTGTCGCCTTAAAAACAGACCCCAGATCAGAGGTAAAAATTTCTGAAATCTGAACCCTGTCATGAAAAGTGCTGTAGAAATTGTTCTGTACCACTCAGAGACAAAATTCCAACTTCTATAGAAACTAGAAGGTGTTTTCTATCCAATAATAACAATAATATGCATATTGTACGATCAAGAATTTAGCACGAGGCAGTTTAATTTGGAGACACAAATATGCTAATGCGGAACAGCACCCCCTATAGTTCCAAGAAGTTATTGAAGATTTATGTTAAAAATATCCTAAAGTTTGATTCTATACATCGTTTGACATGTTTCTACGGACTGTAACGGAACTTTTTGTCCGTACTTTCCGCTGGACTTGCACACGCTTCGTGAGTTTAGATTGTGTACTGAACGCGCGAACAACAAGGAGGAATTTGGACATAAATGATGGACATTATCGAACAAAACAAACATTTATTGTGGAACTGGGATTCCTGGGAGTGCATTCTGATGAAGATCATCAAAGGTAAGTGACTATTTATAATGCTATTTCTGACTTATGTTGAATCCAACATGGCGGATATCTCTTTGGGTTGATTTGTCGTCTGAGCGCCGTTCTCAGATTATTGCATGTTTGGCTTATTCCATAAATTGTTTTGAAATCTCACACAGCGGTTGCATTAAGGAGAAGTGAATCTAAATTTCCATGCATAACAGTTGTATCCTTTAGCAATGTTTATTATGAGTATTTCTGTAAATTGATGTGGCTCTCTGCAAAATCATCGGATGTTTTGGAACTACTGAACATAATGCTCTAATTTAAACTGAGATTTTTGGATATAAATATGAACTTTACCGAACAAAACATACATGTATTGTGTAACATGAAGACCTATGAGTGTCATCTGATGAAGATCATCAAAGGTCAGTGATTAATTTTATCTCTATTTCTGTTTTTTGTGACTCCTCTCTTTGGCTGGAAAAATGGCTGGGTTTTTCTGTGAATAGGCACTCACCTAGCATAATCGTTTGGTTTGCTTTCGTCCTAAAGCCTATTTGAAATCGGACACTGTGGCTGGATTTACAACAAGTGTATCTTTAAAATGGTGTAAAATACATGTACTGTATGTTTGAGGAATTTTAATTACGGGATTTCTGTTTTGAATTTGGCGCCCTGCAGTTTCACTGGCTGTTGACGAGGTGAGACGCTACCGTCCCACATACCCTAGAGAGGTTAAGCAGACCACCATAGTGCCTGTGCCCAAGAACACTAAGGTTACCTGCCTAAACGACTACCGACCAGTAGCACTCACGTCTGTAGCCATGAAGTGCTTTGAAAGGCTGGTCATGGGTCACATCAACACCATTATCCCAGAAACTCTAGACCACTCCAATTTGCATACCGCACCAACAGATCCACAGATCTCCTAAACATCTAGTCAAATGGCTACCCAAACTATTTGCATTGCACCCCCTCTCCCCCTGTTTACACCACTGCTACTCTCTGTCGTCATCTATGCATAGTCACTTTAATAACTCTACCTACATGTACATACAGTTGTTCCTCCTTTAAAGTTGTGTCATACTGCAGCACACCTTTCGGGCTGCTGCAGCATTCTATGACACGTTATTTAATTGTCAGCCATTTTTTACGTTAATGCAAGTTAGTGCTAGTTTGACCACCAGAGGGCATCTTTGAGAAGCTAAGAAGATAGTCTCCCATATTGGCATTCCTAGAGAATTTAAAACCTTTTTTGTAATAACGTAGTAAATGGGATTGATTTTAAGAAATGTGTCTTAATTAATTTGATTAATATTATGGTGTTTCTATTCTGAAAAAAACGAAAAACGAAACCCTCATGGTTTCAGTTAGGATGGAACGGAAAATATGGAGCTGTACCATGTGGAGGTCGGGAATAGGCTACAGCATAAGAGGATTGGAGAATTCTAAATTGTTTCCCTTCATTAGACAACTTTGTTCCAATATTTCTGTCAATCAGTAGTATTTATTCCCATACTAGTTCGTTATGATCCATAACTAAATCAACATCTGCATTTTGGATGAGTATTTTTATCATTATTTTTATTAACAAAAGCATAAAGATGCTGATGAAGAAATACAGTACTGTACAGTATATTCTTTTACATTTGGATAATAAAGCATTTCAAGCATTTTGAAGATATAAGCCACCTGCATTTGTTTATTAGTCTACTGTGTAGTCTGACAAGTAAACATAGCTTACAATACATACTGCAGTAAACATGGGAAAGTGTCTAATTCCCTACATAAGGGAGAGCAGGCTATGTCTGTACTAGAGAATGTGGGCACGTGGTAGAGCGGGGTTCAATTCCCCGACGGAGAGGAAGGTGTAGGCCACATATGTCAGAGTCAAGGCCCGCGGGCCACATCCGGCCCGCGAGAAGGTTTTTTACGGCCCCTGGGATGATCTTGATTTATTATTAGAACCGGCCCGCAGACCGCAGCAAGCCGGCAGCCCGCAGATCTTTTACACGCACCAATACTACATTTCCCACAATGCAACGGTGACGCACCGAGCAGTAGGCTGCTTCATTTCAATATTTATTGGCACAGCAGTCGTCAGCATCACATTAAAATTAACTTTAAAAAAGATACCCATCAAAAATGGCAAAACGGAAGGTGGACACTGAGAACCGGGGGTTTCAAACAAGGTGGGAGTCGGAGTATATGTTCACGGAGGTAGCTGGAAAACCTGTGTGTCTTCTGTGTGGAGAAAGTGTGGCGGTACTGAAAGAGTATAATCTGAGACGACATTATGAAACGAAACACGCGGACAAAAACAAGAATATGGACATGGAACAAAGGCTACAAAAGGCAGAGGAATTAAAACGAGGCCTCAAATCTCGACAGGCTCTGTTCAAAAAAGCCAAATCACAAGGCCAGGCTGCTGTCAAGGCCAGTTTTATTTTGGCAGAAGAGATCGCTAAATCAGCCCGGCCATTTACGGAGGGGGATTTCATCAAAAACTGCATGATTAAAGTTTGTGACGAAGTTTGCCCAGAAAAAAGGCAACTCTTTTTAAATGTGAGTCTGAGCAGAAACACCATTGCCGAGAGAGTAGACCAGTTGTCCATCAATCTAAAAGAGCAGCTTGTGAAAAAGGGAAAAGATTTCATTGCATATTCCTTGGCTGTGGATGAGAGCACCGACATTTCTGACATTGCCCAGTTGTCAATTTTCATCCGCGGAGTGGACTCCAGCCTAAGCGTGACAGAGGAGTTTTTGGCTTTACGTCCTATGCATGGCACAACTACGGGGCATGATTTGTATGAAGAGGTGTCAAGATGTGTAAATGAGATGGAGCTGCCTTGGGAAAAACTCGTGGGTTTGACAACCGACGGAGCACCTGCGATGTGTGGACACAGGAGCGGACTGGTGGCGAAGATACGGGAAAAGATGCAAGAGGAAAACGCGACAGGTGAGCTGACAGCTTATCATTGTATCATACACCAGGAAGCGTTGTGCGGTAAAGCCTTGAAAATGGAGCATGTAATGAGCATCATCACGCGCACAGTTAACTTTATCAGAGCCAAAGGTTTGAATCACCGCCAGTTCAAGGCATTTCTGACGGAGTTAGAAACGGAGCATGGTGATTTGCCTTATCACACAGAGGTGCGATGGCTAAGCCAGGGAAAGGTGCTTCAAAGATGTTTCGAGCTTCGTGAGGAGATTTGTCTGTTCTTGGACAGCAAAGGGAAAGACACAACACAACTCCGAGACGAAATGTTTCTGTGTGAAATGGCTTTTCTGTGTGACATTACGAGTCATCTGAATGCAATGAACTTGCAGCTGCAGGGTCGGGATCATGTCATCTCTGATATGTACAGTACAGTGAAGGCATTTAAAACCAAACTGACTCTGTGGGAGACGCAGATGCGGAAAGAAAATTTGAGCCACTTTCCCAGCTGCCAGACCATGAAAGAGAAGCTCTCTACCAGTGCGTTCCCGAGCGCACAGTTGGCTGATAAAATAGGTATGCTTGCCGCTGACTTTCGACGCCGATTTGCTGACTTTGAAGCACAAAAAAGCAGGTTGGAACTGCTCGGTAACCCATTTGCTGTTGACGTGGAAAGCTCACCACCAAACCTCCAAATGGAGTTGATTGACCTCCAATGCAATGATGCACTGAGGGCAAAATATGCGGCAGTGGCTGCTGCGGAGTTCGCCCGTTTCCTCCCCGACACAATGCCCCAGCTGCGCATCCAGGCTGCTCAAACGTTGTCTATGTTTGGCAGCACATACCTGTGTGAACAACTGTTTTCTTTGATGAACCTGAACAAAACATCACACAGAAGTCGACTTACTGCTGAACACCACTCAATTCTGAGGATTTCCTCAGCTCAGAGCCTTACCCCGAACATTGATGAACTTGTGGAAAAGATGGGACACCACCAAGTATCACCCTCAACCTCAAACAAGTGAACATTACTGTGCAATCACATATTTAGAGTTTTTACTCAGTTCAAGTTTAAAAGTTAAAGTTTAATATTTGTTTTCACTGCATGTTACTTCTCCTTAAACAAAGTGTTGTTTTTGATTAATAGATTTTTGCACTTTATTTTATTGTATTTCAATCCAATTATATTTTAAAAATATTTCAGTTGAGTGGATGATAGAAAATTGCTATTATAGTTTTTTTCTTTGAAGTAAATTTAGCCCACTTTTGCTAAAATAGAAAATATAGGCTACTGATGGTGCCTTGAATACCGGTTTCTTTCATTTAATGTTCATGTTATGGGGATTTTTATATAAAGGAAATTTGTCTTTTGTGTCTGTTGAAAATTAAAGATTACTGACAGAGCCATAAGAAAATATTGCTTTATTTATCTGATCATATTGGAATATATTTGTTAGGTTTTCAGTAGGTTCAATTAGGTTCACTAGACTATATGCGTCATTTAAAATTTTTTCAATGAACATTCGAACAGTCCGGCCCTCGGCTTGTAGCTAAATTTTTTATTTGGCCCTCCGTCCATTTGACTTTGACACCCCTGGTGTAGGCTGTCCTTGTACATCAGAATTTGTTCTTAACTGACTTGCCTAGTTAAATAAAGGTTATACTAAGAGCATAACATTTCTGCACCATCATTTTCTAATTCTAGTCTAACCAATTCCCAAATGGAGATTAAGTGAAAATAAAAATATCATTGATTTATTAATGCCACATGCTTGTCTCAGAGCAGTGCAAAATGGTGCTAAAATAGTTGTAGGCTTTTGCTTTAAATCCTATTGCTTCCAAATAGTTGTATGCTTTGGCTTCAAATACTATTGCTTCTAACTTCAATATGCTCTTTAAATAAATAAGACCTACACCACTTTAAACAGCACACTACTCAACACTAGTGAGACTCATTTCGCCTATGGTAAGCCTACAGTCTAAAAATATTTTTTTAAATGACGTGACTCTTCGCCAATAATTACATTTAGATGATTGGAGGACTAATATCTAAGGAGCATTTTTCGTTAGATATTCTCAGATATTCTCACAGATCCTAAGGGGCTTTTATATAATTTGAACTTAATTAATAATAATTGCTTTGTTTAAAAAGTAACAACATTTTGGAGATTTCGATTTTCATTTAACCTAGAGTGAGCGAGAAAAATGCAATTCTTGAACATGGGGTGAGACATTAATCATTAATTTGTATATAAAGCCAGTTTCTTATTTAGAATTATTTATTTCTGGATAAACCTAACTTGATTATTTAGCAGACATCACTTGCTTATATTCAGTCAACACATACACTACCATTCAAAAGTTTGGGGTCACTTAGAAATGTTTTTTGTTCATTAAAATAACATCCAATTGATCAGAAATACAGTATAGACATTGTTAATGTTGTAAATGACTATTATAGCTGGAAATGGCAGATTTCTTATGGAATATCTACATAGGCGTACAGAGGCCCATTATCAGCAACCATCATTCCTGTGTTCCAATGGCACGTTGTGTTAGCCTTTTAAAATGATAAACTTGGATTAGCTAATTGATCATTAGAAAACCCTTTTGCAATTGTGTTAGCACAGCTGAAAACTGTTGTTCTGATTAAAGAAGCAATAAAACTGTCCTTCTTTAGACTAGTTGAGTATCTGGAGCATCAGCATTTGTGTATTCGATTACAGGCTCAAAATGGCCAGAAACAAAGACATTTCTTCTGAAACTCGTCAGTCTATTTTTGTTCTGAAAAATTAAGGCCATTCCATGCGAGAAATTGTCAAGAAACTGAAGATCTCGTACAACGCATTGTACTACTCCCTTCACAGAACAGCGCAAACTGGCTCTAACCAGAATAGAAAGAGGAGTGGGAGGCCCCGGTGCACAACTGAGCAAGAGGACAAGTACAATAGAGTGTCTAGTTTGAGAAACAGACGCCTCACATGTCCTCAACTGGCAGATTCATTAAATAGTACCCGCAAAACACCAGTCGTAAACTCAACAGTCTGTTTCTCATACTAGACCCACCATGTATGTTCTAGAGCTCACAGGTGTGCCTGGCATGGAATGTGACTCCATCTCATTCCTCGCCCTTTTCAACGCGTCATTCTCCACCTGACTCTGCCAATGCCGCATGACTCTCCACAAATGCCGCCTGACTAGGCCGCTAATGAGAAGTGATTCTCCGCCAATGCCGCCCGGCTCTGGAACAATACATCACCTTTCACCCGTATCTCTGCCCTCAGAGAATGTTTCTCTTTCTGATGGTCTGCCTTCAATGACTCGATCTTGATCTTCAAAGTTTGAATCTCATCCATGAGCACTTTCATCAGATGATCAGAATGGTACCCCCCTAAGCCCCCATCGATTACAGTGGCCTATGATAGAAATGGTAGATCAATTAAGAATTAATATTGACTCCAACACACAAACGCTGAGTACACATTTTAAGAATCGAGCAAAACTAATCCCTTTCTTGGCAACAATGTGTTTCTTTATTTCTATGTTTTGTATTTCTATGTTTTGGCCGGGTATGGTTCTCAATCAGGGACAGCTGTCTATCGTTGTCTCTGATTGGGAATCATACTTAGGCAGCCTTTTTTCCTTTGGTGTTTGTGGGTAGTTGTCTTTGTTAGTGGCCTGTATAGCCCTAGTAAGCTTCACGTTCGTTTTTGTTGTTTCTTGTTTTGTTGGCGACATTAATAATAAAGGAAAATGTACGCTCACCACCCTGCACCTTGGTCCGATCATTTCGACGAGCGTGACATTTAGTTTTGGTGATCCTCTCAGCTCCGATTCATTTTTAAGTCCTCTGGTGGTAAAATTTTTGGCCAGTTGTATTTGTAAGTAGGCCTAATAAAAAAGTACTACTTCTATTAGGCTGTTAAGCCTCATAGCCTACCTCAGCCAGTTAAGTTATTTTAAGTTATTTTATATTGGTCTAGGCTCCAAAGAAATAGAATCCAATTAAGCCCTTGTTGTTGTTTGTAGTCAAGTCAAATTCAAATGAAGATTATTGTTGAACTGAATTGCTCGACTGGTGTAGGTTTTTTCCATCTGTTGGTGTGCAACACTTGCATAACAAGTTAGCTATATGTTCAGCACCAGCCACTGTTCACCTCCTATTGATTGTGCTGCGGTTGCCGCCAGTTGTTTTTTTATTTAATCTTTATTTAACTAGCAGGTCAGGTAAGAACAAATTCTCATTTACGATGACGGCCTACTCCGGTCAAACCCGGATGACGCTGGGCTAATTGTGCGCCGCCCTATGGCACTCCCAATCACAGTCGGATGTGTGTATTCGAACCAGGGACTTTTTTTTATTTTTTTTATTTCACCTTTATTTAACCAGGTAGGCTAGTTGAGAACAAGTTCTCATTTGCAACTGCGACCTGGCCAAGATAAAGCATAGCAGTGTGAACAGACAACAACACAGAGTTACACATGGAGTAAACAATAAACAAGTCAATAACATGGTAGAAAAAAAAGAGAATCTATATACAATGTGTGCAAAAGGCATGAGGTAGGCAATAAATCGAGTAATTACAATTTAGCAGATTAACAATGGAGTGATAAATCATCTGATGATCATGTGCAAGAAGAGATACTGGTGTGCAAAAGAGCAGAAAAGTAAATAAATAAAAGCAGTATGGGGGGTGAGGTAGGTAAATTGGGTGGGTAGTTTACAGATGGACTATGTACAGCTGCAGCGATCGGTTAGCTGCTCGGATAGCAGATTTTTAAAGTTGTTGAGGGAGATAAAAGTCTCCAACTTCAGAGATTTTTGCAATTCGTTCCAGTCGCAGGCAGCAGAGAACTGGAAGGAAAGGCGTCCAAATGAGGTTTTGGCTTTAGGGATGATCAGTGAGATACACCTGCTGGAGCGCGTGCTACGGGTGGGTGTAGCCATCGTGACCAGTGAACTGAGATAAGGCGGCACTTTACCTAGCATAGCCTTGTAGATGACCTGGAGCCAGTGGGTCTGACGACGAACATGTAGCGAGGGCCAGCCGACTAGGGCATACAGGTCGCAGTGGTGGGTCGTATAAGGTGCTTTAGTAACAAAACGGATGGCACTGTGATAAACTGCATCCAGTTTGCTGAGTAGAGTATTGGAAGCTATTTTGTAGATGACATCGCCGAAGTCGAGGATCGGTAGGATAGTCAGTTTTACTAGGGTAAGTTTGGCGACGTGAGTGAAGGAGGCTTTGTTGCGGAATAGAAGGCCGACTCTAGATTTGATTTTTGATTGGAGATGTTTGATATGAGTCTGGAAGGAGAGTTTGCAGTCTAGCCAGACACCTAGGTACTTATAGATGTCCACATATTCTAGGTCGGAACCGTCCAGGGTGGTGATGCTAGTCGGGCGTGCGGGTGCATTTGGTTTTACTAGCGTTTAAGAGCAGTTGGAGGCCACGGAAGGAGTGTTGTATGGCATTGAAGCTCGTTTGGAGGTTAGATAGCACAGTGTCCAAGGAAGGGCCGGAAGTATACAGAATGGTGTCGTCTGCATAGAGGTGGATCAGGGAATCGCCCGCAGCAAGAGCAACATCATTGATGTATACAGAGAAAAGAGTCGGCCCGAGAATTGAACCCTGTGGTACCCCCATAGAGACTGCCAGAGGACCGGACAACATGCCCTCCGATTTGACACACTGAACTCTGTCTGCAAAGTAGTTGGTGAACCAGGCAAGGCAGTCATTAGAAAAACCGAGGCTACTGAGTCTGCCGATAAGAATATGGTGATTGACAGAGTCGAAAGCCTTGGCCAGGTCGATGAAGACGGCTGCACAGTAATGTCTTTTATCGATGGCGGTTATGACATTGTTTAGTACCTTGAGCGTGGCTGAGGTGCACCCGTGACCGGCTCGGAAACCGGATTGCACAGCGGAGAAGGTACGGTGGGATTCGAGATGGTCAGTGAACTGTTTGTTGACTTGGCTTTCGAAGACCTTAGATAGGCAGGGCAGGATGGAAATAGGTCTGTAACAGTTTGGGTCCAGGGTGTCTCCCCCTTTGAAGAGGGGGATGACCGCGGCAGCTTTCCAATCCTTGGGGATCTCAGATGATACGAAGGAGAGGTTGAACAGGCTGGTAATAGGGGGTGCGACAATGGCGGCGGACAGTTTCAGAAATAGGGGGTCCAGATTGTCAAGCCCAGCTGATTTGTATGGGTCCAGGTTTTCCAGCTCTTTCAGAACATCTGCTATCTGGATATGGGTAAAGGAGAAGCTGGGGAGGCTTGGGCGAGTAGCAGCGGGGGGGGCAGGGCTGTTGGCCAAGGTTGGAGTCGCCAGGAGGAAGGCATGGCCAGCCGTTGAGAAATGTTTGTTGAAGTTTTCGATTATCACGGACTTATCAGACTGTAGCAATGCCTCTTGCAATGAGATGCCTTAGACCGCTGCGCCACTCAGGAGCCATGACACACACACACACACACACGCACACGCACACACACACACACACAGTTGAAGTCGTAAGTTTACATACACCTTAGCCAAGTACATTTAAACTTCCCCCACAACATGATCCCCCGTGCTTCACGGTTGGGAATGTGTTCTTCGGCTTGCAAGCCTCCACCTTTTTCCTCCAAACATAACGATGGTCATTGTGGCCAAACAGTTCTGTTTTTGTTTCATCAGACCAGAGGACATTTCTCCAAAAAGTGCGATCTTTGTCCCCATGTGCAGTTGCAAACCGTAGTCTGGCTTTTTTATGGCGGTTTTGTAGCAGTGGCTTCTTCCTTGCTGAGCGGCCTTTCAGGTTATGTCGATATAGGACTCGTTTTACTGTGAATATAGATACTTTTGTACCCGTTTCCTCCAGCATCTTCACAAGGTCCTTTGCTGTTGTTCTGGGATTGATTTCCACTTTTCACACCAAAGTGAGTTCATCTCTAGGAGACGGAACGTGTCTCTTTTCTGAGTGATATGACAGCTGTGTGGTCCCATGGTGTTTAAACTTGCGTACTATTGTTTGTACAGATGAACGTGGTACCTTCATGCGTTTGGAAATTGCTCCCAAGGATGAACCAGACTTGTTGAGGTCTACAATTATTTTCTGAGGTCTTGACTGATTTCTTTTGATTTTCCCATGATGTCAAGCAAAGAGGCACTGAGTTTGAAGGTAGGCCTTGAAATACATCCACATGTACGCTTCCAATTGACTCAAATGATGTCAATTAGCCTATCTGAAGCTTCAAAAGTCATGACATCATTTTCTGGAATTTTCCAAGCTGTCTAAAGGCACAGTCAACTTAGTGTATGTAAACTTCTAACCCACTGGAATTGTGATACAGTGAATTATAAGTGAAATAATCTGTCTGTAAACAATTGTTGGAAAAATGACTTGTGTACTGCACAAAGTAGATGTCCTCACCGACTTGCCAAAACTATATTTTGTTAACAAGAACTTTGTGGAGTGGTTGAACAACGAGTTTTAATGACTCCGACCTAAGTGTATGTAAACTTCGGACTTCAACTGTATATATATTTTTTTCTTTCTTCAGTACATTAACCGTGTGTAGGTCGATATGTGTGTAGGTAGATTTGGAAAGGTAGATACAAATGATTTGTTGCAAGTTGGGGAGGGGGGGGGGGGGGTTCACACCTAGTTCGGCTATTAGACAATTCTGTAGTAAAGGTTCAATAGTCTATTGTTCAGTTAATCGCCCATCCTAGAAATGTTGTTAGCATAATTCACAGCCTGCTACGCTTGTGAAAAACGACTAATAATACTTTTCCCCCTTGCCACTTGTTAAAGATTCCAATTCCAATTGATAGTGTTTTTAGCCACAATCTGCCCCAACCCCAATTTATACATTTGAGCACAGTCGATAGCGTGCTGGACTTCGGGCTAGAATGTTGAGGGTTTGAAACCTGCTCCTTGCTTGTTTCATTACATTATTATGCTGGTCTCAGAGCAAATAGCCTGGATTGTTACTCCCATCTCGTTCCTCGCACTCTTCCACGCGTCATTCTCCGCCTGAGTGGCTCGCTTGTGGGCGTGCTGGCAGGATATGGCAGCACCTTCAGTTGTGCGTGAAGATTTCAGCATGGCAAGTTTGTACGAATGTCTGGTTATTCACAGGGAAATATAGTAATATGCTCTGAACCGCTCTGGTGACAAACAAACTTTGCTGCCCTGTTTTCAATCGTCTACATGGCTGGGAGAACCTCCTCTGTCACGCCCTGACCTTAGTTCCTTGTTTATGTCTCTATTTTGGTTTGGTCAGGGCGTGAGTTGGGGTGGGCATTCTATGTTTTGTTCTATGTTTTGTATTTCTATGTGTTTGGCCTGGTATGGTTCCCAATCAGAGGCAGCTGTCAATCGTTGTCTCTGATTGAGAACCATACTTAGGTAGCCTGTTTCCCACCTGTGTTTGTGGGTAGTTGTTTTCTGTTTAGTGTAGTGCACCTTGCAGAACTGTTCGTTTGTCATTTTGTTGTTTTTGTTCAAGTGTTAGTATTTATGAAAAGTTAATATGGACACTTACCACGCTGCACCTTGGTCCTCTTCTCCTTCTCCCGACGACAATCGTTACATCCTCAGATTAATGCAGATGAGGGGAGTTAGATATGCATAGGATGTGTAGTGTACTGTTTTTTTTCTGTGTATATGACTTACAAATAAGCCTTTACTTAAATCATGTTTCTAGTCTATTGCATAGTTACAATGTGTAATCATTGATGTCCCAAGAGCAGGAGTGGTAAACACTGTTGAAGTGTATAATTGTAATACATACATGCAGACACAGCATCATTCAAAGAATGGAGTTTGATACACCTGGTATTGGATATGACTGAAAAAAAACTTGCTAAATAGTGATTTTTGTAAATTAACTTTATGACCAAAAAATATGCACAATCGTTTGTCTTTACATTAACTAACATATTCCTCTCAATTGTACATTTTTAGCTTGACTCGTTATGAAGTTACAATGACTTACATTTGCTCTCACCGTAATGTTTTGTCGGCCATCTTTGCTGAAGAAAGTCACCAGTGATGGGTGGCATAACGTCAAATTTGGCATTTGAACCACTCGATATGATTGGTCATATAAAAACCTTGGGACCCAAATGCATAATGAGTGCTCTAACTCCCCCTTGCGGCGGTCTGGAGCAATGAAGCCGTGAAGCTGGGTACTTCTAAGTCCCGCGGTGTAAGCTCGCAACTTTGAAAGGAAGAACAACCCTGTATATATATATAGTCTCGCTATTGTTACTTTACTGCTGCTCTTAAATTACTCGTTACTTTTATCTCTTATTCTTTCCATATTTTTTGGAAACTGCATTGTTGGTTAGGGGCTCGTAAGTAAACACATTCGGCTCATGTTACTAATCAAATTTGATTTGATATGTATTCATGGACTGAATGCAAAAAGTTTTCAGTTGGTGGTAGAGATATACTAATATGGGAATAATTATAATTGACTATGTAAAAAGTATTTACTTCTATATATTTTACATGTCTTGTGTACTTTGGTGGCTTGGGTAGCACTTTATTTTAAGGAATACATATTAGGCACTAATTTGTAGATTATACTGTAAGTAGCTGGCAGCTATATGCCTATAAAAAGTGATTGGGTCACTTTTATTAACCTGTTGGGGATGGGGGCGCTGTTTAGACTATTTATGCTAATGTGGCTAATTTTTTAAACGGCTTCCCACAAAATCCTTGATCGTACAATATGCATATTATTATTATTATTGGATAGAAAACAGTGTATAGTTTCTATAGGAGTTGAAATTTTGTCTCTAAGTGGAACAGAGCCCATTCTACAGCAATTTCCCTGACATGGAGTCAGATTTGAGAAACGTTGGCCACTTTTCTGAAGTCATTTAAACGGGCACTGTCGTTGCTATGACTATACGGACACTTCTTACGTCTTCCCCTGGATGCCTTTACGTGATGACGATTCCAACGGGCTCGATTGCTCGTTCACAGGCACTACAAATGAAAAAAACCTTTAGCTAGCAAGTCTTTTCTTGCTGCGTAACGCGCGTGGAAGACACCGACCCTCTCCTGTTCCAAGCGTTAGTTTAGCCTGTTATATTTCTCCGGTCATCTTTTCACTCGTTATAGGAGTTACAAACATCACAAAGTAGTTAATTTAAAGCGTTTTATAGCAATTTATATCCGTTTAGTGCGATTTTGGGACATTTATTTTTGCAACGATGTGAAAAGTTGGTCACGCTTTTCAGTTCATCCCGAACGTAGTTGACATTTCCACATGGCAAGAGGACAGCTTTCCACCAAAAGACGATTTCTCCCAAGAAAGGATCCTTTGCCCAAGATACTGATGGAAGAACAGCTCAAGGTAGGACATTTTTATTATGATAAATCGTGTTTCTGTCGAAACATTTTAGTGGCTTAGGACGCCATGTTTTTTGACGTAGCTTCGCTTGGCGCAAACTGTATTGAAAAGTAAGGATAAATTAAAAAATGTAATAACGCAATTGTATTAAGAATTAAATTGTCTATCAATCCCTGTCCACCCTATATTTTTTAGTCACGTTTATGAGTATTTATGTATAAGAGTAGATCACTGTCTAAGTGGCGCAAGGACGTTTTCTTTACCAGCTTGTCTACATTTCACATTGTCTAACCATGATTTTGGTGGCTAAATATAAACATTTTCGATCAAACTGTATATGCATGTTGTAATGTGATGTTACAGGAGTGTCATCGGAAGAATTCTGAGAAGGTTAGTGAAAAAATTAATATCTTTTGGCGATGTTGACTTTTATCGCTCACTTTGGCTAGAATCAATGCTGGGCTGCTAATTGCTATGTGCTAAGCTAATATAACGATTTATTGTGTTTTCGCTGTAAGACACTTAGAAAATCTGAAATATTGTCTGTATTCACAGGATCTGTGTCTTTCGATTCGTGTATGCTGTGTATTTTTACGAAATGTTTGATGATTAGTAGTTAGGTAAACACGTTGCTCATTGTAATTATTCTAGTCCATTTGTGATGGTGGGTGCAATTGTAAACTATGCCATATACCTGAAATATGCACTTTTTTCTAACAAAACCTATCCCATACCATAAATATGTTATCAGACTGTCATCTAATGAGTTTTTTTGTTGGTTAGGGGCTATAAATATCTTAGTTTAGCCGAATTGGTGATGGCTACTGGTGTTGGTGGACAAATAAAAGATGGTGGAATATGCTAATGTGTTTTTTAGGTAATAGATGTACATCTTTACATATTGTGTCTTCCCTGTAAAACATTTTAAAAATCGGAAATGTTGACTGGATTCATAAGATCTGTGTCTTTCATTAGCTGTATTGGACTTTAATGTGTGAAAGTTAAATATTTTAAAAAAATATTTTTTTTGAATTTCGCGGCACTGGTTTTTCAGTGGGGGGGGGGGGGGGAGTGCCGCTAGCGCCACGCTGATCCTAGACAGGTTAACTAAGTTTACATCTGTCCTTCCACACAAGGTTGTACATGCTTAGAAAAAAAAGTACAAAATAAAAAAAATGAATTTTAAAGGGTTCTTCGGCTGTCCCCATAGGAAAAAACTATTTTTGGTTGCAGGTAGAACCCTTTTGGTTCCAAGTAAAACCCTTTTGGGTTCCATGTAGAACCTTTTCCACAGAGGGTTCTTCATGGAACCCAAAAGGGTTATACCTGGAACCAAAAAGTGTTTTGGGGAGGGCCAAAGAACACTTTTGGAACCCTTTTTTCTAACATGCTGACCACACTGTGAGCATTGCAAAATATGTACACATATATGTTATTCAATCATTTAATCTAAACTGTTCGCGCGTCTCTGGGTAGCCAGGCGCTAAAATATAACTATTTTTGACGCTTGACTTGCTGCAAGTTCCACCTCTTCTATCTCCTCATTGGTTTTTAGGAGCATATAACCACTTGGGTGATTGAAAGATGAACTGAGTTCCACAATAGAGTTCAGTGGTGGTGGTAATGCACCTTAAAGTTGCTTGCCAACCAACATATAAAGTCCACAGGAGACTGAAGGAGAGATTACTAGAAACTATGATTTTGTGTGACTCAGAAAAGGTCAAAGTTCTACAAAGATCCATAAAAAAAAGGACATTGTGCATTTCAGGTAGCAACCTGGCAATGTACTGGTCTCTAGAGATTTCAATTCCTGCCATTTACCATTACCATTGCAGCCACGCTCCACGTTTTTCTGGTCTCGTAGAGTCTATGACGTCCGGTTCAACACCGTCTGCCTGCTTGGTCTAAAGTACATTTCGTTAGGAGGGGTTTTATGCAGTTTGGCAAAAGGGGACGTTCCATAACGCTGACATAATGTCTGTGCTGACATGGGTGTGGTCACTGATTGGGTCGAACTTTTATATGAAAAACAATTCTCATTTAAAAAGCTGACATTACATGTCATGTCATCTTCTCACAAAGAGATGTATATTTAATCCTATGAATTCCACAACATTTGGATGTTAACCTGACAACTGGGAAATATACACATTCAGAGACACAGTTTTGGTGTTATACTGTCCTTAATGAGATCCCAAAACAACAACTGATCTGACATAATTGTTCTTTAAGTACCCACGGACTATTCCATCAGTTTGGATTTCAAAATTATTGTTTCATTATCCAATCGTGGATGTCACAGTACTACAAAATTTCTCTCTGCTGTAACAAAGCAAGGACTTTTTTAACTTCCATTTCTGCAGAGTGGGAGAGAGAGAGTTCCTGCAGGTATTTCCGACCTTCATAAAACGGCCAACTTCACCCCTCTCCCCCTCTGCGGGAGAGAGAGGGCGCTGTAGAGTGGACCCACTTTAACCTGATCCTTCACAACTTCACAGGAGAGTCATGACAGTGTGTACTATCTGTTGTGCCCCCACTCACTCACTCAGTATATTAGCCTTTCTTAGTGCTGGTTTTATTGGGACCACAGACAGGCATACTGGCTTTCTCACTCTCTCTCACACACACACACGCACGCACACACACGCACATGTGTGGGACCCTGGGTTTGGACTAAAGTGCAGGTTCCCGGAATGTAGACCTGTGTAATAAAGTGCAGAACATAATAATATACAATTAAATAAAAACTGGCCTAAAAAATATTTCGTCAAAATAAAAACATCTCACTTCTACCAGAACTTCTAAACTCTGTCTCTTATCAGAGCAACATAGCGGAGACTATCAGGTATATACTATACTTGATCTGTAATGGGAGCAAATGGCCTCTTGCTTTCATATCCTCTATCACCTTCTTGTTCTCTGGTGTTACATGGCCAGCGCAACACTTTGTGAATGCAAGCAGTGTTTCTATCCATGGGTCGAACACCAGGGTGCTGTAGATGTTCTTGTACATGGGTTTGGCGATCGGTATTGTGGCTGTGATGGTGCCTCTATCCACGTTGTTGTAATGGAAAGCCTCAGACATGGTGCGGAACTTCTCGGTCTTCAGGACTTTATGGTACCTGCGGATCACCACTTCAAGACCTTTTGACTGCACGTAAGAAAAACAGATGGGGAAAAAAATGAAGTGTATGTGTGTAAACTAAAAAACAATAGCTCATTAAAGGGATAGTTAAAGTATTTTTGCAGCCCCTTAATCTACTCCACAGAGTGAGATGGACATGTGTGTTCCATTTGATGTATTTTTTATGCGGCCTGTATGTTAGAAAGTTAGAGGTCGTTTCGCGAGCTAATGCTAACTAGCTTAGTGCAAAGACTGAAAGTTAATCTGACCCTGGGGAAGTAAATATAGGGCTTCATTGCCAAAATTAGAATTTGAGCTCAGAGCCGTTTTGTTTTGATAGGGTTAATGTACTTAATGTCCCTCACCAGGTGGCTGTTTTCCTTCCTCAGTCCCCTTCAACTGTTCCCGCAGGAAGTGGCACTCTGTCTCGAGTTCTTTTAATTATTCTTTCCTGCCACTTTAGCTTTCCCTCCAAAAACTCTACCTTAGACACTGAACCTGCAACAAAAGACACAGTTTCAATGTAGGCTGTATTAAACTGATTTCTCACAAGTAATGGCACAGCATAGTAGAGAGTTGTTTTACTACAAATAATGCAAACAATGGTTAGAATTATCATGTTCATCTCATGAACAGCCAACACGTATGAATTTGCGAGTGGTTACAACTAACAAGCCTTATCCCTCAGTTTAATTGGCATAAATCCCACACAAATACCAGGTTGTCCAAGACTGCTGGTACCCGGTTAAGACAGGCAATCTTTTCCTTTCATAGGTATGCTGGGACCTGTAATACATCACAAGCACACAATTGATCATTAAACATTTCAATACTTCAGAGTCCAATTTTCTTGGAAACCTGATTTAACAGGTTAATCTAGTTAGCTAGTAGAACAGCATACATACCAGCATCCTAGTCCTCTTTGGTCTTCGGCTGTCTTATCCTCTGGACTCTGCATGGGCATCTTTCGCTTGCATCTACGTATAGGCTGCATAAAGAGACCAAATCCCATCAGTGTTACTAGCTACCTTCAAAGATTGGCGAACGAAATCCAAATATTAAATATGAAAGAAATTTGCTAGCTAGCTACAGGTCAGTTTTGGATGTCTTAGCTACCTCAACAACACTGATCTGGAGCAATACACATGAATTACCACCACATACATGTAAACCATGCAAATACGAGAACCTAGCAGGCTAGATAATTAGCTCACATGCTACATTTATTGATGGCTTTCAAACTAGCTAACTTGCTAGCTAGTTCACTTTCAAGACGTAAGACTTTCCTCAGAGTTGTTGCTGTTCTCTGATTGGATAAGAATTTGTAAACTGTTTCTACTCGGGATCCTTGGGACATCCCTACCCCCATTGAAGTCGACATTTAAAATGGTTAGGGTTAGGTAAGGGTTAAGATTAGGGTAATGTTAGGGTTTAGGGTAGGGACGTCCCAAGGATTCTGGATCGCATGAACCGTTCCTACGACCATTCCTATCGTTCCTACTCCATCCACATCAGACACGATCCAGGCACGCAGATTGAAATATCAAAACATATCAATTTGTGGACAGGTCAAAACATATTTATCATTCATGGACAATTAGCTAGCTAGCTTGCTGTGCTAGCAATTTTGTCCTGGGATATAAACATTGGGTTGTTATTTTAGCTGAAATGCACAAGGTCCTTTTTTCTGGATCATTGTAGAATTTTGACCGGTTCTGAGACAAAATCGTCTGTTCTCTACTCTGGCAATTAATCCACAGATAATAAGGGGAAACCTAGTTAGTTTCTAGTAATCTCTCCTCCTGTCCCGAAGCCACTCCTGTGTTGTCTTGGCTGTGTGAATTGGGTAGGTGTCCTGTTGGAAGGCGAACCTTCGCCCAAGTCTGAGTACTCTGGAGCAGGTTCATTAAGGATCTCTCTCTACTTTGCTCTGTTCATCTTTGCCTCGATTCTGACTAGTCTCCCAGTCCTTGCTATTGAAAAAAATCTCCACAGCATGATGCTGCCACCACCGTGCTTCACCGTAGGGATGGTGCCAGGTTTCCTCCAGACGTAACACTTGGCATTCAGGACAAAAAGTTCAATCTTGGTTTCATCAGACCAGAGAATCTTGTTTCTCATGGTCTGAGAGTCTTTTAGGTGCCTTTCAAAAACTCCAAGTTTTGTCATGTGTCTTTTACAGAGGAGTGGCTTCCGTCTGGTCGCTCTACCATAAAGGCATGGTTGGTGGAGTGCTGCAGAGATGGTTGTCCTTCTGGACATCTCCACAGAGGAACTCTGGAGCTCTGTCAGTGACCATCGGGTTTTTGGTCACCTCCCTGACCCAGGCCCCCGATTGCTCAGTTTGGCATGGTGGCCTGCTCTAGGAAGAGTCTTGGTGGATCCAAACTTCTTCCATGTAAGAATGATGGAGGCCACTGTGTTCTTCGGGACCTTCAATGCAAATGTTTAAATGTTTCGGTACCCTTCCCAAGATCTGTATTTTGACACAATCCTGTCTCGGAGCTCTACGGACAATTCCTTCGACCTCATAGCTTGATTTTTGCTCTGACATGCACTTTCAACTGTGGGACCTTATATAGACAGGTGTGTGCCTTTCCAAATAATGTCCAACCAATTGAATTTACCACAGGTGGACTCCAATTAAGTTATAGAAACATCTCAAGGATGGTCAATGTAAACAGGATGAACCTGAGTTCAATTTCAAGTCTCATAGCAAAGGGTCTGAATGCGTATGTTAATAACGTATTTCTGTTTTCCATTTTTTATAAATAAATCATTTAAAACCCATTTAAAACCCTTTTATTGTTGTCATTATGGGGTACTGTGTTCAGATTGATGAGAAAAAAAATTAAGAATTGAATCAATTTAAGAATAAGGTTGTAACGTTACAAAATGTGGGAAAAGGGAAGGGGTCTGAATGCTTTTCCCGAATGCACTGTATAAGTCAGTCAGGGTTAATTCAAACAAATTAGGCAATAAGAGTGTTTGTTTTGTTTTCCTAATTTGAGGTAAAATAACGATTGGCCGTATCAAAGTAGATACAGTAAGAGAACAGAATTCCTATGAGATAGTTTCTATCATATTTGCATCGTCACTAAATTATCACAATTCATCTAACATCAACACCTGATACGGTTAGATTGTTTTTTTTAACTATCTTTTTTTGAAATAACTGCAGACTGCATTGGCGCCTAGAAAATGACTTGTCCAAATACGAGGTGTAACTGGGGAAATGACCACCAACAACACATCTGATGGGCAGAACGAGAGCTGAGAAAGGTTCCAGACTATGTACCCAGTTCTCTCTCTCTCTCTCTCTCTCTCTGCCCCTCACTCCCTCTTTTTCTGGTTATTAAGGTGAGGCTGTTGCGGCTAGGGGCATTACGGAATTGCTGATTACAGTCATAATCCGATACAAATGAGTAGGTTGCCCCTGACTGTTAATTGGTAGAATGTAATAAAGCGAGGCAATATTTGGGCCCCTAATTGTGTGTTTACTCCACTATTTATTGGAAAATTTCCTCCCGGGGTCGGTGTTGATGAGATGAGATGTGTTCTTAGTGGCCTGTGCTCCTGGCATGTCATTAATATTGCTTTATAACGGGCTTTCGACGCGAGCGAAGGGCGAGTCGCACAGCCGTGATATTCGCAGGCAGAGGCGTTACTGTTATTGAGTTGAGCAGTGCCACAAAGCAAGATTCGAGAACGCAGGAATGCAACGACAGGTAGAGGGCCTAACTTCCAGGGTGATTTTTCAAAAGAAAGCAAAACAAAAAGGTGTGTGTATAGGCTATGCTAGAACACTAGCATCCCACGCTATCGGTGTTGTCTGTCCATGTTTACACAGTCATCCCAAGAACCCAATTTAGATTTGTCTGACTGTCCACACTGGGTTTTACATGTCAGTAGTTATTGTAAGGTGGTTTCTGTAAAACTATGCTTCACACCAGGATGTAAATATTACACCCATTGTTCTGAGTGACTAGGATTTGAATATCGCACACAGTGAATGTCCGTGGCATTACCACATTGTTGTATGTAATCATCACACCCATTGTATTTTAATATCACAGCAGGATGTAAACATCACACCCCACTGTTTTGATTGTAGTATTGTGGATGTGAGCAGGGGTCCTAGTGTCTGTGTGCAGACATGTTTTGAAAGGTGTTGTGTCCGGACATGCGATGTCATGGTGACGTCTGTGCATGACGCCTATACCCCATTGTCCAAATTCCTTAACCAGTGAGAATACTTGAAGTTGTGATGGGATAATCAGAAGGGGGGGGGTTGTGTGTCTGTGTGCATTGGTGGGGAGGGACTGGTGATTTGGGTCTGGACAGTTCTACTCTAAAAATTCTTAGTTGCCAAATCTTGTGAATTATGAGGTGGCGGGACTTTACACCAGGATGTAAATATCACAGCTACTGTTCTGAATGGTTTTGATATGTAGGTACATCAAATTAAAATCTTGTTAAAAATCAAAGACTCACAGCTAGAGCCACCTTCCTGATTTACTGGAGAGATAAGGGCTTGTTTATGCGAACCCTCTTTCTTCAGGCATTGGTTTGACTTTAACTAGGCTAGTACTGACAGGGAGCTAAGACTTCTGTTCTTTCAGGTGGGGCCTACATGTATAAATGTGGCAGTAATAGACAAGGGGGTGTATATGGGTAACATGTACAGTTGAAGTCCGAAGTTTACATACACTTAGGTTGGAGTCATTAAAGCTTGTTTTTCAACCACTCCACAAATGTCTAATTAACAAACTATAGTTTTGGCAAGTCGGTTAGGACATCTACTTTGTGCATGATACAAGTAATGTTTCCAACAATTGTTTACAGATAGATTATTTCACTTATAATTCACTGTATCACAATTCCAGTGGGTCAAAAGTTTACATTCACTAAGTTGACTGTGCCTTTAAACAGCTTGAAAAAAATCCAGAAAATTATGGATTTAGAAGCTTCTAAAAGGCTAATTGACTTCAATTGGAGGTATATATTTTCTTACATTTTCTGCAATGCTGCAAAATAGTTAGCCTACGAAACCACTTTCTACCAAATGTGTCCTTCACTGACACAATTTTTGCAATTCTAAATTCTCCAGAACTCCAAGGGAGGCGTGACAACGATGTGATTTTGGAGGTATGGCAACGCAAGACTATGGTGCACCTCCCAGGCCTGGAAGTTCATATTGGAAAAAGTATGAATAGAGCTGATAAGCTGTTAGTAGATATGTTTTTTTGAAACAACCACCCTTTCAATCCCTCTTCAGATATGCAAAATATCCAAAGTATGCTAATTCATGGTGATATCATTGCTAGCATCGGAAATAGTTTTTATTTCATTTTGTATATACTGTAATTTAGTTGGAATGAGACTACCCACCAGTAAAAATTATGGGCTATTCTGTTTCAAATCTCTGCCTCTGTTTGAACGTGCCTATTCCAGATGTTGGGAGGGGCAAATTGCTTGGATACTCTCCACCCTCTTTTAGGCTTTCATAACACAACAGAAAGTCCTAAATGCATGTTAATTGGCTTTTGTTAAGGAATGGAGGTAGTAAAGTGTTGTTAAACATAGTTACAGTACATAGACAGGACACCGGATGAATGACAACAGAGACAAAAAAAACACACTTTGTATGAAACTCGTCCAAAAAAGTGAAGAAGAGTTTTGACAGACAAAAATGGACAATGATGTACACCAGTGGAGAGGCGCTATAGGCGGGCAGGCTCATTGTAATGGCTGGAATGGAGTAAATGGAACGGAGTCAAACATGGTTTCCATATGTTTGATGTGTTGGATCCGTTTCTTGTATTCCATTCCAGCCAGTACAATGAGCCCGTCCTCCTATAGCTCCCTCCCACCAGCCTCCTGTGATGTACCCTTATGCCAAATCTTTTCAGCCTCCTGAGGGTGAAGAGGCGTTGTTGTGCCCTCTTCACGACTTTGCTGGTGTGCATGGACCATGATAGATCCTTAGTCATGTGGACATTGAGGAACTTGAAGCTGTCGACCTGCTCCACTACAGCCCATCGATGTGAATGGGGCCGTGCTTGGCTCTCCGCTTCCTGTAGTCCACGATCAGCTTCTTTGTTTTGCTGACATTAAGGCAGAGGTTTTTGTCCTGGCACCACACTGCCAGGTCTCTGATCTCCTCCCTATAGGCTGTCTCATCATCGTCAGTGATCAGGCCTACTACCGTTGTGTCGTTGGCAAATTTGATGATGGTGTTGGAGTCGTGTGTGGCCATACAGTCGTGGGTGAACAGGGAATACAGGAGGGGACTCATCGTTTGATCTTTGGTTTCACATGTGTCACGAACCGGCTCAAAGCCCGTAACAAAAGGGAGACAACGTGGAGATAAGGAGTAACAAAATATATTTATTAAATAAAGTAACCTAAATGCAATTAACAATGGTGTGTGTAATCAGTAATCAGTAGTGTAAGTGAGTGTTTTGGCATGCATGAATGTGATAATGCAGGGTATTGAAAGGTGCTAAAACAAACAGCCAAAAAGGCACAAAAAAACCCACAACAAAATCTATCAAGGTGTCTGCATGGAGAGAGTCTCTCCTATGAATGGGGAAATGGTGCATTTATCCTATGCCAGTGGGCCCAGGTGTTTCCCATGTAGCTGACGACCCTCCCAACTCCGCCCACCGACATCCTAATAAGGAAACAAGAACAAAGAGAGAATACGGCAGACAGAGTGGGAGGGTCGTCACACATGTGTGGAGATAGAGAGGCAACACTCACTAGTGTAAATGACCCAGGGGTGTGATTGTCTGCATCATTTCCAACTTTACAAAAACAGTTGTAAAGTTTTTTACAATGTTCCCTGCACATGTACACTGAGTATATAAAACATTACGAACACCTGCTCTTTCCATGACATATACTGATTTGGTGACAGGATTTCTGAGTCTTGAAACAATTGAGATATGGATTGTGTATGTGTGCCAATCAGAGGGTGAATGTCCAAGACAAAATATTTAAGTGCCTTTGAACTGGGTATTGTAATAAGTGCCAGGCACACCAGTTTCTCGCTCAACAATTTCCCATGTGTATCAAGAATGGTCCACCACCCAAAGGACATCCAGCCAACTTGACACAATTGTGGGAAGCATTGGAGTCAACATGGGCCAGCATCCCTGTAGAATGCTTTCGACACCTTGTAGAGTCCATGCCCCAACAAATTGAGGCTGTTCTGAGGGCAAGGGGTTTCCTTTCCCATCCACCCACCCCTTTTGCTTTGGCTAGAAAACTTAAGCACATATGACAGGCAGACATTATGGGCCTTACTCAAGTTAAAACCTGTTAAGGCTAGGGGGTGCTGTTGTCACTATTTATGGAAATCGTGTAATTTTTGAAACGGCTTCCTACAAAATTCTTGATCGTACAATATGCATATTATTATTAGTATTGGATAGAAAACAGTCTATAGTTTCTATAGGCGTTGAAATTTTGTCTCTAAGTGGAACAGAACTCATTCTACAGCAATTTCCTTGACATGGAGTCAGATTTCACACATTTTGGCCCCTGTTCTGGAGTCAGTTTTAAGGCCACTGTTATTCCTATGAGTATACGGACACTGCTTACGTCTTCCCCTGGATGCCTTTACGTGATGACGCTTTGAATGGTATCGATTGCCCAATCACAGCCACTATAAATGAAAAAATCCTGTAGGTAGGAACTCTTTTCTTGGTGCGTCATGCGCGCGGAGGATACCGACCTACTGTTTTTCCAAGCATTAGTGTAGCCAGTTATATTTCTCCGGTCATATTTTTACTCGTTATATGAGTTAAAAACATCATAAGGTAGTTAATTTAAAGCGTTTTATAGCAATTTATATCCGTTAGTGCGATTTTGGGACATTTATTTCTGAGCCACTGTGAATCTCTGGGCACCGTTCTAGTTCATGCCGAACGCAATGTGCATTTCTGCATGGCAAGAGGACAGCTTTCGACCAAAAGACGATTAGACCCAAGAAAGGATTCTTTGACCAAGATTCTGATGGAAGAACAGCTCAAAGTAGGAACAATTTATTATGATAAATCGTGTTTCTGTCGAAAAATGTTAGTGGCTTAGGACGCCATTTTTTTTGACGTAGCTTCGCTTGGCGCAAACTGTATTGAAAAGTAAGGATAATTTAAAAAATGTAATTCCGCGATTGTATTAAGAATTTAATTGTCTATCAATCGCTGTCCACCCTATATTTTTTAGTCACGTTTATGAGTATTTATGTATGCGACTAGATCACTGTCTAATATGGCGCACGACATTTTCTGACCAGCTGGGCTACTTTTCTCATTGTCTAACCATGATTTTGGTGGCTAAATATGCACATTTTCGAACAAACTGTATATGTATGTTGTAATGTGATGTTACAGGAGTGTCATCTGAAGAATTCTGAGAAGGTTAGTGAAAAAATTTATATATTTTGGCGATGTTTACGTTATCGCTCTCTTTGGCTAGAATCAATGCTGGGGTAATGTTTGCACATGTGCTATGCTAATATAACGATTTATTGTGTTTTCGCTGTAAGACACTTAGAAAATCTGAAATATTGTCTGTATTCACAGGATCTGTGTCTTTCGATTAGTGTATGCTGTGTATTTTTACGAAATGTTTGATGATTAGTAGTTAGGTAAACACGTTGCTCATTGTAATTATTCTAGTCCATTTGTGACGGTGGGTGCAATTGTAAACTATGACATCTACCTGAAATATGCACATTTTTCTAACAAAACCTATCCTATACCATAAATATGTTATCAGACTGTCATCTGAGGAGGTTTTTTCTTGGTTGGTGGCTATCAATATCTTAGTTTAGCCGAATTGGTGATAGCTACTGGTGTTGGTGGACAAAGAAAAAATGGTGGATTATGCTAATGTGTTTAGCTAATAGATTTACATCTTTACATATTGTGTCTTCCCTGTAAAACATTTTAAAAATCGGACATGTTGGCTGGATTCACAAGATCTGTGTCTTTCATTAGCTGTATTGGACTTTAATGTGTGAAAGTTAAATATTAAATTTTTTTTTTTTTTTTGAATTTCGCGGCTCTGCCTTTTCAGTGGGGGTGGGGGGGGTGTGCCGCTAGCGGCACCCCGGGGCTAGACAGGTTAACCTGTTAAATTAATTTCTGTTATGATGACAATTGGATCTTAGTTGTATACCGACTCAAGTTAGAAAGCTGTGATTTGATTGAGAGGCTTCAATGGGGTGCAACAGCATCAATAGATAGATGAATCCTTCTGTATAGAATATCCATCTCACTAAGAACTTTGATGCTTCTCTCTGGTTCCCATGTTAGCTTCCATACACACTTGGAATGAAAGCCTACATACCATCAGCTCTTTCTGGCTCTTTCTGGCCCTTTCTGGCTCTTTCTGGCCCTACTTTTATGGACCTCTCTCTCCACAGAAGCCCTTGTGTCCTTCTGCTCCTCTTCTGACCTTCGTCACCCTTCTGTCCTGCCACTGCCCTCTCCACCACCTCCTCTCTCTACTGCTCCTAGCCCCTCCTACCTCTCTGCTCTTCTCTTGCCCTTCTTCATCCTGTTTAAATTAGAGCAGTATTTGTTCATGTTTGTTTTTGTTTTACACTTGAATATTGTCTTTTTTCGAGTGTATGAATCTACAACTGTGTGTATTTCCCCAGTGCCAAAAAAAAATGACTTTTTGAAATTTAACTTATTTGGAGGTTTATAGTAATCGGGAATCTAGTTAGGGGTTTTGATTAAATAGGTACTATATTTGTGATTTTGTCCACTCAAAAAACCTTCAGATGATAAAATGGTTCTTAGTAGAAAACTTAAAATACCCTCCTCCATTCCAGTTTGACTGACAGCTGGAGCGCGAGGGTCGCACGTCTGTAGCCTCGATCTCTCTTGCCCCTCTCTCTTCAACTCGCAATCTCCGGCTCAAAGAGAGCTGCAAGCGGCTGCTCACTACAACTCAGATGTTCCTGGAGCTTGCCAATAACGTCTTCGTGGCTTGTTTTTGCATTTGCACATCATGTTTACCTCGACATCACCAGCCACTTACTGTTTCATGTCAGGCCGTTGCGCGCCGATCGCTCGTTAAGCGCTAACCGTATAGTGAATGAGTGGCTCCTTCAGACCCACCCGTCACATCCCGAGATACTTTCTCTTCTACTTCTGGTTCAAACAAAGTCCACTTTTTGCTGCCTCTTATCTACTCCTCCACAGGAGGTGCTGCATTGTTTATCATTGTTATTCTCCCTCTCTTAAAGCAAAACATGTAATTGGTGGCAAAAGGCCAGAGAGTCCCCTTCCTCGCCGGCTCGGGGAATAAGGCCATTCCCACCTCTCATTTTTATTTCTACGGTTCCTGCTCGTGACAAGCGCTCGGGCAATGTTTTATCTTTCGTAAATGTTCTATAATTTATCATTATCAGATCCAATTATGGGCCACCAAAGCATAATGACATATTGCTGGGTTGGCTCCGAGCAAAATAAATAAGAAAGGCCGCCGCAGATATGCTCTCCCCCTTTTCTTTCTCTCTCTTCCTCTGATTAACAAAGTTAATTAAATTAGTGCATAAAACACATTCATAAAGGGGGCACGACTTTAATTATTACCGGCAGTGTGCAGTCCGAGCGCAATAAAGCGACTGGAACATGAGGACTTAATTAGAAGTGCTGCCATATTTACGGCTGCCCACCCGTCCTGGTGTCACCTGAGATTTGTTAGATTGCAGCTCAATTGGAAAAGAAAAAGATGGGAAATAGAGAAGCTTTGATTCGGCAATTACTTGGTCGGCTTTCATTACATCAGACTTTAATTTGACGGAATATTTCTGCCCCCGCCGTCACCTTCGGGCTCTTTGAAATGTGGCTGGACGCCAAGTGAACAGAGACTAGGGGAGATACCATTCTCTCGCATGGGTAAATCACATGGGCTTTGTCCCTGGATCGTCTATTCAAGTCTACGCTGACAAGACACTGGCTACCCAAAGCTAAGTAAGAATTGACCTATTACTTTTACCTTAGGAGGTATTTGTTGGGGGGTTTATTTAAAAAGAAAATGGGGGAGGGTTAGATCAGCTTTACTAGTGCAGATAGATTGTAGATTGTCTGCATCTTTTCCAATCCCCCATATATGTTTTTGAATATACAGTGCCTACGGAAAGTATTCAGAACCCTTGACTTTTTCCACATTGTAAATTATTCTAAAATTGATTAAATTGTTTTCCCCCCTCATCAATACCACATAATAACAAAGCAAAAAACGTTTTTTTAGAAATGTAGCAAATTTATAAGAAATAAAAACTGAAATATCACATTTACATAAGTATTCAGACCATTTACTCAGTACTTTGTTGAAGCACCTTTGGCAGCGATTACAGCCTCGAGTCTTCTTGGGTATGATACAAGCTACAAGCTTGGCATACCGAGTGGCGCAGCGGACTAAGGCACTGCATCTCAGTGCAAGAGGTGTCATTGTAATCCTTGGTTCGAATCCAGGCTGCATCACAACAATTTGTTCTTAACAGACTTGCCTAGTTAAATAAAGGTTAAATAAAAAAACATTTGCGGAGTGTCTCCCAGTCTTCAAGCTCTGACAGGTTGGATGGGGAGTGTTGCTGCACAGCTATTTTCAGGTCTCTCCAGAGATGTTCGATAGAGTTCAAGTCCGGGCTCCGGCTGAGCCACTCATTCAGAGACTTGTCCCGTAGCCACTCCTGCATTGTCTTGGCTGTGTGCTTAGGGTCGATGTCCTGTTGAAGGTGAACATTCGCCCCTGTCTGAGGTCCTGAGTGCTCCAGAGCAGATTTTCTTCTTTGCTCTGTTCATTTTTGGCTCTATCCTGACAAGTCTCCCAGTTACTGCCACTGAAAAACATCCCCACAGCATGATGTTGCCACCACCATGCTTCACTATAGGGATGGTGCCAGGTTTCCTCTAGAAGTGACGCTTGGCATTCAGTCCAAAGAGTTCAATCTTGGTTTCATCAGACCAGAGAATCTTGTTTCTCATGGTCTGAGAGTCTTTAGGTGCCTTTCGGCATACTCATAGCAGGCTGTCATGTGCCCTTTACTGAGGAGGGGCGTCTGTCTGTCCACTCTACCATAAAAGCCTAATTGGTGGAGTGCTGCAGAGATGGTTGTCCTTCTGGAAGGTTATCCCAGCTCCACAGAGGAACTCTAGAGCTCTGTTAGAGTGAGCATCGGGTTCTTGGTCGCCTCCCTGACCAAGGCCCTTCTCCCCCGATTATTCAGTTTTGCCGGGCGGCCAGCTCTAGGAAGAGACTTGGTGGTTGCAAACCTCGTCTATTCAAGAATGATTGTGGCCACTGTGTTCTTGGCCACCTTCAATGCTGCAGAAATGTTTTGGTACCCTTCCCCAGAAGTGTGCCTGGACACAATGCTGTTTCGGAGCTCTACGGACAATTCTTTCGACCTCGTGGCTTGGTTTTTGCTCTGACATGTACTGTCAGTTGTGGGACCTTTATATAGACAGGTGTGTGCCTTTCCAAATCATGCCCAATCAATTGAATTTACCACAGGTGGACTCCAATCAAGTTGTAGAAACATCTCAAGGATGACCTATGGAAAAATGCACCTGAACTCAATTTTGAGTCCATAGCAAAGGGTCTGAATATTTATGTAAATAAGGTGTTTCTGTTTTTTGTTGTTAACACATTTGCAACATGTTTTCACTTTGTCATTATGTGGTATTGTGTGTATATTACTGAGGAAATTGTTTTATTTCATCGATTTTAGAATAAGGCTGTAACGTAACAAAATGTGGAAAATATACAGTACCAGTCAAAAGTAATGGCACCTACTCATTCAAGGGTTTTTCTTTATTTTTACAATTTTATACATTATAGAATAATAGTGATGACATAAACTATGAAATTACACATATGGAATCATGTAGCAACCAAAAACGTGTTAAACAAATCTAGACTGTTGGAAAAGCATTCAAGGTGAAGCTGGCTGAGAGAATGTGCAAAGCTGTCATCAAGCCGAAGGGTGGCTACTTTGAAGAATCTAAAATATAATATAAATTTTTGGTTACTACATGATTCCATATGTGTTATTTCATAGTTTTGATGTCTTCGCAGCAACATTTGCAGAGCTGGGATTGTTGTATTCCCCATATATTTAACATTCTATTGGTTGCTCGATTTTTCTTTTTACCCCCCCTTTTCTCCCCAATTTTGATCTTGTCTCATCACTGCAACTCCCCAATGGGCTCTGGAAGCAAAGGTCAAGTCATGCATCCTCCAAAACATGACCCGCCCACTTAATCCGGAAGCCAGCCGCACCAATGTGTCAGAGGAAACACTGTTCACCTGACGACCGAGGTCAGCCTGCAGGCGCCCGTCCCGCCACAAGGAGTTACTAATGTGCAATGAGCCAAGTAAAGCCCCCCATGCCAAACCCCCCCCAACCCCCCCCCCCCCATCCCGGACTACCCTGGGTCAATTGTGCGCCGCCGTATGGTTCTCCCGATTATTGGCAGATTTCAAATTTGGTGGTGAGATCAAGAGCCCAGTGCATTGTATGTTTCCTGTAATAACCTTGTCTGTTTGGAAAGCAAAATCCTCAGTCATGTCAGAAGAGTGGGTGGCACATAGCCTGGTCCCAGATCTCTTTGTGCTGTAGCCAACACTTATGGTTGTTGGCAGCAGTGTAGTTGAGGGTAAATACAGGTAACTGTATTTATGCAACTTTTAAATTTTGCGCAAGCGTTTACCTTGCCTGGCTACACATACACATCATTTCTCCAGCCGAACACCGCGCCCACTAACATTTCTTCTCCACGATCAGTCTGGATTTGCTTCCTCCCTGATGATTTCTCGAATGCGAACACATTAAAACTGTTCTGACTGATTCCAGAAACCGATGCGTTGGACCACGACTCATGAATCACATTTTTTTGACACCAGCACAAATGACTTATAGGATAGTAAGTTCAGACTGATGAATCGAGTGATCGATAGAGCAGAGGAATTCAATTCAGGATGAGTCGTCAGGCAAACGTTTACCCTCCTATTGCGGGAAGATGCATTGAAAAGATAGGGAGAAGTCAGGCGCAGGAGAGCAGACATAGGTAGCAAACGGAGCCCTTTATTGACGTGAACAAAACACGGTACTAAGAAAACGAAACACACACAGGTTACAATAACCCGGCGCAAACCAGCCTGGAGTACACATACATTTCCGTAAGACAATTCCACACACAGACATGGGGGGAAACAGAGGGTTATATGCAAGACGAGTAATGAGGGAATGCAAACCAGGTGTGTGGGAAAACAAGACAAAACAAATGGAAAATGAAAGGTGGATCGGCGATGGCTAGAAGACTGGTGACGTCGGCCGCCGAACGCCGCCCGATCAAGGAGATGGACCGACCTCGGCGGAAGTCGTGACAGGAGCGTTACATTACTCACCATGAATGGGGATGAGCATTTACCCACTGATCTTTAACACTACGTCACTAGTTGTTGTAGATGGCAAGTCAGCATTAACAGATCTGGGACCAGGCTAGGTGCTATATGTCCTCAGGAGGAGAACTCAGAAGAGAGGGATTACAAACTTCAAGTGAAATTTCACCCTTTTGCAACATCAAATTTTACTAACAATTTACTAAAACACAAATTTCCAATGTGCCAAAATGTGCCAAAATGTGCCTGCTCATAGTTGTTTAAAATCACATGATGCACACTAGAGGATGTCATTAGTGACAGACATCAGAAACACTTACAGTGCATTCAGAAAGTATTCACACGCTTTAACCTTTTCCACATTTTGTTGTGTTACAGCCTGAATTCAACATGGATTAAATTGCAATTTTGTGTCACTGGCGTAAACACAATACCCCATAATGTCAAAGTGGAATTATGTTTGTCGATTCTTTTTACAAAATTTCAACCACTTTGTTATGACAAGCCTAAATAAGTTCAGGAGTGACTAAATAATTTGCTTAACAAGTCACATAATAAGCTGCATGGGCTACAAAAATTGTGCTTAACATGATTTTTGAGTGACTACCACATCTTTATACTCCACACATACAATTATCTGTAAGGTCCCAGAGTCGAGGAGGGAATTTCAAACACAGATTCAACCATAAAGACCAGGGAGGTTTTCTAATGCCTCGCAAAGAATTTGGTAGATGGGTAAAAAAACAACAGACATTTTAATATCTGACATTGAATATACACCAAGTCACTACAATGATACAGGCATCTTTCCAATCTCACTTGCCTGAGAGGAAGGAAAGCCCTCAGAGATTTCACCATGAGGCCAATGGGGACTTTAAAATAGTTACAGAATTGAATGACTGTGATAGGAGAAAGCTGAGGAAGGGTCAACAACATTGTAATTACTCCACAATACTAACATAATTGATATAGTGAAAGAAGGAAGCCTGTACAAAATAAAAATATTCCAAAACATGCATCATGTTTGCAAGGCACTGCAAACATTTTGGCAAAGTAATTAACTTTTTGTCCTGAATACAAACTGTGGGGCAGAGCAACACAACACATTACTGAGTACCACTGTCCATACTTTCAAGCATAGTGGTGGCCGCATCATGTTTATGGGTATGCTTGTAATTGTTAAGGACTGGGGAGTTTTTCAGAATAAAAACTAAACAGAAGGGAGCTGATTAGAGTCTGTTCAGTCTGCTTTCAGCAGTTGAATAACCTAAAACACAAGGCCAAATGTACACTGGAGTTGCTTGCAAAGATGACATTGAATGATCCTGAGTGGCCTAGTTACAGTTTTGACAATCTATGGCAAGACTGGAAAATGACTGTCTAGCAATGATCAACAACCAACTTGACAGAGCTGTAAGATTTTCTTAAAGAATACTGTCCAAATATTGTACAATCCAGGTGTGCAAATCTCAATCAACTTACCCAGAAAGACTCACAGCTGTAATCGCTGCCAAAGGTGCTTCAACAAAGTATTGAATCAGGGGTGTGAATACTTATGTAAATTAGATATTTTTGTATTTCATTTTCACTAAATAAATACAAAATAATCTAAAAACATGTTTTCACTTTGTCATGGGTATTGTGTGTAGATCGGTGAGAAAATAAATAAATGTAATCCATTCTGAATTCAGTGTAACGAACGTCGTCGGGAGAAGGAGAAGAGGACCAATCAATCAATCAACTGAACACTGAACAAAACAACAAAAACGACAAACGAACAGTTCTGTAAGGTGACGACACACAAAACAGAAGACAACTACCCACAAACACAGGTGGGAACAGGATACCTAAGTATGGTTCTCAATCAGAGACAACGATAGACAGCTGCCTCTGATTGGGAACCATACCAGGCCAAACACATAGAAATACAAGACAAGGACAACATAGAACACCAGACATAGAATGCCCACCCAAACTCACGCCCTGACCAACCAAAATAGAGACATAAAAAGGATCTCTATGGTCAGGGCGTGACATTCAGGCTAACACAACAAAATGTGGAATATGTCAAAGGGTATGAATACTTTTTGAAGTCACTGTATCTTCTTCTATCCATTTGACTACAAAATGTAGAAACCCATACACATCACATAGACATTTTAATGTTAGAGTAGGGCTGGAGGTGATGAATTTGAGGTTGGAAAAGGGTGGAGCTTCCCTTCCACTTTCTCTTATGGCTTGGAATCATGGAATGCATCCCAATAATACCTCCTTTCTCCCGAAGAGTGCACTTTATCACCACTACCCTCAAATCTAAACACATTGAATTGGTGGACGCATGGGCAAGCGGGAGTTTCCACCATATTACCTACAGTACCAGTCAAAAGTTTGGACACACCTACTCATTCCAGAGTTTTTCTTTATTTATACTATTTTCTACCGAGCTGTCTGCATGGTCTTGCCCCTCCACCCCTATGCCGGCATATCATACTCAATGGAAAGCACCTCCAGGATAACAAATCAAACTTTGTGTCACATGCGCTGAATACAACAAGTTTAGACCTTACCGTGAAATGCTTACTTACAAGCCCTTTTAGGGCTAGGGCCAGCATCCTGAATTTCCGGATGACTGACGTGCCCGAAGTAAACTGCCTGTTACTCAGGCCCAGAAGCTAGGATATAGATAGAATTGGTAGCATTGGATTGAAAACCCTCTGAAGTTTCTAAAACTGTTAAAATAATGTCTGTGAGTATAACAAAACTGATATGGCAGGTGAACAAACGAGGAAAATCCATCCAGAATGTTTTTTTTAAAGGACTTTATCGAACAAAACAAACATTCTTTGTGTAGCTGGGACCCTTGGGATTGCAAACAGAGGAAGATCTTCAAAGGTAAGTGATTTATTTTATCGCTATTTATGATTTTTGTGAAGTCGGTGCTGATTGAAAAAGTATTTTGATGTGGGGCGCTGTCCTCAGATAATGATATGCTCTTGCCCTAAAGCTTTTTTGGAATCTGAAAACGCAGTTGGATTAACAAGAAGTTAAGCTTTTAAATGATGTAAGCCACTTGTATGTTCATGAATGTTTAATATTCTCTGCAGGTCCAACTTGTTGAAAAACCGGGCCCGCAGAGTTGTTCAAACGAGGCCGGCACCAATGGGAGAGGGTAGCGGTACTTCGCTGTGATGGAATTCAGATTTCTGTATTTGATGCACGGGCGCAACCCTGTCAGAGAGCCTCCTGGATGTACTCCCCCATATCCTTCGTGTCAACCACCGACAGAGGGTAGATGCGGACATGCAGAGCCTGTAAGCAAGTCGATGGCACAGTCACAATGAGCAGGAAGACAGGTGGCGCAGGTCTTAGAAAAAACCTCACGAAGATTTTGGTATTCCTCCGGGATGTTTGGCTGAAGGGCAACCACAAGACTCTAAACCAACGTGGAACCACAGGGAAAGGGTAAGCAGGTCTTTCAGCATTCGGGTGCCCAGTCTGGGATTTTCATCCTCGGTCATGAGACGTTGAAGCCATGGGAGGCCGAGGTTGATCATGTGTACGGGTTCACTCATGAGGAAGGGAAGGCTTTCTTTATGTATGGATTCCACGGTGACGTTGACTGGTGCTGTGATGTGTGTGATTGTCCCGGATCCCAGGGGTTGACTATCCAGTGCTTGAACAGGACAAGGAGAGGAGAGCGGGTATGAGGTGATGTTAAGGGAGGAGGCGAGGGTCTGGTCAATAAAATTCCCGTTCCACCGGAGTCCACTAGAGCTGCAGAAACAAAACATGAAGGACAGCCAGCCAGTGAAATCATTACTAGGAAAGGTTATTGGAAAGTGATAATGATGGAATACTCAAACCTAACCCACATGGCTGTCCCTCTGTTTCTGTGGACCCCCGGTTAGAACGTAACGGGCACTGTTGAAGCTGGTACCCCTCCTGTCCGCAATAAGGACAGAGCCCCAGCTGTCTACAACAGCATCACTCGGCCACGGAGAGACGTGTGGCCCCCACCTCCATGGGTTCAGGCTCAGACTCAGAGTGATCAACGGAGGAGGGAGAGAGGCGATGGGGGTACTGACGCTCCCGAAGAAGGTTATCCAGACGGATGGTGATCGCGATTAGGGTGTCCAAAGATAGGTTGTCATCTCTGAACGCCAACTCCATATGGACCTCTTCTGAATGAGCTCCGGCTCATTCCATCCACTGGATGCTGCCACTGTCCAAAAGATGAGTGAGTACTCCGCCGTGATCTGGCCATCCTGCCGTAGTTGGAGTAAACACTCACCCCCCCTCTCTGCCCTCTGGTGGATGGTCGAAGATCCCCCTGAACCCCTCATAAGAACCCAGCTCTTTCTCTCCTCTCTCCCAGACGGCCGTGGCTCACTCCAACGCCCGTCCAGTTAGCAGAGAAATAACCATGGCAAGCTTGGACCTCTTGATGGTGGGGGCTCTCATCTGATGAGTGAAATAGAGGGAGCACTGGAGTAGGAAGCCACAGCATTTCAATGGAGTCCTGTCATATTTGTCCGGGAGGGACAATCGGGCATCGCTGACCAGGACGGACTGCTGGATGGGCTGGGATACTGGCTTGCTGGATCGACTTGTGTTAAAGAATCCTCAGCTGTCTGAATATGACACCTCTTAAATAACACGGATGACCTCATCCATAGCCGTCCCCAAATGAGCCAGCTATTAATGAAGTAGGTGTCCTTGTTCGCCGACTATCTGGGAGATATATGGAAAGCATATTTCACTTAACTGTGTCAGATAAGCCACATGCTACCGTGTGAATAGAGCTACTGTAGCCTATCTGGGCAGGCCGCAAACCTGTTCCCAACTTTCCCATTTTTTCTGATGGCCAATTAGGAATGGATTACACATGTTAAGGTACATATTTATGACTAACACACAGTTAACAAATCATGATTTCCTCCATGACTGAGTACAAAGCTGGGGCAGAATGAAGATTTACGCCAACGCGTCAGCTATATTTCATAATGGCCGCCGAGACACAATAACTCTGATTTAGTTCCCCACCTAAATCAGAGAATGAATGCTGTGAGATCACTTATCACGCCACGTATCCATCTCCCCTTGCAAACAAGCTGCTGAATAGACACAATAAGTGCTAAGTGGTGCTAAACCCAAAGAGTCACTGATTTGTTGTTTTGGCAGCCTGTGCCGGGGAAAGTCATAATGAATGAGAGCGGGAGAAGGAAAGCACAGCAGGGGAGAGCAGGGGAAAGGATCACAGCTATTATCTCAAATTATCATTAGCATCTGCTTGGTAAGAATAGTGCCCCTCATCAGTGTAGTTCCTTTCATTTTGATCATTGCGGATGATGCGGGTGTTTTGGTATGTGTGTGTGAATGGAGGAGGGTGGGCTAATGAAAGGGCTGAGGCTTTCTTGTATGAAGTAGATACTGTAAAAGTTGAGAGAGCAGGTATTACACTTATGGGGCCATGGAATTGATACAAAATAAGGTGTCTACAACTTAATCTGGGCTACTTTGTTTTCAAAACAGTGAGCTGTATGTCAATCCTGATGACATAGGCCATCATCACTGTTTGTTGTGTGACTAACAGCCAAAGCATTTGTAGAGTTGTTGCCTCTCTATCTATACCACATTTGATAGTATGTGTACACAAGTAGCCTTGAGCTGGAATAACGAGTGTCAATCAGAGATGCATCGGGTCCCATTTTTACAGTCTTTGGTATGATTCAGCTGGGGATTAAACTCCAAACCTTTCAATCCCAGGGCAGACACTCTAACCACAAGACCACTAAAATGGTGTATACAACATGCCATAATGTAAAACCGAAGTTCACAAACAGTGGTTTTATGGTGTCATGATTCTATCACAGATGTAGATAGATCTAACAATATTATTTTAAAAAGCTTACCATGGTAATATTGCACTCAAATGAGGGGACTATGTGTGGACTTGGAATCATCTATCCGAATTATCCAGTTTTTTTATTGACGTACCAAGACACAAATACACAACTGAAGAGGAATACAACGGAAAAAGACAAAATGAAGTCAATTAATACAATAGTTAGTCCATGCCTGAGATACATGGTACTTTACAGACTGTCGAAACACACTATATGGAGAGTCGAGGAGACTGAGTAGTTAGTTGTGTTTGCGCTGTCAGCGTCCATCCATGATGTCACCTGGTCTGAGACCTAGAAGTAGTTGTTTCCCTTGCTCCGTTTTTTGAAAAAAATAATGGTTGGGAACAGAAGATTGCTGGTTAAAGCCCAGTGAAGGGCAGATATAATTGACACTTTTACACCTGTACATGTCATATGACTTTACAGGAATGATTGGGCTGACAAGAGTGTAGTTAGGGGGTGAGTTTAGAGGGATTAGAAAGCCCCCACTGAACTTGAGGTGAAGAGACCATCCAAGGGCATGAGACAATGAGAGATTGCATGCCAATCAAAGCAAGAGATTGAGGATGCAAATGGTTGGTATTACACTTTTTCAATCCGTATACACCCTGACTATCAGATTCTGAGGACTTGATCTCCTCCCTCACGATGCCAGAGCTGGAGGACTTTCTTACAGGCAGCAAGAAGGCGCTATATGCCCTGGTAGTTAAAACTTCTTAGGGATAGGGGGCGACATTTTCACTTTTGGATGAATTGGTGCCCAAATTAAACAGCCTCGTACTCTGTCCTAGATCATATGATATGCATATTATTATTACTATTGGATAGAAAACACTGAAGTTTATAAAACTGTTTGAATTATATCTGTGAGTAAAACAGAACTCATATGGCAGGCAAACATCCAAACAGGAAGTGAAAATTCTGAAATGGGTCGCTATGAAAGGCATCGCCTATTCAATTCTCCTATATTTATGGATCTGTATGCACTTCATACGCCTTCCACTAGATGTCAACAGGCAGTAGAACGTGGAATGAAGCGTATAGCTTGATGTGGGACCGGATAAGAGCCAATGGAGTGACTGGTCAGGCATATTGCCAGTTCTTGGCCACGCACACTACGCATGTGATGTCCTTGTCTGCAATGCGTTAGATAGACATGAAGAAATGCTCCGTCTGGGACGTTATTGGATATATATGAGAAAAACATCCTGAAGATTGATTCTCAACTGAGTTTGACCAGTGTTATTCGATTTGTAATATCACTTTTTGAAGTTTTCGTTCATTAGCATAAAGTTCGATGGACACGTGAACTACACATGCTAGCCAAACTTGCTAATTTGACAGAAGTAATGGACATTATAAAACCAAAAAAACTATATATTGTGGAACTAGGATTCCTGGCACTGCATTCTGATGAAAGATCATCAAAGGTAAGGGAATATTTATGATGTCATTTCGTATTTCTGTTGACTCAAACATGGCGGAGAATGGCTGAGCGCTGTCTCAGATTATTGCATGCTGTGCTTTTTACTAAAGTTATTTTTTAAATCTAACACAGCGGTTGCATTAACCTGTTTGGGCTCAAGGGGCAGTATTGAGTAGCCAGATAAAAGGTGCCCATTTCAAAAAGGCCTCGTACTCAATTATTGCTTGTACAATATGCATATTATTATTACTATTGGATAGGAAACACTCTCTAGTTTCTAAAACCGTTTGAATTATATCTGTGGGTGAAACAGAACTGGATTTAGAGCAATTTTCCTATGTGTATGTCAGAATGCAGAATTTTGCTGGCTGTTCTGAAACCTGTTTATTAATTTGCCTGTCCTCTATTGGTTGAGATGCACTGCATACGCCTTCCACTGGGTGTCAGCGAATAGGGAGAGTTGAAATGGAGTTTCTACGTAGGTCCCAAAGGTTATAAATTGCTTGGAACCGAAGTGTCCCATCTTTCCACTCTTCGCTCTGACGCAGGGAGGGTCTTGCCATGTCATTTTAGAAACTCCCGTATTAGCTCCTAGATATATCCGGCTCTGTTTTTATTTGATATAGGTGTTGAAGACATCGTAATGTTGTTATTTTAAACCAAATTATATCAGTTTATGTCAGTATATTGCGATTTTCGGGTATTTATTTTCGTGACGTTTTAGGAAGTTGGGTATCTCTGGCCCACATGGCTATTGTTTACTGCTAATTGCAACGTTGAAGACGACTTTCTCCAGCCTAGCAACGATTCTTTTGGACAAAGGACACATTTCCCAAGCATCTGATGGGAGTTCATCGAAAAGTAAGAACTATTTATGCTGATAATTCATTGTTCTGTTGAAAAATGTCAAATGCATAAATGCATAAATGCATATTTATATCTTGATTTGGTCGAATTTGTGATAGCTACTGATGTAGTAAAAAACTGATGGAGTAAAAATAGTGGTGTCTTTTGCTAACGTGGTTAGCTAATAGATGTACATATTGTTTCTTCCCTGCAAAACATTTTAAAAATCGGACATGTTGGCTTGATTCACAAGATGTGTACCTTTCATCTGGTGTCTTGAACTTGTTAATGTGTGAAAGTTAAATATTTAAAAAATATAGCTTTTGAATTTCGCGCCCTGCACTTTGAGCTGGCTGTTGTCATAAGTGTACCGACGTCGGGCTTGCACGCCAAACAGGTTAAGAACCAGTGTATCTTTAATTATACACTGCTCCAAAAAATGAAGGGAACACTAAAATAACACATCCTAGATCTGAATGAATGAAATATTCTTATTAAATACTTTTTTCTTTACATGGTTGAATGTGCTGACAACAAAATCACACAAAAATTATCAATGGAAATCAAATTTATCAACCCATGGAGGTCTGGATTTGGAGTCACACTCAAAATTAAAGTGGAAAACCACACTACAGGCTGATCCAACTTTGATGTAAAGTCCTTAAAACAAGTCAAAATGAGGCTCAGTAGTGTGTGTGGCCTCCACGTGCCTGTATGACCTCCCTACAACGCCTGGGCATGCACCTGATGAGCCAACTCCTGGACAGTCTGTGGTGCAATGTGGCGTTGGTGGATGGAGCGAGACATGATGTCCCAGATGTGCTCAATTGGATTCAGGTCTGGGGAACAGGCGGGCCAGTCCATAGCATCAATGACTTCCTCTTGCAGGAACTGCTGACACACTCCAGCCACATGAGGTCTAGCATTTTCTTGCATTAGGTGGAACCCAGGGCCAACCGCACCAGCATATGGTCTCACCCAGGGCCAACCGCACCAGCATATGGTCTCACAAGGGGTCTGAGGATCTCATCTCGGTACCTAATGGCAGTCAGGCTACCTCTGGCGAGCACATGGAGGGCTGTGCGGCCCCCCAAAGAAATGCCACACCATGACTGACCCACCGCCAAACCGGTCATGCTGGAGGATGTTGCAGGCAGCAGAACGTTCTCCACGGCGTCTCCAGACTCTGTCACGTCGTCACGTGCTCAGTGGGACTGATTAAGATGTGCAAACAAAGCACATGTTTATTTTCATTCTTCTAGGCCTAATGGAATGTCCGCTAACAAGTTATTTTTCGGGTATCTCTCCGTTTGAAATTCTTTCTGAGGCAGGTGCCTTGGGCGTTAGTATAAAGATTCCAGGATCCGGTTCTTAAGTAGAGGTCAATGTAGGCCTAATAATGCTAAAAATAATGCTTAAATAAATCGACTGGTCTTTACTGTATGCTGCACATTTTCACATAAAAAAAAAATGGTCAGGACATTAACCATGTGTGTTCGCTTGTTTTGTACTGTTCTGTAGTTTCGACCCAATGATTAATCTGAAAAACAAAGAACTTCGCGTCCTGCAGGCCCAGGCATGGATCATAGCTGGAGAGACATTCAACAATGTCTGGAGAGACATTCAATAATGAATCAACTGTGGCCCTTGAGCAATTTGCTCAAAGATGAACTGGTGAAGGCCATCAAGATGTTTCGGCTAGAGAAATTGATGATACAACAATGCAACAAATACATTGATCATCTCAGCAAGGTTTAATCTGTGGTCGTGGAGCTGGGTGGAAGTGCGACTAAAATATAGTTTATATAAACATCTGCATTTGAATGTCTTTTTTCTCGTAATTTTATTTTATTAACAAAAGCATAAAGATGTTGCTGAATAAATATGGTTCTGCTATTTTGAGTTAGAAATGTAACACTTTAGAGTAAGTGTAACGGCTTTCTTCCTGGGATGAAGGAGAGGACCAAAATGCAGCGCAGTTAGTGTTCAACATGTTTAATTAAACAATAAACAATGAACATTAACAAATAACAAAATAACAAACGTGAAAGCCGAGACAGTCCTATCTGGTGCAGAACACAAACACAGAGACAGGAAACAACCACCCACAATCCCCAACACAAAACAAGCCACCTATATATGATTCTCAATCAGGGACAACGATTGACAGCTGTCTCTGATTGAGAACCATATTAGGCTGAACACAGAAACAGACGAACTAGACACAAAACATAGAATACCCACCCCAACTCACGCCCTGACCAACTAAACACATACAAAACAACAGAAAACAGGTCAGGAACGTGACAGTAAGCATCGAATACATTGCATGTTGAGGGATTTTTGTTAATAAAAAGTCTATTGTCCTGCTATTAGAAAACATTTGCATGATGAGCTACACCTGCTACAGTTGTGAAAAATAAATGTTTGAAAACCTGTTTTCAAAATGCCTCCAGTTGTCCATCACCACTGTAAATAAAAACACAGCATCTTGTTTACATTCTTTATTGTGTCACACATCATTTGTATCTACCTTTCCAATTACTTTTAGGGATTCAAGATTTACAAATGTGCGCATTTAATTATTAGTTACATTGCTTAGATCGAATGTGCAGACTTTTTTTCTTTAAAGGATTGTTTTATGTAGGATTTTTGACCAGTTGCAAATGTAAGTAGGCCTAATAAAGCCTTATAGCCTACATCAGCCAGTTAAGTTATTTCATATAGGTCTAGGATCCAAAGAAATAGACTCCAATTAAGCGCTCATTCGTCATTGGAACAATTCGATATGATTGATCGTATAAAATCTTGGAACCCAAATGCATAATGAGTGCTCTATCTCCCCCTTGTGGTGGTCTGGCGCAATGAAGCCATGACGCTGGGTACTTCTAAGTCCCGCCGTGTAAGCTCACACCTTTTAAGGAGGAACCACTGTACCGATTGCCTGATGTCTTGAACCTGCCTGACTCTGATTTGGATTACGACTCTTTGCCTGCCTCGACTTACCTTTTGCCTGCCCCTTGTACTATCTGCCTCTTGTGTCTGCATCTGGGTCTTAGCCTGATCCGTGATAACAGTCTTGCCGCTTCCCATACATATAGAACAACACCTCGTGCTATTACTTGAAACTGCTTCAGGATTGCTGGGTCACCTGCGGGACGGTTGAGCTAACGTAGGCTAATGCGATTAGCATGAGGTTGTAAGTAACAAGAACATTTCCCAGGACATAGACATATCTGATATTGGCAGAAAGCTTAAATTCTTGTTAATCTAACTGCACTGTCCAATTTACAGTCGCTATTACAGTGAAATAATACCATGCCATTGTTTGAGGAGAGTGCACAACTTTGAACATGAAAAGTTATTAATAAACAAATTAGGCACATTTGTGCAGTCTTGATAAAAAATTGGTTCAGTCTAAAACGTTGCACATGTACTGCTGCCATCTAGTGTCCAAAATCTAAATTGCACCTGGGCTGGAATAATACATAATGGCCTTTCTCTTGCATTTCAAAGATGATACAAAAAAAATACTGAAGAACGGTGTTTTTTTCTTTGTCTTATCTTTTACTAGATCTATTGTGTTATATTCTCCTACATTCCTTTCACATTTCCACAAACTTCAAAGTGTTTCCTTTCAAATGGTACCAACTACTTAATGCAGCTGGTGGCCACACCAGATACTGACTGTTACTTTTGATTTTGACCCCCCTTTGTTCAGGGACATTGTTCCATTTCTGTTAGTCACATGTCTGTGGAACTTGTTCAGTTTATGTCTCAGTTGTTGAATCTTGTTATGTTCAATCAAATATTTACACAAATATTTATTTGCTGAAAATAAATGCAGTTGACAGTATAAAGGTTTAGTTGAGTTTATATTCTTACTGATGTCTAGATGCTATACCATTGCATTTGTTTATATTATGGCACAGTTGCTCATCTGATTGTTGTATTGCATGCATATTTATTTACTCTGTTAATTAATTCTACATGGATCCTAATCATTCTATTGGTCTGCCCAGTGGTATAGTGTTATTTCTTCAGGTGAGGAAGCACATTTTTGGGGGATAAATTAGGTTTAATTTTGTACCGACAGATGTAGCCAATTGAATAGCCTATCATTATAGCATATGAATAAAATGAATCCTCCAATTGCAACGTCTGCCTATGCCGACAAATTGTCTAAAGAGAAATGTGTATTTTAATAGCCTCAAACACCAAGCTAGGCATAGGTTAGCAAAATTCCAAATTGGCCATCATCACTGTCAATTGTGAATAATAGTTCTTCACGTTTTACCGGTGAAACATCCCAACTGCATCTCCATGCCAATCATTTGATTGATTTCGATCAGTTTCATGGAAATTTTAATTTAGGCTAGATTTAGGCTTTTTGAATTAGTGTTTCGTGAGCGAATTGAAGCAGCTGGTGTTATCAAACTTCGCCATTCTCGTATTCTGTTTGTGCACATTTTGGTGCATGAGAAGAAACATGTTACGCTTCAGCTAACCATCCTAAAATCTTTGGGTGTTGCTTGTATTCGTAATATTTGTTGATAAATTCCTCTTACCTCATGATTTGTTTTGTGTTGTTATCCAGATTGAAGGTTTGTACGCACGAGCATGTAAAGCGATAATATTTAGTCTAATTTACAGATATTGAATATTACTATTTAATCTTGAGGCGATCTCCACTGCTGTGTTCAGTCCACCATCTTACCTCACGCCCCCATCGCCATATTCTGTTTACTCTTCTGCCCAGTTTCTATTGTCACGCCAAACAAGACAGTGTTTGTGACATTTGTAAAGGATTACATTTGTTCCAAGGCTTACCCATCAACTTGGTAGCTGTCAATATTCATAAATTATGTCGTATTTTTATGATGTGCTTATGTGATTAATTTAAGGACCCACCCTTTTTTTCAATTTTTGCCTAAAATGACGTACCCAAATCTAACTGCCTGTAGCTCAGGCCCTGAAGCAAGGATATGCATATTCTTGATACCATTTGAAAGGAAACACTTGGAAGTGGAAATGTAGGAGGATATAACACATTAGGTCTGGTAAAAGATCATTAAAAGGTTGTTTTTTTCTTTGTATCTTTGAAATGCAAGAGAAAGACCATAATTATTATTAATCCAGCCCAGGCACAATTTGGATTTAGGCCACTAGATGGCAGCAGTGTATGTGCAAAGTTTTAGACTAATCCAATGAACCGTTGCGTTTCTGTTCAAAATGTTGTATCAACTGCCCAAATGTGCCTAATTGGTTTATTAGTAACTGTTCAAGTTTATAACTGTGCACTCTCCTCAAACAATAGCATGGTATTCTTTCACTGTAATAGCTACTGTAAATTGGACAGTGCAGTTAGACTAATAAGAATTTAACCTTTCACGAGCCTCTACCCCGGGTCCGGGAGCACCCCCCACACTGATTAGCATCGCTAGCATAGCGTCACAATTAAATAGTAGCATCTAAATATCATTAAATCACAAGTCCAAGACACCTAATGAAAGATACAGATCCTGTGAATAAAGCCACCATTTCAGATTTTTAAAATGTTTTACAGGGAAGACACAATATGTAAATCTATTAGCTAAACACGTTAGCAAAAATCACCATTTTTCTTTGTCCACCATTTTCTCTCAACACCAGTAGCTATCACCAATTTGGCTAAACTAAGATATTGATAGCCACTAACCAAGAAAAAAACTCATCAGATGACAGTCTGATAACATATTTATGGTATAGGATAGGTTTTGTTAGAAAAATGTGCATATTTCAGGTATAAATCATAGTTTGCCATTGCAGCCAGCATCACAAATCTCACCAAAGCTCCTAGAATTACTACACAGAGCAACGTGTATTACCAGTTTACTCATCATAAAACATTTCTTAAAAATACACAGCACATAGCAATGGAAAGATACAGATCTTGTGAATTCAGACAACATTTCAGATTTTCTAAGTGTTTTACGGCGAAAACACAATAAATCGTTATATTAGCATACCACATATGCAAACGTTACCAGAGCATTGATTCTAGCCAAAGAGAGCGATAACGTAATCATCGCCAAAATATATTAATTTTTTCACTAACCTTCTCAGAATTCTTCAGATGACACTCCTGTAACATCATATTACAACATACATAGAGAGTTTGTTCGAAAATGTGCATATTTAGCCACCAAAATCATGGTTAGACAATGACAAAAGTAGCTCAGCTGGTCAGAAAATGTCCTGCACCATATTAGACAGTGATCTAGTCTTATACATAAATACTCATAAACTTGACTAAAAAATACAGGGTGGACAGCGATTGATAGACAATTTAATTCTTAATACAATCGCGGAATTACATTTTTTAAATTATCCTTACTTTTCAATACAGGTTGCGCCAAGTGAAGCTATAGCAAACAAGATGGCGCCATAAACGTTTAACATTTATTGACAGAAACACGATTTATCATCATAAATTGTTCTTACTATGAGCTGTTCTTCCATCAGAATCTTGGACATTGAATCCTTTCTTGGGTCTAATCTTCTTTTGGTCGAAAGATGTCCACTTGTCCGTCGAAATGCCCACTAACGTACGACCGGGACCCCGAAACGTGCCCGGAGCTTCAAAGTCTATTACAAAGCAATGCCTCAAAATCGCACTAAACGGATATAAATTGCTATAAAACGGTTTAAATTAACTACATTATGATGTTTCTAACACCTATAACAAGTAAAAAGATGACCGACGCTATATTACTGGCTAAACCAAGGCTTGGAAAAAGGCCAGTCAGATATCCTTCTTGCGTTGAGCGCAGTGTCCAAAGGAAGGCTACTTCCGGTATTTGGTGATTTATAGAGCCAATGATTGTGCAATCGACTCCATTCAAATTGTCACCACTTACTGACATCTAGAGGAAGGCGTGGGCAGTGTTTGTATCTCATAGGATTAACAGAGACTTTTAAAACTGATCTGGAACCAGAGGCCAAGATGTCTGAATCTCACACACTGGGAGGAAAAGTGCTGTAGAATGAGTTCTGTTTCACTCAGAGACATAATTCAAACGGCTATAGAAACTAGAGAGTGTTTTCTATCCAATAATAACAATAATATGCATATTGTACGAGCAAGAATTGAGTACTAGGCAGTTTAATCTGTAGAGAAAATTATGCTAATGCGAAACAGCACCCCCTATAGTTGCAAGAAGTTAAGCTTTCTGCCCATATCAGATATGTGTATGTCCTGGGATTTTTTTTGTTACTTACAACCCCATGCTAATCACATTAGCCTACGTTTGCTCAACCGCCTCGCGGATGGGACACCGATCTGTAGAGATCCTTAAGAGGTTTTAACTCCCAGCTGTATTCTAATAAATCCATTGTCTTCTCCACCTGTTGTTACGGTACAACTGAAACATCTTGCAACAGCAGTTTATCTCTGTTTGTGACAATAATTGTAAAGGATGAAGATTATTTCAAGGCTGTTCATCAGCATTGCTGTCAATTTTTATCAATGATGTCATAAAACATATACTTTCATGATATAGCCTACATACACTACATATACTAAATTATATGGATACATCTTAGTGGACTCTTAGTGGATTCGGCTATTTCAGCCACACCCGTTGCTGACGTGTATAAATCAGGCTCAGAGCCATGCAATCTCCATAGACAAACATTGACAGTAGAATGTCCTTACTGAAGAGCTCAGCAAATTTCAACGTGGCACCATCATACGATGTCAGTTTGTCAAATTTCTGCCCTGCTAGAGCTGACCCGGTCAACTGTAAGTGCTGTTATTGTGAAGTTGAAACGTCTAGAAGCTACAACGGCTCAGCCACAAAGTGGTCTGCCACACAAGCTCACAGAATGGGACAGAATGGCTCACAGAAAGCTCACAGAAAGCTCACAGAATACAAACTGCCTCTGGAAGCAACATCAGCACATGAACTGTTCATCGGGAGCTTCATGAAATGAACCGTTCACCACCGTTGGACTCCGGAGCAGTGGAAACGTGTTCTCTGGAGAGATGAATCACGCTTCACCATCAGGCAGTCCTACAGATGAATGCTACCTGCCCCAATGCATAGTACCAAATGTAAAGTTGGGTGGAGGAGGAATAATGGTATGGGGCTGTTTTCATGGTTCGGGCAAGGCCCCTTTAGTTCCAGTGAAGAGAACGCTACAGCATTTAATGACATTCTAGACAATTCTGTGCTTCCAACTGTTTGGGAAAGGCCCGTTCCTGTTTCAGCATGACAATGCCCCCGTGCACAAAGCAAGATCCATACAGAAATGGTTTGTTGAGATCGGTGTGGAAGAACTTGACTGGCATGCACATAGCCCTGACCTCAACCCCATCAAACACCTTTGGGTTCAATCGGAAAGCCAACTGTGAGCCAGGCCTAATCGGCCAACATCAGTGCCCGACCTCACTAATGCTCTTGTGGCTGAATGGAAGCAAGCCACGGCAGCAATTTTCCAACAACTAGAAGAAAGCCTTACCAGAAAGGTGGAGGCTGCTATAGCAGCAAAGGGGGGGGAAACTCCATATTAATTCTCATGATTGCAGAATGAGATGCTTGACGAGCAGGGGTCCACATACTTTTGTAGTGTACAGTTTGAATTGTACATGTCCCAATTCAAACTACCCTGCACGAGGCCCACCGAACTGGATATCGCGAGTGGACCAGCCTCACACCATCCCCTCTCACAAGTCACTTGGCTCTCACCTGCAGGGCAATTCAAACACTCTCATGCAAGTTTGTCTGTTCCTTCCTGCTCAATTGTCATATGGATCTCTCTCACGCATCATTCGATCAGCTTTTGTCCACATCGGCACCTCATAGCCATGGACCTCCAAGGTGGAGCTGCCCAGATCCCTGTGTGTTCTGTCCTAGTAGCCACTGTGGTGGAACACAATGCATCCTGGCGCCATCCATCACTCACGGGGGTAGCTAGTGATGTCACTGCTGCTGCTTGCAGGAGTGGAATGCTCCATCACCCTCTGTTGCTCCCGGGATAATTTGGGGCAAGGTTGATGGATGTGGGGTGGGGTTGAGGGTCCCTACTCATTGTGACTTAGTTAGGGGGGGGGGGGTGGTGTAGAGGGTCGTGACTTAGTTAGGGGAGCTATGAAGTAAACTCCAACTGGTGTCCTATGTGGTGCGGATTGGGATGGGATGGCAAGGGCACTGGCTTTTAGCTATCTTGTTTCACTATATATTTTTTGTATGACTTATGAATTAGTGGCAGAATAAAATAAATACTAACTGCTACAATACCTGGTCTCATTTATACTAAATCTCACAATCTGCTTTTGGAGAATGAGTACATTAATGTATATTATATTGTTTTAGGCTTTAGGACTGGGTTGCTGAACCTAGATTAGACATTTTCCTGGACTCAAAACCATCTTCAATGGAGAATCTTCATTAAAAGTGCTTCTTTTTACCCAGGGACAATCTCAATCTGATTTTTTGGCAAACCAGCCCATGGTGTATCATATTTGACCTCATCTTATTGTAATCATAGTATTATGATCCGGTCTTCATTTCTGCAGTATTATGAAAACGCCACTCCATTGTGTAATACACTATAGTCTACAGAAAGATTATTTGAAGAATATTCTAGGTTTCATTTCTTCTCTTTTATTTGTCATTCTGTTTTTCTTTTATTAAATGACCCTTCGGGGGAGTACAATATGATTGTTGACTGACAAGATCAGTCGGCTGAGAGAGAAAAAAGCTCCTCTCTAGATGGCACACGGTGACTAAAATGACCTATAAGTGGCCCCGACAGGGAGCTGTTTAAAAAGCTATTAGACATGTTTCAAACTCCTCCTGAAATAATACAATAAAGGAGAATGTACAATGGAATAAGATGTATCTAATCATATTCCGTGCCTGGCCCCGATTGCATTTGTTATGTCAACAGTCACGCGGGGCCCCAGAATTGCTTTGGTTGGACGGTGCACGGCCCCCATCCCAATCGTTGCCCCTCGCTGCCATTTTAATCTCGCTGAGTGATTCTGAAATGCTCTGACATGGATTTTTAGATGTTCAGCGTGCTCGAGGCGGGCTCCTCACTTTTCCACGACCCTATGTATCATTACAAGTGTGCTTCACTCTGACTCCTGGAACATGGAGCGACTAGGCTTTGCTTATTAAGACTACATTCTTCAGCCAAGCACAGCCTCTGGGTACAGGGAAGAGTACATTCAAGTGAGAAGCACTAAAATACCACATTATTATTTTAATAACTTCAGGTCCTATTCAATCAAACTCTGTAAGTTGATTATTGATGGAAAAGGGCCCTTGGAGTTGAAATGGATTGTAATTCACCACAAAGGGAAATTGAATTGTAATTCTTCTCGAATGCTGAGATACATTTCCCCAATATCACACTAAACAGCCAGTCTCTCGTGGTTTTGTGTATTCTCTGTGGTTTAATGAGCTAGTCAAGTCTTTTGTGTCATGCCAGAGGGAGACAACTAAATGATATGTGCACAATGTGCTGTATTAAACTCGCACACTGCAAGAAGAGACAATCACATTTGTGCTGTATTATACTCTCACTCTGCAAGAAGAGACAATAAAAATGTTCCAGGGCTTAACAAATCCCGGACACAACTGTGTGCACTTAGTACCATGTGTTTAATCCGTAAATAGTCGTGTCTATGGTTATTGTTAATCAAGCGACACGCATAATGTTTCGGAGCAACGACAATAACAGTATTCTGGCTGGCCCAGCAGTGAGTTGAAGGTTGCATTGTGATAACGCCTCCCCACTTCTCGCTACACAGCTGTGGCGGCGCTTTTGCCACTCGTAATCTCCTCGCCGGCAGTAAGTGGCGGCTCTTTCACAGGGGGTCCGTCGGCGTTGAAGGAACCCGCTTAATAAGAATTGTGGGAAATTGCTTCCCCCGCCGTCGGAGGCCGAGCAGTTTTACACCACAGTGTGCCCTGCCTTCCCCTTCCAATAGAGGTATAAATGGCATCCGTATCACACCTTTCTCAAGCCCCTCACAATGAAGATGCAATCATTAGCCATGGTCTTCATAAAACAGCTTGTATCTTGTGATTCTTGGTAATTCGCTGAAAACATACCTCGTCAGCCTGGACAGCAGCTTTCTAAGATTTTGAATCGACCATCACTGTCCCCAAATAATTGCAGAATGGAGCTTGGCAATGGTAATAATAACCTCTAACAGCTTACTTATTTATTGTAGGATAGTCACTACTAGGCCAAGTAAACTGAGCTGACCTGAACTGCATTGTTCCAACATGGTTCAAGTAACTGTGTTGAACGCATAACCAGGCCATCCAATTACAGCTTGGCTCAGCTCTGCTTGGTTCTGTAGTGTGAAAAGGGATAATATAGTTGGGGTTGGTACAGTATGGAAACCATGTGTTTGATGTATTTGACACCATTCCATTGATTCCGCTCCAGTCATTACCGTGAGCCCGTTCTCCCCAATGAAGGTGTCACCAACCTCTTGTGATCTCAACTCTAGAGCCCAGACATGGTCTAATTATAAACACCATAACACTATCAAGTATTTGGATGGAATTTCACCTGCAGGAACCATTTCCGTTCGGTCCCAAAGCTGGGGTGGGTGTGTTTCAAATAAGCAGATAACAGCGGAAATGGATTTTCACAATTGACAGAGCCAAAGGACGAAATAATAGCTGCTCGTGGATTTACAATCAGAGATTAAATAGTAGCATATGGTGCCAACCTTCGAATCCCTACTTTCCCAAAAGGATGAAAGCAGCTCTCTGCCCAACAAGTGGACACATCAAGACATCTGTCAAATGTGAGAATTCACATTGAAAGATTCACAGGCAGATTTTTTACAATTGTTCTTCCAATCTCCCGGGTTGACCTATTAGATGATATGGTGATGGTGTGTGGAGCATTAACAAACCTATGTAGGAGTGTTGTCCCTAGAATATAAAATGTGTATCACAAACAAATACCTAAAAACAGCAACATCCATGTCAAAATATGAACATTGAAACTACGAGATGTACATATTTAAGTGGAACCTTCATGAAATCAATTGTTTACTATACAGATTGTGAGAACTAAATTCATTCTTCTTTTCCAGTACATTTCCTTTCATTTTACGTACATGTAAACCATCCAAGTTCATAAGTTCATAATTTTTTTGCACCATAGGTAATGCTACTCTCAAAGTTCTAAAACCGGGACCAATAACTTGGTTGCTGTGAAACAGCAGCAGCTAGCAAGTAGCACGCTAGCAGCTGTAGCTATCTAGCTAACACTAGTTGGATGAGAAGCAAGCTTCAAGCAAAGGAAGCTAGCTATACTGAACTAAAATATTAAATGCCACATGTAAAATGTTAATCCCATGTGTCATGAGATGAAATAAAAGATCCCAGAAATGTTTCGTATGCTCAAAAAGCTTATTTCTCTCAAATTTTGTGCCCACATTTGTTTACATCCCAAATGATGTTTAAATCATGTTTACACTTGTTTACATTTGTCCATTTGTTTACATCATTAAACAATGTCCACCAAAGTTGTTGCCATAGAATTTAATGTTCATTGATCTACCATAAACTGCCTTCAACGTAATTTTAGAGAATTTCTAGTACGTCCAACCGGCCTCACATCCGCAGACTACGTGGTAACCATGCCAGCCCCGGACCTCCAAATCTGGCTTCTTCACCTGCAGGATCGTCTGAGACCAGCCACCCTGACAGCTGATGAAACTGAGGAGTATTTCTGTCTGTAATAAAGCCCTTTTTGGAGGAAAACCCCATTCTAATTGGCTGGCCCTGGCTCCCTAGTGGGTGGCCCTGGCTCCCAAATGGGTGGGCCTACGCCCTCCCAGGCTGTCCCATGGCTGAAGCCCCAGCCCAGTCATGTGAAATCCATAGATTAGGGCCTAATGCATTTATAGAAATGTACTGGTTTCCTTATATAAACTGTAACTCAATAAAATCGTTGAAATTGTTGCATGTTGCGTTTATATATATTTTTCAGTATTGTTAGGTACTGTATATTTTGCTATGGAAGGTTTTTCATATGGCTAAAGTCATCTGTGTAAACTAATCAGAGCGCAAACGTCCTTGGCTATTATTATAGCCCGTTAGCTAACTAACTAACTAGACAGTAGCTACAAGCCAATGAGACTGTACCATAGCTGTATAGATTGTGCACCAACCACAACTTAATGTTGACATTATATCGTAGCTAGCTACATTCTTCAATAAAGCATAGCTAGCTAAGTAAAGTTCATAGTCAACACCATATATGCAATGGGCATTGCTCATCTAGCTATTACGGCATGACATACAGTCAAACTTCCTAAATTAGGTATGTGTGCATCCATATGTCAGTCTCAGCACAAACACTGTTAGCTAGCCTACATTTCCTCAATCAAAACCAGTTTCTCATAAAACAAACTGTAGCTGATAAATGAATTGTCTTGCTATTAAACCGTTAGATATGTTTAACTTCTAATGGCTGGGTGTCAGTATTGAGTAGCTTGGATGAAAAGGTGCCCAGAGTAAACTGCCTGCTACTCAGACTCAGAGGCTAAAATATTCACATGATTAGTATATTTGGATAGAAAACACGCTGACGTTTCTAAAACTGTTTGAATGATATCTGTGAGTATAACAGAACTCATATGGCAGGCAAAAACCTGAGAAAAAATCCAACCAGGAAGTGGGAAATCTGAGGTTTGTAGGTTTGCCTATCCAATATACAGTGGGATATTGGTCATATTGCACTTCCTACGGCTTCCACTAGATGTCAAGAGTCTTTAGAACCTTGTTTGATGCTTCTACTATGAAGAATGAGGGAAGGAAAGCTCTTTGAGTAAGGTGTCTGGCACGAGCTGAACATGCAAGCTCACGTGAGAGCAACCTGCTTTCCATTGCATTTCTGAATACAAAAGGAATTCTCCGGTTGAAACATTATTGAAGATTTATGTTAAAAACATCCTAAAAGATGGATTCTATACTTCGTTTGACATGTTTCTACGAACTGTAATGGAATTGTGTCACGGCTCCGGCAGGCAGAGCAGGGTCGTTAGTGATTGGAGCCACCTGGGCTCAGGGTATAAACTGTTTCACTAATCACTTCTCTCTCTCTGCTCCTCCAGGTATGATCCTGTTTTGTTTGTTTCTTTGTAGTTTTGCATAGTTTTCACTCAGTCATATTCACACACAGAGATTCACGCATCCATGCACTTTACATACACCTTACATTATGATACTTCCACACCTCCTTCCTTTTTCTTAGTTTAAAGTTAATAGTTTGGTTTATAATAAATAACTTTTTTAATTGGCCTATACCTGTTGTTCGTGTCCCCTCACTCCCCGGCTATGAACCGGCCTGTGACAATTATTTGACTCTTCGTCTGACCTGCGTGTCATGAATTTGGATTATTGGACTGAACTCGTGAACAAAATGAAGATATTTGGACATAAATTATGGACTATATCGAACAAAACAAACAGTTATTGTGGAACTGGGATTCCTGGGAGTGCATTTTGATGAAGATCATCAAAGGTAAGTGAATATTTATAATGCTATTTCTGACTTCTGTTGACTCGACAACATGGCGGATATCTTTATGGCTTGTTTGAGCTCTGAGCGCTGTACTCAGATTATAGCATGGTGTGCTTTTTCCGTAAAGTTTTTTTAAAATCTGACACAGCGGTTGCGTTAAGGAGACGTTTATCTAAAGTTCCATGTTTAACCTGTTGGGGATGGGGGCGCTGTTTAGACTATTTATGCTAATGTGGCTAATTTTTTAAACGGCTTCCCACAAAATCCTTGATCGTACAATATGCATATTATTATTATTATTGGATAGAAAACAGTCTATAGTTTCTATAGGAGTTGAAATTTTGTCTCTAAGTGGAACAGAGCCCATTCTACAGCAATTTCCCTGACATGGAGTCAGATTTGAGAAATGTTGGCCACTTTTCTGAAGTCAGTTAAAAGGGCACTGTCGTTGCTATGACTATACGGACACTTCTTACGTCTTCCCCTGGATGCCTTTACGTGATGACGATTCCAACGGGCTCGATTGCTCGTTCACAGGCCCTACAAATGAAAAAACCCTGAAGCTAGTCATTCTTTTGGAGCTGCGTAACGCGCGTGCTGGACACCGACCCGCTCCTGTTCCAAGCGTTAGTTTAGCCTGTTATATTTCTCCGGTCATCTTTTCACTCGTTATAGGAGTTACAAACATCATAAAGTAGTTAATTTAAAGCGTTTTATAGCAATTTATATCCGTTTAGTGCGATTTTGGGACATTTATTTTTGCAACGATGTGAAAAGTTGGGCACGCTTTTCAGTTCATCCCGAACGTAGTTGACATTTCCACATGGCAAGAGGACAGCTTTCCACCAAAAGACGATTTCTCCCAAGAAAGGATCCTTTGCCCAAGATACTGATGGAAGAACAGCTCAAGGTAGGACATTTTTATTATGATAAATCGTGTTTCTGTCGAAACATTTTAGTGGCTTAGGACGCCATGTTTTTTGACGTAGCTTCGCTTGGCGCAAACTGTATTGAAAAGTAAGGATAAATTAAAAAATGTAATAACGCAATTGTATTAAGAATTAAATTGTCTATCAATCCCTGTCCACCCTATATTTTTTAGTCACGTTTATGAGTATTTATGTATAAGAGTAGATCACTGTCTAAGTGGCGCAAGGACAAATTCTGACCAGCTGAGTTACATTTCACATTGTCTAACCATGATTTTGGTGGCTAAATATAAACATTTTCGATCAAACTGTATATGCATGTTGTAATGTGATGTTACAGGAGTGTCATCGGAAGAATTCTGAGAAGGTTAGTGAAAAAATTAATATCTTTTGGCGATGTTGACTTTTATCGCTCACTTTGGCTAGAATCAATGCTGGGCTGCTAATTGCTATGTGCTAAGCTAATATAACGATTTATTGTGTTTTCGCTGTAAGACACTTAGAAAATCTGAAATATTGTCTGTATTCACAGGATCTGTGTCTTTCGATTCGTGTATGCTGTGTATTTTTACGAAATGTTTGATGATTAGTAAGTAGGCAAACACGTTGCTCTAAGTAGTTTTTCTATTCCATTTGTGACGGTGGGTGCAATTGTAACCTATGCCATCTACCTGAAATATGCACTTTTTTCTAACAAAACCTATCCCATACCATAAATATGTTATCAGACTGTCATCTGATGAGTTTTTTTGTTGGTTAGGGGCTATAAATATCTTAGTTTAGTCGAATTGGTGATGGCTACTGGTGTTGGTGGACAAATAAAAGATGGTGGATTATGCTAATGTGTTTTTAGGTAATAGATGTACATCTTTACATATTGTGTCTTCCCTGTAAAACATTTTAAAAATCGGACAAGTTGACTGGATTCACAAGATCTGTGTCTTTCATTAGCTGTATTGGACTTTAATGTGTGAAAGTTAAATATTTAAAAAAAAATTTTTTTTTGAATTTCGCGGCACTGGTTTTTCAGTGGGGGGGGGGGGGGTGTGCCGCTAGCGCCACGCTGATCCTAGACAGGTTAACTTCTTATGGCTGCAGCCCGGCGTCGGTACACTTATGACAACAGCCACTTCAAGTGCAGGGCGAGAAATTCAAAAGATATATTTTTTTTTAATATTTAACTTTCACACATTAACAAGTCCAATACAGCATATGAAAGGTACACATCTCGTGAATCCAGCCAACATGTCCGATTTTAAAATGTTTTACAGGGAAGACAAAATATGTAAATCTATTAGCTAACCACGTTAGCAAAAGACACCACTTTTATTACTCCATCAGTTTTTGACCCCTCAGTAGCTATCACAAATTCGGCCAAATAAAGATATAAATAGCCACTAACCAAGAAACAACCTCATCAGATGACATTCTGATAACATATTTATTGTATAGCATATGTTTTGTTAGAAAAATGTGCATATTTCAGGTATAAATCATAGTTTACATTGCAGCTACAATCAGAAATTGCACCGAAAGGAGCCATAATAATTACAGGCACCAACGTCAAATACCTAATTACTCATCATAAAACATTTCTGAAAAATACATAGTGTACAGCAAATGAAAGACAGGCATCTTGCGATTCCAGCCAATATTTCCGATTTTATTAATTTTTTTACAGCGGAAAAAAAATGTAGCGTTATATTAGCTTACCACAATAGCCAGAAACACTTGGGCGCCGACGACTACGACAGATATATGAAATAGCATCATAAAATGTTTCTTACTTTTGCTGATCTTCCATCAGAATGTTGGACAAGGTGTCCTTTGTCCAGAACAATCGCTGTTTGGATTTAGAACGGCAACTTTCCCTCTTCATTTAGCAAGCGCGCTAGCCTAGTGGCACAAAGCTCTCCATGTCAACAAACGGAAGAGAACGGAACACGGCAAAACTCCCGAAAAAATGTCAATAATCTGATGAAACTATATTGAAAAAACATACTTTACGGTGATATGGTGACATGTATCAAATAAAATCAAAGCCGGAGATAATAGTCGCCTATAACGGCAGCTAAACAAAAGGCAATCCCACTGTCCACCTCGCGCTCTTCAGAGTACCGAAAAGGGGGGACACGTCATTCCAAGATGATGTGTTCCATCTCAGACCAAGATAATCACCTCATTTCTTCTCTCACAGCCACTTGACACCCAGGGGAAGGTGTATGACGTAAATGTATACTAATAGGTCTCGTGCCCATTTATAGGCAGGAAGAAGAACAGAGCATCGATTTCAGACTTTCCACTTCCTGGTCAGGAAGTGTGCTGCAGAACGAGATCTGTTTTACTCACAGATATAATTCAAACGGTTTTAGAAACTAGATAGTGCTTTCTATCCAATAGTAATAATAATATGCATATTGTACGAGCAAGAATTGAGTTACGAGGCCGTTTGAAATGGTCACATTTTATCTGGCTACTCAATACTGCCGTTGTAGGGAGGTCATACAGGCACGTGGAGGCCACACACACTACTGAGGCTCATTTTGACTTGTTTTAAGGACATTACATCAAAGTTGGATCAGCCTGTAGTGTGGTTTTCCACTTTAATTTTACAGTGTGACTCCAAATCCAGACCTCCATGGGTTGATAAATTTGATTTCCATTGATAATTTTTGTGTGATTTTGTTGTCAGCACATTCAACTATGTAAAGAAAAAAGTATTTAATAAGAATATTTCATTGATTCAGATCTAGGATGTGTTATTTTAGTGTTCCCTTTATTATTTTTTGAGCAGTGTATTTTGTCAAGACAAGGCCCAGATCCCATCATCCGCGTGAAGAAAAGACTGAGAAAAAGTGTGAGGAGGGCGGGGTGACTTGTAAGAATTCACAGACGAGTAGGTAAACATCCACAAAACTCTGAGACGGTAGCAGCAACATTATGTACAAAATGAGTGACAAAGAATGCGAAAACTCAAACAAAATAGCACAGTTGGGTAGGAGCCCATAAAATGTTAGCCATCAACTCCGGCGCCATTATCAACATTTATCACGAGCTGCCCAGTGACGCAAGCCCAACATTATCACAGCATATTGGCTATATGACTGGCTATATGACTGGCCTGCAAATATTATTATTCAGAACATATTATATTTCTAAACTCGAGCGTTGATAACAAAATAGATCAGTTGGTTTAGCACTTGTGAGGCAAAGTGGAGCATGAATGAAATAATGAAATATTTCTTAACATTAAAATCATCATGACGAGCTGCTAATAATAATAATAAAACGCAGGGCTATCGATACTTGGCTACTCATTCATTGCAGCTGCAGCCCGAGCGGAAGTACGGAGAAGTGTGTTTTGTAATAGATGGTCAGTATCCTGGAGTCACCCTTCACTGTTGCCATTGAGACTGGTGTTTTGCAGGTACTATTTAATGAAGCTGCCAGTTGAGGACTTGTGAGGCGTCTGTTTCTCAAACTAGACACTCTCATGTACTTGTCCTCTTGCTCAGCTGTGCATCGGGGCTTCCCACTCCTCTTTCTATTCTGGCTAGAGCCAGTTTGCTCTGTTCTGTGAACATCAATAGCCTTCATTTCTTAGAACAAGAATAGACTGATGAGTTTCAGAAGAAAGTTTTGTTTCCGGCCATTTTGAGCCTGTAATCAAACCCACAAATGATGATGCTCCAGATACTCAACTAGTCTAAAAAAGGCCAGTTGTATTGCTTCTTTAATCAGTACTACAGTTTTCAGCTGTGCTAACATTTCAAAATGGTTTTCTAATGATCAATTAGCCTTTTAAAATGATAAACTTGGATTAGCTAACACAACGTGCCATTGGAACACAGGAGTGATGGTTGCTGATAATGGGCCTCTGTACACCTATGTAGATATTCCATAAAAAATAAGCTGTTTCCAGCAACAATACTCATTTACAACATTAACAATGTCTACACTGTATTTCTGGTCAATTTGATGTGATTTTAAATGGACAAAAAAATGTGTTTTTCTTTAAAAAACAAGGACATTTCTAAGCGACCCCAAACTTTTGAACGGTAGTGTATATATGGATTGTTTCAAGCAAAACTATGGCCGATGGTGAACAATTTAAATAAAATCTAATCTAAGCCCCAATCAGCATACAGTGCATTCGGAAAGTATTCAGACTCCTCATCCTTTTCCACATTTTGTTACATTACAGCCTTATTCTAAAATTGATTAAATTGTTATTCTCTCAACCAGCTTCATGGGGTAGTCACCTGGAATGCATTTCAATTAACCGGTGTGCCATGTTAAAAGTTCATTTGTGGAATTTCTTTCCTTGATGCGTTTGAGCCAATCAGTTGTGTTGTGACAAGGTAGGAGGGTATACCGAAGATAGCCCTATTTGTTAAAAGACCAAGTCCATATTATGGCAAGAACAGCTCAAATAAGCAAAGAGAAATGACAGTCCATCATTACTTTAAGGCATGAAGGTCAGTCAATTTGGAAAATTTCAAAGTTTCTTAAATATTAGGTCAAATTAGAAAGAAGGGGTGGCACAACCTACCCTTTAGCTCAACTAACCCCCCCTCTCTCCTATTCCAAAATTCTATATATCCATTTATAAAATGTTTAGACATGTTACATTCATCAATCAATAATCAAGATAGATTACAACATCAAGAATATAATTATTATTTACGCATATAATCTACTGTTCTTTCAAATGTATCCAATTTTTTTTATTTCATGACAGCAATCATTCTATAGAAAATAACGTTTACAAAATGGTGGATATAGCTTTGTGCAACAAAACTCCATTTACAGTCCCACAAACATACACTGAGTGTACAAACATTAGGAACACCTTAATATTGAGTTGCACCCCTTTTTGCCGTCAGAACAGCTTCAGTTCGTCGGGCATGGACTCTACAAGGTTTTAAGTGTTCCACAGGGATGCTGGCCCAGGATGCTTTCCACAGTTGTGTCAAGTTGGCTGAATGTTCTTTAGATGGTGGACCACTCTTGATACACATGTGGAAAACCCAGCAGGATTGCAGTTCTTGACACGCTCAAACCGGTGCGCCTGCCACAGATTACCATACCGTGTTCAGAGGCACTTCAATATTTTGTCTTGCGCATTCACCCTCTGAATGGCACATGTACACAATCCATGTCTCAATTGTCTCAAGGATTAAAAATGTATTCTTGACTCTCTCTCCTCCGCTTCATCTACACTGATTTGAAGTGGATTTAACAAATGACATCAATAAGGGATAGCTTTCCATATCTTTCACCTGGTCAGTCTGTCATGGAAAGAGCACGCATTCCTACTGTTTTTTTACACTCAGTTAGCAAAATAAAAATCCAATATAAAGACTAGATAACAGAAAGGGGCAATTATTATATCATATGATGTTTATAAATAGTTGTCTCGATTCAGTGGACAGCTGGTGCTCTCGTGCATGCTTCGGTGTTGCTTGCCTTGAAGGGAGCATAAAAGGCATTTAGCTCATCTGGTAGCTCGCGTCTGGGTTTCCCTTTGTAGTCCGTAATAGTTTTCAAGCCCTGCCACATCTGCCGAGCGTCAGAGCCGGTGTAGTAGGATTCAATCTTAACCTGTTGGGGATGGGGGCGCTGTTTAGACTATTTATGCTAATTTGGCTAATTTTTTAAACGGCTTCCCACAAAATCCTTGATCGTACAATATGCATATTATTATTATTATTGGATAGAAAACAGTCTATAGTTTCTATAGGAGTTGAAATTTTGTCTCTAAGTGGAACAGAGCCCATTCTACAGCAATTTCCCTGACATGGAGTCAGATTTGAGAAATGTTGGCCACTCTTCTGAAGTCAGTTAAAGGGGCACTGTCGTTGCTATGACTATACGGACACTTCTTACGTCTTCCCCTGGATGCCTTTACGTGATGACGATTCCAACGGGGTCGATTGCGCGTTCACAGGCCCTACAAATGAAAAAACCCTGAAGCTAGTCATTCTTTGGGAGCTGCGTCATGAGCCTAGAGGACACCGGCGCGCACCTGTTCCAAGCGTTAGTTTAGCCTGTTATATTTCTCCGGTCATCTTTTCACTCGTTATAGGAGTTAAAAACATCATAAGGTAGTAAATTTAAAGCGTTTTATAGCAATTTATATCCGTTTAGTGCGATTTTGGGACATTTATTTTTGCAACGATGTGAAAAGTTGGGCACGCTTTTCAGTTCATCCCGAACGCAGTTGACATTTCCACATGGCAAGAGGACAGCTTTCCACCAAAAGACGATTTCTCCCAAGAAAGGATCCTTTGCCCAAGATACTGATGGAAGAACAGCTCAAGGTAGGACATTTTTATTATGATAAATCGTGTTTCTGTCGAAACATTTTAGTGGCTTAGGACGCCATGTTTTTTGACGTAGCTTCGCTTGGCGCAAACTGTATTGAAAAGTAAGGATAAATTAAAAAATGTAATAACGCAATTGTATTAAGAATTAAATTGTCTATCAATCCCTGTCCACCCTGTATTTTTTAGTCACGTTTATGAGTATTTATGTATAAGAGTAGATCACTGTCTAAGTGGCGCAAGGACATTTTCTTTACCAGCTTGTCTACATTTCACATTGTCTAACCATGATTTTGGTGGCTAAATATAAACATTTTCGATCAAACTGTATATGCATGTTGTAATGTGATGTTACAGGAGTGTCATCGGAAGAATTCTGAGAAGGTTAGTGAAAAAATTAATATCTTTTGGCGATGTTGACTTTTATCGCTCACTTTGGCTAGAATCAATGCTGGGCTGCTAATTGCTATGTGCTAAGCTAATATAACGATTTATTGTGTTTTCGCTGTAAGACACTTAGAAAATCTGAAATATTGTCTGTATTCACAGGATCTGTGTCTTTCGATTCGTGTATGCTGTGTATTTTTACGAAATGTTTGATGATTAGTAGTTAGGTAAACACGTTGCTCATTGTAATTATTCTAGTCCATTTGTGATGGTGGGTGCAATTGTAAATTATGAAGTCTACCTGAAATATGCACTTTTTTCTAACAAAACCTATCCCATACCATAAATATGTTATCAGACTGTCATCTAATGAGTTTTTTTGTTGGTTAGGGGCTATAAATATCTTAGTTTAGCCGAATTGGTGATGGCTACTGGTGTTGGTGGACAAATAAAAGATGGTGGATTATGCTAATGTGTTTTTAGGTAATAGATGTACATCTTTACATATTGTGTCTTCCCTGTAAAACATTTTAAAAATTGGAAATGTTGACTGGATTCACAAGATCTGTGTCTTTCATTAGCTGTATTGGACTTTAATGTGTGAAAGTTAAATATTTAAAAAAAATATTTTTTTTGAATTTCGCGGCACTGGTTTTTCAGTGGGGGGGGGGGGGGGTGTGCCGCTAGCGCCACGCTGATCCTAGACAGGTTAATTCTGTACTGACGCTTTGCTTGTTTGATGGTTCGTCTGAGGGCATAGCGGGATTTCTTATAAGAGTCCGGATTAGTCTCCCGCTCCTTGAAAGCGGCAGCTCTAGCCTTTAGCTTGATGCGGATGTTGCCTGTAATCCATGGCTTCTGGTTGGGATATGTACGTACAGTCACTGTGGGGACAACGTCGTCGATGCACATATTGATGAAGCCGATGACTGAGGTGGTGTACTCCTCAATGCCATTGGATGAATCCTGGAAGATATTCCGATCTGTGCTAGAAAAAACAGTCCTGTAGTGTAGCATCCATGTCATTTGACCACTTCCGTATTTAGCGAGTTACTGGTACTTCCTGCTTTAGTTTTTTATTGGAAATTTCCCACTAGCTCGATATTGTCCCTATAGTCGTTCAGCCACGTCTCGGTGAAACATAAGATGTTACAGTTTTTAATGTCCTGTTGGTAAGATAATCTTAAATCGTAGGTCATCAATTTTATTTTCCAATGATTACACGTTAGCAATAAGAACGGATGGCAGTGGGAGTTTACTCGCTTGCTTACGGATTCTCAGAAGGCTGCCCGATCTGAGCCCCCTTTTCCTGCATCTTTTCTTTACGCTAAATGCAGGGATCTGGGCCTGTTCCAGTGAAAGCAGGATATCCTTCTCATAGGTCTCATTAAAGGAAAAAGTTTCCGCGGTGAGTAATCACTGTTCTGATGTCCAGAAGTTATTTTCAGTCATAAGAGACGGTAGCAGCAACATTATGTACACAATAAGTAAAAAAATATGTTACACAAAACACAAAAAAATTGGTTGGGAGAATGTAAAACTTCAGCCATGTTCTTCGGTGCCGTTCTGTTTGGTGTGTATACTGTATTAGTAAGAGTAACATGTTACACCCCCGCCAAAAGGATACAGAAACAAATACATGACTGAATAAACCCTTCGGGAGAATTATGTTTCTCGGTACACAACTGAACAAAGACAGATCTATCCATTAAGCCATTAGCCGCTCCTACCCCGCACTTCTCTCCCTACCACTTACAGCATTCTCTTTGCTGTTTTACATTGTGGTGTTAATTGTCTCTATCTTGTTCCATTTAGTCAGTGGAAGTAAAGAAGTCCTATTGGTACACATATGGCTCAATAATTTTGCGGGAAGGGTCAACAGGGCAACACCAACGGATGGCGTTGCTGATGTGTTCGCTCGCGTTTTCTTTTTACTCTCTCACTCTCATATTTTCTCTTTCACAGACTCCTCAGTCTCTCCACGGGCACAAATAAACACCAGATGCATTAACAGTTGCAATTAGAGCACCACTCACACTGAGAGGAGGTCAGAGGAGCATCATATACTGCAACTGTACTGAACATATTTGTTTTTAAAGAGTCTAGGGACATGTTTATTAAGGCATGCAACGGAAAACATTTTAACAGAAAAATGAAAATGAACAGTCTCTGTAGTTCCTCCCTGTTTCCGTTCAGCTTCTTCTGTTTGGCTCCCAATGAACACACCCAGGGTTTTTTCTGTCTTCTAGATTGACAGGAGGAGGGTGGTTACTTTTTATAGTGTCCAGTAAAGTCTTTACTGTAGTATGGCCGGTACTTGAGTGCGATGTGAGCAGCATATGTGATTGCTTGTGAATGAGGAAGAACATGTGTGTGGGTATACGGACACCTGTGTGCAGGGGTCATTGGGCATCAGCGAGGGTGGCTTCTTAAAGGGGGACTGGTTTCAATCTCTGTCCCCCACGCTCTACGCACCCCTTCTCTCCCCCCTCCCCACCTCCTGTTCTCATTAGGGATGGTCACTGGCGGCTACTTCTCTTCCCTGGGCACCTGGAGTAGCTACAACCATTAGCCCAATTAGAAGTGGCTTTACCTGCACTGGGGCAGGGCAGTGGGCCACAGAAGCGCTATTAGATTTAGATCAGCCTCGGCTCAATGCCTGCCCATGGAAACAGTTAACTCATGCTACATCTGAGACCCCCAACACCAGAATGCTAATACCTGACTATGACTACTGTATGTAGTCAAATTTTATTTGTCACATACACGTGTTTAGCAGATGTTATTGCGGGTGTAGTGAAATGCTTTTGTTTCTAGCCCCAACAGTGCAGTAATATCTAACAAGTAATAACCAACAACACACAAATCTTAAGTAAAGTAATGGAATTTAGAAAAAATGAATGGACAAGTAATGTCAGAGCGGCATGTGACGAGTGTTAATTTTTAAAGTGGCCAGTGATTTCAAGTCTATGTACATAATGCAGCAGCCTCTAATGTGCTAGTGATGGCTATTTAACAGTCTGATGGAAGCTGTTTTTCAGTCTCTCGGTCCCAGCTTTGATGCAACTCTACTGACCTCGCCTTCTGGAAGATAGTGTGGTGAACAGGCAGTGGCTATGGTGGTTGTTGTCCTTGGTGATCTTTTTGGCCTTCCTGTGACATCGGGTGCTGTAGGTGTTATGGAGTGCAGGTAGTTTGTCCCCGGTGATGCGTTGGGCAGACAGCCCCACCCTCGGTGCAGTTGCCGTACCAGGCTTTGATACAGCACGTCAGGAAGATCTCAATTGTGCATCTGTAAAAGTTTGTGAGGGTCTTAGGTGCCAAGTCAAATTTCTTCAGCCTCCTGAGGTCGAAGAGGCGCTGTTGCACCTTCTCCACCACACTGTCTGTATGGGTGGACCATTTCACATCTTCAGCGATGCGTATGCAGAGGGACTTGAAGCTTTTCACCTGCTCCACTGCAGTCCACGATCAGCTCTTTTGTTTTGTTGACGTTGGGTGAGAGGTTATTTTCCTGGCACCACACTCTCAGAGCCCTCACCTACTCCCTATAGGCTGTCTCGTCATTGTTGGTAATCAGGCCTACTACCGTTGTGTCGCCAGCAAACTTGATGTTAGAGGTGTGCATGGCCACACGGTCATGGGTGAACAGGGAGTACAGGAGGAGGCTGAGCTTGCATCCTTGTGGGGCCCAAGTGTTGAGGATCAGCGAAGTGGAGTTGTTGTTTCCTACCTTCACCACCTTGGGGCGGCCCGTCAGGAAGTCCAGGACCCAGTTGAACAGGGCAGGGTTGAGACCCTGGGCGTCAAGCTTAATGATGAGCTTGGAGGGTACTATGGTGTTGAATGCTGAGCTATAGTTGATGAACAACATTCTTACATACTGTAGGTATTCCTCTTGTCTAGATAAGATAGGGCAGTGTGATATGATCCTTGACTAGTCTCTCAAAGCACATCATGATGACAGAAGTGAGTGCTACTGGGCGATGGTCATTTATTTCAGTTACCTTTGCTTTCTTGGGTACGGGAACAGTGGAGGATATCTTGAAGTATGTGGGGACATGTAAATGCAGATCTACTGCTTTTGCGTGTCTTTTTTAAACAGGAGCTGGGCAGTCCCATTCATAGTTTTGTTTTTATTTAACAGGAGGACAGCGGAGAGAAGACAGGAAATATCTGAGTTAGAATGGAATGGATACTTCAGAGTACCATTCGGAAATGTTCTCAAAGAATAGAGGTTTCGGCGGTTGTCGGTATTCTCATTCTGGATTTATGTAATTTGTAGCTGCAGACTAGTGCATGGCACTATAGTCATCTAAAATTTGCTCTTATTCTGTAGTGATCAATAGTCTCAGAGTTTAACCATTTACAAACTTAGTTTACACCGTGGTTTATGTGGTCTTAACCATTCAAGATCCGGCTTACTGTCGTCTCTTTGGCATGAAATGTCAATTTCGTCACGGGTGGTTTTATACATTTCAGTAGAAAAGGGTGGTCCATGACGCCGATGTAATGCCTATGCTCTCGTGGGCGTGGTTAATGACTTGGTTAACTTTATATGAAAACCCATATTTTGTCATTTAGAAGGTTAACATCACATTACATCTTTTCACAAACAGCTTCAAGTTTAATCACATACGTTTCACAATATTTAGATGTAAACTTGACAGCTGGGAAATGTACCGTTATGTGTGTTTCCTGTCCTCTCTGAGGTCACCAAATGAAACCCACTCGTCATAACTGTCCCTTAATTGTCCACGGACCATTTCCACATTCTCAAAAGTAGAGATATTGTTTAATTCTCCCATTTTTGGGAATTAGGATTTTGACCAAGTCTAGGGCTTTGTTCTTTCTCTCTCTCAATACTGGATGTCCAAAGAGGGAGAGGGTTCCTTCCAGGAATTTACGACCTGTCGTTAAGTCATAAAACTAAAGAGAGAGAGAGAGGTGGGGGTATGATACCCCAGAACACGTCATGACAACGACTTAATGTCAGATCCCACGCTTCCAAGGCAGTCATGGTCAATTAATTAATCAGTGATCATAACCTATATGTGATTGGCCTGACTGAAACATGGCTCAAGCCTGATGAATTTACTGTGTTAAATGATTGTTAAATTAGTGTTAAATGAGAACTCTCCTCCTGGTTACGATAACCATCCATAGTATATGTGTTACGAACGTCGTCGGGAGAAGGAGAAGAGGACCAAGGTGCAGCATGGTAAGTGTTCATATTTTAATTAAACAACTGAACACTGAACAAAACAACAAAAATGACAAACGAACAGTTCTGTAAGGTGACGACATACACTAAACAGAAAATAACTACCCACAAACACAGGTGGGAACAGGATACCTAAGTATGGTTCTCAATCACAGACAACGATAGACAGCTGCCTCTGATTGGGAACCATACCAGGCCAAGCACATATAAATACAAAACAAGGACAACATAGAACACCAGACATAGAATGCCCAACCAAAATAGAGACATAAAAAGGATCTCTAAGGCCAGGGCATGACAAGATGTTAATCTAGCAAACCATACATCTAAAAGCAACTTTCTAAACTATATTTTTGGTTAGTTTCTAACTTGTTAGGTGTAAACGGTACAGTAAAATGGTTACTTGCACTGTGGAGTTTTTTGTTTAGACAGTAGCTAGCTAGCTAAATAATGAACCATAATCCCAACATAACGTTACTACCCTGCATGAATCTACAAGTAGCTAAAGCTAACCAACTAGTTAGGTTCAATGCTAGCTAGCTCGTTAACATTAGACAATAACTAGCAATGCAAATGACTCTGATATATGAATAACATTACTACACAGATAATACACGTAACGTTAGCTAGCCAACCAGCTAATGTTAGCTAGCTAACAGTACGCTTTAACTTACAATCAAAACGACTTTGACTAAATTAGAAACTTGTAATATCTGAAAATGTAGCTATCTATACTCTCTTACATGAATACATGGATGAACGCTTCTCCCTCTGTCACTGATGTCATGGTTGCCCTTAGTTTGAAGATTTAATCCAAGCAGGAGTTTCTGTGTTCTCTTTTCGACTCCCTCCGCATTTGCAATCAAACGCCTGAATTTTCTCCTTAGCAATCATACTCTGCTTCCACCGGGCATTCCACTGATTTCAAAACTCGTTCCTCCAAAAATTGGAGAGCCTAAGCAACAATTGTGCAGTTAAGGATTCCTTTCAAAAAAGCAGCTTTAAAAAGGATTACTTTCACACACTAAGCAGCTCATGTTATATACAGAAGCATGCTACGTCCTCTCGGGTGGTGCAGCGGTCTAAGGCACTGCATTGCAGCGCTTGAGGCATCACTACAGACCATGGTTCGGTCCCCAGCTGGGGAGCTGATGAATAACCAATGAATTTACGAATGCTCAACACCTGTAGAATGTGGCTGGTGTCAGCAAAATGGCGTAGTTATATTTTTGCAAGGTAACACATTTACTGTCACTAATGCTCTGGATAACATGAAAACAGCCTAACCAGCTCTGCGAGGGTGAGGAAAATGGTCAGAGTGGAGTGTTCTCTCATTATGTGTCAGAGAGTAGCTAGCAAGCTAGCCAATGTTAGCCAGTTAGCGTGGGTGCTTGACTGCTGTTGTGAGGTTAGATTGTTCATATCAGCCAGAGCATCCGGTGTGTGCTCTGAACGCAAAACTCTCTGAATTTACGAATGGACAATCTGACAGCACAGTTGCTGTCCCCAATGCTCTGGATAACTTAACCTAACCATCTCTGCTAGGGCAAGTCATGTTCAGTGAGCTGTTATCTCCCACTTAGATGTCTGGAAGTAGCTAGCAAGTTAGTTTGGGTGCTTGGCTGCTGTTTGTACATTCAAATCTATACTTAAAGAGATGGGTGGGGCTAAAGCTTTAGTGGGTGTGAACGATGCTGAAAGGGTGTAGACAAAGAAGTGCTCTACAAATAGTACCACTAAAACATTCAAAGGCCTTTTTCTCAAAAGTGATTTTACAAGTTTATCAACTTTCAAAGCAAAATGACTTTCCTATTGTTCTTCAACTGTAGTGTATGATATATATAATTTTGTAGCTCCGAGTCTCTACTTTTATCCAATGTAAAAAAAAACACCATTTCAAATTTTGCTACATGAGACCGATTTGAGCCGGTCGGTCACATATAAGGTCCAACAGTTGACAGTGCATGTCAGAGCAAAAATCAAGCCATTGGGTGGAGGGAATTATCCATATGTCACGCCCTGACCTTAGAGAGCTGTCTCTACTTTGGTTTGGTCAGGGTGTGATTTAGGTGGGCATTCTATGTTCTTATTTTGGCCGGGTATGGTTCTCAATCAGGGACAGCTGTCTATCCTTGTCTCTGATTGGGAACCATACTTAGGTAGCGTTTTTTTGTTTGTTATAGTGTTCAGTTTTCAATTAAAAGCATGAACACTTATCACGCTGCCCTTTGTTCTCATTCTGACGACAAACGTTACACCGTAGAGCTCTGAGACAGGATTGTGGCGAGGCACAGATCTAGTGTACCATAACATTTCTGCAGCATTGAAGGTCCACAAAGAACACAGTGACCTCCATCAATCTTAAATGGAAGAAGTTTGGGACCACCAAGACTCTTCCTAGAGCTGGCTGCCCAGCCAAACTGAGCAATCAGGGAGAAGGGCCTTGGTCAGGGAGGTGACCAAGAACCTGATTGTTGCTCTGACAGAACTCCAGAGTTCCTCTGTGGAGATGGGAGAACCTGCCAGAAGGATGACCATCTCTGCAGCACTCCAACAATCATGTCTTTATGGTAGAGTGGCCAGACAGAAGTCACTCTTCAGTAAAAGGAACATGACAGCGTGCTTGGAGTTTGACAAAAGGCACTTAAAGGACCAAAAGATTATCTGTTCTGATGAAACCAAGATTGAACTCTTTGGCCTGAATGCCAAGCGTCATGTCTGGAGGAATCCTGGCACCATCCCTATGGTGAAGCATGGTGGTGACAGCATCATGCTGTGGGGATGTTTTTCAGCGGCAGGGACTGGGAGACTAGCCAAATCGAGGGAAAGATGAACGGAGAAACGTACAGAGATTATTCTTGATGAAAACCTGCTCCAGAGCACTCAGGGCCTCAGACTGGGGCGACGGTTCACCGTCTAACAGGACAACGTGCTTAAACACAATGCCAAGACAACGCAGGAGTGGCTTCGGGACAAGTCTTTGAACGTCCTTGAGTCGCCCAGCCAGAGCCCGGACTTGAACCCCATCAAACATCTCTGGAGAGACCTGAAAATAGCTGTGCAGCGATGCTCCCCATACAACCTGACAGAGCTTGAGAGGATCTGCAGAGAAGAATGGGAGAAACCCCCCAACTACAGGTGTGCCAAGCGTGTAGCATCATACCCAAGAAGACTCCAGGCTGTAATTGCTGCCACAGGTGCTTCAACAAAGTACTGAGTAAAGGGTCTGAATACTCGTGTAAATGTGATATTTCAGTTGTTTATTTTGAATAAATCTGCAAAAATAAAACACATTTTTTTAGCTTTGTCATTATGGGCTATTTTAGAATAAGGCTGTCAAAGGTTCTGAATAGTTTCTGAATGCACTCTACTTGGGCATGATGCACTACCTCTAATTTTGCTTCTGACACACACACTCACACACACAAATGTAATGGAAAGAGCAGGTATTCCTCAAGTACACTCAGTGTACAAAACATTAAATACACCTGCTATTTCCATGACATAGGTTTCACCTGATCAGTCTATGATCCCTTATTGGATGTGGTTTGTTAAATCCAGGTCAATCAGTGTATATGAAGGGGAGGACACAGGTTAAAGAAGGATTTTTAATCCTTAAAACATGGATTGTAAGTGTGACATTCAGGGGTGAATGGTGTGATAGAAAAATTACATATTTACCGGATTTGTTTGATATTAATAGTTAATGATCAGAGTGGAGTAGTAACTAATAGTACGTCTAAGACATTTCTCTCCTTCATTCTGAGTGGACAAGCTCTTGAAGCTTGGGCTGGCAACTGATTAAGTGATGGCTACGTACAAACCTACAACTGGCATTCCCTAGATAAGATGAGGTGGGTGTAACCAAGATAAAGAGAGCCTGGGCGAGTAGAACATAATACTTATTGTGTCTAATCACTCTTGCATCTGGGAATCAACATCAGAGGCAGATGACCACAGGATGAACCCAACGTGGCTTATGCTGCCCACCAATCTATATGGGAGGGGTGGAATTAAGCATTCTTGGTATCAGCTTTATAAAAACTGTGCATTGTCTGTAAAGGGGAGGCTGCTCAGCCCAACAGTCAAGACTGTTGAGTTGACTGGTTTCATTATTGCAATAATTAAATCGAAATTAAATAAAGATTGTTTGAAGAAATGACCAAGACCCTCTCAGTACTGAACTTCCACTACAATGGGCAAGACAAAAGACCTTTGGACAGGGTATGATAGTAGGCGCCAGGCGCACCGGTTTCTCTCAAGAACTGCAATGCTGCTGGGTTTTTCACATTCTACAGATTCCTGTGTGTATCAAGAATGGTCCACCACCCGAAGCACATCCAGCCAACTCCACACATCCAGCCAACTCCACACATCTCTATGAAGCGCTCCAGCAGGTGTATCTCACTGATCATCCCTAAAGCCAAAACCTCATTTGGACGCCTTTCCTTCCAGTTCTCTGCTGCCTGCGACTGGAACGAATTGCAAAAATCTCTGAAGTCGGAGACTTTTATCTCCCTCAACAACTTTAAAAATCTGCTATCCGAGCAGCTAACCGATCGCTGCAGCTGTACATAGTCCATCTGTAAACTACCCACCCAATTTACCTACCTCACCCCCCATACTGCTTTTATTTATTTACTTTTCTGCTCTTTTGCACACCAGTATCAATTCTTGCACTTGATCATCTGATGATTTATCACTCCAGTGTTAATCTGCTAAATTGTAATTACTCGATTTATTGCCTACCTCATGCCTTTTGCACACATTGTATATAGATTCTCTTTTTTTTTCTACCATGTTATTGACTTGTTTATTGTTTACTCCATGTGTAACTCTGTGTTGTTGTCTGTTCACACTGCTATGCTTTATCTTGGCCAGGTCGCAGTTGCAAATGAGAACTTGTTCTCAACTAGCCTACCTGGTTAAATAAAGGTGAAAAAAAAAAAAAAAAAAAAAATTGGAGTCCACATAGCTTTCGACACCTTGGAGTCCATACCCAGAAGAATTGTTCTGAAGGCAAAAGGGGGGTGCAACTCAATATTAGGAAGGTGTCCTTAAGGTTTTGTACACTCCAGAACAGCCTGAACTTTTCCAAGCGTTGATTATTTTTTGTTAATTATTTTAATTAGAATTTAATAATTATATTAACAATAATTATTAAAAATGTCCCTTTTTCAGGACCCTGTCTTTCAAAGATGATTCGTAAAAATCCAAATAACTTCACAGATTGTAAATTAAACGAGGTTTCCCATGCTTGTTCAATGAACCATAATCAATTAATAAACATGCACCTGTGGAACGGTCGTCAAGACACTAAAAGCTTACAGATGGTAGGCAATTAAGGTTACAGTTAGGAAAACTTAGGACACCAAAGAGGCCTTTCTACTGACTCTGAAAAACACCAAATGAAAGATGCCCATGGTCCCTGCTCATCTGAGTGAACGTGCCTTAGGCATGCTGCAAGGAGGCATGAGGACGGCAGATATGGACAGGGCAATAAATTGCAATGTCTGTACTGTGAGACACCTAAGACACGCTACAGGGAGACAGGACGGACAGCTGATCATCCTCGCAGTGGCAGACCACATGTAACAACACCTGCACAGGATCGGTACATCCGAACATCACACCTGCGGGACAGTTACAGGAAGGCAACAACAACTGTCCGAATTACCCCAGGAAAGCACAATCCCTCCATCAGTGCTCAGACTGTCCGCTGAGAGAGGCTGGACTGAGGGCTTGTAGGCCTGTTGTAAAGGCAGGTCCTCACCAGACATCACCGCCAACATCACCTTTGGGCACAAACCAACCGTCGCTGGACCAGACAGGACTGGCAAAAAGTGCTTTTCACTGACGAGTCACAGTTTTGTCTAACCAGGGGTGATGGTCGGATTCGCGTTTATCGTCGAAGGAATGAGCATTACCTCGAGGCCGGTACTCTGGAGCGGGATCGATTTGGAGGTGGAGGGTCCGTCATGGTCTGGGGCAGTGTGTCACAGCATCATCGGACTGAGCTTGTTGTCATTGCAGGCAATCTCAACACTGTGCGTTACAGGGAAGACATCCTCCTCCCTCATGTAGTACCCTTCCTGCAGGCTCATCCTGACCTGACCCTCCATCATGACAATGCCAACAGCAATACTGCTCGTTCTGTGTGTGAATTCCTGCAAGACAGGAATGTCAGTGTTCTGCCATGGCCAGCGAATAGTCCTGATCTCAATCCCATTGAGTGCGTCTGCGTCCTGTTGGATCGGAGGGTGAGGGCTAGGGCCATTCCCCCCAGAAATGTCCGGGAACTTGCAGGTGCCTTGGTGGAAGAGTGGGGTAACATCTCACAGCAAGAACTGGCAAATCTGGTGCAGTCCACGAGAAGGAGATGCACTGCAGTACTTAAACCGCAATAAAAATGGCCTTCTTTAGACTAGTTGAGTATCTGGAGCATCAGCATTTGTGGGTTTGATTACAGTCTCAAAATGGCCAGAAACAAAGAACTTTCTTCTGAAAGTCGTCAGTCTATTTTTGTTCTGAGAAATTAAGGCTATTCCATGCGAGAAATTGCCAAGAAACGGAATATCTCATACAACAAGGTTTGACTGCGGGGCAGGTAATTCCAGTACCTGGTTGACTGGGAGGGTTATGGCCCAGAGGAGAGGTGCTAGGGCCCCGCTAGGGACATCCTGGATCCAGTTCTTATCGCTGAGTTACACCGCCGGCACCCCGGTCAACCAGGTATGCGCCCATGTAGGACGCCAGGTTGCACCCCTAGAGGGGGGGTGGGGGGTGGGGTACTGTCACACCCTGATCTGTTTCACCTGTCTTTGTGCTCGTCTCCACCCCCCAACAGGTGGCCTCAATTTCAGACTTTCCACTTCCTGTCAGGAAGTTTGCTGCAGAATGAGTTCTGTTTCACTCACAGATATAATTCAAACGGTTTTAGAAACTAGAGAGGGTTTGTATCCAATAGTAATAATATGCATATTGTACGAGCAAGAATTGAGTACGAGGCCGTTTGAAATGGGCACCTTTTATCTGGCTACTCAATACTGCCCCTGCAGCCCAAACAGGTTAATTTCGGTGCGGCCTCGCTTTAACGCACGCTGTATGTTGTAGTAACGTTAATTTTAAAAATCTAACACAGCCGTTGCATTAAGAACTATTGTATCTTTCATTTGCTGTCCAACCTGTATTTTTTAGTCAAGTTTATGATTAGGTATTGATTAGATTAGGTGCCTCTCCCAAGATTTCTCCCGACATTTTGTTTGCAGTTTGGCTACTATTCTCATTGTATAACCACGATTTGTGCCGCTAAATATGCACATTTTCGAACAAACCATATATGTATTGTGTAATATGATGTTATAGGACTGTCATCTGATGAAGTTTTGAGAAGGTTAGTGAAAAATGTAATATCTTTTGCTGGTTTATTCGCTATCGCTAACGTGCATGAATCAATGCTGCTGTGTGGTTGGCTATTGTAGTAAACTAATATAATGCTATATTGTGTTTTTGCTGTAGATGTTGGTCTTTCATTTGCTGTACGCTGTGTATTTTTCATAAATGTTTTATGATGAGTATTTAGGTAATTCACGTTGGTCTCTGTAGTTATTCTAGCTGCTTTGGTGAGATTTTGTGATGGTGGCTGCAATGTAAAACTATGATTTATACCCGAAATATGCACATTTTTCAAACAAAACATATGCTATACAATAAATATGTTATCAGACTGTCATCTGATGAAGTTGTTTCTTGGTTAGTGACTATTTATATCTTTATTTGGTCGAATTTGTGATAGCTACCTATGCAGTAAAAAAATGGTGGAGAAAAAAAGGTTGGGTCTTTTGTTATCGTGGTTAGCTAACAGAAATACATCTTGTGTCTTCCCTGTAAAACATTTTAAAAATCAGAAATGATGGCTGGATTCACAAGATGTGTATCTTTCATCTGGTGTCTTGGACTTGTGATTTCATGATATTTAGATGCTAGTATATACTTGTGGCGCTATGCTAGGCTATGCTAGTCAGCTTTTTTACTGATGAGGGTGCTCCCGGATCCAGGATGAGTACCAAGTAAAAGTTAATTAACATGATATTACCTTGAGGCCGGCAGTTATTTGAATGTACCGGTTTGTGTCAAGAACTGCAACGCTGCTGGGTTTTTCACGCTCAACAGTTTCCCGTGGGTGTCAAGAATGGTTCACCACCCAAAGGAGATTCAGCGAACTTGACACAACTGTGGGAAGCATTGGAGTCAACATGGGCCAGCATCCCTGTGGAACACTTTCTACACCATGCCCCGACAAATTGAGGCTGTTCTGAGAACAAAGGTCGTTTTTCCTAATGTTTGGTGTACTCAGTGTACATAATGTATATATGTGTAAGGGGTGCGATCTGGCGGCAGAGAAGTCAGACGCAGGATAGAAATAACTGTTTCGAACGGGGCAGTTTATTAACCTGTCTAGGTCTGGGGCACCCCCCCCCCCCCACCCCCACTGAAAAGGCAGAGCCGCGAAATTCAATTCTTTTTTTTTTTTTTTATATTTAACTTTCACACATTAAAGTCCAATACAGCTAATGAAAGACACAGATCTTGTGAATCCAGCCAACATGTCCGATTTTTAAAATGTTTTACAGGGAAGACACAATATGTAAAGATGTAAATCTATTAGCTAAACACATTAGCATAATCCACCATCTTTTCTTTGTCCACCAACACCAGTAGCTATCACCAATTCGGCTAAACTAAGATATTGATAGCCACTAACCAAGAAAAAACCTCCTCAGATGAGTCTGATAACATATTTATGGTATAGGATAGGTTTTGTTAGAAACATGTGCATATTTCAGGTAGATGTCATAGTTTACAATTGCACCTACCGTCACAAATGGACTAGAATAATTACAATGAGCAACGTGTTTACCTAACTACTAATCATCAAACATTTCGTAAAAATACACAGCAGACACTAATCGAAAGACACAGATCCTGTGAATACAGACAATATTTCAGATTTTCTAAGTGTCTTACAGCGAAAACACAATAAATCGTTATATTAGCATAGCACATGTGCAAACATTACACCAGCATTGATTCTAGCCAAAGAGAGCGATAACGTAAACATCGCCAAAATATATAAATTTTTTCACTAACCTTCTCAGAATTCTTCAGATGACACTCCTGTAACATCACATTACAACATACATATACAGTTTGTTCGAAAATGTGCATATTTAGCCACCAAAATCATGGTTAGACAATGAGAAAAGTAGCCCAGCTGGTCAGAAAATGTCCTGCGCCACATTAGACAGTGATCTAGTCGTATACATAAATACTCATAAACGTGACTAAAAAATATAGGGTGGACAGCGATTGATAGACAATTTAATTCTTAATACAATCGCGGATTTACATTTTTTAAATTATCCTTACTTTTCAATACAGTTTGCGCCAAGCGAAGCTACGTCAGAAAAGATGGCGTCCTAAGCCATTAACATTTTTCGACAGAAACACGATTTATCATAATAAATTGTTCCTACTTTGAGCTGTTCTTCCATCAGAATCTTGGTCAAAGAATCCTTTCTTGGGTCAAATCATCTTTTGGTCGAAAGCTGTCCTCTTGCCATGTAGAAATGCACATTGCGTTCGGCATTAACTGGAACGGTGCCCGGCTCTTCAAAAAGTCTCAGAAATAAATGTCCCAAAATCGCACTAAACGGATATAAATTGCTATAAAACGCTTTAAATTAACTACCTTATGATGTTTTAAACTCCTATAACGAGTAGAAACATGACCTGAGAAATATAACTGGCTACACTAATGCTTGGAAAAACAGTAGGTCGGTGTCCTCCGCGCGCCTTACGCACCTAGAAAAGAGTTCCTACCTACACGTGTTTTTGTTTTATAGGGGCTGTGATTGGGCAATCGATACCATTCAAAGCGTCATCATGTAAAGGCATCCAGGGGAAGATGTAAGCAGTGTCCGTATACTCATAGCAATAACAGTGGCCTTAAAACTGACTCCAGAACAGGGGCTAAAATGTGTGAAATCTGACTCCATGTCAGGGAAATTGCTGTAGAATGAGTTCTGTTCCACTCAGAGACAAAATTTCAACGGCTATAGAAACTATAGACTGTTTTCTATCCAATAATAATAATAATATGCATATTGTACGATCAAGAATTTTGTAGGAAGCCGTTTCAAAAATTACACGATTTCCATAAATAGTGACAACAGCACCCCCTAGCCTTAACAGGTTTTAACAAAACCCACCGGAAAACAGAATAATAAAATTAATCGGTACATAACCCAACGCACACCAGGACAGACGTGCACAAGCACTTACAACAAACAATCACCGACAAGGACGAGGGGGTACAGAGGTTTAAATACACAACGTGTAATTGATGGGATTGGAACCGGGTGTGATGGAAGACAAGACCAAAGGAAAATTAAAAGAGGATCAGCGATGGCTAGAAGGTCGGGGACTTCGACCGCCGAACGAACAAGGAGAGGGACCAACTTCGGCGGAAGTCGTGACAATATGTACCATATTTGACGCATACTGTGACATATGCAGCGTTTACCGTGAATGCAGTCTCTGCTAAAGCGGGAACATTGCCTTTAAATTTAAATCATGCTGTAAAGCTGAATTTCTGCGATGCAGAATGAATAGAGCCCTAAGATGCATCCAAAATTACACCCTATTCCCTTTTTAGTGCAATACTTTTGATTGGAACCAAAGTGGTTATTTCTGGAACCAACAAGGGTTCTTCAAAGGGTTCCCCAATGTGGACAGCTGAACACTTTCTAGAAAGCACCTATTTTTATAAGCCTGTATAGGGAATCAGATGGTATTTGGGACGCAGGCTAAGTTCCATTGTATATGCCACGGACACTCTCTCCCATCTATACCACTTTTAACACCAGCTTCAATTGCGCACAATGGAGGCTACACAATAGGGTTGACTACATTTACAACCCATTGACAACCTGTTGACATTTCAAAGCCCACCACAAACACACAGACATAGAGACACACACACACACAGGGTCGACGAGGGACTGGTCCACACCACACTGCAGAAGTTTGTTTCATGCTCGACTGAGGAAAGTACAAAGAAAGGGTCCCGGCTGAATTGGCGGCTAGCTGATGTCGCCTTGACTTGGAGAGAGAGAGAGAGAGGACGTGTGTGTGTTTGAGAGAGTGAGTGAAAGAAAGGAAAGTGGAGAAAAGAGCCTCCTCAGCCCTGAAGGGAAAGGTCGCAGACTGACAGGGCAGCCAAGGGAGTCGAGGGATGCAAGAACGAGAGGGAACGGTCGGTTCACATCTGTCGTACAGTCACACACATACACACGCACAGATTCACACATGAAGACATGCTCACACACACACACTGACACAGGCTCTCTCTTATTTTCTCCCACACTCAACACTACACACACAGACTGACACAAAGACATGCTTACTCACACATGAAGAAGACATGCTCACATACATACTGACAAACAGACAATGGCTCTCACACACGGTCCCCGCAGCACTGACAGCTGACTGGTAACCCAGCTATGTTGACATGAAAGGCCGGAGTTCCAAAACAGCAAATGGTTAATGTGACAAAAGTATTAATTTTGATTGGTCGTCGCTTGCAACTAGTTACACAAAGTTAAACATTTTGCAACTGGATGTACGGTAACCAAGTTGCAGATAAATTGCTTATCAGTTGCTAGGGATGTTATGCGACGCAATCGGAATGTAACACTAAAGTTGCATCCAAGTAGCTTCATGGCTGGGGTTACACAACGCAACTTTCATGCAATTTTTGCATTTGCAGGTTGTACTTGACATTATTTCAAGCAATTTGCTGATACATAAAGCAACTCAAGTGCAACAGAAAAAGCATGCAACAGTCGATCAAAGTGAAGCTGTCATATCATTCCATATTGGTTGAGAATTCTACACTCCCTAATGTCATCTGCGAACAGTTTGACTACCTAACTACATAGTTAGCTAATTTATCCAAACAGAAAAATAAACTAGATTTCCCCCCACTGTGACACTATGTTAGCCAGCAATACACAATATGTAAATGTGATATTTTGCCCAAAAATGTTTTTGCTTTGTCATTATGGGGTATTGTGTGTAGATTGATGAGGAAAAAAACGATTTAATCAATTTTAGGATGAGGCACTGTATGTAGCTCACCCAATTTCTTGAGGTATGTCATTAAAAAAGTGCCAATGGTACATGTCACCAAGGTTATTTTCTCAGTTTCATTGCTTTCAATACAATATTGATGTGAGTGATACATTTTGCTCGCAATTTATTACAGTAGAACAAGCTAATCAATTGCAGTCTTAAATGACCGCTTGGAAAATAATTGATGCGTGTGCAGTTTATAAAGTAGTAATTTAGGAAAGTACAAGTAATCTGAACACAAGTGTGACACGTGTGTGTTGGGAGTAACTTTTATGTATTTGGTCTTCAAAATATCACTTTTTATATATATCAATTTTTTTCAGCATGTTGATTGTGTTTTGACACTTCCATTATTCAAAAAGCCCTGACAACAGGAAGCAGCAACATTATACTTTTCAATGTATGTTTTAGGAATATAAATGGTACTTTTATCAAGTAAAAACTACTGATTGAGCCCAAAAACATGCTACGATTGGTTTATTGAAAATGTGTTTTCCCGGCTATTATTAGTTGCTGGGGCTGTTACACAAAGCAATCAAGCAGCAACTCCGTTGTAAGCAACCAGTGGTGTAAAGTACTTAAGTAAAATACTTTAAAGTACTACTTAACATGTTTTTTTTAGGTATCTGTACTTTACTATTTTTGATCACTTTAACATTCATAAAGAAAATCTTGTACTTTTTTCTCCATACATTTTCCCTAACACATCAAAGTACTTGGTACATTTCCAATGCTTATCAGGACAGGTAAGTGCTCAAATTCACTCACTTATCAAGAGAACATCCCTGATCACTCCTACTGCCTCTGATCTGGAGGAATCACTGGACACAAATGCTTTGTTTGTAAATGATGTCTGCGTGTTGTAGTGTGTCCCTGGCTATCTGTAAATGTATATAAAAAAACAATTGTGCCGTGTGATCTTATTATAAGCAATTTGAAAGTATTAATACTTTTGATACTTAAGTATATTTAAAACAAAATACTTTTAAACTTTTACTCAAGTAGTATTTTTCTGGGCGACTTTCACTTGAGTCATTTTCTATGAAGGCATATTTACTTTTATTGAAGTATGACAATTGGGTACTTTTTCCACCACTGCACGTGACCAAAGTTGCATTAAAGTTGATTTGTTTCACACCAGTTTCACCTGCAGCCTCACACTGACACACACACTTACTAGCCCCCTCTATCGTGACTCCTGTTTGTATCCCTAGTTAATACCAGCCTCTCAGAGGTAAGCAGCCAGAACTTTAATGACTCACTTGAGCCAATATGTGCATGGGCCTAAATGGACTCAGATTTGAGACCAATTACCGAATTGATTGTGCAGGGTTGGAGTGTACCAGAGACCAATAGCATAATGAAGTGCCTGAGGACACAGACTCTCTGTCTCATTCGTCCCAATTATCAAGGAAGCTCAATTTTTTTTTTCTCCATTGAGTTAAATCAACCGCAGACGGACAATGTGCGATATCTTGCTCATCACAGGGTTTTTGGATTTCAATATACTTTCATGACTCCAAAAGGTATTTGATAGAAGGTGAGGGAATGAGATGTTCAGAAATTGGCCGGTTGCTAATGACACATCAATCGATCAAATGTATTTTTACATCAGCAGTTTAAACAAAGTGCTTTACAGTTTCCCTGCCTAAACCCCAGAGAGCAAGCAAAGCAGAAGCTAAAGTACAGTGGCCCAAAAGCAATACAGGGGGAAAAAACTCCCTAGACGAAAGGAACAGAGGAAGAACCACAGAGATGAACCAGGCTCCGAGAGGTGGCCCCTCCTCTTCTGGCTGTACCGGGTAGAAATGTAAGAGGACATGTGGCCATTAAGGCCTGATCATTCTATCCAAAGGTGTTGGGTAGAAGGTGAGGGAATGAGATGTTCAGTAACTGGCAAAAGATCAGATCTGATTGGGCAAAATACCATTTAGTGGCAAAATAATTGGGCAGCCTAAGACCAGAATGGAGCAATAATGAACCACACCAGGGACAACACACCTCTTGGAAAAAACCTCCCCACCAAAACAACAATTCAGGTGGATAAAAAGAAAGAACAAGGGGAGAAAGAAAAATGTACTGTGGCGCTGGATGAAGCTGATGGTCCCACAGGACATAGAGAGAGAGGGAAAGAGAGGGAGAGTGATTAATCTACCCTAACTTCAGCACAGGTCCCTGCTTCCCAAAGTTTTGAACAGGCTGCTAAAATAAGATGGGCGCAGGAGGCGATGGAGGCACAGAGATATTTGCGTTATAGCGAAGCTTAAAACATTTTTTCCTCGCTCAAATTGCATACAAAGTATAGGGACATTGCTGTAGTTTGTATAACGGAAAATCAAACGGAGATCAGCGCAAACAGCCTAAATGTTAATCAAGGGTGCTACAACGCCACACTTCTAAAAACAAATATTTATTTTTGTCATTGTTTTTCTGGAGCAGGAATACTGGTTCAGTTTGAATGCTATTCTTTCATTATTCGTGGTTATGAGTGTTAGTGAGTATCCCAGTTCTAATCGTCTGCCTCGCTGTCCTGCAGTGTGACAATGTCTCTGGAGATGCACAGTACCATTTGGCACCGTTTAGTCCTATACCTGCATCGACATCCTGGGTGAGCGTCTGCAAATGAGAGACTGCGACAGCCAGGATTCCCACATCCAATTAAGGGAACCGAGGACAGTGAGGAGGGCAGATAGAAAGAGAGGGAGAGCAGGGAAACTAGATGTTACAATTAATGAGTGTGGTTTTTCTTCAAGCAGGTGAATCCAGCATTATTTCAGAGCAAGAGCGGGACAGGTGCATGTGTTCCAGACACTTAAAGCTAGTTTCCAAGACAAATATTAAGCCTAGTCCTGTACTGAAAAACAGTCTTAAGAATCTCCATTGAAAATACTTTAGACCAGGACTTGGCTTAGGCTGGGATTCATTCAAACCCTTCATTGCAATGTTTACACAGTGGCTTTCTTTGCAACATTCACGCACTTCTAATTCGGAAAAATGAAAGCATACCTGTGAAGGGGGTCTTCTTGGTAGTAGTTTTAGGATTTTATACAGTTTCCAAGACCAGTCTGTGTGTTAATTTGAACATTTGAAAAAATAACTATTGCGTAAATACTGCAATGCGGGTCTTGATTGAATTGAGCCCTTAATCTGTGTCTGAGAAACTGGACCGTAATGTTAGCTAAACTAAAATCGTGGCCAGCAAACGTATACATTCCCTTGGTGGCCATGGTTTCCCATAAAAACAAGTGTACTCTCCAGTCTCATGACATGTATTCAAAAGACCCATTCTCCCTCAAGAGTTGATCATCATTTAGGAAAATTACATCATATGTAAAATGACATATTGTTTAGGCATATTACTATTACATTTTAGGAAAACCTTTCATTTGTGGCCAGCAAATATCATCCCAAAATGGAAGGTTCTATTTGAAAAGGATTGTCATCCTTCAATGCTTTTACCACAAATAACTGCAGCAGAAATGTGACTGGTGGGATTAGTTTGCCTCTAGTGTATTATTAGAACAGGTCCTGAACTCTGAGGGTGGATATCGGTCTGATGACTCATCTGTTCACCGGCTGCAGCACCATGTTAAACCACAACACAGAGAAGGAGACGTTGAAAGGCAAACACCGGCTGAGACTGAAAGGGATGACCATCCCAAGAGTGAATCGGTCTCTCACTCACACATAATCTTTCTCTCTCACTTACACATAATCTTTCTCTCTCTCTCTCAAACATGCTTTCTCTCTCGCTCTCTCTCACCACACACTTACACATTCTCTCTCTCTCACACTTTCAATTTAATTCAAGGGGCTTTATTGGCATGGGAAACATATGTTAACATTGCCAAAGCAAGTGAAGTAGATCAAATCCAATTTTATTAGTCACATGCGCTGTATACAACAGGTGTAGACCTTACAGTGAAATCTTACTTACAAGCCCCTAACCGACAGTGCAGGTCCATAAGAATAAGAGGTAAAAGTAATTAATGAGGAGCAGTAAAAAAGAACAATATATACAGGGGGCTGCCGGTACAGAGTCAATGTGCGAGGGCACCGGTTAGTTGAGGTAGGATGTACATGTAGGTAGAGTTAATTAAAGTGACTATGCAAAGATAGTGGCAGTGGTATGGAGATAGGAAGGGGGGGGGGGGGGGTTCTGAATAGTCTGGGAAGCGATTTAACTAGATGATCAGGAGTCTTATGGCTTGGCGGTAGAAGCTGTTTAAAAGCCTCTTAGACCTAGATTTTGCACTTCGGTACCGCTTGCCATGTGGTAGCAGAGAGAACAGTCTATGACTAGGGTGGCTGGAGTCTGACAATTTTCAGGGCCTTCCTCTGACACTGCCTGGTATAGGGGTCCTGGATGGCAGGAAACTTGGCCCCAGTGATGTACTGGGCTGTTCGCACTACCCTCTAGTGCCTTGCGGTTGGAGACCGAGCAGTTGCCATTCCAGGCAGTGATGCAACCAGTCAGGATGCTCTCGATGGTACAGCTGTAGAACATTTTGAGGATCTGAGGACCAATGATACATCTTTTCAGTCTTCTAGGGGGGAATAGGTTTCATTGTGCCCACTTCACGACTGTCATGGTGTGCTTGGACCATGTTAGTTTGTTGGTGATGTGGACGCCAAGGAACTTGAAGCTCTCAACCTGTTCCACTGCAGCCCTGTCGATGAGAATGGGGGTGTGCTCGGTCCCCTTTTTCCTGTAGTCCACAATCATCTCCTTTGTCTTAATCACGTTGAGGGAGAGGTTGTTGTCCTGGAATCACAAGGCCAGGTCTCTGACCTCCTCCCTATAGGCTGTCTCGTTGTTGTAGGTGATCAGGCCTACCACTGTGGTGTCATCTGAAAATGTAATGATGGTGTTGGGGTCGTGCCTGGCCGTGCAGTCATGAGTGAACAGGGAGTAGAGGGGGCTGATTACGCACCCCTGAGGGGCCCCTGTGTTGAGGATCAGCGTGGCGGAAGTGGTGTTTCCTACCGTTACCACCTGGAGGTGGCCTGTCAGGAAGTCCAGGATCAAGCTGCAGAGGGAGGTGTTTGTGCCAGGGTCCTTAGATTAGTGATGAGCTTTGAGGACACTATGGTGTTGAACGCTGAGCTGTAGTCAATGAATAGCATTCTCACATACAGTTGAAGTCCTGCTGCTTGTGCAATCAGTGTATATATAATCATAAAAAATCATATTCATATTTAAACTCAATACATTAAACCTGTCTGGGAACGGGGTTCCGCTAGAGGAAACCCTCGCCAACATCCAATGAAATTGCAGGGCGCCAAATTCAATCAACAGAAATCTCATAATTCAAATTTCTCAAACATACAAGTATTAGACACCATTTGAAAGATAAAATGCTCGTTAATCCAACCACAGTGTTCGATTTCAAAAATATTTTTTGGCGAAAGCAGAACATATCATTATGTTAGGTCAGCAACTAGTCACAGAAAGCATACAGCGATTTTCCAAACAAAGAGAGGATCACAAAAAGCAGAAATAGAGATAAAATGAATCACTAACCTTTGATATTCTTCATCAATTTACACTCCCGGGACAACATGTTACACAATACATGTATGTTTTGTTCGATCAAGTTCATATTTATATCCAAAAACCTCAGTTTACATTTGGCTTTGCCTCAAACATCCCGTGAATTTGCACAGAGCCACATCAATTTACAGAAATATTCATAATAAAAATTGATAAAAGATACACGTATCATTCACAGAATTAAAGATATACTTATCCTTAATACAACCGCTGTGTCAGATTTGAAAAAAACTTTGCGGAAAAAGCAAACCATGCAATAATCTGAGTACGACGCTCAGATAACAAATCAAGCCAAACAGATGTCCGCCATGTTGGAGTCAACAGAAGTCAGAAATAGCATTATAAATATTCACTTACCTTTGATGATCTTCATCAGAATGCACTCCCAGGAATCCCAGTTCCACAATAAATCAAATCAAGTTTATTTTATATAACCCTTCGTACATCAGCTAATATCTCGAAGTGCTGTACAGAAACCCAGCCTAAAACCCCAAACAGCAAGCAATGCAGGTGTAGAAGCACGGCGGCTAGGAAAAACTCCCTAGAAAAGCCAAAACCTAGGAAAAAACCTAGAGAGGAACCAGGCTATGAGGGGTGGCCAGTCCTCGTCTGGCTGTGCCGGGTGGAGATTATAACAGAACATGGCCAAGATGTTCAAATGTTCATAAATGACCAGCATGGTCAAATAATAAATCAGGAGTAAATGTCAGTTGTCTTTTCATAGCCGATCATTAAGAGTATCTCTCCCGCTCCTGCGGTCTCTAGAGAGTTGAAAACAGTAGGTATGGGACAGGTAGCACGTCCGGAGGACAGGTCAGTGTTCCATAGCCGCAGGCAGAACAGTTGAAACTGGAACAGCAGCAAGGCCAGGTGGACTGGGGACAGCAAGGAGTCATCATGCCTGGTAGTCCTGACGCATGGTCCTAGGGCTCAGGTCCTCCGAGAGAGAGAAAGAAAGAGAGAAGGAGAGAATTAGAGAGCATACTTAAATTCACACAGGACACCGGATAAGACAGGAGAAGTACTCCAGATATAACCAACTGACCCTAGCCCCCCAACACAAACTACTGCAGCATAAATACTGGAGGCTGAGACAGGCGGGATCAGGAGACACTGTGGCCCCATCCGATGATACCCCCGGACAGGGCCAAACAGGAAGGATATAACCCCACCCACTTTGCCAAAGCACAGCCCCCACACCACTAGAGGGATATCTTCAACCACCAACTTACCATCCTGAGACAAGGCCGAGTACAGCCCACAAAGATCTCCACCACAGCACAAACCAAGGGGGGGCACCAACCCAGAATGTTTGATTTGTTCGATTAAGTTCATCTTTATGTCCAAATACCTCCTTTCTGTTCGCACGTTTAGCACAGTAATCCAAATTCATGACGCGCGATCACTAGGAGCAGACGAAAAGTCAAAAAGTTCCGTTACAGTCAGTAGAAACATGTCAAACGAAGTATAGAATTAATCTTTATTGAAGATTTATGTTAAAAACATCCTAATGTTCCAACCGGAGAATTCTTTTGTCTTCAGAAATGCAATGGAACTCAAGCTAACTCTCACGTGAACGCGCATGGTCAGCTCATGTCACTCTGGGAGAGACCTTACACAATCCCCTCTCATTCGCCGCCACTTCACAGTAGAGGCATCAATTTGCCGCCACTTCAAAGTAGAAGCATCAAACAAGATTCTAAAGACTGTTGACATCTAGTGGAAGCGTTAGGAAGTGCAATACGACCCCATAGACATTGTGTATTCGAATCGCCAAGAGTTGAAAAACTACAAACCTCAGATTTCCCACTTCGTGGTTGGATTCTTCAGGTTTTCGCCTGCCATATGAGTTCTGTTATACTCACAGACATCATTCAAACAGGTTTGGAAACTTCAGAGTGTTTTCTATCCAAATATTCGCATATATTAGTAACTGGGACTGAGTAGCAGGCAGTTTACTCTGGGCACGCGTTTCATCCAAATGTGAAAATGCTGCCCCCTATCCCAAACAGGTTAAGCAATGACTTTAACCTGTCTGACTCCTCCCACATTCCACTGAAAAGGCAGAGCGCGAAATTCAAAAGATAGTTTTTTGAAATATTTAACTTTCACACATTAACAAGTCCAATACAGCAAATGAAAGATACACATCTTGTGAATCCAGTCAACATGTCCGATTTTTTAAATGTTTTACAGCGAAAACACCACATATATTTATGTTAGTTCACCACCAAATAGAAAAAAGGACAGACATTTTTCACAGCACAGGTAGCATGCAAAATAGCCAACATAACTAACCAAGAAACAACTTCATCAGATGACAGTCTTATAACATGTTATACAATAAATCTATGTTTTGTTCGAAAAATGTGCATATTTGAGGTATAAATCAGTTTTACATTGCAGCTACAATCACAGCTACCGTCAGAAATAGAACCGAAGCAGCCAGAGTAATTACAGACACCAACGTCAAATACCTAAATACTCATCATAAAACATTTCTGAAAAATCGATGGTGTACAGCAAATTAAAGACAAACATCTTGTGAATCCAGCCAATATTTCCGATTTTTGAAGTGTTTTACAGCAAAAACACAATATAGCATTATATTAGCTTACTACAATAGCCTACCACACTAACGCATTCATTCATCAAGGCACGTTAGCGATAGCAATAGACACGTTAGCGATAGCGAATAAACCAGCAAGATATAACATTTTTGACTAACCTTGATAAGCTTCATCAGATGACAGTCCTAAACATCAGGTTATACATACACTTATGTTTTGTTCGAAAATGTGCATATTTAGAGCTGAAATCAGTGGTTATACATTGTGCTAAACTAGCATCTTTTTCCCACAATGTCCAGATATTTTTCTGACACTTTTTCTGACAAACATATTCTGACCAAATAACTATTCATAAACATAACAAAAAAATACATGTTGTATAGGAAATGATAGATACACTAGTTCTTAACTTCTTATGGCCGCAAGCCCGACGTCGGTACACTTATGACAACAGCCAGCTCAAGTGCAGGGCGCGAAATTCAAAATATATATATTTTTAATATTTAACTTTCACACATTAACAAGTCCAATACAGCATATGAAAAGGTACACATCTTGTGAATCCAGCCAACATGTCCGATTTTTAAAATGTTTTACAGCGAAAACAACACGTACATTTATGTTAGCTCACCACCAAATACAAAAAAGGACAGACATTTTTCACAGCTGTCACGTTCCTGACCTGTTTTCCTTTGTTTTGTATTCATTTTAGTTGGTCAGGGCGTGAGTTGGGTGGGTTTGTCTATGTTTGTATTTCTATGTGGGGTTTTGTGTTCGGCCTGGTATGATTCTCAATTAGAGACAGGTGTGTATTGTTTGTCTCTAATTGAGAGTCATACAAAGGCAGCCAGGGTTTCACTGGTGTTTTGTGGGTGTTTGTTCCTGTGTCCTCACAGGACAGTTGAAGGTTAGTCTCATTTGTTGTTTTGTAGTGTATTGTTTTGCTGTTTTTTCATTAAAAGATGGCTTATTTCCCTCAATCCGCATCTTGGTCCTATCCATGCTCCTCCTCGTTTGAGGAGGAGAACAACATTGACTGCCTTTACAGAAACACCCACCACAACAGGACCAAGCGGATTGAGGAGAGAGAAAAAGAACTAAAGCAATGGAGAGAAGAGGAATGGAGTTGGGAGCAAATTTTCAATGGAGAAGGACCCTGGGCTAAGGTGGGAGAGAATCGCCGCTCTCGGGAGGAGAAGGAGGCAGCCACAGCCCAGGAGCGCTGGTATGAGGAGGCAGCACGTATGAGAGGCTGGAAGCCCGAGAGGCTCACCCAAAAATTTCTTGGGGGGGGCTAAAGGGGAGTGTGGCGAAGCCGGGTTGGATACCTGAGCCAACTCCCCGGGCTTGCCGTGGAGTGAGAGGGCGTCGTACTGGTCAGACACCGTGTTATGCGGTAAAGCGCACGGTGTCCCCAGTACGCGTGCTTAACCCAGTGCGGGCTATTCCACCTTGCCGCACTGGGAGGGCTAGGTTGGGCATCGAGCCGGATGCCATGAAGCCGGCCCAACGTATCTGGCCTCCAGTACGTCTCCTCGGGCCGGCGTACATGGCACCAGCCTTACAGGTGGTGTCCCCGGTTCGCTTGCATAGCCCAGTGCGGGCTATTCCACCTCGCCGCACTGGCAGGGCTACGGGGTCCATTCAACCTGGTAAGGTTGGGGAGGCTCGGTGCTCAAGAGCACGTGTCCTCCTTCACGGTCCGGTATATCCGGCGCCACCTTCCCACCCCAGCTCAGTACCACCAGTGCCTACACCACGCACCAGGCTTCCAGTGCATCTCCAGAGCCCTGTTCCTCTTCCACGTACTCTCCCTATGGTGCGTGTCTCCAGCCCGGTGCCTCCAGTTCCGGCACCACGCACCAAGCCTCCTGTGCGTCTCCAGAGCCCTGGACGCACTGTTCCTTCTCCCCGCACTCGCCCTGAGGTGCGTGCCCTCAGCCCGGTACCTCCAGTTCCGGTACCACGCACCAGGCCTAGAGTGCGCCACGAGAGTCCAGTGTGCCCTGTTCCTGTTCCCCGCACTCGCCCTGAGGTGCGTGCCCTCAGCCCGGTACCTCCAGTTCCGGTACCACGCACCAGGCCTATAGTGCGTCTCAGCCGGCCAGAGTCTGCCGTCTGCCCAGCGGTGCCTGAACGGCCCGTCTGCCCAGCTCCGTCTGAGCCATCTGTCTGCCCAGCGCCGTCTGAGCCATCTGTCTGCCCAGCGCCGTCTGAGCCATCTGTCTGCCCAGCGCCGTCTGAGCCATCTGTCTGCCCAGCGCCGTCTGAGCCATCTGTCTGCCCAGCGCCATCTGAGTCATCCGTCTGCCACGAGCCATTAGAGCCGCCCGTCTGTCCCGAGCCAGTAGAGCCGTCCGTCAGTCAGGAGCCGCTAGAGCCGTCCGTCAGTCAGGAGCTGCCAGAGACGCCCGCCAGTCAGGAGCTGCCAGAGACGCCCGCCAGTCAGGAGCTGCCAGAGACGCCCGCCAGTCAGGAGCTGCCAGAGACGCCCGCCAGTCAGGAGCTGCCAGAGACGCCCGCCAGTCAGGAGCTGCCAGAGACGCCCGCCAGTCAGGAGCTGCCAGAGACGCCCGCCAGTCAGGAGCTGCCAGAGACGCCCGCCAGTCAGGAGCTGCCAGAGACGCCCGCCAGTCAGGAGCTGCCAGAGACGCCCGCCAGTCAGGAGCTGCCGTACAGTCCGGAGCTGCCCTACAGTCCGGAGCTGCCCTACAGTCCGGAGCTGCCACTCAGCCCGGACCTGCCGGAGTCCCTCAGCCAGGACCTGCCGGAGTCCCTCAGCCAGGACCTGCCGCCCCTTATCCCGGTGCTGGTCCTTATCCCGGTGCTGCCCCTTATCCCGGTGATGCCCCTTGTCCCGGTGATGCCCCTTGTCCCGGTGCTGCCCCTTGTCCCGGTGCTGCCCCTTGTCCCGGTGCTGCCCCTTGTCCCGGTGCTGCCCCTTGTCCCGGTGGTGCCCCTTGTCCCGGTGCTGCTCCTTGTCCCGGTGCTGCCCCTTATCCCGGTGTTGCTCCTTGTCCCGGTGCTGCCCCTTGTCCCGGTGCTGCCCCTTGTCCCGGTGCTGCCCCTTATCCCGGTGCTGCCCCTTATCCCGGTGCTGCCCCTTCATTTAGGTGGGGTTAGTGGGAGGGTGGTCATTGGGAGGGGGATAAAGAAGCGGGGATTGATTATGGTGGGGTGGGGACCTCGTCCACCGCCAGAGCCGCCACCGTGGACAGACGCCCACCCAGACCCTCCCCTAGACTTTGTGCTGGTGCGCCCGGAGTTCGCACCTTAAGGGGGGGGTTCTGTCACGTTCCTGACCTGTTTTCCTTTGTTTTGTATTCATTTTAGTTGGTCAGGGCGTGAGTTGGGTGGGTTTGTCTATGTTTGTATTTCTATGTGGGGTTTTGTGTTCGGCCTGGTATGATTCTCAATTAGAGACAGGTGTGTATTGTTTGTCTCTAATTGAGAGTCATACAAAGGCAGCCAGGGTTTCACTGGTGTTTTGTGGGTGTTTGTTCCTGTGTCCTCACAGGACAGTTGAAGGTTAGTCTCATTTGTTGTTTTGTAGTGTATTGTTTTGCTGTTTTTTCATTAAAAGATGGCTTATTTCCCTCAATCCGCATCTTGGTCCTATCCATGCTCCTCCTCGTTTGAGGAGGAGAACAACATTGACTGCCTTTACAACAGCACAGGTAGCATGCACAAAGCCAACCTAACTAACCAAGAACCAACCAAACTAACCAACAAACAACTTCATCAGATGACAGTTTTATAACATGTTATTCAATAAATCTATGTTTTGTTTGAAAAATGTGCATATTTCAGGTATAAATCATAGTTTACATTGCAGCTACAATCAGAAATTGCACCGAAAGCAGACAGAATAATTACAGACACCAACGTCAAATAACTAAAAACTCATCATAAAACATTTCTGAAAAATACATAGTGTACAGCAAATGAAAGACAGTCATCTTGTGATTCCATACAATATTTCCGATTTATCAAGTGTTTTACAGCGAAAACACAACATAGCATTATATTAGCTTACCACAATAGCCAAAAACACAAGCAATTTCCCAGTAGCAAAAGTAAGCGATCGTAACAAACAAGCAAAAGATATATAATTTTTTGACTAACCTTGATTTTCTTCATCAGATGACAGTCTTATAACATCAGGTTATACATACACTTATGTTTTGTTCGAAAATGTGCATATTTAGAGCTGAAATCAATGGTTACACATTGTGCTAACTTAGCTACTTTTTCCCACTAAGTCCGGATTTTTCCTTTCACTTTTTCTGACACACATATTCTGACCAAATAGCTATTCATAAACATAACTAGGAAATGATTGATACAGTAGTTCTTAATGAAATCGCAGTGTTAGAATTCTAAAAATAACTTCATTACGATATGCAGCTTCGGTATAGCTAGAGTACCCAAACATCGGGCGCCCACGACTAGTTCACATGTACGACAGATATATGAAATAGCATCATAAAATGTTTCTTACTTTTGCTAATCTTTCATCAGAATGTTGGACAAGGTGTCCTTTGTCCAGAACAATCGTTGTTTGGATTTAGAACGGCAACTTTCCCTCTTGATTTAGCATGCGCACTAGTCAAGTGGCATGGATCTCTCCATCGTCAACAAAGTCAGAGAACGGAACACGGCAAAACTCACGAAAAAATTTCAATAATCTGATTAAACTGTATTGAAAAAACATACTTTACGATGATATGGTCACATGTATCAAATAAAATCAAAGCCGGAGATAGTAGTCGTCCATAATGGCAGCTAAACAGAAGGCAATCCCACTGTCCACCTCGCGCTCCCCAGAGTACCGGAAATGAGGGACACGTCATACAAAGAGCCTTAGTCCACTTCAGACCAAGATAAACACGAAATTTCTTCTCTCACAGCCTCTTGACATCCAGGGGAAGGTCTATGAAGTGCACGTAGACTCTTACGTATCATGCCCATTTATAGGCAGGAAGAAGAACAGAGCCTCGATTTCAGACTGGTCAGGAAGTTTGTGCCAAATGAGTTCTGTTTGACTCACAGATATAATTCAAATGGTTTTAGATCCTAGAGTGTTTTCTATCCGATAGTAATAATAATATGCATATTGTACGAGCAATAATTGTGTACGAGGCCGTTTGAAATGGGCACCTTTTATCTGGCTACTCAATACTGCCCCTGCAGCCATAAAAAGTTAATGCAATCGCCGTGTTAGAATTCTAAAAATAACTTCATTACGACATCCAGCTTAGGTATAGCGAGAGAGTACCCAAAATCTGGGCGCAAACGACTAGTACAACATGTTCGACAGATATATGAAATAGCATCATAAAATGGGTCCTACTTTTGATGATCTTTCATCAGAATGTTGTACAAGGGGCCCTTTGTCGGGAACAATTGTTGTTTGGTTTTAAACGGCCTTTTTCCCTCTCGATTTAGCAAGCACACTTGCCAAGTGGCGCGAATCTCTCCATCGTCAACAAACTCAGAGAACAGAACACGGCAAAACTCCCGAAAAATTTAAATAATCTGATTAAACTATATTGAAAAAACATACTTTACGATGATATTGTCACATGTATCAAATAAAATCAAAGCCGGAGATATTAGTCGTCCATAACGACAGCTTATCAGAAGGCAAATCAAGGTCCCTTCACGCGCTCTCCAGAAAACAGGAAACTGGTGACACGTCATGCCGAGAGCTATTATTCGACACCAGATCAAGTTACACACTCCATTTCTTCTCTCACTGCCTGTCGACATCTAGTGGAAGACGTATGAAGTGCATCTAAACTAATAAATATCAAGGACTTTAATAGGCAGGCCCTAGAACAGTGCATCGATTTCAGATTTTCCACTTCCTGTCAGGAAGTTTGCTGCAAAAGGAGTTCTGTTTTACTCACAGATATAATTCAAACGGTTTTAGAAACTAGAGTGTTTTCTATCCAATAGTAATAATAATATGCATATTGTACGAGCAAGAATTGAGTACGAGGCCGTTTAAATTGGGCACAATTTTCCCCCAAAGTGAAAACAGCGCCCTCTGTCCTCAACAGGTTAAGAATGATTACCTTCTGCATTCAAAGATAATCAACCTACAACACTAGGCTAAACTTCACTTGCATCATTCTTGAGAGATAAACATAATGCTTTCACTGATTACACTTAAAGGATAATAGTTCCTATGTGATAGTGCTTGCTTTGATATCCAACTGATCTTGTTTCCTTTGTCATCCTGTGAACCCTGTTCATTGCTGCTCGCAGCTATATTTATTATTATATATATTATTATCATCTTTATCATCATCTCGACAGGAGTCTTTCAATCACAGCCATGAACCCAAGGCAAGTTGACTAAAAACTGTTGTGAACACAGAGCACTCAAACAGATAGCCATATTTCTGCAAATAGACTTTGCTTTTCCGCTACCGGTGCATTTCCTAATTTCGGATGTACTGTGCCTTCACAACTTGACTTTATCCAAATTTTCTTGTGTTACATTCTGAATTCAAAATGTATTAAAACAGATTTTGTATCACTGGCCTACACATCAATAACCCATAATATCACAGTGGAATTATGTTTTTAAAAAGGAAAAGCTGAAATGTCTTGAGTCAATAAGTATTCAACCCATTTTTAATGACAAGCCTAAATCATTTTGGGATTAACAATTTGCTTTAACAAGTCACATAATACGTTGCATGGACTATGTGCAATAAGTGTTTAACATGTTTTTTGAAATTACAACCTCATCTCTGTACCCCACACATATAGTTATCTGTAAGGCCCCTCAGTTCAGCAATGAATTTCAAACAGATTTAACCACAAACTAGGGAGCTTTTCCAATGCTTCGCAAAGATGAGCACCTATTGTTAGATTGGTAAAAAAGGACATATCCTTTTGAGCATGGTGAAGTAATGAATTACACAAGGAGTAGAGAGTTTAAAAAAATAAAAATGGAAGCACTGCTTTCCAACAGCTACTGGGAAACAAATTTACCTTTCAGCATGAGAATAATCTAAAACACAAGGCCAAATATACACTGGCGTTATTTACAAAGACGACATTGAATGTTCCTGAGTGGCCTAATTACAGTTTTGGCTTGAATCAGCGCAAACATTTATAGAAAGACTTGAAAATGGCTGTCTAACAATGATCAACATCCAACTTGACAGAGCTTGAAGAATTATTTAAATAATAATGTGCAAATATTGTTCAATCCAGCTGTGAAAATATCCTATGGATTTACCCAGAAAGACTCATGTATTATCGCATGGGTGTGAATTCTTATGTAAATGAGATTTTTCTGTATTTATTTTTTAATACATTTGCAACACTTTCAAAAAATCTGTTTTCATTTAGTCAGTATGGGATAGTATGTGTAGATGGGTGATAAACAAATATCTATTTAATCATTTTGAATGCAGGCCGTTACACAACAACATGTGGAATAAGTCAAGGGGTATGAATATTTTATAAAGCATTGTAGGTGACCTATTAGTTAAAGATACAAATCGAAAATAAAACTTTGTAGTGCTGGCTCATAGATATGTCATGATTACATTTGAGGTCGCCTCCTGTATCAATTATCATCCCCCTATATATGCTGTTTACATGGACCCCACCCCCGTTTTCATCTTATTTTTCCCCTTTTCTTTTTTTTCTTTCCGAGGCTCTGACAGCAACCTGTTACTGAACAGCCGAGTGGCCATTTATCTCTCCCAGAGCATGCTGGAAATAATCTCAGCCCAAAAGCCTTGTGTTGGGAGGCCATTAATAAACAAACGCCTCCATGCAGCACTACAATGCTGATGGGCTCGCATTAACAGAGCAGCGAGCTAATGTGCGCAAGGAACTATCCAGCACGTGATGGAGCCCCGTGGGCGATAAGCGCTGAGCGAACAAAGGATCACTGCGCTAGGGGGGAAGGCTTTTTGTCTTTCCTACACTTGTTTCAGGAGGGGAATGACAAGAGAAGCAGCTGAGGGGACACTCAGGTGAAAAAACAGGAGCTTTATCTGGCTCAGTTTATGTGTGTGTGAACGAGCTTAGGGCTTTGCTTTGAAAGTTGTTGTGCATTCTAGAATCATTTTTCCTTCTTGGAATCCATACTCAGGCTGCAGTGGCTCCAGCGGATAAACTCTGAGGTTGCTGGAGCATAACATTTCCCTACAGTTTGTCCATTGTAACACACACACACACATGTGTGTTCACACAGATATTAACCTGCATACAAACACACACAATCACACTATTCACAACAAATCAGTCTCCCTCTTTATAAATGTCAAGTAAAGTTGCTAACATTATTTTCCTGGCTAATTGGACTGAGGTAAATATAGATACTTTACGTCATTAATTTCTGCACTTTGAGATAAATACACCTATAAAGGATTCCATCTACACGGCCTGACTGCATGCATGTTGAGACTCATATCATTGCTATGCTGTCATATGACATGCTAGATTGAGTGAAATCACCTCAATAGCAAAGTCATTTTGATCATGTGTGCATGTTTGAGAGCAAAGTCTTGCATTATCACAATACCTGCAGTCCTGCTAGTGGCAACATCATAACACTGAATTTACCTTTAAAAAGTGAGGGTAAAAGAAAGGCTAAACCAGGAAGTAAAAGTGAAAGTGAAACGTATAGTTTCCCCCTGAGTCCTAACCTTACAAATAGGGGGACGAAAATATATCTGACCCTTAATTGGTGGTTAAATGCAATTTCTATGCCAGCTTGGTTGTATCTATACCTTACGGTGTCCATATTAAGACAGCATCAGCATAGACACTGGACTACCTTCACTTTTCAATGCCTCCTCCATTCTCAGTATTTTTCTTAGAGTTCCCACTAGGGGGCAGAATTGCACAACACACTGCAACAGGCCACATGCGAGTGGAACCCATAGCGTTGGGGACCAGCTTGCACTCTTCTGTCGTGTTAAAACAGAGATTTGCTGTATTTGTAAATGCCACGTCTCTCTGTGTTTAGTTCCTGTGGGGGCCTATTGAAAATGATCCCAAGCACAACTAATAAAACGGGTGGGCAGCTTAACACAATGTGACTGGCATTACGTGTGTGTGTGGAGTGTATGTGTGCGCGCGTGAAAATGCAGTATGTGAGTGTGTGTACATGTACAGTATGTGAGTGCGTATGTGTGTGTGTGTACATATGTATTGGCGCGTGTGTGTGTGTGTGTGTGAGTGTGTCCACCTGCAGCTCACAGGCTTCTTTCTAGCACCCCAGCAGCCTTTAAACTGCAGTCCACTCCCTGATGAGTTCACTCCTCCGCAATGAGCTTTGACAGGAGAGAGGCGGTGAAGACGTAATTGAATGGACTGACTCTCTTTCTTTCCACTGTGTCTATGTTAGCCATTGGAGAAGAAAAAGGCAATATGTAAGTTCCTTCAACCAATACCTTTCTCCTCGCTTTTATAGTTTATACTTATACACAACTAATACTGTATGTGTGCGATCACAAAGGATAAATGTCTATCCATATCCGACATTGTTTTTTGTCAACGTTGCTCGTAATCTGAAAAGGCACAGTAAGACGTTTTAAACACAATCATCAATATTTCTTTCAAATACAAGTATTTTACTTGAAAAATGAAATGTATTTTTCTTCTGGATTGAATAATTTGTTATCTTATCTATTTATAGTGAATAAACATTGTGTGAACATATTCATCACATATCATTCATACCTGATTTTGAATAATGAGTGGGACTGTCCCACTCCTAAAAGAAAAGTGAGTTAACTGTCTTACATCCACCAGTGTGATCCAAAGAGTACTGCACTCTGGGCTGTGATTTTTAGGAAAAAAAACATTTCAAAACAGATTAAAAAGTAGTCCAATTAAACAGTCCAATAAGAACACAGGGTTTCGTACTCCGTTGCAAAATGTTCTGCTACATTGTGCCCTACTGAACACAACCCCATTGACTGACGCTTGTCATAGAATTGAGATGGTGAAAGCTCTAACTAGTCAAGTTGAGTGAATTCTAGTACATTATAGTGGGGCATGACAGCCGTTGACATATCTCCCTGTACACAAACCGCTGTACAAAGGGTGACAACCAATGGGAGTGGATTTACTGACAGCGGGCTTCACTTGTGACATGTTTCACAGTACAGCGCTATTGTAGAGTGCTTCATACGGTGTCAGGGGAATGGGAAAACACATGGTAACAGGGCTAGCATAATGAGTGTGTGGACAGCAACACACAGCATGATACATCCTTGTGATTGTGTAGATTTGTGTGTGTGTGTGTTTGAGTGTGTTTGCAGCACACATAGCTAGCTACACACAAGTGCAGCTGATGTGTTTGTGCATGTGTGTATCAGAGAGAGAGCAAAAGTGTGTGTGCGTGTGTGTACGTGTGTCTGCTTGTTCCACAGCTGGCCATGTGTCGGTTTTAATATTTCCTGAACGCCCTCTGCCCACACTACATTGTAGGCACTACCATCCCATCCCTGAACCACCCCAAGGACATATTTTTTGTTGTTGTTTTAAATCACTGGCGGATGTAAAAACTATATATATCTATATATATATACACATATACACACACGTTTTTACACACCTACTCATTCAAGGGTTTCTTTATTTTTTTACTATTTTCTACATTGTAGAATAATAGTGAATACATCAACTACGAAATAACTCATATGGAATCATGTAAAAAAAACAAAAAGTGTTCAAAAAAATCAAAATATATTTTACATTTGAGATTCTTCAAAGTAGCCACCCTTTACCTTGATGACAGCTTTGCACACTCTTCACTATTATTCTGCAATGTAGAACATTGTACAAGAAAAACCCTCGAATGAGTAGCTGTGTCCAAACTTTTGACTGGTACTGTATATATACATTTTTGGGGGCCAAATAAAACAACCCACTGGGCAAAATTATTATTATACACTGCTCAAAAAAATAAAGGGAACACTTAAACAACACAATATATCTCCAAGTCAATCCCACTTCTGTGAAATCAAACTTTCCACTTAGGAAGCAACACTGATTGACAATACATTTCACATGCTGTTGTGCAAATGGAATAGACAAAAGGTGGATATTATAGGCAATTAGCAAGACACCCCCAATAAAGGAGTGATTCTGCAGGTGGTGACCACAGACCACTTCTCAGTTCCTATGCTTCCTGGCTGATGTTTTGGTCACTTTTGAATGCTGGCGATGCTCTCACTCTAGTGGTAGCATGAGACGGAGTCTACAACCCACACAAGTGGCTCAGGTAGTGCAGTTCATCCAGGATGGCACATCAATGCGAGCTGTGGCAAAAAGGTTTGCTGTGTCTGTCAGCGTAGTGTCCAGAGCATGGAGGTGCTACCAGGAGACAGGCCAGTACATCAGGAGACGTGGAGGAGGCCGTAGGAGGGCAACAACCCAGCAGCAGGACCGCTACCTCCGCCTTTGTACAAGGAGGTGCACTGCCAGAGCCCTGCAAAATGACCTCCAGCAGGCCACAAATGTGCATGTGTCAGCATATGGTCTCACAAGGGGTCTGAGGATCTCATCTCGGTACCTAATGGCAGTCAGGCTACCTCTGGCAAGCACATGGAGGGCTGTGCGGCCCCACAAAGAAATGCCACCCCACACCATGACTGACCCACCACCAAACCGGTCATGCTGGAGGATGTTGCAGGCAGCAGAACGTTCTCCACTGCATCTCCAGACTCTGTCACGTCTGTCACATGTGCTCAGTGTGAACCTGCCTTCATCTGTGAAGAGCACAGGGCGCCAGTGGCGAATTTGCCAATCTTGGTGTTCTCTGGCAAATGCCAAACGTCCTGCACGGTGTTGGGCTGTAAGCACAACCCCCACCTGTGGATGTCGGGCCCTCATACCACCCTCATGGAGTCTGTTTCTGACCTTTTGAGCAGACATGCACATTTGTGGCCTGCTGGAGGTCATTTTGCAGGGCTCTGGCAGTGCATCTCCTTGTACAAAGGCGGAGGTAGCGGTCCTGCTGCTGGGTTGTTGCCCTCCTACGGCCTCCTCCACGTCTCCTGATGTACTGGCCTGTCTCCTGGTAGCGCCTCCATGCTCTGGACACTACGCTGACAGACACAGCAAACCTTCTTGCTCAATCTCGCATTGATGTGCCATCCTGGATGAGCTGCACTGCCTGAGCCACTTGTGTGGGTTGTAGACTCCGTCTCATGCTACCACTAGAGTGAGAGCACCGCCAGCATTCAAAAGTGACCAAAACATCAGCCAGGAAGCATAGGAACTGAGAAGTGGTCTGTGGTCACCACCTGCAGAATCACTCCTGTTTTGGGGGGTGTCTTGCAAATTGCCTATAATTTCCACCTTTTGTCTATTCCATTTGCACAACAGCATGTGAAATGTATTGTCAATCAGTGTTGCTTCCTAAGTGAACAGTTTGATTTCACAGAAGTGTGATTGACTTGGAGTTACATTGTGTCGTTTAAGTGTTCCCTTTATTTTTTTGAGCAGTGTATATATATATAAAATATCACAGGGCTCTCCAGACACACAGATCCAATATCAGCTATTGCTTAGACCCAAAGCATGATCCCCCTTTGAGAGGTGCAGGTTTCCCAGTCATAGGGCTGAGTGAAGCTCAATTGTTACAGTTCCGGGCAGATCCAAACGTTATAAGCTCTACAAGATTCATCCCTTTCTACAGGCCATCGGATGCAATTTGTCTCGTGATCATAAATGAAGTGGCGAAGATAGGAGTAAAAAATGTGTCACATCAGCAGTATGTAGGATTTGAACACACGCCGACACTGGCAGATGTGTGCTGAAGACAGCGGAACTGACTGTTTAACCACCTAGGCCACAGCGAGGCTTCCTACGCATGAGCAAATTCATGGATGATTGTGTTTCAGTCTTGGCCTATGTCTCCAGAATCTGCCCTTTCTCCTGAAGTGTGTACTTTTTCACTTGTCTATTCCTAGTTCTGCCATATCCTTTAAAGGTTTCCAGAGTCCATTGAATTTAGATATTTCTCTGAATTGAATTAATTGAATGTCCAAGTTTAAATAGACAATCTTAGATTTGCACATACATTGAAGGACTTTTAAATCCATGATATATAGCCATTGATTCTTGAAAACTACAACTTTTAAATGTCATTATGATCTTGTCATAAATCTTGTCATAAATGATCTTAGTTCAACTGTCTTTCTCCAGAAAGCAAAATATAAACGTGTTTTACTCAACTGTTTTGAATTGTAAACAAACACCGTACAGCTTACAAAAACATGGTTGACTATCATTTTGATCTCATGGTTCAGTCTTTGCATCCATAGGTCTACACGCGGAAGTGACGTTTTCAACGAAAGTCATGACCGTTTTCTTGTCTTGTTTTTGAAGCATTTTGTTGGTTTCGTGTTGGTTGATTAGCGAACGTATTCCGGCGCATTAAATTTGTGTTCAATGACATGTATCGATACTGTGCCTACTAATTGAGATGACTGCTAATTTTTGCATACTACAAAACACTCACTGAACACGACTTACTTATGTAACACTCCAACATACTGTAGTCAGTGTAAGGCATTGGCAGATCAAGTCAAAGTCTAGACTGGCCAAATTCATCAGCCATTTCAATGCAATCCAAATGCTGTAGAAGTGGTCTAATAGTGAAATTATTTATTTAAAAGGTTAAATAAAATCGAAAATAAGCATAAGAAACCATTAGATCGTCTTCAAATTTGACATGAACCTTTTCGCATTTTTGGAGAGTGTTTTTTCTGTAAAGACATGTTGAAGCTTGAAGGTAAAGCAGCATTTACAATGCACATAATACACCCCACACACACGAATGGGAGATAATTCTGTCACCAAATCAATGAAAGGCCTTTTTTAACATACTTTTATTTGTCTAATTTGCTGTAAATTACTAGGCTTACTTAGCTAGCGAACATTAGGTAACTAGCCAACAAGCTATCTGTTCTTCCACCAACGTTGGGTAGCTAGCTAATGTTAGCCAAGTATGTCCGATATATAGGTTCGCTGTCTTTGCTTGCCCTCTAACATTTGCTTTTTTTCATTCAAAACAGCAATGTGCAATTTCTTAACGTTACTCCTGCAACTATGATGTAACATGATCATGTTAACTACAATGTTTGTTAACTAGCTAGTACTGTTAGACTATATTGTTTTAGTAATTTAGCTTAGCAATCCAGCTACCGCTGCTAACGTCATAGCTTATACAGTGCTAACAGGCAGAGAGAGCTATGCTAGCTAGCTAGTTACTCTGTTGACAAATAATAGGACCGCTACTTACCTTGTTGCGGAGTCACATATGGAAGGTTGTGGCTGTGGGGCATTGTGGACTCCGAGTGCCGTTATAAACATTATCCATAACCATAGATGCAGTAAATTAGTCAATGGAATGCAGATGTTCCATTGACCAGATTGGAGCACATTCAACAAAGTCGACATTTGTAAAATCCTTCATGATTTACAGTTGAAGTCAGAAGTTTAAATGTTTTTGGCTAAGGTGTATGTAAACTCAGTTTTTCACAATTCCTGACATTTAATCCTAGTAAAAATACCCCGTCTTTGTCACGGTTGTGTGGAGAGACGGACCAAGGCGCAGCGTGATCAAAGTTCCACATATTTATTTACACGAAACTTCCAAACAAAAATAAACAAACAACGAACCGTGACAGAGGTGCCACATGCACTAACTCAAAACAAGATCCCACAAAACACAGTGGGGAAATGGCTGCCTAAACTTGATCCCCAATCAGAGACAAAAATAAACAGCTGCCTCTGATTGGGAACCATACCAGGCCAACATAGAAATAAAACAACCAATATTAGCCACCCTAGTCACGTCCCGACCTAACCAAAATAGAGAATAAAAAGGCTCTCTATGGTCAGGATGTAACAGTCTTAGGTCAGTTAGGATCACCACTTTATTTTAGGAATGTGAAATGTCAGAATAATAGTAGAGAGAATGATTTATTTCAGCTTGTATTTTTTCTAATCACATTCCCAGTGGGTCAGAAGTTTACATACACTCAATTAGTATTTGGTAGCATTGCCTTTAAAATGTTTAACTTTGGTCAAACTTTTCAGGTATCTTTCCACAAGCATCCCACAACAAGTTGGGTTAATTTTGGACCATTCCTCCTGACAGAGCTGGTTTAACTGAGTTAGGTTTGTAGGCATCCTTGCTCCAACACGCTTTTTTAGTTCTGCCCACAAATGTTCTATAGGAGTGAGGTGAGGGCTTTGTGATGGCAACTCCAATACCTTGACTTTGTTGCCCTTAAGCCATCTTGCCACAACTTTGGAAGTACGCTTGGGGTCATTGTCCATTTGGAAGACCCATTTGCGACCAAGCTTTAACTTCCTGACTGATGTCTTGAGATGTTGCTTCAATATATCCATATAATTTTCCTCCCTCATGATGCCATCCATTTTATGAAGTGCACCAGTCCCTCCTGCAGCAAGCACCCACACAATATAATGCTGCCACCCCCGTGCTTCACGGTTGGGATGGTGTTCTTCGGGTGGCAAGCCTCCCCTACTTCCTCCTAACATAACGATGGTCATTATGGCCAAACAGTTCTTTTTTTGTTTCATCAGAGCAGAGAACATCTCTCCAAAAAGTATGATCATGTGCAGTTGCAAACCACAGTCTGGCTTTTTATGGAGGTTTTGGAGCAGTGGCTTCTTCCTTGCTGAGCGGCCTTTCAGGTTGATATAGGACTCATTTTACTGTGGATATAGATACTTTGTACCTTTATCCTCCAGCATCTTCACAGGTCTTGGCTGAGTTCTTTTGATAATCCCATGATGTCAAGCAAAGAGGCAGTGAGTTTGTAGGTAGGCCTTGAAATACATCCACAGGTGCACCTCCAATTGACTCAAATGATGTCAATTAGCCTATCAGAAGCTTCTAAGGTCATGACATCATTTTTTAAATGTTCCATGCTGTTTAAAGGCACTGTCAACTTAGTGTATGTAAACTTCTGACCCACTGGAATTGTAATACAGTGAATTATGAGTGAAACAATCAGTCTGCAAACAATTGTTGGAAAATTACTTGTGTCATGCACAAAGTAGAGGTCCTAACCGACTTTCCAAAACTATAGTTTGTTAACAAGAAATTTGTGGAGTGGTTGAAAAACGAGTTTTAATGACTCCAGCCTAAGTGTATGTAAACTTGCGACTTCAATTGTATGTATTGTAACAGGCCTACAATGCTGCATAGCATGTGGAAGTTGTACGTTTTCAGGTATAGAAGAAGTGTCTGCTAAATGCTAACTCCTCGTTGTATAATCTAGTTAGCATAGCTGGCATATAGAAATCGGTGCTGGTAGTAAAAGTATTTTTTTTAACTGTGAAGCAGTTGATTGGTAATGATGGCATGAACATGTGTTGGGATCTTTCCTCCATGGCCTTATCCCCCCGCGTTTCCATGGAAATTCCATGCGACTATTAAAACCTTCCCCAACCAGAAACCGTGGATTGATGGCAGCATTCGCGCAACACTGAAAAAGCGAACCACTGCTTTTAATCAGGGCAAGGCGATCAAAAAACATGACCGAATACAAACAGTGTAGCTATTCCCTACGCAAGGCAATCAAACAAGCTAAACGTCAGTATAGAGACAAAGTAGGGTCGCAATTCAATGGCTCAGACACGAGAGGTATATGGCAGGGTCTACAGTCAATCACGGACTACAAAAAGAAAACCAGCCCCGTCGCGGACCACGATGTCTTGCTCCCAGACAAACTAAACAACTTCTTTGCTTGCTCTGAGGACAATACAGTGCCACCGACACAGCCCGGTAGCAAAATCTGCGGGCTCTGCTTCACTGCAGCCAACGTGAGTAAAACATTTAAACGTGTTAACCCTTGCATGGCTGCCGGCCCAGACGGCATCCCTAACCGTGTCCTCAGAGCATGCGCAGATCAGCTAACTGGTGTGTTTACGGACATCTTCACTCAATCCTTATCCCACTCTGCTGTTCCCACATGCTTCAAAAGGGTCACCAGTGTTCCTGTTCCCAAGAAAGCTAAGGTAACTGAGCTAAATGACTATCGCCCCGTAGCACTCACTTCCGTCATCATGAAATGCTTTCCACCCTATCTTACACCCTAGACCCACTCCAATTTGCTTACCGCCCCAATAGGTCCACAAATGATGCAATCGCAATCACACTGCCCTAACGCATCTGGACAAGAGGAACACCTATGTAAGAATGGTGTTCATCGACTACAGCTCAGCATTTTACACCATAGTACCCTCCAAACTCGTCATTATGCGCGAGGCCATGGGTCTCGACCCCACCCTGAACTGGGTCCTGGACATCCTGACGGGCCGCCCCCAGGTGGTAAGGGTAGGAAACATAATCTCCACCCCGCTGTTCCTCAACAATGGGGCCCCACAAGGGTGCGTTCTCAGCCCTCTCCTGTACTCCCTGTTCACCCATGACTGCGTGGCCATGCACGCCTCCAACTCAACTCCAACTCAATCAACACTACAGTGGTAGGCTTGATTACCAACAACGACGAGACGGCCTAGAGGGAGGAGGTGAGGGCCCTTGGAGTGTGGTGTCAGGAAAATAGCCTCACACTAGATGTCAACAAAACAAAGGAGATGGCCTAGAGGGAGGAGGTAAGGGCCCTTGGAGTCTGGTGTCAAGAAAATAACATCACACTCAATGTCAACAAAAAATGTGCATATTTCAGGTATAAATCATAGTTTACATTGCAGCTACAATCAGAAATTGCACCGAAAGCAGCCAGAATAATTACAGACACCAACGTCAAATACCTAAATACTCATCATAAAAAATTTCTGAAAAATCGATGGTGTACAGCAAATTAAAGACAAACATCTTGTGAATCCAGCCAATATTTCAGATTTTTTAAGTGTTTTACAGCGAAAACACAATATAGCATTATATTAGCTTACTACAATAGCCTACCACACTACCGCATTCATTCAACAAGGCACGTTAGCGATAGCAATAGGCACGTTAGCGATAGCGAATAAACCAGCAAGATATATAATTTTCACTAGCCTTCATAAACCTTCATCAGATGACAGTCCTATAACATCAGGTTATACATACACTTATGTTTTGTTCGAAAATGTGCATATTTAGAGCAGAAATCAGTGGTTATACATTGTGCTAACGTTGTGCTAACGTAGCATCTTTTTCCCACAACGTCCGGATATTTTTCTGACACTTTTTCTGACACACATATTCTGACCAAATAGCTATTCATAAACATAACTAAAAAATACATGTTGTATAGGAAATGTTAGATACACTAGTTCTTAATGCAATCGCCGTGTTAGAATTCTAAAAATAACTTCATTACGACATCCAGCTTAGGTATAGCGAGAGAGTACCCAAAAGCTGGGCGCAAACGACTAGCACAACATGTTCGACAGATATATGAAATAGCATCATAAAATGGGTCCTACTTTTGCTGATCTTTCATCAGAATGTTGTACAAGGGGTCCTTTGTCCAGAACAATCGTTGTTTGGATTTAGAACGGCCTTTTTCCCTCTCGATTTAGCAAGCACACTTGCCAAGTGGCGCGAATCTCTCCATGTCAACAAACGGAAGAGAACGGAACACGGCAAAACTCCTGAAAAAAAATTCAATAATCTGATTAAACTATATTGAAAAAACATACTTTACGATGATATTGTCACATGTATCAAATAAAATCAAAGCCGGAGATATTAGTCGTCCTTAATGACAGCTTATCAGAAGGCAAATCCAGGTCCCTTGACGCGCTCTCCAGAAAACAGGAAACAAGTGACACGTCATACAAAGAGCAATTATACGAGCCCAGATCAAGTTACACTTCATTTCTTCTCTCACTCCTTGTCGACATCTAGTGGAAGACATATGAAGTGCATCTAAACAAATAAATATCAAGGACTTTAATAGAAGAGAGCATCGATTTCAGATTTTCCACTTCCTGACAGGAAGTTTGCTGCAAAAGGAGTTCTGTTTTACTCACAGATATAATTCAAATAGTTTTAGAAACTAGAGAGTGTTTTCTTTCCAATAGTAATAATAATATGCATATTGTACGAGCAAGAATTGAGTACGAGGCCGTTTGAAATGGGCACCTTTTATCCGGCTACTCAATACTGCCCCTGCAGCCCAAACAGGTTAAGGCTCTCCAGAGGGTAGTGAGGTCTGCACAACGCATCACCTGGTAGCAAACTACCTGCCCTCCAGGACACCTACACCACCCGATGTCACAGGAAGGCCAAAAAGATCAAGGACAACAACCGCCCGAGCCACTGCCTGTTCAACCAGCTATCATCCAAAAGGCGAGGTCAGTACTGGTGCATCAAAGCTGGGACCTTGAGTCTGAAAAACAGCTTCTATCTCAAGGCCATCAAACTGCTAAACAGCCATCACTAACATTGAGTGGCTGCTGCCAACATACTGCATCATCTCTAGCTACTTAAAAAATGCCACTTTATATAATGTTTACATACTCTACATTACTCATCTCATATGTATATACTGTACTCTATACCATCTACTGCATCTTGCCTATGCCGTTCGGCCATCGCTCATCCATATATTTTTATGTAAATATTCTTATTCATTCCTTTGCACTTGTGTGTTGAAGGTAGTTGTTGTGAAATTGTTATATTACTGCACGGTTGGGACTAGAAGCACAAGCATTTTGCTACACTTGCATTAACATCTGCTAACCATGTTTATGTGACAAATAACATTTGATTTGGTCGAGTTTGATTGACCTCTTTACCATATCTATTTCCATGTCAAGTAGAAAATCCTGGAGATGATTACTCCATCATGTACTGGGACAGACAAACATGTACTACGAAGTCAGAATGAAGATCACCTAAATGAAAGTATGTGGACACAGATGAAGGCCAAGTCAGTGAATTTGCCATATTTAATGCCCATATACATGGCTGTAGTGGACGCTATGCATTGTCTTTTACTGGGAAAAGCAAAATATGTTTTTAACATTTGGAACAATATTTGTGTTTGATGCACAAACAGCAAGTTGATGCACTGAAGTTGGAGAGGCTCATTGCCACTTGCAACAGTTTTGTGAGAGCTTTGTCAGGTTGCATGGAAAACAGTATTGCACACCGAATATGAACATCAATAACAACTTGAAAAAATGCATTTTGGACTAAGGTCCAATATATGGTTTCTGGTGCTTTCCATTTGAGCGAGCAAATGGTTTCATAAGTAAACAGAAGACACACAATCACAGCGTCTCAGTTCAGTTAATGAGAAAGGTTTTAACTGCCCAAGAGTTTAAGAGCATGGTCTGGCCAACTGACTTTGATGTGAGAAACTTGTTTGCAGCCAGTCATGAGACAGATGACATACATGTACAGTGCATTTAGACCCCTTTCCCTTTTCCACATTTTATGTTACAGCCTTATTCTAAGATTGATGAGGGGGGAAATGATTGAATCAATCTACACACAATACCCCATAATTACAAAGTGAAACAGGTTTAGACATTTTTGCTAATTTATAAAAACTAAATTAAAAGAAATACCTTATTTAAATAAGTATTCAGACCTTTTGCTATGAGACTCGAAATTGAGCTCAGTTGCGTCCTGTTTTCATTGATCATCCTTGAGATGTTTCTACAACTTGGTGTCCAAATGTGGTAAATTAAATGTATTGGATATGATTTGGAAAGGCACTCACCTGTCTATATAAGGTCCCACAGTTGACAGTGCATGTCAGAAAAAAACCAAGCCATGAGGTTGAATGAATTGTCTGTAGAGCTCCGAGACAGGATTGTGTCAGAGCACAGATCTGGGGAAGGGTACCAAAACATTTCTGCAGCATTGAAGGTCCCCAAGAACACAGTGGCCTCCATCATTCTTCAATGGAAGAAGTTTGGCCGACTGGCCAAACTGAGCAATCGTGGGAGAAGGGCCTTGGTCAGGGAGGTGACCAAGAACCGGATGGTCACTCTGACAAAGCTCCAGAGTTCCTCTGTGGAGATGGGAAAACCTTCCAGAAGGACATCCATCTCTGCAGCACTCCACCAACCGGGCCTTTACGGTAGAGTGGCCAGACGGAAGCCACTCCTCAGTAAAAGGCACGACAGCCCGCTTGGAGTTTGCTAAAAACGCACCTAAAGGACTCTCAAAGTATAAGAAACAAAATTCTCTGGTTTGATGAAACCAAGATTGAACTCTTTGGCCTGAATGTTAAGCGTCACTTCTGGAGGAAATCTTGCACCATCCCTACAGTGAAGCGTGGTGGTGGTAGTATCATTCTGTGGGGATGTTTTCAGCGGCAGGGACTGGGAGACTAGTCAGGATCGAGGGAAAGACAAACGGCGCAAAGTACAGAGAGATCCTTGATGAAAACCTGCTCCAGAGTTCTCAGAACCTCAGACTGTGGTCCCTGGAGACCTGAAAATGCTCTCCATACAACCTGACAGTGCTTGAGATGATCTGCACAGAAGAATGGGAGAAACTCCCTAAATACAGGTGAACCAAGCTTGTAGCGTCATACCCAAGAAGACCTGAGGCTGTAATCGCTCCTGCCTGCCGTTGACCAGTCTTTTGCCTGCCCCCTGTTTTGTCAATAAACATCTGTGATTCAAACTGTCTGCATCTGTGTTTTAACCGGAGTCGTGATAAAGGGTGCTTCAACAAAGTACTCTGTAAAGGGTCTGAATACTTATGTGACATTTCAGTATTACACTTTTTTTGTGCAAAAATTGCTAAAAACTTTTTTTTGCTTTGTCATTATAGGGTATTGTGTGTAGATTGATGAGGGGGGGAAACTATTTAATACATTTTAAAATAAGTTTGTAACTTAACAAAATGTGGAATAAGTCAAGTGGTCTGAATACTTTTCGAATGTACTGTTGGTCCTGAGGGTACAAACTACGTACATGCCATTGATCAGAATAAGAATAATGATTGACCAGTGTTGAAGTAGCAGTGAGCTCAGACATTATTTGCCTGGCCCCGAAACAGCTGTTTATTATAGCAAGTGAAAGATAGGAATGATCTATATATTAATTTCCAATTTATGTATCCAAACAAAGATCACACCAGTGTACAGCTAACGGTACATCATTATCAGGTTGCCATGCTGGGAGAGGCTATAAGCACTGATCAAAGTCAAAGTTTTCACTCATCATGCGCTCTTGTGGTTTGCAACTGACAGAAAGACAGGCCTACCATGTATTCAAGCAATTGCAGACCAAACACCAGGCATAGTAACACAATTGTTCCCTTGTGATGTAATTGTTGGTCCAGCACATGAAAACATCCGCATTTCTCATGTTATGGCTTATGTAAATTGGTTCCAGAAATATCCGAATCAATATCATTTCAAGCCCCCTGTTGAGGTTTGGGGCAAGGCATTGGAATCTGTATTAGAGGCACAGTTTATTCCAGTTCAGAGAAGTATACAGCACTGTGTATATTTTACCGTATAAAGTGCAGTTTGCCAGGACTAAAGAGACAGTAACTGTCTCAGGATTGCTTTTCAGGAAAGGCTAATTGGAGGTGAAACTATGAGAAATTAAGGGGCCTAGCATTGGGAATTTGAGAGCAAAGCTACTGTTTATTTGTCATTGTGATTATTTCCTAAAGTATCATACTTTTCCTACATTTTATTATCTGTTTTTATATGGAACTTTGCATTTTACTATGAAATTGCTTGAGGTGTTAAAATCACATTTGTCAACCAGCCTTTTTAGCTTGGCATTTAATCAATGACAACTTTGTTATGTTCTTTGCAAACATTTGATCACATTTATTGCCGTGCTTGTTTTTTTCATTTTAAGTGCGTTGCTATTTTATATGCACTCAATCTTTAATTGATGATTTTATGAAAATATACTCCATTACCTAAAAGGCTATCATTCTTATTCAAACATTTTTAAAATGGATGAACCAGGAGGCGCTACTGCACCTTCTTCACCACGCTGTCTGTGTGGGTGGACCATTTCAGTTTGTCCGTGATGTGTATGCCGAGGAACTTAAAACGTTCCACCTTCTCCACTACTGTCCCGTCGATGTGGATAGTGGTCTGCTCCCATCATCTCCTTTGTTTTGTTGACATTGAGTGTGATGTTATTTTCCTGACACCACACTCCGAGGGCCCTCAGTTCTTCCCTGTAGGCCGTCTTGTCGTTGTTGGTAATCAAGCCTACCACTGTAGTGTCGTCTGCAAACTTGATGATTGAGTTGGAGGTGTGCATGGCCACGCAGTCATGGGTGAACAGGGAGTACAGGAGAGGGCTGAGAACACACCCTTGTGGGGCCCCAGTGTTGAGGATCAGCGGGGTGGAGATGTTTCGTACCCCGCTGATCCTCAAAACTAGGACCCCACAAGTGTGTGTTCTCAGCCCTCTAGTATAACATTCTAAATGTAATCACGTGTTAAGTAATATAAATAGTCATGAGAGAAACGTTGTGTAACAGATATTGGGATATCACTTTCAAAACTGTACTAGATATGAAATAGTGTTGAAACTCATGATCTAACCTGTCACTGCCTTGTTTTCTTCCGATCAAATTACTCACCTCGCATTTGAATGATTGGCATTGAAGGAGTAAACAATCAACTTCCTTTGCGTCGGCGGAACCCGATAAGACATATCCTGGGTTCCCGAACTCTCGTAACCAAGGCTCACTATCTTTTGATCTGTCTTGGTATTTTTTAACCTTCCTTTGCAGCTGTTCAGAGGAAGGCCCAGAGGTTTGTCCTAAAACCTCCAGCCACCCTAGGCATAGACTGTTCTCTCTGATACCGCACGGCAATCGGTACCGGAGCGCCAAGTCTAGGTCCAAATGGCTTCTTAAGAGCTTCTACCCCCAAGCCATACGCCTCCTGAATAGCTAATAAAATGTCTACCCGGACTATTTGAATTGTCCTCCCCACCCCCATTTTTACGGTGCTGTTACTCTCTGTTCATTATCTATGCATCGTCACTTTACCCCTACCTACATGTACATATTACCTCAACAATGTTTAATTTATTTATTTTTCCTTCAGTTTATTTTAGTAAATACTTTCTCAACACTAGTTTTTTTTAACTGCAATGTTGGTTAAGGGCTTGTAAGTAAGCATTTCACTGTTGTATTCGGCTTATGTGACAAATTTATATTTTCTAGCCCTTTATTTAAAGCCCTATCCCAACCATAAGATGAGAGTAAAAAAAATATATATATGATTTTGATTTGATCATTTTTTTCTTCACTTACTCTCTAATGGTTGGGATAGGGCCTTGTGGCATGTCAAATAAAGCGCTTTTTAACAATGGCCTGCGAAACGGTTCAAATCATTCAAAATTCAGGAGTTTTATTAGCATGAATCCTGACAGACAGGTAATATGACGCACCTCATACCGTGACAACGTTATTACAGTCAGGAACGGGAAGAGGCGGCGAGATAGAATTATGTCAAATGTAAATGACATTGGGGAAAATCCTAATGTAATTTCGATCTTTTTGGGCCTCTGCGGATGACATTGACATTCATTATTCCAAAATGCCAATTTTATTGCACTGGGGCAATAAAAAAAAGGTGACGTATCATTGTCACCGGAGTATTTTCATTATAATGAGATGGCCTATATGAGCATATGCTGCACGGCATCCATATTAGGACATCAGTTGTCAGTTGTGAGACTAAAACACCTCAGTTGTCAGCCTCTGTATGTGCTGGTTACACAGTGGTCGTAGTGACAGAACAAGCTAGTACTGCAGCCTGTTGAGTGGCTTCTGGGTTGTTAGGCATATATTGATAGGGTCAGGCTCTCCCCGGATTAACATGTGTACACAAGGTCCACTTCAGTTTACGACTCACTCAAGAACCAGCGAGAGGGGAGACATGACAGCTGGCTCATTACAGATGCAACAAGCTCTTGTTACAGTTTTTTAATAGCTTTGGTAAAATGTTTACAAGGATGTGGTACATTTTCACAGGTCATCAAAACGCTAGTCGTTTGAAATCTCTAAGCATGTTTTCAATTGACTAAGTACAACACAAAATCATACAGTAACTTTTTCACCAAACTTAATCGGTGTTTCATCTAGAAATACATGTTAATCGCCTTTCACAATGCAATGCTTACATTTCCTTTAATATGATTCTCTTCTGTTGAAATACATTTTACTATCACTTTATCTGACTGCTCTGTAATTGATAATCCCTTAAACATTTTGTATGTAAACTGTTTTGTGTACTACAGATTAATAGAAATGTATGTCTGTAAAGTAGAAACATAAAAAGTATGATATATACTCAAATGTATTACTATGATGATGGCTATTATGATTTTACTTCACAGTAAGTTTTTACTGGGGGGGGGAGATTCACATTGCTTTACTAAAATTGTATTGGCCAATACAGTACTGTAATACCATAATATATGTAATTTACGTAGCAGATACTTTTATTCAAAGTGACAACAGTCCACACATTTTGGTATGTGACCCCAGTCGGAATTGAACCACCACAATACATAAGTACAATACAATACTGTAACATGCAATACACGATTACAATACAGGTGGAAGGTTTATGATTGCCATCCCCATGATGGTACCACCCTCTTTCAGGCCATGGATGAGGCATGCAATGATTTCAGTCCAGACCTATGTCAGGCTTCGATTCACCATGCCAAAAGGTTTCCCCCCAAGTTTCATGAACAATGAGGATATTTACTGCAATTTCGATGGGAACCCATGGCCAAATGTTCAAGACAGACTTGATGCAAACTGGTGCCGACTAAACATTGTTTATTTCACTTGATTACATAGTGAAACATGTATTTAATACACACACCTTTAATCACACATGGGGTAGAAGTTCAGTCAATTTTAATTGGTAGTGCAAGTGTAACTGAACAAAGGAAGGAATAAAAGGAAGGAAAAAAAGACCAAGAGAGATAAAAAGATAGTGAGCCTTGGTTACGAGAGTTCGGGAACCCAGGATATGTCTTACCGGGTTCTGCAGACGCAAAGGAAGTTGATTATTTTCACTCCTTCAATGCCAATCACTCTAATGTGAGGCGAGTCATTTAAATCGAAAGAAAACAAGGAAGTGACAGGTTTGATCACGAGTTTCAACACCATTTCAAATCTAGTGCAGTTTTGAAATGTGATCTCAATTTCTGTTACACAACCTTTCTCTCATGACTCATTTCTATTACTTAATGCCGTGATTACATTTGGAATGTTAGACTATATGAAGGTGTCAAGATACTCTACTTGCAGCCCTAACATTCTATAATTCATTCAATTAAGACGGAACACTGGATGTCTAATAAATAAATATTGAGCTGTTAAAAGGCAGCTATGGATCCCAAGTAATGTTAATTTGGGAGATCTTATGCTGTGAACTGTCTGCATATTTCAAACGGTTGCCATAGCAGCTTTATGAAACATAATTTATTCAGCAACGTACTTGTGTGGATGGTGTTGGGTTATTAAAGCTAGCTAATTGTGGAACAGAATGCTATGTCTTATTACTAGGAGAATCAGCAACTGTTTTCATACGAAACATATTGTTTCGGCACTCTCTCTTTGCAACGCCATGACAAAGTTTGAAATTAATTTACGTTACTGTACATTCAAAGGGAAATTTCGAAACATGTATGTAATTATTTTTGGGGGGGGGATTAACTGGTTGAACTAAATTGAGAAGATATCTAAAAGGGCACAAGGCGAGACCCAAACGCAGACACAGGAGGCAGATGGTTGAGCTCCGGTATTTATAATAGCAAAAGGGGTAGGCAAAAGGTAGGTCAGGGACAGGCGAGAGTTCATAAACCAGGTCAGAGTCAAAACTGCACCAGGCGATAGGCAGGCTCGAGGTCAGGACAGGCAAGGGTCAAAACCAGGAGGGCTAGGAATTAACAGAGACTGGGAAAAGTAGGAGCTAGGAAAAATGCTGATTGACTAGGGAAAACAAGACAAACTGGCACAGAGAGACTGGAAGCACAGGGATAAATACACCGGGGATAATAAGCGACACCAGGAGGGGGTTGGAGACAAGTGAAACAGATCAGGGAGTGACAATATTAATATCTTGTGTTTTGGTGATTAAGTCAAAACTGTACATTCTGGCCACTCAGGAACATTCACAGTCTTCTTGGTAAGCAATCCCAGTGCAGATTTGGCCTTGTGTTTTAGGAGCTCAGATGCAATAATTTAATAACCTAATATCCAACTTTGACAGAAAAGCTGTCGTCATTAGGGTATAATGACAAACACTGCGGGTCACTAGTTTATATAGTGTCAAAGGAAACACACAGGTGTCCGTAATCATGGCCGGTGTGGCTTGATATCATTGGTTAAATTTACAGATATAAATAGAACATATAAAAATCATAAATGGATAGCATGCGATCATAGATACAATGTGGCTACACAGGCCTAAAAACATTTACAATGAATAGCAAAATCACAATAATCACAAGAATGGCTTCAGATCAAAGTCTAAGTTGAGACCGAAGGAAGCAACGGTCTTTAAATGTAAGATCCAGGCAGCCTCTTGTTTTAACAATAAATTGTCATGGTCAAACCCTCTCCTAGGGAGGGTGACGTGTTTGATGCCGTAGGGACGACATAGAGTGGTTTTCTTCCAAAATGTGGGCCTCAACTGGATACGTTGAGTTTTTGACCTAATGGTCTACGATGCTCCGAGATTAGTACTTTTAATTCACGCTTCGTTTAACCCACATCATTTTTAGCACAAGGACAAGTTATAAGATAAATAGCTGCCTTAGTGAAGCACGTGATAACACTTTTGATGGGTGTCTGTATCCCTGTTCGAGGTTGTTTGAAGGATCTACATTTTTAAGTGCCATTGCATTGAGCACAGCCATTACACATCCGGTAGAGGCGCAAATAGACGTAATGCAGGGGTGTTTTGGGGTGGTAAATCATAGTGGACCAATTAAACTCTGAGATTTCTGCCCCGTGAGAATACGACCAGGGGAGGGTCTGAAAACACATTTGGGACTTAAAGGGTCTGAAAACACACACAAGCAGACTGAACCAGGTTTCCCTCTAGGATTTTGCCTGTGCTTAGCTCCATGTAATTTATTTTATTTCCTGAAAAACTCCCCAGTCCTTAACGACAATAACATCATGCAGTCACCACTGTGCTTGAAAATATGGAGAGTGGTACTCTAATGTGTTGTATTGGATTTGCCCCAAACATAACACTTTGTATTCAGGAGCAAAAGTGAATTGCTTTGCCACATTTGTTTTGTTGCAGTATGACTTTAGTGCCTTGTTACTAACAGGATGCATGTTTTTAAATATGTTTATTCTCTGCAGGCTTCCTTCTTTTCACTCTGTCAATTAAGTTAGTATTGTGGGGTAACTCCAATGTTGCTGAATCACAGCCATTAAACTCTAACTGTTTTAAAGTCACCATTGGCCTCATGGTGAAATCCCTGAGGTTTCCTTCCTCTCAGGCAACTGACTTAGGACGGACGCCTGTATTGTTGTAGTGACTGGGTGTATTGATACACAATCCAAAGTATAATGAATAACTTCACCATATTCAAATGGATATTCAGTGTGTTTTTATTTATTTTTTACCCATCTACCTATAGGTGCCCTTCTTTGTGATGAATTGGAAAACCTCCCTAGTCTTTGTGGTTAAATCTGTTTGAAATTCACTGCTCGACTGAGGGATCTTACAGATAATTGTATGTATGGGGTACAGAGATGAAGTAGCCTAGTGGTTAGGTGCAATGTGCCAGAAACTGAATGGTTGCTAGATCAAATCCCCAAGTTGACTAGGTGAAAAATTTGTTGAGGTTCGCTTGAGCGAGGCACTTAACCCTAGTTGATCTGTATAATAGTGTCTACTAAAATATTAACTACTATCCTGCACACGGAGTTAGTCCATGCAACTTGTTAAGCATAATCTTTACTCCTGAACTTACAAAAGGGTTGAATACTTATTTACTGAAAACAATTAAGCTTTCCATATTTATATACTTTGTAAAAAAAAAAAAAAATCTGTGACATTATGGGGTATTGTGTGTAGATCAGTGACACAAAATCACAATTTAATAAATGTTTCATTCAGGCTGTGACACAACAAAATGTGAAAAAAGTAAAAGGGGTGTGATTTCTTTCTGAAGGCACTGTATGTCTCTTTTTATTTGTGGGAATATTTGTGAACAGATTTCCTTAATTAATCCGTTAGACGTACAGTAATCTAAAAATATATATTTTCAGCGGTCCACTTATCATTCAAAACAAACTCTACCAATGTAATCATTGTGAATAGTAGACTTGTCTTGAAATACATTAAGTCAGGGGTTTTCAAACTTGGGTTCGCAGCCCCTTAGGTGTCCGGAGGCAGCCTACTGCAGGGGGTCCGTGAATGTAAAATAAATGACCTGTAACGTCCTGACCAGAGTTCGTATGTGTTTTACTTGTTTAGTGTTGGTCAGGACGTGAGCTGGGTGGGAATTCTATGTTGTGTGTCTAGTTTGTCTGTTTCTATGTTGGGTTAAATGTGTTGCCTGATATGGTTCTCAATTAGAGGCAGGTGTTTGACATTTCCTCTGATTGAGAACCATATTAAGGTAGGCTGTTCTCACTGGTTGTTTGTGGGTGATTGTTGGTGCTACACGGGACTGTGACGGTTAGTGTGTTTTGTCAGTTTGTATAGTGTTTTGTTTAATTAAATTCATTATGTCTAATTACCATGCTGCACATTGGTCCTCTGATCCTTCTCGCCTCTCCTCGTCCGAGGAGAAGGAAGAGCTAGACTGCCGTTACATGACCAAATAAAACATGTTATGTGAAAAATAATTATTTAATGAATATTGTTAGCTGTAACAGAATACCATCGTTTATACCATTTTTATATTACATTTAGTCATTTAGCAGACGCTCTTATCCACTGACAACAGATTTTTCACCTAGTCATTTCAGGGATACTAGCCCAATACTCTTTAAAAAATGTATTCATTATATTTCAGACTAAACTTGGTTGTGTAGTGAAAGATGTCTACAAACAAAATCAACACAATTATAGGTTTTGAATGTAGTTTTGTACTAAGAGTTTAGAAAACTCTCCACATAAGCGATGTAGGCGATAGTGGCACATTCTGTGTGTGTGTGCACGTGCATTTGTGTGAGAGAGAGACAGTGAGGCAAAGTGAGTACTGTATGTATGTAATTGTGTGTGTTTTCGCCCTGTGTGTCTGTGTGCGAGAGAAGAAGAGAGTGAGTGTGTGTGTGTGTGTGTGTGTGTGTGTGTGTGTGTGTGTGTGTGCATGAGAAAGAGCGTAGGGAGAAGTTGTTAAGCCATAATTGCTTACTTGGAATCCTTTATGATCTTTTCAGTCGAGCAATTAACTGGAATTAAATGGCCTTTGATAATTGGATAGAGGTCCCGCTTGTTGCTTCAGCGTGACTAGGTAATGACAGCGTGTAACTCAAGTCTTGCTTCGAACACAAAGGGGCATAAAGGAAAAAGGTTGAGAATATACTGTAATGCAATGAGAGAGTGATAGCGAGAGAGAGAGAGAGAGAGAGAGAAAGAAGGGCGAGAAAGGGAATATGCAATGAGTGAGTGACGGATACAGAGAGAGAGGAGGGAAGAGAGGAGAAAGGGGGGGGGAAGAGAGAAATCAGCCAACTTACACTGTCTAATGAAGTGGGGTCAGAAGTCAGAGCATGCATTTGCTTCCCACCTAATTCCCCTCCATTTTTTAATGGAGCTGATGTGCTGACCCTGACACACCAGAGAAGCCTCCATTACTGGGTGGTGGAGGCCAAGTTAATGATGGAGCAGGAGCGCGTGTGTGCATGTGTTTACCAGCTGAAGAGGGAAGTTTCTTCCATTCCCTATCCCTGGCTTGGGCTCAGCATACAAAAGTAATTGCACCCCACTGGCTATTCCATGCACACAGACTTCTGAGCAATTACTGCCCAGCTTGCTCAGAAGCCAGTTTTCACAATGGCTTGATATTGAGTGTGTGTACCTGAAGTTATCCCACACATACTGTTAGTGGAAGACGCAGGAGAACCAGCCTCTTCCAATTGCCGTTTATGGTTTCTGCCACTGACTTCTACTTAATTATTAGTCAGAATAAATTATCTACAAGGCACAGCAGTGTCAGAGCGTGCCAGCAGAGGGCAAGAGCTGGCAGCTTCAAAGGGGCCTTTGCCAGTCCTATGGGCTTCATTCCACTTAACAGAAGTCACATAGTATATAATGTATGTTCCGTCCTCAGCGCTTTAAATGGCAAAAGGTCCCCAAAGGGGTATCCCTGTTCCTCTCGTGACATGAAGAAGTGACAGACATGTTAATTGGCCTGCTTGGCAACAGGGATCAATTTCGGGGGCAGATTACATTTCAATTTGAGTGATAGCCTATAGATAACTCAAGACAGATAGCATGGGAGAATATGTTAATTGCTGAGTAGGTAGATTCTGCTGGTATTCCCTAACATGTACAGTCCTATTCAGTTCGGCTAAGATTTAGTGAAGCAGTGCACTGTTTGCTTCATAGTTAATAAAAAGACATCCTTGCTGCTCTTGCACCCCTTTTTTTCTAATCCCTCATGTTTAAAAGGAAAGATTCACCCATTTTGAATGTTATATCGTTTTTTTGGGCATCTCTCAGCAATGTTCTATCGATTCCCGGGGTCAGTTTATGTTCATGTTTTCATGTACATCATGAGCTTTTGCCGTTCACGTAGGCAGAAATACAACCGGTATGAGGTAGCATTGTAATAAAGCTGCTTTCACCACTCTGGAAGTTAATAGGAAGATTACTTTTAGATTGAGAAACCATCTATCACATATGGCCGATTTTATTTCTGGCCAATACTGTAAAAAATGTCCCTGTAAATTTCTAGCATTGTACTGGCACCAGTATTAGTAGGAAGCTAAGTATTTGTTTCTTGGGCTTCAGGAATGTGACCGAAAAAGTGCCTCGTGCCTTGAAAAATGAATAAATAAAAACTGACTCAAAGTATAAAGGGATATCTGTCGGTGAATACCGTGGTCAAGGCTACGACGGCACCAGTGCAATGAGTGAAGCTTACTCAGATGTTCAAAAGCACATATCAGACCGAGAGCCTAACGCTTCTTTAGGTAGTTCTTCATGCGTTTTAGTTTAGAAAACGATCTCTCTGCAGAAGCGGTAATTACAGGATTGGTAAAAACAGCTTGATTGCCGTAGCAACATTAGGGAACATGGACAGAAGGGAACGGTGCTTCATATACAGCAGTTCTGTAACATCTTTAATGAGGCAAGTCAGTTAAGAACAAATTCTTATTTTCAACGGCGGCCTTGGAACAGTGGGTTAACTGCCTTGTTCAGAGGCAGAACGGCAGATTTGTACCTTGTCAGCACGGGGATTCGATCTTGCAACCTTTCGGTTACTAGTCCAACGCTCGAACCACAAGGTATCAATGCCGAGTCTGACAGCATTGAACACCTCTCCCAAACCGCATAAAACACATCGCTGAAACACAAATCATTGTCTTTCTTGACTGTCGTTTCACAGAGAAAGACACAGAAGCTAGCTTACCAAAAGTTTGACAGAGTTCGACTTACACGGCCAACAGCATGAACAGGGATGTGCACCGTTCCCTGTATTCCGGGACGGAACCAAAATTCTCACCTGAAAGGTTCTGCTAAGGTTTTTATGACATTGGTGGTAACTTATGGAATAGACACCGGCTGGAATGCGGTTTTAACCCATCTGCATTCAGGGGAAGGAGGGGAAGTTAGTTTACCAAAAGTGGGGGGGGGCAGCGAATCTGTGTTATGCCAGTGACCAGAGTTGGTCCACAGTAAGGGAAATTTGGTAACACTTGACACAGTGTCATAACATGTTATGACACGTACATACCACTATCATTCATGACTCATACATTTACACCTCCTGTAACGTGTTATTTTATGACTGGTTATAACACCTACATAAGTGTATCAAAACCCACATTTATTCAAATGAGTTTTTTCCCTGCCAAGACGTTTCCTTTAATTTGTTGTTGTTGTGAATTCTTCTCATGTTTTTTTCATCATATTTTAAATGACACCGTCATGAAGAATTATTACCATCCTGTGTCACTTTACTTGGACAAAGAAAATACACTTTATGACGCTGTCAAGAAGCATTATGACCATCATAATGCCAGATAGGCATATCACATACATGCCCTTACATCAGTCAAAAAGAGTGTCTTATCCTGCTCCTGAAACCTGCTCCTGCATTCATCCCAGTCATCAGCAACAGAGCATATGGGTAGGTCTGACATCAGTGTGTTTGCAATTACAATGATAATAAATTACGGTCATAAAAAAAGAAAATGATATAACATAAACATACTGTTGACATGTAGGCTAAGGTGTAATGGAATGTTTTGCATTGTGTGGTAGGTTATGTGGGTCTTGACACTTATAACAAGCCATAAAATAACACAATATATGTTACATGTCTAATTATACGTCTCATGACAGTGTTATCAACATATTATAAAGGTTATTGTCCATTTGGAAGATCCATTTGCGACCAAGCTTTAACTTCCTGACTGACTTTTTGAGATGTTTTCCACATAATTCTATCCACATAATTGTCCTGCCTCTGATGTCTATTTTGTGAAGAGCACCAGTCCCTCTTGCAGCAAAACACCCCCACAACATGATGCTGCCACCCCCGTGCTTCACGGTTGGGATGGTGTTCTTCAGCTTGCAAGCGTTCCCCTTTTTGCTCCAAACATAACGATGGTCATTATGGCCAAACAGTTCTATTTTTGTTTCATCAGACCAGATGACATTTCTCCAAAAGTGTGATCTTTGTCCCCATGTGCAGTTGCAAACCGTAGTCTGGCTTTTTTATGGCAGTTTTGGAGCAGTGGCTTCTTCCTTGCTAAGCGGCCTTTCAGCTTATGTTGATATATGACTCGTTTTACTGTGGATGTAGATACTTTTGTACCTGTTTCCTCAAGCATCTTCACAAGGTCCTTTGCTGTTGTTCTGGGATTGATTTCCACTTTTCGCACCAAAGTACGTTTATCTCTAGGAGACAGAACGCGTCTCCTTCCTGAGCGATATGACGGCTGCGTGGTCCCATGGTGTTTATACTTATGCACTATTGTTTGGAAATTGCTTCCAAGGATGAACCAGACTTGTGGAGGTCCACAATTTTTTTCTGAGGTCATGGCTGATTTCTTTTGATTTTCCCATGATGTCAAGCAAAAAGGCACTGAGTTTGAAGCTAGGCCCTGAAATACATCCACAGGTACACCTCCAAATGATGTCAATTAGCCTATCAGAAGCGTCTAAAGCCATGACATAATTTTCTGGAATTTTCCAAGCTATTTAATGGCACAGTCAACTTATTGTATGTAAACCCACTGGAATTGTGATACAGTGAATTATAAGTGAAATAATATTCCTGTAAACAATTGTTGGAAAAATAATGTGTCATATACAAAGTAGATGTCCTAACTGACTTGACAAAGCTATAGTTTGTTAATAAACAAGTTTGAATGACTCCAACCTAAGTGTATGTAAACTTCCGACTTCAACTGTATATGCAATATATTTATGAAATCAATTGAGGCATTGAACAAACACAAATAAGACAGCTAGATAAACTTTCAAATCCTAGCTAACTAATAAAACATTGCTATAGCCTACACATTACCACGGATTATTTATACCAGACCACAACATGTTCCTTTCTTTCTTTGCCATCACATGTCTTCATAATACTAGTAAAGTGAACAAGTTTAGCTAATACAGTAACATTATGTTTAAATCAAACAAATGATTAGCGGGGAGAGGCTATATGGACACTCCTGGCCTGCAAAACGATGACATACAGTGCATTCGGAAATTATTTTGTAAAAGTATCCATTTTGTTACGTTACAGCCTTATTCTAAAAAACAGAAATATCATATTTACATAATTATACCCTTTACTCAGTACTTTGTTGAAGCACCTTTTGAAGCGATTACAGTCTCGAGTCTTCTTCGGTATGACACTACAAGCTTGGAAGACCTGCATTTCTCCCATTCTTCTCTGCATATCCTCTAAAGCTCTGTCAGCTTGGATGGGAAGCATCGCTGCACAGCTATTTTCAGGTCTCTCCAGAGATGTTCGATTGGGTTCAAGTCCAGGCTCTGGCTGGGCCACTCAAGGACATTCAGAGACTTGTCCCGAAGCCAATCCTGCGTTGTCTTGGCTGTGTGCTTAGCGTCGTTGTCATGTTGGAAGGTGAACCTTTGCCCCAGTCCAAGGTCCTGAGCTCTTTGGAGCAGGTTTTCATCAAGGATCTCTATGTACTTTGTTCTGTTCATCTCTCCCTTGATCCGGACTAGTCTCCCAGTCCTTGCCGCTGAAAAACATCCCCACTGCATGATCCTGCCACCACCATGCTTCACCGTAGGGATGGTGCCAGGTTTCCTCCAAATGTGACACTTGGCATTCAGGCCAAAGATTTGATGTTTTAAATATTTTTTTACGTTACAGACTTATTATGAAATGGATAAAATACATTTCCCCCCTCATCAATCTACACACAATACCTCATAATGACAAAGCAAAAACAGGTTTTTAGAAATGTTTGCAAATGTATTCAAAATGTATTCAAAAACGTATTAACGTAAGTATTCAGACCCTTTGTTAGGAGACTCAAAATTGAGCTCAGGTGCATCCTGTTTACATTGATCACCCTTGAGATGTTTCTCCAACTTGACACCGAGCCTGCCTGCCATTCTCTACCAGCCTGACGCTGACCCGTTTTTGATCCTCTGACAGGCCTGACACCGAGCCTGCCTGCCGTTCTGTACTAGAGGTCAACCGATTAATCGGAATGGCCGATTAATCTGGGCCGATTTCAAGTTTTCATAACAATCGCAAATCGGTATTTTTGGGCGCCGATTTGCCGTTTTTTTAAAATACTTTTTTTCTTTTATTTAATCTTTATTTAACTAGGCAAGTCAGCTAAGAACACATTCTTATTTTCAATGACGGCCTAGGAACGTTCTGCCTCGTTTAGGGGCAGCTCGGGGGATCCAATCTTGCATTGATTATATTGCACTCCACGAGGAGCCTGCCTGTTAGCGAAGGCAGTGAGCTAAGGTAAGTTGCTAGCTAGCATTAAACTTATCTTATTAAAAACAATCAATCAATGACTGTCATTGCTCCAATGTGTACTTAACCATAAACATCAATGCCTTTCTTAACTTCTACTTCATCACAATCCCGGATCCGGGAGCACCCCCATCAGTAAAAAAGCTGACTAGCATAGCCTAGCATAGCGTCACAAGTAAATACTAGCATCTAAATATCATTAAATCACAAGTCCAAGACACCAGATGAAAGATACACATCTTGTGAATCCAGCCATCATTTCTGATTTTTAAAATGTTTTACAGGGAAGACACAATATGTATTTCTATTAGCTAACCAAGATAGCAAAAGACACAACTTTTTTTTCCCACCATTTTTTTCCTGCATAGGTAGCTATCACAAATCCGACCAAATAAATATATAAATAGTCACTAACCAAGAAACAATTTCATCAGATGACAGTCTGATAACATATTTATTGTATAGCATAGGTTTTGTTAGAAAAATGTGCATATTTCAGGTATAAATCATAGTTTACCATTGCAGCCACCATCACAACTCTCACCAAAGCAACTAGAATAACTACAGAGACCAACGTGAATTACCTAAATACTCATCATAAAACATTTATGAAAAATACACAGCATACAGCTAATGAAAGACAAAGATCTTGTGAATCCAGCCAATATTTCTGATTTTTTAAGTGTTTTACAGAAAACACAATATAGCATTATATTAGCTTACTACAATAGCCAACCACACAACAGCATTGATTCAAGCCAACAATAGCGATAACGAATAAACCAGCAAAATATATTAATTTTTTCACTAACCTTCTCAAACTTCTTCAGATGACAGTCCTATAACATCATATTACACAATACATATAGAGTTTGTTCGAAAATGTGCATATTTAGCGGCACAAATCGTGGTTATACAATGAGAATAGTAGCCAAGCTGCAAACAATATGTCGGGAGAAATCTTGGGAGAGGCACCTAATCTAATCATTAACTAATCATAAACTTGACGCAAAAATACAGGTTGGACAGCAAATGAAAGATACATTAGTTCTTAATGCAACCGCTGTGTTAGATTTTTAAAATGAACGTTATTACGACATACAGCGTGCGTTAAAGCGAGACCGCACCGAAATTAATGGCGGAATAGGAGTTTTACATTTTTCAACAGAACAACGAATTAACATCATAAATAGTTCTTACTTTTTGATGAGCTTTCATCAGAATCTTGGGCAAGTTGTCCTTTGTCCAAAAGAATCGTTGCTCGGTTGTAGATTGTCGCATTCAACTTTGGAATTAGCAGTAAACATTAGCCATGTGGCCCAGATGTGCCCAACTCACTATAACGCAGCACAAAGAAATATCCGGATATCGCAATATACTGATATAACTCGGTTTAAAATAACAACATTATGATGTCTTTAACACCTATATCGAATAAAATCAGAGCCGGATTTATCTAAGGCCTATAACGGGAGCTTTCCAGAACGCAATCCTGAGGTCTGTCTTGCATCATGGCGAATGTTGAAAAGACTGCACCCCACGTTCCAAGCCCATTTATATGGCCTCAGATCTGCCCAGCAACTCCATTCCAATTCTCACTATTTGCTGACATCTAGGGGAAGGCGTATGCAGTGCATCTCGACCAATAGAAGACATGCAAATTAATAAACTGACCCCAGAACAGCCTGCCTGATTTCAGATTTCTCACTTCCTCACAGGAAGTTTGCTCCAACTTGAGTTCTGTTTTACTCACAGATATAATTCAAACGGTTTTAGAAACTAGAGTGTTTTCTATCCAATACTAAAAATAATATGCATATTGTACGAGCAAGAATTGAGTACGAGGCAGTTTAATTTGGGAACGACATTTTTACAAAGTGAAAACAGCACCCCCTATTGAGAAAAGGTTTATAGGTTTAAAATAAGTATATATTTTTAAACCTGCATATTTAGCTAAAATAAATCCAGGTTAGCAGGCAATATTAACCAGGTGAAATTGTGTCATTTCTCTTGCGTTCATTGCACGCAGAGTCAGGGTATATGCAACAGTTTGGGCCGCCTGGCTCTTTGCGAACTAATTTGCCAGAACTTTACGTAATTATGACAACATTGAAGGTTGTGCAATGTAACAGGAATATTTAGACTCATGGATGCCACCCGTTAGATAAAATAAGGAACGGAATAAACATTTTGTTTTCGAGGTGATAGTTTCCGAATTAGTCAAAGGCATATGGTTTATAGAGAAGTAGTCGACGCGTTATAATTCCTGTAATAACTTGCGGCTGAATTTGAAAGGGGTTCCTTCGTTATTTTATCGTTCATGTCTTCCATAGAGAATGTATTGATCTACTTCAAATAAGGTCTGTGTTTCGTGCAGGCTTGAACCTCCTCGGCGTTTTGATACCCGTGTAAATCTCACTAGGATAAGGTAACGTTTGTCAACATATTTTCATAAATCCACTCTACAATCTTTTTTTATCTTTGTTTATATTTAGCCAATATTGATCAGAGTTAACTTGTCCTATGGATATCTACACAGTTATAAAATTGGCACGGTGATGTAAGCCTACACGAAACACAGACCTTATTTTAAGTGAATCTAAAATATCCTATGGAATAAATGAAGGAACCGCTTTTCAGATTTTGCTAGAAGGTGTCATGGGAATTATGAGTCGCACTTTGGTTGTCAATTCTTACCATGCCCATTATTAAAATAGGATTTCCTGAATATAGAAATTAAAGTTTTTGTTTTCAACATTCATCACAGGTAACTTAAACTCTATTTTTATTCAAACAGATGAGAGTATTTGTCTCCTAAGCAGACTCTTCAGTATCATTGTCACTTCAGAGCTGTGTGCGTGTGTATTTATGTATTATATTAAGTTAAAATAAAAGTGTTCATTGTTCATTCATTATTCTTGCAATTGTCATTATTACAAAAATGTGTGTGTGTATGATATATATATATATAGGATTTCCTGCATATAGAAATTAAAGTTTTTGTTTTCAACATTCATCACAGGTAACTTCAACTCTATTTTTATTCAAACAGATGAGAGTATTTGTCTCATCAAAAAAATAAAGGGAACACTTAACCTGTTGGGGATGGGGGCGCTGTTTAGACTATTTATGCTAATGTGGCTAATTTTTTAAACGGCTTCCCACAAAATCCTTGATCGTACAATATGCATATTATTATTATTATTGGATAGAAAACAGTCTATAGTTTCTATAGGAGTTGAAATTTTGTCTCTAAGTGGAACAGAGCCCATTCTACAGCAATTTCCCTGACATGGAGTCAGATTTGAGAAACGTTGGCCACTTTTCTGAAGTCATTTAAACGGGCACTGTCGTTGCTATGACTATACGGACACTTCTTACGTCTTCCCCTGGATGCCTTTACGTGATGACGATTCCAACGGGCTCGATTGCTCGTTCACAGGCCCTACAAATGAAAAAAACCTTTAGCTAGCAAGTCTTTTCTTGCTGCGTAACGCGCGTGGAAGACACCGACCCTCTCCTGTTCCAAGCATTAGTTTAGCCTGTTATATTTCTCCGGTCATCTTTTCACTCGTTATAGGAGTTACAAACATCACAAAGTAGTTAATTTAAAGCGTTTTATAGCAATTTATATCCGTTTAGTGCGATTTTGGGACATTTATTTTTGCAACGATGTGAAAAGTTGGTCACGCTTTTCAGTTCATCCCGAACGTAGTTGACATTTCCACATGGCAAGAGGACAGCTTTCCACCAAAAGACGATTTCTCCCAAGAAAGGATCCTTTGCCCAAGATACTGATGGAAGAACAGCTCAAGGTAGGACATTTTTATTATGATAAATCGTGTTTCTGTCGAAACATTTTAGTGGCTTAGGACGCCATGTTTTTTGACGTAGCTTCGCTTGGCGCAAACTGTATTGAAAAGTAAGGATAAATTAAAAAATGTAATAACGCAATTGTATTAAGAATTAAATTGTCTATCAATCCCTGTCCACCCTATATTTTTTAGTCACGTTTATGAGTATTTATGTATAAGAGTAGATCACTGTCTAAGTGGCGCAAGGACGTTTTCTTTACCAGCTTGTCTACATTTCACATTGTCTAACCATGATTTTGGTGGCTAAATATAAACATTTTCGATCAAACTGTATATGCATGTTGTAATGTGATGTTACAGGAGTGTCATCGGAAGAATTCTGAGAAGGTTAGTGAAAAAATTAATATCTTTTGGCGATGTTGACTTTTATCGCTCACTTTGGCTAGAATCAATGCTGGGCTGCTAATTGCTATGTGCTAAGCTAATATAACGATTTATTGTGTTTTCGCTGTAAGACACTTAGAAAATCTGAAATATTGTCTGTATTCACAGGATCTGTGTCTTTCGATTCGTGTATGCTGTGTATTTTTACGAAATGTTTGATGATTAGTAGTTAGGTAAACACGTTGCTCATTGTAATTATTCTAGTCCATTTGTGATGGTGGGTGCAATTGTAAACTATGCCATCTACCTGAAATATGCACTTTTTTCTAACAAAACCTATCCCATACCATAAATATGTTATCAGACTGTCATCTAATGAGTTTTTTTGTTGGTTAGGGGCTATAAATATCTTAGTTTAGCCGAATTGGTGATGGCTACTGGTGTTGGTGGACAAATAAAAGATGGTGGAATATGCTAATGTGTTTTTAGGTAATAGATGTACATCTTTACATATTGTGTCTTCCCTGTAAAACATTTTAAAAATCGGAAATGTTGACTGGATTCATAAGATCTGTGTCTTTCATTAGCTGTATTGGACTTTAATGTGTGAAAGTTAAATATTTTAAAAAAATATTTTTTTTGAATTTCGCGGCACTGGTTTTTCAGTGGGGGGGGGGGGGGAGTGCCGCGAGCGGCACGCTGATCCTAGACAGGTTAAACAACACAATGTAACTCCAAGTCAATCACACTTCTGTGAAATCAAACTGTCCACTTAGGAAGCAACACTGATTGACAATAAATTTCACATGCTGTTGTGCAAATGGAATAGACAAAAGGTGGAAATTATAGGCAATTAGCAAGACACCCCCAATAAAGGAGTGGTTCTGCAGGTGGTGACCGCAGACCACTTCTCAGTTCCTATGCTTCCTGGCTGATGTTTTGGTCACTTTTGAATGCTGGCGGTGCTTTCACTCTAGTGGTAGCATGAGACGGAGTCTACAACCCACCCAAGTGGCTCAGGTAGTGCAGCTCATCCAGGATGGCACATCAATGCGAGCTGTGGCAAGAAGGTTTGCTGTGTCTGTCAGCGTAGTGTCCAGAGCATGGAGGCTCTACCAGGAGACAGGCCAGTACATCAGGAGACGTGGAGGAGGCCGTAGGAGGGCAACAACCCAGCAGCAGGACCACTACCTCCGCCTTTGTGCAAGGAGGAGCACTGCCAGAGCCCTGCAAAATGACCTCCAGCAGGCCACAAATGTGCATGTGTCTGCTCAAATGGTCAGAAACAATTATTTATATATATTTTTTAAATAAATCGGCCGATTAATCGGTATCGGCTTTTTTTGTCCTTCAATAATCGGTACCGTCATTGAAAAATCATAATCGGTCAACCTATATTCTGTACCTTATTGACTCTGCCCGGATTATGGACCTTTTTCTGCCTTTGACCTGTCTTTGCCTTCCCCTGTTTGGCTCAATAAACATTTGTGATTCTAGCTGTCTGCATCTGGGTCTTATCCTGAGTTCTGATAAAGAGAAAGTTAGCTAGGTTCGGTAAACTGACACTGCATGCAGCCGGCTAGCTAAACAGACTCATCAACAAAGTGTACAAATAACTTGGCTGGCTAGCAAGTGTAGATTGATATGAAACACATGCTGGTGGATGTCCTACATTTGTATCAGATGTTGTTAAAATGTCTTACCTCCAAAGTAGTTGTGCATGACATTTAAATATCATTTGGTGAATAAAAAAAAAATGTACTTACATTTTGCAAAGTTAATCCTTTTTCTTCTGCAAATGTTTCTCCCAAGAGTGGACTTGTCTGCTAGCAAGCAGTAGGATAAAAACAAACATGACAGCCCAAACCATCTCTAATATACACACCCTTACTTGGATAGCAGAGGGGTGAGCAAGTTGAATGGTGAGATGCTTTGTGGGAAATGTAGGAAACTGCAAAATTAGAGGAAGCTTGGGGAGATAGTTGCGCATATCTAGGAGGGTAAGGGACAATGCTGTTTTATAAGAAAATGAAGTGATTTAGCATGTGTTTTTTCACTACAGAATATGTAAGGATGCTCATAATGTATTAAATAAAAAACTGCAAATCTTTCCTCTAACTGCTTTTAGCCATTTGCGAGTGTTCCCTTGCTCATGCCTAAGAAAAGTGGAGCAGACATGAGATGAGATAATACGTTTGCTAGCAGAAGTAAAATAAGATTTACTTTATCTCTCAACCACCACTGAAATTTTGTGAGATCAGGGCATAGTTTATCCCTCCAAGCCCTCAGGTATATTGTCACCATTGGCAAGCTTCCATAATGGGCCTCTTTATTGGGTAGTAAATGCCACATTTCAGATTGCTGGTGTTGCTGAAATTTCCATTCAGGTTCTTTGTGCCCAATTGGCAGATGCAGGCCAATGTAATTCCAAGTAAAACACAAAGATAATAAACTTATACTGGCAGTGGAGAATCTGCCTTGGGTGGATTAACTGAAATTCACACAGGTCTCAGCAACAGGTATTGGGGAGAAGAAAATCGGATTATTTCGATTGAGAAAGCAATTAAAGCCCTCTGAATCTGTTAACCAGTTTAATTGATCCACCTTTGTTACCACTGGGAATGTATTTATACACATTCCAAGTCTATTGAGTAACCTACTGTTTTGAAGTCAATCATATCAGATGAACAAATGTCTATTTTAAACATCTTACATGTGAGTGGCCTAACCATACAGGGAATGCACTGACAGTAATCTATAACAGCTGGAGCCAGAAACATGCGAGTAGCACGATTGGGAAAGTTACAACCTTATGAGGTTACAGTTTTTCTCAATCGTGTTTTGGAATGGTGGTCAAACGTACTTATAGCAGAACAACAATGATCAAATTCTCAAATACTTTTGCAGAATGTATGTATGATCACACTGTATGAAGTTTTCTTGCCTTTGTACCTGGATTGCATATCTTAGACCACCGTTTGCAAAACTTTAAATACAATTGTCATCAACGAACACAAAACTAACTGTAAAGTGTTTCGAAAAAAAATATTAAATCATTGTTTTCCACAGAAGAGAAATGTGTGCAAATGTGTTCACTGTTTCTAGAATGAGTAAATACTAGTGCACAATATTGTAAATGGCTCTATCGGTGTATATTAATGTACACTATAGGCAGTGGCGGTCGGTGCCATTTAAGAGGAGGGAGGAAGATTATTTTGTTTATGAGCATGGCCTTATTTCTATTACAGCATATTGGATGACTGTCATTCAATTCCATTCACCCAGCTCAGTGAAACATCGATAGGTTTAGGCAATTACATTATACTGTCATTGAAAATAAGAATTTGTTCTTAACGGACTTGCCTAGTTAAATAAAGGTATAAAAATTATATATACTGTATGTAACTAGTATTGAAATATGATGTAACTACACTGAAATATGTAAGAAAGTGAAAAAGCTGTGAAAATCTCAATGCTATCCAATTTGTAAGTCGCTCTGGATAAGAGCGTCTGCTAAATGACTTAAATGTAAATGTAATACTCAAATGTTCCGTATACCCATCATGAGGTTGCTACAACCTAGCCTATGAATTAAAGTTTACAATGTAGACGCACAGGTTGAGAAACATTTGAGTAGTCAAGGTGCTTGCATCTACCTGATCTAGGGTGTAATCAGTAGTCCAACAGTTGCAAACCAGAGTTTCTAGCGGACAAATTCAAGTATGTTTATCCCCGCTTTTGTTCTGTTTGCTTCCGTTAAAGAAGCGTTTCTCAACAGAATCGTTGGAAGGAATACACCTTGATCACACAGAAACTCACATTCCCACAAGTTCACATTCATAGATGTGAATGCTCACTTTAGGTCCGGAACTCACATTTCTATGTGAATTTCAAGCACAGATCGTTGGATAATTTTTCTCGTATCTAAACTCAGAAAAAAAAAGAAACGTCCCTTTTTCAGGACCCTGTCTTTCAAAGATAATTCGTAAAAGTCCAAATAATTTCACAGGTCTTCATTGTAAAGGCTTCTTTCTCAGGCTTAAATAGGCTTGGCTCGGCTCAGCTGAAGTGTAGCTCTCCCAACATCTCTCAAGCTCCACTGGAGTACTGGGCCAGCCACTCTTAAGTATCACCTGGGCTAGCACAGGTGAAGTGCCTTCTGACTAACGAGTTGAACAAGCCAGCACAGGTGTAACACATACATGAAGAAAGCATGCCTCCCACCCCCGGATGTGTGCGAGGAGGTGCTGCCTTTCAGCAGTAATCGTCTCTGATTGAGAGATTCAAGGGGCTATCGTCCTTGAAAGCTGCAATATCTAACTTTTTGGGCGACCCGACCAAATTCACATAGAAATGTGAGTTCTAAATCTGTCATTGTCATTGAAAGTAAGTCAAAGAAGCAGAAGATTTTTCTATGTGCGCTATTTCTATGCTTCGGTTTTGTACACCTGGTTCAAACAGCTGAAAATGCAGTGTTTTAGATGGTATCGTCATCGACACCAGGGGTATTCAACTCTTACCCTAAGAGGTCCGGAGCCTGCTGGTTTTCTATTCTCCTGATAATTAATTTCACACATCTAGTCTAAATCAGTCCCTGATTAGAGAGGAACAATGAAAGAATGCAGTGGAACTGGCTTTGAGGTCCAGAGTTGAGTTTCAAGGGTCTACTATACTCGCTTGTTTTGACACATAAATAGAAATTAGGCAAACTAATACAATTTTAGCCATTTCTGCAGTGCACATTTTAAAACCAGTGAAAATAATAAACTGAAATCACCTTAAATCTCCTTTAAGTAACATAATAGAAGTAACATAATAGATGCAATAATATTTAAATTCATGTACTTAGAAATTAATTTTGTAACTTTGCCACAGAAGCAAACTGCAGGGCACTCCCCCATCATATTAACAAATGTGCCTAATGCACTTTTATGACTCACAGAAGAGTCTTCAACAATAAGGTGATTTTTTTAGCTCTCCTAACTGTGCCGTTAAGGAGCTAGATCAAGCACATATGTAGTTGTTTTGTTTGGAAAACAAACCTGCTGTCACGCCCTGACCTTAGAGATCCTTTTTACGCCTCTATTTTGGTTTGGTCAGGGCGTGAGTTGGGGTGGGCATTCTATGTTCAGTGTTCTATGTTTTGTATTTCTTTGATGGTTTGCCGGTGTGGTTCTCAGTCAGTCAGCTGTCTATCATTGTCTCTGATTGAGAACCATACTTAGGTAGCTCTTGCCCACATGGGTTTTGTGGGTAGTTGTTTTCTGTCTTTGTGTCTGCACCAGACAGAACTGTTTCGTGTTGGTCTATTTTTGTTATTTTTCCTTAGTGTTCTGTATAGCATGCTACTGTACAGACAGTGCATTCCAATTGAAGCGTTTATCAATGTCCAAATCTGCCATTTTCAACACATATACAGGAACAAGTGTAAAGGGCTACCTACAGTCCCTGCAGAAAGTTTTCACACCCCTTTACTTTTGGCACATTTTGTTGTGTTACAGACTGAATTTAAAATTGGTTACACTTATAGTTTTGTCACTCATCTACACACCATTCCCCATAATGTCAAGTGGAATTTTGTTTGTCGAATTTGATTGAAAACAATAAAAACTGAAAAAACTGAAATGTCTTGTCAACAATTCCGGAGTTCCAAATTAAGCAGCAGCAGCTGAAAAGATGAGCTCCTACAAATATTGAAATGTAAATGTTTTTTTAGAGTAAAGTACATCGAAAAAAATCAAAAGAAAACTGCAAACTGAATCGGAGACCAAACAAGCAGCAAACAAAGAAGAAAGGCTTTTGAAAAAGTAACAATTTTTTCATAAAATTATACCGTTTTCTTAGCTAGCTAAGTTGTTTACCTGTTGCTAGGCAGTTGCTAGGGACATTCCTGGAAGAAGCTAGCTAGCTAACAAGGAGTGTCTAGTTGGCAGAAGAGAAGAAGGGACAAAGAAGGGACAAAGTGGGACAAAATAAGGACAGAAGAAAAGGGAAAGAGGGGAAAGGGGACATTAAGGTGAAGCAGTCCTCTAAAGACACAAAAGACAATAATACAAGAAACAACACTTCTATTGCCTCTCCCTCTACGATACGCACTTCCGGGTTGGAGCAAGTAGTTGCATTCCGCTTTGCTCCACAGGTAGTATTACATTTCATTTCATTACAGTACAACAGTTTGATTTGTTTGATCTTAGCTGGCTACATAGCCGTCTTTGTATCCAAGATAATTGTGTAGTCTAGAGTAATTGTCGAGGTTACCTAGCCAGTTAGAGGTTACCTAGCCAGCTACACTTTCAAACAAAGTCAACAACGCAGCCACTGCTAGCTAGCCTATTTCACCAGCCAGCAGTACTATATCATTTTAGTCAATAAGATTTTTTGCAATGTAAGCTTAACTTTCTGAACATTCGAGACGTGTAGTCCACTTGTCATTCCAATCTCCTTTGCATTAGCGTAGCCTCTTCTGTAGCCTGTCAACTATGTGTCTGTCTATCCCTGTTCTCTCCTCTCTGCACAGACCATACAAACGCTTCACACCGCGTGGCCGCTGCTACTCTAACCTGGTGGTCCCAGCGCGCACGACCCACGTGGAGTTCCAGGTCTCAGGCAGCCTCTGGAACTGCCGATCTGCGGCCAACAAGGCAGAGTTCATCTCAGCCTATGCTTCCCTCCAGTCCCTCGACTTCTTGGCACTGACGGAAACATGGATTACCACTGATAACACTGCTACTCCTACTGCTCTCTCCTCGTCTGCCCACGTGTTCTCGCACACCCCGAGAGCTTCTGGTCAGCGGGGTGGTGGCACTGGGATCTTCATCTCTCCCAAGTGGACATTCTCTCTTTCTCCCCTGACCCATCTGTCTATCGCCTCCTTTGAATTCCATGCTGTCACAGTTACCAGCCCTTTCAAGCTTAACATCCTTATCATTTATCGCCCTCCAGGATCCCTTGGAGAGTTCATCAATGAGCTTGACGCCCTGATAAGTTCCTTTCCTGAGGATGGCTCACCTCTCACAGTTCTGGGTGACTTTAACCTCCCCATGTCTACCTTTGACTCATTCCTCTCTGCCTCCTTCTTTCCACTCCTCTCCTCTTTTGACCTCACCCTCTCACCTTCCTCCCCTACTCACAAGGCAGGCAATACGCTTGACCTCATCTTTACTAGATGCTGTTCTTCCACTAATCTCATTGCAACTCCCCTCCAAGTCTCCGACCACTACCTTGTATCCTTTTCCCTCTCGCTCTCATCCAACACTTCCCACACTGCCCCTACTCGGATGGTATCGCGCCGTCCCAACCTTCGCTCTCTCTCCCCCGCTACTATCTCCTCTTCCATCCTATCATCTCTTCCCTCTGCTCAAACCTTCTCCAACCTATCTCCTGATTCTGCCTCCTCAACCCTCCTCTCCTCCCTTTCTGCATCCTTTGACTCTCTATGTCCCCTATCCTCCAGGCCGGCTCGGTCCTCCCCTCCTGCTCCGTGGCTCGACGACTCATTGCGAGCTCACAGAACAGGGCTCCGGGCAGCCGAGCGGAAATGGAGGAAAACTCGCCTCCCTGCGGACCTGGCATCCTTTCACTCCATCCTCTCTACATTCTCCTCTTCTGTCTCTGCTGCTAAAGCCAATTTCTACCACTCTAAATTCCAAGCATCTGCCTCTAACCCTAGGAAGCTCTTTGCCACCTTCTCCTCCCTCCTGAATCCTCCTCCCCCTCCTCCCCCCTCCTCCCTCTCTGCTGATGACTTCGTCAATCATTTTGAAAAGAAGGTCGACGACATCCGATCCTCGTTTGCTAAGTCAAACGACACCGCTGGTTCTGCTCACACTGCCCTACCCTGTGCTTTGACCTCTTTCTCGCCTCTCTCTCCAGATGAAATCTCGCGTCTTGTGACGGCCGGCCGCCCAACAACCTGCCCGCTTGACCCTATCCCCTCCTCTCTTCTCCAGACCATTTCCGGAGACCTTCTCCCTTACCTCACCTCGCTCATCAACTCATCCTTGACCGCTGGCTACGTCCCTTCCGTCTTCAAGAGAGCGAGAGTTGCACCCCTTCTGAAAAAACCTACACTCGATCCCTCCGATGTCAACAACTACAGACCAGTATCCCTTCTTTCTTTTCTCTCCAAAACTCTTGAACGTGCCGTCCTTGGCCAGCTCTCCTGCTATCTCTCTCAGAATGACCTTCTTGATCCAAATCAGTCAGGTTTCAAGACTAGTCATTCAACTGAGACTGCTCTTCTCTGTGTCACGGAGGCGCTCCGCACTGCTAAAGCTAACTCTCTCTCCTCTGCTCTCATCCTTCTAGACCTATCGGCTGCCTTTGATACTGTGAACCATCAGATCCTCCTCTCCACCCTCTCCGAGCTGGGCATCTCCGGCGCGGCCCACGCTTGGATTGCGTCCTACCTGACAGGTCGCTCCTACCAGGTGGCGTGGCGAGAATCTGTCTCCGCACCACGTGCTCTCACCACTGGTGTCCCCCAGGGCTCTGTTCTAGGCCCTCTCCTATTCTCGCTATACACCAAGTCACTTGGCTCTGTCATATCCTCACATGGTCTCTCCTATCATTGCTATGCAGACGACACACAATTAATCTTCTCCTTTCGCCCCTCTGATAACCAGGTGGTGAATCGCATCTCTGCATGTCTGGCAGACATATCAGTGTGGATGACGGATCACCACCTCAAGCTGAACCTCGGCAAGACGGAGCTGCTCTTCCTCCCGGGGAAGGACTGCCCGTTCCATGATCTCGCCATCACGGTTGACAACTCCATTGTGTCCTCCTCCCAGAGTGCTAAGAACCTTGGCGTGATCCTGGACAACACCTTGTCGTTCTCAACTAACATCAAGGCGGTGACCCGTTCCTGTAGGTTCATGCTCTACAACATTCGCAGAGTACGACCCTGCCTCACGCAGGAAGCGGCGCAGGTCCTAATCCAGGCACTTGTCATCTCCCGTCTGGATTACTGCAACTCGCTGTTGGCTGGGCTCCCTGCCTGTGCCATTAAACCCCTACAACTCATCCAGAACGCCGCAGCCCGTCTGGTGTTCAACTTTCCCAAGTTCTCTCACGTCACCCCGCTCCTCCGCTCTCTCCACTGGCTTCCAGTTGAAGCTCGCATCCGCTACAAGACCATGGTGTTTGCCTACGGAGCTGTGAGGGGAACGGCACCTCCGTACCTTCAGGCTCTGATCAGGCCCTACACCCAAACAAGGGCACTGCGTTCATCCACCTCTGGCCTGCTCGCCTCCCTACCTCTGAGGAAGTACAGTTCCCGCTCAGCCCAGTCAAAACTGTTCGCTGCTCTGGCACCCCAATGGTGGAACAAACTCCCTTACGACGCCAGGTCAGCGGAGTCAATCACCACCTTCCGGAGACACCTGAAACCCCACTTCTTTAAGGAATACCTAGGATAGGATAAAGTAATCCTTCTAACCCCCCCCCCCCCCCCCTTAAAAGAGTTAGATGCACTATTGTAAAGTGGTTGTTCCACTGGATATCATAAGGTGAATGCACCAATTTGTAAGTCGCTCTGGATAAGAGCGTCTGCTAAATGACTTAAATGTAAAATGTAAATGTAATAAGTATTCAACCCCTTTGTTATGGCAAGCCAAAATAAGTTTAAGAGTAAAAATGTGCTTAACAAATCGAATAATAAGTTCTGTGTTGAACAATAGTTGTCAACATGATTTTTAAATAACTACCCTATCTCTGTATCCCACAGACAATTATCTGAAAGGTCCCTAGTAAATTTCAAGCACAGATTCAACCACAAAGACCAGGGAGGTTTTTCAATGCCTTGCAAAGAAGGATACCGATTAGTACATGTGTAAAAATATAAAATATATATATTTTTAAAAGCACACGCTGAATATCCCTTTGGGCATGGTGAAGGTATTAATTTGGCTTTGGATTATGTATCAATACACCATGTCACTACAACGATACAAGTGTTCTTCCTAACCCAGTTGTCGGAGAGGAAGGAAACTGCTCAGGGATTTCACCATGAGGCCAATGGTGATTTTAAAACAGTTACAGAATTTAATGGTTGGGGTATGTGAAAACTGAGGATTGCTCAACAACATTGTAGTTAATCCACAATACTAACCTAAATGAGTGAAAATAAGGAAGCCTGAACAGAATAAAAATATTCCAAAACATGCATTCTGTTTGCAACAAGGAACTTAACTAATACTGCAAAAAATATGGCAAAGAAAGGAACTTTTTCTCCTGACTACAAAGCATAATGTTTGGGGCAAATCAGACAACACATCACTGAGTACCATTCTTCGTATTTTCAAGCATGGTGGTGGCTGCATCATATTATGGGTATGTTTTTCATCAGCAAGGACAAGAGTTTGTTTTAGGATAAAAATACAGCTATAAGCACAGGCAAAATCCTAGAGGAAAACCTGTTTCACTCACTCACTGGGAGACAAATTCACCTTTCAGCAGGACAAGAACCTAAAACAAGACCCTTTTTGAATGTGGCCTAGTTACAGTTTTGACTTAAATCGGCTTAAAAATCTATGGCAAGAATTGAAAATGGCTGTCTAGCAATGAACAATAATCAACCTGACAGAGCTTGAAGAATTTTTTAAAGAATAATGGGCAAATATTGTACAATCCAGGTGTGCAACGCTCTTAGAGACTTACCCCCCAAAACTCACAGCTGTAATCACCACCAAAGGTGCTTCTACAAAGTATTGACTCAGATGTGAATACCTTTGTAAAAGAGATATTTCTGTATTTAACTTTCAATATATTTGCAAACATCTCTGAAAACATGTTTTCACTTTGTCGTTATGGGGTATTGTGTGTATATACAGTGGGGAGAACAAGTATTTGAAACATTGACGATTTTGCAGGTTTTCCTACTTACAAAGCATGTAGAGGTCTGTCATTTTTACCATACTTGTTCTCCCCACTGTATGTGGGTGAGACATTTTTTCATTCAAACGATTTTGAATTTTGTCTGTAACACAACAAAATGTGGAATAAGTCAATAGGTATGAATACTTTCTGAAGGCACTGTATGTTAGGGATTGATTTTCTTCTTGGTGATGGATAGTGTACTAACCTATTAGCAGGCCAGCCTATGTATGACATGGATACATGGTATTGGATTGTGATGATACAGATACATGAATCCTCCTCAAAATGTGCATATTTGTCCTTTTCTTTTTGATCAGGAACAGTATTTGATTTTATGTGTATGAAATTGTATGGTGAAATATGCATAAAAAATGATTGCCTTTAGTTCTGCACCTTTTCATAATTAAAATGTTGATCAACCTGTTATAGCGACTGTAAAGATAATCAATTGATTAAATGTTATTTTTCCAGACAGACTAACTTTCTATTTTGTCGCCTTGACTCAAGGTATATATATTTGTGTCAATCTTTTTGCATGGAGTCATGTTTTTGCCAATATTTTATAGTTTTGATGAATGTATTTGCTGTTTTCATTAGTTTTGAAAATCGACATTGTTCCAAAATATGCTTTACGCAGTTGAGGAAAACTATAAGTTGCTTAGTGGTGGGCCTGGAGAGGCACAATGTGTGCAGACGTTTGTTCCAAACCAGCTCTAACACACCTCATGCAAACAATTGTGACCTAAAAGAAGAAGACCGCAAATTAGCTGATTATTGGAATACAATGTTTGTGCTGGACTAGAACGAAAGCCTGCACACACTGCTGGTCTCCAGGACCGGAGTTGTCCACCTGTGTAAATACTCATCAAGTTAAACAGGACACAATGGCCTCTTCTATTTTCGTCTCTCCTCATACCCATGTTATTATCATGGGGTGTATTCAGTAGTCCAACAGAAAATGTTTTTCAACGAAAAACAAGAGCTTCTTTTTTGACAAATTCAGGTAGGTCCCTCCGCGTTTCATCCTGTTTCTAGGAAATACACCCCTGATGAGATGCACTAATGCTATGGCACTATGATGTGACTGTAAACAAGGGGTTTAAGGGAACAGAACCGAAAAACAGAAAATGTAAAAACATTTTGAGGAATGGGAAGGGAATTGATCTAGACTGTTCCGGAACAGAACCGTTAATTTAAAAGACAACTGGGAACTCTCTGACATCCGATCAGTGCGTTCAAGACAACTGCTCTGACTCGGAATTCCAAGTCGTAAACTTTCTGACCTGAAGATCACTGACGTTATGCTTTTACCCCCAAAAAGTTCCCAGTTATCTTGAAAGCATCATTATCTCACCACCGCTAATGAGAATGGTGTGCTTGATGCATGTCGCGTCGTAGCTTCTCAAAGTCGGGGGCCATGGTCAACAGTGCGCAACTCATCTCTGCTGTCACATCCAACCTGGATCAATATTTGGTTTTACTGCAGACGAGAGCACTGCTGAATCCAGCTTCACACAGATATGGGCTGGCGAAGGGTACCTTGAGTTTTAATGCTCTGAGGGAGACGGCAGGGTATTCCCTTTGAGTCAGGAACCAAAACTCCTCCATCGTGATTCGTGAAGCGCTGTTTGCAGCATTCGGTCACATGACAGCTCGAAAGGCTGCACTTGACTGTTGCACTTGAATCATTCCGATTCAAGTGCAACGGCCATGTGCGGCTTTTTCCCATGATCTAAGGACACTCTTTGGTTGAATTTTATATTTCAATAACTTTCATTTAGATTTTTAAGGTTAACCACATTACAATGATTTTGAGATTCAAAGATGATATTTGTAAAAAAATGTAATAATTGGCGGGCGATTTTGGGAATTCTCATTTTCATATCAGGTAACCCCACATAGGATCACAACCCCTAGTTTAGGAACCACTGGCCTATGCAAAACACTCAGTCTGTCACTCAGAAACTTCCAGTGTGTGCCTGCCAGCTGCAAATCTTTGCCAGTGTGTGTGTGTGTGTGTAGGCTACCTGCCCCAATAGCCTACTGTAGAATAGGCGACAGTAGGCTATTGATGTTACAAGCGTGATTCAGAAGATAGGGAGAGAGATTTTTTTTGTTGAAAATGGATTAACTTTTTCAATGCTAGTTAAGGATACTATAGTTATCACGTTTCATATTGGATTTATTAACTACAAAAATGTACGACGTGTTTTTAATTATGATGCCGCTCTGCAAGCACAGTAGGCTATTGGCTGGCCCTCGCTTCATATTCGTCGCGAAAACTACTGGCTCCAGGTCATCTATAAGTTCTTGCTAGGTAAAGCCCCGCTTTATCTCAGCTCACTGGTCCCCATAGCACGAACTGCCACCCACCCGTAGCACGCACTCCAGCAGGTATATTTCACTGGTCATCCCCAAAGCCAATTCAATCAATCAATCAATCAAGTTTATTTTATATAGCCCTTCGTACATCAGCTAATGTCTCGAAGTGCTGTACAGAGACCCAGCCTAAAACCCCAAACAGCTAGAATGCAGGTGTAGAAGCACGGTGGCTAGGAAAAACTCCCTAGAAAGGCCAAAACCTAGGAAGAAACCTAGAGAGGAACCAGGCTATGAGGGGTGGCCAGTCCTCTTCTGCCTGTGCCGGGTGGAGATTATAACAGAACTATGCCAAGATGTTCAAAAATGTTCATAATTGACAAGCATGGTCAAATAATAATCATGAATAATATTCAGTTGGCTTTTCATAGCCGATCATTAAGAGTTGAAAAACAACAGGTCTGGGACAGGTGGCGGTTCCATAACCGCAGGCAGAACAGCAGCAAGGCCAGGCGGACTGGGGACAGCAAGGAGCCACCACGCCCGGCAGTCCCGACGTATGGTCCCAGGGCTCAGGTCCTCCGAGAGAAAGAAAGAGAAGGAGAAAATTAGAGAGAGCCAAGATTTTCAAAATGTTCATAAATGACAAGCATGGTCAAATAATAATCAGGAATAAATCTGTTGGCTTTTCATAGCCGATCATTAAGAGTTGAAAACAGCAGGTCTGGGACAGATAGGGGTTCCGTAACCACAGGCAGAACCGTTGAAACTGGAATAGCAGCAAGGCCAGGCGGACTGGGGGCAGCAGGGAGTCGTCATGCCCGGTATTCCTTACGTATTGTCCTAGGGCTCAGGTTCTCAGAGAGAGAAAGAAAGAGAGAACGAGAGAATTAGAGAAAGCATACTTAAATTCACACAGGACACTGGATAAGACAGGAGAAGTACTCCAGGTGTAACCAACTGACCCTAGCCCCCCGACACAAACTACTGCAGCATAAATACTGGAGGCTGAGACAGGAGCGGTCAGGAGACACTGTGGCCCCATCCGAAGATACCCCCGGACAGGGCCAAATAGGAAGGATATAACCCCACCCACTTTGCCAAAGCACAGCCCCCGCACCACTGGAGGGATATCTTCAACCACCAACTTCAACCACCAATTCCTCCTTTGGCCGTATTTTCTTCCAGTTCTCTACTGCCGATGACTGGAACGAATTGCAAAAATCACTGAAGCTTAAGTCTTAAATCTCCTTCACTATCTTTAAGCATCAGCTGTCAGAGCAGCTTACCGATATTGCACATGTATACAGCCCATCTGTAAATAGCACACCGAACTACCTCATCCCCATATTTGTTTTTATTCTCCTTTGCACCCCAGTATCTCTACTTGCACATTCATCTTCTGCACACCTATCACTCCAGTGTTTAATTGCTAAATTTGAATTATTTCGCCATTATGGCCTATTTATTACTTTACCTCCCTAATCTTACTACATTTGCACATATTGTTTATAGATTTCTCTATTGTGTTATTTACTGTACGTTTGTTTATCCCATGTGTAACTCTGTGTTGTTTGTGTCGCACTGCTTTGCTTTATCTTGGCCAGGTTGCAGTTGTAAATGAGAACTTTTTCTCAACTGGCCTACCCGGTTAAATAAAGGTGAAATAAAAATATATATATAAAAAAACACAAGCTTGTTAACTACCTAGCTCTGTTCCAGCCAACTCTCTTAAGTTCAGACATTCAAAGTTCTTCCATAGAAGCTGCTCTTTCGTAAGTAGCGTATAATTCTGTGGGCCTAATTCAGATAATGCATGTCATAACAAGATGCCCAGCATTTCAAGCATCCTCCTCCTTTCAGTTGCATCTTGCGCCATACACTTGTTTGTCCACGCATGTAAACAACTAGCTCTATAGCACGCTGCTCTATCCGAACTGATTGGTGAAGTAATTAAATGAGCTAAATTATATAAACTGTTGAGTGTACAGGTTAAAAAAGGAACCGAAAGGAATTATATAAACCGTTACATTTTTGGGGTTCGAACTGGTTTCGAACTTTGCTGGTCGGAATAGTGGAACGGAGCGGAAGAACAATTGTGGTTCTGTTCAAAACCAAACGATTGGACAATAATTTAGGTTCCAACCCATGCTGTTAACACACATCTCTTCTTTCATCGCATTTTCAGAACCATACACAAAAGCAGAGAAAAGCTGACACAGATATAGGCTAATATCCTTTGCCTTCAGGGCTGGGTTGGGGTAATGTGATTTAGATGAGTTTCCCCGGGCCGGTGTGTCAGCTCGTCTCTCCTCGCTGCGCCCGTGTCACTGTCTCTCATTACATACTCTCGCACCATGAGCGACTCCGCCAACTAGCGTGACATTCAGTGACAACGGGACATGCGGTTAGTTCAGGGAAGATGACTGGAAAACGGAAAATAATAATCCCCCAACCCCCATTCCTTTTTGGGTTTGTCAGGTGGTGCAATTCAAATTTCAGGGGACTCTACAGTACGAGTGTGTGTGACTGTTCAAATCTCTCTTAGCCCCAGGGTTGAACATTCACGAGGTAGCAGTTAGCCAATCCCGTCAAATGGAAAGTGACCCACACCTTTTCCCATCCAGGCAATTTCCAACTGAGCGGTGTCATACTGCCATGCTCCTCTCACATGAAGGAGACAGGTCGCTAGCATTGAGTGACAGACAATCTGTCTCCTGTTGAACATCCCTGTGGACGATGACTAAGGGGAAAGCTCATGGCTGCCATTCCATCTTTATGAGCCTAGCAACTGTCGCAGTCCCATGGAAACTGCCAAAGTGGAAGAGGCCTTCCAGATCAGTTGACGTCATGATAACCATCCCTTCGTAAAATAAGATGTAGAATATATACTCGAGTCTGCAGGAGTATTGGTGATTGCAGTCCATCGAGCTAGCTAGGGACCGGAGAGACCAGTTGTACCAGACTTCAAAAGAGGCTGACAATTAAAGACAGGGCAAGTTTTCTTCTTTCCTCAACCCCGTAAAGTTCCCTCAACGTCCGAGCTCAATCAGAGAGTGCACTTATCTCTTCAAACCAATTATTTGATTAAGGAGTGGAATCGCTTAAATTATTCAGGCCATTAATGAGGAGTCAAATACCACAGGGTTAAGCTTCTGAATATAGTTGAGTTTGATCTAACGAAGGCCCTCGAAAGATTTCTGCACACACATGGTCTAGGGAAGGTTGAGCATGTAAACGAGGAGACCAACTGACCGAGAATGACATTCTTATGCTGCCCCCTGTAGAGACCTCTGGGATAAATGGGAAGTGGGAAGTGCTGTACTGGATAGAACCCTACTTCAGATCATGGTTCATTAACATACACACTAAATCGACTCAATCCACATACTTTGTATTTAGTCAAATATTTTCTAGCAAACCATAAGCCAAGTTAGATGCTGTTAGTAAGAAATATTATGGAAGACAAATCTATGGAGGTTCCTCATAACTGAACTCAAAGGGGACAGTCTTTTTGAGTACATCCCAAATCTTAGGCTTGAACCTTCACCTCTGTGATCCGGTTAAGGTTTGGTAGGGGACCTGCGTTTTGACAGAGAACTTAAAGCACTCTCCCATTTGAGATGAGGACACAAAATGAGTGTGACCTTCCAGCGCACTCACACATACTAGAGGAGAAAATAATTGTTCTATTTATTTCAGCAAAAAGTGGAATAGAAAGTGACTGCAGTCTTTTGATGGGCAAAGGCTCTGAAAGGACAAGGTCTGATGCAAGAGGAAAGCAACTGTTCCGTACTTGCTATTGATTTCAATAGCGGATTAATTATTATTACTGAACTAGACTTTACGTGTCAGAGGCTCAAACGAGTCAGTGTCCTTTAGCGAGGTAGCATCACTTGATCTGTTTATCCACCCCACGGTATGCCATCGTTTATGAATGCGTTTCACTGTCGTGTCTCATCATTTTGGAAGCATGAAAGAGAAGTTAACACAATATAGCCATGTCTATTATGACACGAGCATGAACTACTCTGTGTAGTTGGTGTTGCATGCAAAATTATGCAAAACAATGCCTCAGTATGTTACATAATGTGCAGTGCGATATCTGTTAAAAAATGTACGTTTAGACTAGCTTTTGATAGTACGGCATCAGTATAGCAGTTCACCATCACATTTCTACAACAGCCTTGTCCCTCTTGGGAAAAAGGTTGTAGTAGGAGTCTTGCTAAAAAAAAATATATATTTGATCACGAGTCAACACATCTTAGCTGTCATAGAATGAGGATGTTGATGGGCAGTAACAAGAGATAGAGTCTGTAAGAATAGTTTTGATTGGATCTAAATGTCATGCTGTCTGGTTCTCATAGAAATGCCCCTGGAAATACAGTATGCACAGGCGAAAACCACCTGTATGTTTAAGCAATAGTACTTTCTTGAGACTAGTGCCATGAGCCTAGTGGCTGAAAAGTGCTTTACAAATGAAACACATCCAGCGTTTACCCTGAACTTTATCGAGATCATGTTAACAATACAATGTTATAATACAACATTTTGTCCCCCCAAAAAGATGAATACTCCATGATGAAGACTGAGCATCAATGAACATGAAGATTGAATATGCACTAATTTCACATGTAACGTTGTTGAAATGAAACAAGTACATTTACTCTTCTCAGAATGTGGTAAATACAGATGTGGTGTCTTAGTTTGATCCCTTTTCCTGTGCTGCAGGAAATTCAAATGAGCCTTGGGATTCATATGAAAACCTTGTTCTTTTTCTCTCTCACTTACTCAAATGCTAAAGCACCAGCCACGTGTCCTACTACCGTAGGTCCTACTACTGCGACATTGAAATGTACAAAAATGTATCTGTCAATCTATATAGCTTAATAATACAAGATAGATATTGGTCTCCACTATGACACCTAAACTATAGCATATTGCAGCCTATCAAAACAAATTGCCCTTAAGAAATGATCGTTATTTTTTTAAATGATCAAATCCTCCTGCTCCAGGATTATTTTATGCCTGCGACTAAACCGATCAAATTAAGATCCAAAACCTGTATATAACACTTTGACACGTTTTACTCATTGGAGTCATTACTTTGAATATAACAGTAAAATGAAGTGCCACTCTCACACGCATCAACTCTCCCCCATTCAAATAGCAGTTTAGCACCTTTTGAGACAGTACAGTCAATCCCTCTATATGCAAATTTTTGCATTCAGGAGGTCGTCTGGCATGCCTTGAAACAATAAGTGAACATTTACAAATTAAAGATAGCTTTCTTGGATGAGAAGAGGGGACAAAATGCATGCGAGGGCCAAACACAATTCTGGAAGTGTCAACAAAAATAAATAATCTAAACTGAATATTGGGAAAAAAACTGTGAAATAAACAGTAAACATTAAATAGAGGAGGTGAGATTGCTTGGAATAGTATACAAAATGTGACTCGTTCCAGGAAACTAGGCGTGTGTCGCATGTCACTACTTCACAGGAGAGGCATTTAAACGTGAACATTTACTTTTTATCAAAATACGTTTTTTGTGGCAGATATGCCTTCTGGAACATGTGAACTTTCATGTGCCTTAATAACAAACTTGTATTCGATCCATAAGTACTAATACAATTGTTAAATTATGAGCCTGGTTGATTTAGCCATGGAAAAATACATGAACCTTCCCACTAGCCATGATTGGCTGAGATGATAGATGGGCCGGATATGCCAGGAGATGGGTTTTGAATTGGTCTGCCATGTAGCATGCTTCTGTCTGTAACGTGAGCTGTTCAGTATGTGTTGATAGTCCTTTCTACCACGCCGTTTTTGAAAGATATCAAGTTAGCCATTGAGAACTACAAAAGTTTTGTTACTTTTCTGAACATTGATGCCCTGAATTTAGCAGGCACTATCGACAGATAAGTTGGAAAAAAGAGATGGGCTACTTTCTGCACATGCCACGGTCAGTGTGAACCGGGGTGACTTTACACAATGCTGGCCAAACAAGATGTAGCTACAAACAAGTTAAATGGGTCCAGTCTGCCATAAAGCGTTGATCCACGTATAAGGGTAAGAGTCTAGCTCCATTTTCAGAAAGCCATTTTATTGCAAGTTTAAGCATACTGTATGATCTGTGTAGTAATATTATTCTAATCAGAATAATGTTAGCTAGCTAACAGTGAAACTTTAGGGCTCCTGAGAGGCGCAGCGGTCTAAGTCACTGCATCTCAGTGCCCCCCCTCATCTCAGAGGTGTCACTACAGACCCTGGTTTGATCCTGGGCTGTATCACAATTGGCCCAGCGCCGTCCAGGTTTGGCCGGGGTAGGCCGTCATTGTAAATAAGAATTTGTTCTTAACTGACATACAAAGTTAAATAAATATAAAATGTAACCTAGTTTGTTAGCTTTAGCTACCTGCAGATTCATACTACACAATGACAATGTTTGTATTGGTAGTAGTATGAGTTGGGATTATGCTGGTTCATTGTTTAGCTCTTTTTTTCCCCGAGAACATTAACCATGTGTGTTCTCTTGTTTTGTATCTCATTGATTTATTTATCAAGACCAGCTGGTCTCAGAGCTGCACAAAACGATGCTGGAATAGCTGATCACATGTCATTCAGTGATATTTATTCCCATAGTAATTCGTTATGGATCCATAACGAAATAAACATCTGCATTACAATTATAATGCAGGGTTAATAATAAATGTATATTTTTATAGGGGTTGATGCATTTTTTTGTTGGGGCAAATCTGGTTTTACAGTACTTAAAACAATGCATTTGGTGGACCCGATAAGATGGACTCACTGATGATTGAAGATGATGAGCGATCGGCAAAGGCAATCAACATCGCTCTAATCACAATCAGAAGACAGTCGAAGAAACTTGTGTGGACCGGTCGGGAGTTGGCCTAGGCTACTAAGTGACTGCGAGCGAATAGCAAAATGATCCTAACCTTTCCAAATAAAAATCTGATTGATTTATCAAGACCAGTCCCCATGCTCTGTCATTCAGTGACATTTATTCCCTATTGTCCTGCTGATAGTTGAAATGAACATCTGCATTTTGAAAGAATATTTTTATTATTTTATTAAGGAATGCATAAAACTGTACAGTATATGCTTGATCCAACATTTTGCGGTTGCATGAGGTTTGGAGTTAGAGTACTTAATACAATGCAAGTTGGAGGTGGGGGAAGTTCACACCTACAGTAGCCGAGCTGTTAAACTATCCTTGTAAAGGTTGAAGAGTCTATTGTCCTGCTAACCCATCCTAGAAATGTTGTTTGCAAAATTCACAGCCTGCTATGCTTGTTTTCGGAGAGAGAGAAACAAAGCCCACATCCCGGCCACCAAACCCTCCCCTAACCGGGACGACGCTAGGCCAATTGTGTGTCGTCTCATGGGTCTCCTGGTCACGGCTGGCACGGATTTCGAAACAGCATCTGTAGCAACACAGTTTGCATTGTGATGCAATGTCTTAGACCGCTGCGCCACTCGGGAGGCCCCATCCAAAGTTTTTAATGCTTATCAATTGCCTTGCACAAAGTATCAAAATACTAAAATACTACTTGAACAGGACTCTTAAAGAATATCACTTAAATGTTAATTTTATTTTTTGATCACATAAACAATGAGCAAATATGGAAGAATAAATAAATAATGAAATGTTAATTATATAAATCAGCCTGTGTAATCATCTGCCAGAGTAGCCACAATCTGCCCAGGCCCCAAGTAACAGCCTATGTATATTTGTAAACAACAGCTGGTGCACGATATCTAAGGAAGTCTCAAGGTTTTGCTCGCCTGAGGTAGAGTATCTCATGATAAGCTGTAGACCAAACTATCTACCTAGAGAGTTTTCATCTGTATTTTTCGTAGCTGTCTACATAGCACCACAGACCGATGCTGGCAGTAAGATCGCACTCAGTGAGCTGTATACTGCCATAAGCAAACAGGAAAATGCTCATCCAGAGGAGGCGCTCCTAGTGGCCGGGGACTTTAATGCAGGGAAACTTAAATCAGTTTTACCTCATTTCTATCAGCATGTTAAATGTGCAACCAGAGGGGAAATAGACTCTAGACCACCTTTACTCCACACACAGAGACGGATACAAAGCTCTCCCTCGCCCTCCATTTGGCAAATCTGACCATACCTATATCCTCCTGATTCCTGCTTACAAGCAAAAATTAAAGCAGGAAGTACCAGTGACTCGGTCAATGAAAAAGTGGTCAGATGAAGCAGATGCTAAACTACAGGACTACATGACTGTTTTGCTAGCACAGACTGGAATATGTTCCCGGGATTCTTCCGATGGCATTGAGGAGTTCACCACATCAGTCACTGGCTTCATCAATAAGTGCATTGATAACATTGTTATCACAGTGACTGTACATACATACCCGAACCAGAAGCCATGGATTATAGGCAACATCCTCACTGAGATAAAGGGTAGAGCTGCCACTTTAAAGGAGCGGGATTCTAACCCAGAAGATTATAAGAAATCCCGCTAGGCTCTCCGATGAACCATCAAACAGGCAAAGCATCAATAGAGGACTAAGATTGAATCGTACTACACTGGCTCTGACGTTTTGTCGGCTGTGGCATGTCTTGCAAACTATTACAGATTACAAAGGGAAGCACAGCTGAGAGCTGCCCAGAGACACGAGCCTACCAGACAAGCTAAATAACTCCTATGCTCGCTTCGAGGCAAGGAACACTGAAACATGCATGAGAGCATCAGCTGTTCCGGACGACTGGAGGATCACACTTTCCGCAGCCGACGTAAGAAAGACCTTTAAACAGGTCAACATTCACAAGGCCGCAGGGCCAGATGGATTACGAGGACGTGTACTCTGATTATGCGCTGACCATCTGACAAGTGTCTTCACTGACATTTTCAACCTCTCCCTGTCTGAGTCTGTAATACCAACACGTTTCAAGCAGACCACAACAGTCCTTGTCCCCAAGAACACTAAGGTTACCTGCCAAATGACTACCAACCCTTATTACTCACGTCTGTAGCCATGAAGTGCCTTGAAAGGCTGGTCATGGCTCACATCGACACCATTATCCCAGAAACCCTAGACATTTACATTTAAGTCATTTAGCAGACACTCTTATCCAAAGCGACTTACAGATTGGTGCATTCACCCTATGATATCCACACAAACAAATTATTATTTTCAATGACGGCCTAGGAACATTGGGTTATCTGCCTGTTCAGGGGCAGAACGACAGATTTGTACCTTGTCAGCTCGGGGATTTGAACTTGCAACCTTTCGGTTACTAGTCCAACGCTCTAACCACTAGGCTACCCTGCCGCCCCAGGGTAGCCTAGTAGCCTAGACACAATCCAAATTGCATACAGCCTCGACACATCCACAGATGATGCAATATCTTTTGCACTCCACAATACCCTACAATACAAAAGGAAAAACCTATGTGAGAATGCTTTTCATTCACCACAGCTCAACATTAAAAACCATAGGACTAAACACCTCCCTCTGCAACTGGATCATGGATCTCCTGACGGGCCGACCCCAGGTGGTAAGGGTAGGTAACAACACATCCGCCACTCTGATCCTCAACACGGGGGCCCCTCAGCGGTGCGTGCTCAGCCCCCTCCTGTACTCCCATTTCACTCATGACTGCACGGCCAGGCACGACTCCAACACCATCAATAAGTTGGCCAAAGACACAACAGTGGCCTGATCACCGACAATGACGAGACAGCCTATAGGGAGGAGGTCAAAGATGTCGACCTCCTCCTGTCGAGATGGGATAGGGCAGTGTGCAGTGTGATGACGATTGCGTCATCTTTGGACTTGTTGGGGCGATATGCAAATGGAACGTGTGGCTCGGGTGGCCGGTAAGGTGTCGGTAATATCAACCTTGACTAGCCTCTCGGCGTTACTCTTGACCCTGATCTCTCTTTTGACGAACAAATCAAGACTGTTTCAAGGACAGCTTTTTTCCATCTACACAACATTGCAAAAATCAGACATTTTCTGTCCAAAAATGATGCAGAAAAATTAATCCATGCATTTGTTACTTCTAGGTTAGACTACTATAATGCTCTACTTTCCGGCTACCCGGATAAAGCACTAAATAAACTTCAGTTAGTGCTAAATACGGCTGCTAGAATCCTGACTAGAACCAAGAAATTTGATCATATTACTCCAGTGCTAGCTTCCCTACACTAGCTTCCTGTTAAGGCAATACCTGATTTCAAGGTTTTACTGTTAACCTATACAGCGTTACATGGGCTTGCTCCTACCTATCTTTCCGAGTTGGTCCTGCCGTACATACCTACACGTACGCTACGGTCACAAGACGCAGGCCTCCTAATTGTCCCTAGAATTTCTAATCAAACAGCTGGAGGCAGGGATTTCTCCTATAGATCTCAATTTTTATGGAACGGTCTGCCTACCCATGTGAGAGACGCATACACGGTCTTTAAGTCTTTACTGAAGACTTATCTCTTCAGTAGGTCATATGATTGAGTGTAGTCTGCCCCAGGAGTGTGAAGGTGAACGGAAAGGCTCTGGAGCAACGAACCGCCCTTGCTGTCTCTGCCTGGCCGGTTCCCCTCTCTCCACTGGGATTCTCTGCCTCTAACCCTATTACAGGGGCTGAGTCACTGGCTTACTGGTGCTCTTTCATGCCGTCCCTAGGAGGGGTGCGTCACTTGAGTGGGTTGAGTTACTGACGTGATCTTCCTGTCTGGGTTGGTGCCCCCCCTTGGTTTGTGCTGTGGTGGAGATCTTTGTGGGCTATACTCGGCCTTGTCTCAGGAGTGTAAGTTGGTGGTTGAAGATATCCCTCTAGTGGTGCGGGGGCTGTGCTTTGGCAAAGTGGGTGGGGTTATATCCTTCCTGTTTGGCCCTGTCCGGGGGTATCATCAGATGGGGCCACAGTGTCTCCTGACCCCTCCTGTCTCAGCCTCCAGTATTTATGCTGCAGTAGTTTATGTGTCGGGGGGGTAGGGTCAGTTGGTTATATCTGGAGTATTTCTCCTGTCTTATCCAGTGTCCTGTGTGAATTTAAGTATGCTCTCTCTAATTCTCTCCTTCTCTCTTTCTTTCTCTCTCTCGGAGAACCTGAGCCCTAGGACCATACGTCAGGACTACCGGGCATGATGACTCCTTGCTGTCCCCAGTCCACCTGGCCTTGCTGCTGTTCCAGTTTCAACTGTTCTGCCTGCGGTTATGGAACCCCTACCTGTCCCAGACCTGCTCCTTTCAACTCTTAATGATCGGCTATGAAAAGCCAACTGACATTTATTCCTGATTATTATTTGACCATGCTAGTCATTTATGAACATTTTGAAAATCTTGGCTCTCTCTAATTCTCCCCTTCTCTCTTTCTTTCTCTCTCTCGGGGGCCTGAGCCCTAGGACCATACGTCAGGACTACTGGGCATGATGATTCCTTGCTGTCCCCAGTCCACCTGGCCTTGCTGCTGTTCCAGTTTCAACTGTTCTGCCTGCGGTTATGGAACCCCTACCTGTCCCAGACCTGCTGCTTTCAACTCTTAATGATCGGCTATGAAAAGCCAACTGACATTTATTCCTGATTACTATTTGACCATGCTTGTCACTTATGAACATTTTGAACATCTTGGCCATATTCTGTTATAATCTCCACCCGGCACAGCCAGAAGAGGACTGGCCACCCCTCATATTCTGGTTCCTCTCTAGGTTTCTTCCTAGGTTTTGGCCTTTCTAGGGAGTTTTTCCTAGCCACCGTGCTTCTACACCTGCATTGCTTGCTGTTTGGGGTTTTAGGCTGGGTTTCTGTACAGCACTTCGAGATATTAGCTGATGTACGAAGGGCTATATAAAATAAACTTGATTTGATTTGATTTCTCAAAGCACTTCATGATGACAGAAGTGAGTGCTACGGGGCGGTAAACATTTAGTTCAGTTAGCTTTGCCTTCTTGGTTACAGGAACGATGGTGGCCAACTTGAAGCATGTGGGGACAACTGACTGGGATAGGGAATGATTAAATATGTCCGTAAACACACCAGCCTGCTGGTCTGCGCATGCTCTGGGGACACGGTTAAGGATGTTGTCTGGGACAGCATCCTTGCGAGTTTTAACAAGTTTAAATGTTTTACACACGTCAGCCACTGAGCAAGGGCGGGGGGAGGGTCATTGTTAGAGCCGCGACGGGGGCACTGTATTATCCTCAAAGCGGGCAAAGAAGGTGTTTAGTTTGTCTGGAAGCATGATGTCGGTGTCCATGAAGTGCCTGTTTTTGTAGTCCGTGATTTCCTGTAGATTTCCCGTCTCGTGTCTTAGCCGTTGAATTGCGACTCCACCTTGTCCCTGTACAGGCATTTCACTTTTTTGATTGCCTTGTGGAGGGAATAACTACCCTGTTTATATTCAGCAATATTTCCAGACCTCTCTCTATGGTTAAATACAGTGGATCGTGCTTTCAGTTTTGCGCGAATGCAGCCATCTATCCACAGTTTCTGGTTAGGGTAGGTTTGAATAGTCACAGGGGGTACAACATCTGCAATGCACTTATTTATAAATGCACTCACCGAGTCAGCATATAGGTCAATGTTGTTCTCTGAAGCTTACCGGAACATATTCCAGTCCGCGTGATCAAAACAATCTTGAAGCGTGGCTTCCGATTGGTCAGACCAACGTTGTATGGTTCTCGTCACTGGTACATCCTGTTTGAGTTCCTGCTTATGAGGCGGGACAAGCAAGATGGATCGTGGTCGGATTTGCCTAAGGGAGGGCGAGAGAGGGACTTGTATGCATTATACTGATAACAAGTTCAAACAGGTGCCATTAACCTGTCTAGGATCAGCGTGGCGCTAGCGGCACCCCCCCCCCCCCCCCACTGAAAAACCAGTGCCGCGAAATTCAAAAAATATATATTTTTAAAATATTTAACTTTCACACATTAAAGTCCAATACAGCTAATGAAAGACACAGATCTTGTGAATCCAGTCAACATTTCCGATTTTTAAAATGTTTTACAGGGAAGACACAATATGTAAAGATGTACATCTATTACCTAAAAACACATTAGCATATTCCACCATCTTTTATTTGTCCACCAACACCAGTAGCCATCACCAATTCGGCTAAACTAAGATATTTATAGCCCCTAACCAACAAAAAAACTCATTAGATGACAGTCTGATAACATATTTATGGTATAGGATAGGTTTTGTTAGAAAAAAGTGCATATTTCAGGTAGATGGCATAGTTTACAATTGCACCCACCATCACAAATGGACTAGAATAATTACAATGAGCAACGTGTTTACCTAACTACTAATCATCAAACATTTCGTAAAAATACACAGCATACACGAATCGAAAGACACAGATCCTGTGAATACAGACAATATTTCAGATTTTCTAAGTGTCTTACAGCGAAAACACAATAAATCGTTATATTAGCTTAGCACATAGCAATTAGCAGCCCAGCATTGATTCTAGCCAAAGTGAGCGATAAAAGTCAACATCGCCAAAAGATATTAATTTTTTCACTAACCTTCTCAGAATTCTTCCGATGACACTCCTGTAACATCATATTACACATTCCATATAGAGTTTGATCGCAAATGTTTATATTTAGCCACCAAAATCATGGTTAGACAATGTGAAATGTAGACAAGCTGGTAAAGAAAATGTCCTTGCGCCACTTAGACAGTGATCTACTCTTATACATAAATACTCATAAACGTGACTAAAAAATATAGGGTGGACAGGGATTGATAGACAATTTAATTCTTAATACAATTGCGTTATTACATTTTTTAATTTATCCTTACTTTTCAATACAGTTTGCGCCTAGCGAAGCTACGTCATAAAACATGGCGTTCTAAGCCACTAAAATGTTTCGACAGAAACACGATTTATCATAATAAAAATGTCCTACCTTGAGCTGTTCTTCCATCAGTATCTTGGGCAAAGGATCCTTTCTTGGGAGAAATCGTCTTTTGGTGGAAAGCTGTCCTCTTGCCATGTGGAAATGTCAACTGCGTTCGGGATGAACTGAAAAGCGTGCCCAACTTTTCACATCGTTGCAAAAATAAATGTCCCAAAATCGCACTAAACGGATATAAATTGCTATAAAACGCTTTAAATTAACTACCTTATGATGTTTTTAACTCCTATAACGAGTGAAAAGATGACCGGAGAAATATAACAGGCTAAACTAACGCTTGGAACAGGTGCGCGCCGGGGTCCTCTAGGCTCATGACGCAGCTCCCAAAGAATGACTAGCTTCAGGGTTTTTTGATTTGTAGGGCCTGTGAACGCGCAATCGACACCGTTGGAATCGTCATCACGTAAAGGCATCCAGGGGAAGACGTAAGAAGTGTCCGTATAGTCATAGCAACGACAGTGCCCTTTTAAATGACTTCAGAAGAGTGGCCAACATTTCTCAAATCTGACTCCATGTCAGGGAAATTGCTGTAGAATGGGCTCTGTTCCACTTAGAGACAAAATTTCAACTCCTATAGAAACTATAGACTGTTTTCTATCCAATAATAATAATAATATGCATATTGTACGATCAAGGATTTTGTGGGAAGCCGTTTAAAAAATTAGCCACATTAGCATAAATAGTCTAAACAGCGCCCCCATCCCCAACAGGTTAATACAGGTAACGAGTGGAGGACAGAGGAGCCTCTTAAAGAAGAAGTTGCAGGTCTGTGAGAGCCAGAAATCTTGCTTGTTTGTAGGTGACCAAATACTTATTTTCCACCATAATTTGCAAATAAATTCATAAAAAATCCTACAATGTGATTTTCTGGATTTTTTCCCCTCATTTTATCTGTCATAGTTGAAGTTTACCTATGATGAAAATTACAGGCCTCTCTCATCTTTTTAAGTGGGAGAACTTGCACAATTGGTGGCTGACTAAATACTTTTTTGCCCCACTGTATGTCGTAAAATGTAGCAACTAACCTTGTACGACAGCATGCCTTTTCATTTTGGACAAAAATTACAAGGTTATTCAGAGTTATGAAGCTATGAAAACTGGTTGTTTTGCAAATGTTGAACTTATAATATGGCTACTAATACTTGGAAAGCTAAATCAAAGTCCAGGTATACAGATTTGACGATATTCTTGCAGAAAATGGAATATGAATGTGAATGTCTCCTTCACGATTTGCCCAAATGTACCTGGGGACTTCACTCTAAAAGTCTTGAGGTTCACTCATACTTCAAGTTATTCATCTGAAACTTTGCACATACACTGTTGCCATCTTGTGGTCACTATTGGAATTACAACCAGAGTGATGGCTTGAACTGTGACTTTTCTCTTTCAAAGATGGTGGTAGCAAAAAAAACTTTTTTTCCTTTGTATTTTCTTCTACCAGATCTATTGTGTTAAACTCTCCTACATTCAATTCACATCTCCACAAACTTCAAAGTGTTTCCTTTCAAATGGTACCAAGAATATGCACATCCTTGCTTCAGGGCCTGAGCTACAGGCAGTTAGATTTGGATATGTAATTTAAGAGAAAATTGGGGAAAACGGGGGCTATCCCCCAGGAGTCTCAGAAGCTTATCTCTCTTCGAATAGACACATGAGAGTTCTAAGAAACGTATTCTGTTGCCTCCACGAAAAACAGACCGTGTGAGTACTAACATAGGATTACTTTCTCATATAAAAGTAATGTGATTTTCATAATGTTGTAATTCTACGACACTCTATATATGGATAACTGTGTCCCGCACAACTCCACCTATGAAATATATATTTTTTATCAATTACATATATTACTAAATCAAAGGTTTGAGGAAAATACAGGCAGGCACCACATTACTACGAGACAAGACATTGCACCCAATCAAGCATGATGGTCTTGTGCGTCATGTAACATAATTAAAAAAATCCCCACCAAAATATGTCAGTTTAAGCAGAGGCTGCGTCTCAATCCACAGCGTCCGCCTATGTCGGCCTTCTGCATCTGTGGTGGAAGGTGGCCGAGCTACAGCGGTGTTTGTCAGACTTTGAGACATCCCGCAAATTGGTCCTCTCACAAAAACGTCTGTAGAGTCTGAGCGGTTTGGCGTACAAACCACACGATGGTGTTCTACGTTTTTCTCTATGACCCCCACAAGCCTCTTCTGAAGTCGGTAACACTGACGTGCAAAATCTATCTGTAGCATCTGAAACATGAAGATGTTCTCCATTCTGCTCTACGACCCCAACATACCCCACAGGACTCGTCTGAAGGTAACCCATATAAATGAATTGAAATATGGAGGTCATTTTGTGCCAACAAAATAAGGGGTTTAATATGTCAGAAAAAAACGAACGTTTTATTACCTGAGCTTTCTTATATCTTCTAGATACAGAACAGACACTTCAAAACGTTATACCTTATGATTTATTTGTTGACTTACTTTTTTGCCATTTATGAATGTGCTAATCACTGCGTTCCAGTGGGCTACAGTGCCTTGCAAAAATATTCATCCCCCTTTTGCGTTTTTCCTATTTTGATGCATTACAACCTGTAATTAAAATGGATTTGGATTTCATGTAATGGACATACACCAAATAGTCCAAATTGGTGAAGTGAAATAAAATAAAATACTTGTTTAAAAAAATAAAAAAATAAAAAAATGGAAAAGTGGTGTGTATATATGTTTTCACCCCCTTTGCTATGAAACCCCTAAATAAGATTAGGTGCAACCAAATACCTTCAGAAGTCACATAATTAGTTAAATAAAGTCCACCTGTGTGCAATCTAAGTATCACATGATCTCAGTATATATACACCTGTTCTGAAAGGCCCCAGAGTCTGCAACACCACTAAGCAAGGGGCACCACCAGGCCAATGGCACCATGAAGACCAAGGAGCTCTCCAAACAGGTCAGGGACAAAGTTCTGGAGAAGGAGAGATCAGGGTTGGTTTATAAAAAAAAAACATATGAAACTTTGAACATCCCACTGAGCACCATTCAATCCATTATTAGAAAATGGAAAGAATATGGCATCACAACAAACCTGCCAAGAGAAGGCTTCCCACCAAAACTCACAGACCAGGCATGGAGGGCATAAATCAGAGGCAACAAAGAGACCAAAGATAACCCTGAATGAGCTGCAAAGCTCCACAGTGGAGATTGGAGTATCTGTCCATAGGACCACTGTAAAGACCACTTTTTTTTATTCCAATTGAGAATATGTGGTATGACTGAAAAATTGCTGTACACCATCGGAACCATCCAACTTGAAGGAGCTGGAGCAGTTTTACCTTGAATGGTCAAAAATCCCAGTGGCTAGATGTGCCAATCTGATAGAGACGTGCAGCTGTAATTGCTGTCAAAAGTGGCTCTACAAAGTATTTACTTTAGGGGGGGTGAATAGTTAAACACGCTCAAGTTTTCTGTTTTTGTCTTATTTCTTGTTTGTTTCACAATAAAACATATTTTGCATCTTCAAAGTGGTAGGCATGTTGTGTAAATAAAATTATACAACCCCCCCCAAAATATATTTTAATTCCAGGTTGTTTGGTTGCCAAATTTGGTTGCCAAATTTAGTATTTTATCAAAAAAATGTTTTTATGAAATTCTTTTATACCTAAAGGGAGTCCTAAAATGTGAAATCAAACAAGCTAAATTCTCGATGATAGGTCCGTCTAAAAACATTTCCATGTGTTAGTTTAGTAACAATCAAAGAGCTAAATGATCCATGACCATCATAAAACAATTCCATATGTTAGCTTAGAATTACAATAGACAAACAGATACTGTAGTAGGTCAAAGCTGTGTGCTGGAAACTCTTGGTAGAGCATGGGTGGAGTAGGCATTGTGGTGCTCATGTGAATTTCCTTTCTTTTTTGGCTTCAGACCAATGCATACTTCTCGCTTAAAACATTGTTTTATGTTTTTATTTGAAGTAGGCGTTACATAAGCTGCATATCAAATTTATTTTACTACATAGAGTGATTTGGAGTTATACAGTTGGTATACAGCCATCATGGTACACATTCAGGCTGGACAAGCTCAACAGTAAATGTGGCTTTGACCCCCTCGAATCTACGGGAAGTAGAAAGGAAACGGGGACACGTACTCCCTATCACCACTGTAACATTTCATTAGATCAGTGAGTCTGGACCCTGAATCATCTCCTATGAAAGTCAAATGAAGCCATTAAGGGAGTCTCCTCCACTCTTACTGAAGAGGGCTTATCCACCTCTTTCCCAGTTCCTATATAACCCCCTCTGTCCTCTACCAACATCCTTCTCTCTCTCTCACACCTTCCGCACTTCCTCTCTCACCTTTCTCTCACTCTCTCTCAGTCTCTCACAGAGCTGTACCAACACTGGGCAGTTGCTGCGGCCCGCCAACCAAGACCTATTAATCACGCTGCCTTATCTCAGCGCAGCCTTGCAAAATAGTTGTTTTGTTCGTTCATATTATCCCCATAATGCTGGACAGTAATCGCAGGTGGCGTCCGAGTAGAAAACAGGGAAAAGGTGTGGGGGTCGGCAGGAACATGCTCACCCATGAAGGAAGTGAGGAAAGAGTGTCAGGAACAGCATCAGCTGCGTAAAAGCCCAGCTTTGAAGATAAACCCGCCTCTGGTCTTGAGCAGACGGACAGGGAACCGAAGACCCATTCTACCCTGGAAACGAAGCCCTCGATTGCATGGTCCATCTGTCTAGGCCGTGTGAATGCCTTTTGTTGCACACCCATTGACATATCCCTGCTATGTTGTACTCAAATAAAACCAGGAGGCAGTGAGTGGTAACATTATCTGAGATCTCAGCAAGCAGGTCAAAGAAAGGTTGACATTTTTTTAATTATTCTGTTTGATGCCAGGGTGGGTTTTTCTTCCCATGCCATGGTTTTACAGTTCGTTCCGTGTCTGCATAGTTCTCCATCTGGCTTGCTGGCTCCAGATGCATCCAACACTTTTTTTTTTACGAATGGGCCATCTGGTCTAGTGCAGCAAGCTCCATTGAAGGCAAATATTATGTTATTTTGGGGCATTTTTGACAATTCGTTCAAACCTTGAATGAATATTGAAAAGCATGGCACTGTTAAATGGACAAGTTCATCTACAGTTGAAGTTAGAAGTTTACATACACCTTGGCAAAATACATTTAAACTCAGTTTTTCACAGTTGCTGACATTTAATCATAGTAAAAATTCCCTGTCTTAGGTCAGTTAAGATCACCACTTTATTTTAAGAGTGTTTCTGGTAGCCTTCCACAAGCTTCCCACAATAAGTTGGTTGAATTTTGGCCAATTCCTCCTTACAGAGCTGGTGTAATTGAGTCAGGTTTGTAGGCGACCTTGCTCACACACACTTTTTCAGTTATGTCCACAGAGGTTCTATAGGATTGAGGTCAGGGCTTTGTGATGGCCACTCCAATACTTTGACTTTGTTGTCCTTAGGCAATTTTGCCACAATTTTGGAAGTATGCTTGGGGTCATTGTCCATTTGGAAGACCCATTTGCGACCAAGCTTTAACTTCCTGACTGATGTCTTGAGATGTTGCTTGATTATATCCCCATCATTTCCTACCTCATGATGCCATCTATTTTGTGAAGTGCACCAGTCCCTCCTGTAGCAAAGCATCCCCACAAAATGATGCTGCCACCCCCGTGCTTCACGGTTGGGATGGTGTTCTTCGGCTTGCAAGCCTCCCCCTTTTTGCTCAACACATAACGATGGTCATTATGGCCAAACAGTTCTATTTTTGCTCCATCAGACCAGAGGACATTTCTCCATGTGCAGTTGCAAACCGTAGTCTGGCTTTTTATGGCAGTTTTGGAGCAGTGGCTTCTTCCTTGCTGAGCGGCCTTTCAGGTTATGTCGATATAGGACCCGTTTTACTGTGCATATAGATACTTTTGTACCCGTTACCTCCAGCATCTTCACAAGGTCCTTTGCTGTTGTTCTGGGATTGATTTGCACTTTAATCACCACAGTATGTTCATCTCTAGGAGAATGAACGCGTCTCCTTCCTGAGCGGTATGATGGCTGCATGGTCCCATGGTGTTTATACTTGCATACTATTGTTTGTACAGGTGAACGTGGTACCTTCAGGTGTTTGGAAAATGCTCCCAAGGATGAACCAGACTTATGGAGGTCTACAATTCTTTTTCTGAGGTCTTGGCTGATTTCTTTTGATTTTACGATGATTTCAAGCAAGAGGCAGTGAGTTTGAATGTAGGCCTTGAAATACATCCACAGGTACACCTTCAATTAACTCAAATGATGTCAGTTAGCCTATCAGAAGCTTCTAAAGCTATTTTCTTGAATTGTCCAAGCTGTTTAAAAGCACAGTCAACTTAGCGTATGTAAACTTCTGACACAATGGAATTGTCATACATTGAATTATAAGTGAAATAATCTGTCTGTAAACAATTGTTGGAAAAATTACTTGTGTCCTGCACAAAGTAGATGTCCTAACCGATTTGCCAAATCGATAGTTTGTTAACCTCTCTGGGATATGCGGGACAGCATCCAGTGAAAATGCAGATCGCCAAATTCAAAAATATTACTCTAAATATATAACTTTCATGAAATCACACATGCCATACAGCAAATTACAGCTACACTTGTTGTGAATCCAGCCAACGTGTCAGATTTCAAAAAGGCTTTACGACGAAAGCACACCAAACGATTATTTTAGGTCAGTACATAGTCACAGAAAAGCACATCCATTTTTCCAGCCAAAGAGAGGAGTCACAAAAAGGAGATAGAGAAAATGAGTCATTAACACTCATAGGACTTCATGGTACACAATACATGTACGTTTTGTTTGATAAAGTTCATATTTATATCCAAAAATCTCAGTTTACATTGGCGCGTTACGTTGAGTAATGTTTTGCTTCCAAAACGTCCGTTGATTTTGCAGAGAGCCACATCAATTTACAGAAATACTCACGAATGTTGATGAATATACAAGGGTTATGTAACGACTCTCGTCGTTGGTTGAAGGAGACGAGGACCAACGCGCAGCGTGGTATGTATCCATATGTTTTTGAATACTTTTTTTAAGACGAACAAAACAATAAACAAAACTAAACCCAACGACGCTACAGTCCTGAACTTGAGAATATATAATAACGCACGAAACAGGAACAATCACCCACAAAGAAACAGTGAGAACAGCCTACCTTAATATGGTTCCCAATCAGAGACAACGTAAAACACCCGCCTCTGATTGAGAATCATATCAGGCCAATTAGACAACCCTAAACCAATGAAACACATAACATAGAATATACCCACCCAGCTCACGTCCTGACCAACTAAACAAAGACTAAACAAAGGAAATAAGGTCAGGAACGTGACAGGTTATGCATGGAACTTTAGATAAACTTCTCCTTAATGCAACCGCTGTGTCAGATTTCAAAAAAGCTTTACCCGAAAAAGCACACCATGCAATAATCTGAGTACAGCGCTCCGAGCCCAAACAAGCCAAACAGATATCCGCCATGTTGTGGAGTCTACATAAGTCAGAAATAGCATTATAAATATCCACTTAACTTTGATCTTCATCAGAATGCACTCCTAGGAATCCCAGTTCCACAAATGTTTAATTTGTTTCATAAAGTCCATAATTTATGTCCAAATACCTCCTTTTTGTCCACGTTTAGTACACAATCCAAACTGACGACGCGCTGGTACCTAGTTTTATTTTGGGGGAAATTGATGATTTGTCCAAACCTTGACTACAGACTCAAAAGCATGGCACTATTAAATTGGAAAGTATGCTATCGGTAATTAGCTGAATGTTCCAGAATATATATATTTTTTGTGTGTTTGACCATCATACAGTGCCTTGCAAAAGTATTCATCACCTTCGCGTTTCTCCTATTTTGTTGCATTACAACCTGTAATTTAAATGGACTTTTAATTGGATTTCATGGAATAGACATACACAATAGTCCAAATTGGTGAAGTGAAATAAAAAAAAAGAACTTGTTTAAAAAAAAAAAAAAAAAATGAAAAGTGGTGCATGCACGCAGTATGTATTCACCCCCTTTGCTATGACGCACCTAAATAAGATCTGGTGCAACAAATTACCTTCAGAAGTCACATGATTAGTTAAATACAGTCTACCTGTGTGCAAGTGTCACATGATCTCAATATATATACACCTGTTCTGAAAGGCCCCAGAGTCTGCAACACCACTAAGTAAGGGGTACCACCAAGCAAGTGGCACCATGAAGACCAAGGAGCTCTCCAAAACAGGTCAGGGACAAAGATGTGGAGAAGTACAGATCAAGGCTGGGTTATAAAAAAATATCCCAAACTTTGAACATCCCACGGAGCACCATTAAATCCATTATTAAAAAAATGTAAAGAATATGGCACCAGAACAAACTGCCAAGAGAGCCGTTCACCAAAACTCACAGACCAGGCATGCAGGGCATTAATCAGAGAGGCAACAAAGAGACCAAAGATAACCCTTAAGGAGCTGCAAAGCTTCACAGCGGAGATTGGAGTATCTGTCCATAGGACCACTTTAAACCGTCCACTCCACAGAGCTGAGCTTTATGGAAAAGTTTCCAGAAAAAAGTCATTGCTTAACTTTTTATGGCTGCAGGGGCAGTATTGAGTTGCTCTGACTAAAGGTGCCCATTTCAAACGGCCTCGTACTCAATTCTTGCTCGTACAATATGCATATTATTATTACTATTGGATAGAAAACACTCTCTAGTTTCTAAAACCGTTTGAATTATATCTGTGAGTCAAACAGAACTCATTTGGCACAAACTTCCTGACCAGGAAGTGGAAAGTCTGAAATCGATGCTCTGTTCTACTTCCTGCCTATACATGGGCATGATACGTATTAGTATACGTGCACTTCATACACCTTCCCCTGGATGTCAAGAGGCGGTGAGAGAAGAAATTTCGTGTTTATCTTGGTCTGAAGTGGAATACAAGCTCTTTGTATGACGTGTCCGCCCATTTCCTGTTTTCTGGAGAGCGCGAAAGGGGACATGGATTTGCCTTCTGTTTAGCTGCCGTTATAGGCGACTAATATCTCCGGCTTTGATTTTATTTGATACATGTGACCATATCATCGTAAAGTATGTTTTTTCAATATAGTTTCATCAGATTATTGAAAATTTTTCGGGAGTTTTGCCGTGTTCCGTTCTCTTCCGTTTGTTGACAAGGAGAGCTTCGAGCCACTTGGCTAGTGCGCTTGCTAAATCGAGAGGGAAAATGGACGTTCTAAATCCAAACAACGATTGTTCTTGACAAAGGACACCTTGTCCAACATTCTGATGGAAGATCACCAAAAGTAAGAAACATTTTATGATGCTATTTCATATATCTGTCGTGCATGTGAACTAGTCGACGGCGCCCAACTTTGGGGTACTCAGCTATACCGAAGCTATATGTCGTAATGAAGTAATTTTTTAGAATTCTAACACTGCGATTTCATTAAGAACTAATGGATCTATCATTTCCTATACAACATGTATTTTTTAGTTATGTTTATGAATAGCTATTTGGTCAGAATATGTGTGTCAGAAAAAGTAGCTAAGTTAGCACAATGTGTAACCACTGATTTCAGCTCTAAATATGCACATTTTCGAACAAAACATAAGTGTTTGTATAACCTGATGTTATAGGACTGTCATCTGATGAAGAATATCAAGGTTAGTCAAAAAATATATATCTTTTGCTGGTTTGTTACGATCGCTAACTTTTGCTACTGGGAAATGGCTTGTCTTTCTGGCTATTGTGGTAAGCTAATATAACGCTATATTGTGTTTTCGCTGTAAAACACTTAATAAATCGGAAATTTTGGCTGGAATCACAAGATGCCTGTCTTTCATTTGCTGTACACTATGTATTTTTAATTAGGTAATTAGGTATTTGACGTTGGTGTCTGTAATTATTATGGCTGCTTTCGGTGCAATTTCTGATTGTAGCTGCAATGTAAACTATGATTTATGCCTGAAATATGCACATTTTTTGAACAAAACATAGATTTATTGTATAACATGTTATAAGACTGTCATCTGATGAAGTTGTTTCTTGGTTAGTTGGTTGGTTCTTGGTTAGTTAGGTTGGCTTTGTGCATGCTACCTGTGCTGTGAAAAATGTCTGTCCTTTTTTGTATTTGGTGGTGAGCTAACATCAATATATGTGGTGTTTTTGCTGTAAAACATTAAAAAAATCGGACATGTTGACTGGATTCACAAGATGTGTATCTTTAATTTGCTGTATTGGACTTGTTAACTTCTACTTGCACACAATCCCGGATCCGGGAGCACCCCCATCAGTAAAAAAGCTGACTAGCATAGCCTAGCATAGCGTCACAAGTAAATACTAGCATCTAAATATCATTAAATCACAAGTCCAAGACAGCAGATGAAAGATACACATCTTGTGAATCCAGCCATCATTTCTGATTTTTAAAATGTTTTACAGGGAAGACACAATATGTAAATCTATTAGCTAACCACAATAGCAGAAGACACAACTTTTTTTCCCAACATTTTTTTTCCTGCATAGGTAGCTATCACAATTTCGACCAAATAAAGATATAAATAGCCACTAACCAAGAAACAACTTCATCAGATGACAGTCTGATAACATATTTATTGTATAGCATATGTTTTGTTAGACAAATGTGCATATTTCAGGTATAAATCATAGTTTACCGTTGCAGCCACCATCACAACTCTCACCAAAGCAACTAGAATAACTACAGAGACCAACGTGAGTTACCTAAATTCTCATCATAAAACATGAAAAATACACAGCGTACAGCGAATGAAAGACAAAGATCTTGTGAATCCAGCCAATATTTCAGATTTTTTAAGTGTTTTACAGCGAAAACACAATTTAGCATTATATTAGCTTACTACAATAGCCAACCACACAACAGCATTGATTCAAGCCAACAATAGCGATAACGAATAAACCAGCAAAAGATATACATTTTTTCACTAACCTTCTCAAACTTCTTCAGATGACAGTCCTATAACATCATATTACACAATACATATAGAGTTTGTTCGAAAATGTGCATATTTAGCGGCACAAATCTTGGTTATACAATGAGAATAGTAGCCAAGCTGCCAACAATATGTCGGGAGAAATCTTGGGAGAGGCACCTAATCTAATCAGTAACTTTTCATAAACTTGACTAAAAAATACAGGTTGGACAGCAAATGAAAGATACATTAGTTCTTAATGCAACCACTGTGCTAGATTTTTAAAATTAATGTTACTACGACATACAGCGTGCGTTAAAGCGAGACCGCACCGAAATTAATGGCGGAATATGAGTTTTACCTTTTTCAACAGAACAACGAATTAACATCATAAATAGTTCTTACTTTTTGATGAGCTCCCATCAGAATCTTGGGCAAGTTGTCCTTTTTCCAAAAGAATCGTTGCTCGGTTGTAGATTGTCACCTTCAACTTTGGAATTAGCAGTAAACATTAGCCATGTGGCCCAGACGTGCCCAACTCACTAGAACGCAGCACAAATAAATACCCGAAAATCGCAATATACTGATATAAACTGATAACTCGGTTTAAAATAACAACATTATGATGTCTTTAACACCTATATCGAATAAAATCAGAGCCGGATATATCTAAGGGCTATAACGGGAGCTTTCTAGAACGCCATCCTGAGGTCTGTCTTGCGTCATGGCGAATGAAGGAAAGAGAGGACCCCACGTTGCCAGCCCATTTATAAGGCCTCAGATCTGCCTAGCAACTCCATTCGTATTCTCACTATTTGCTGACATCCAGGCAAAGGCATATGCAGTGCATCTCAACCAATAGAAGACATGCAAATTAATAAATCGACCTCAGAACAGCCTGCAGATTTCAGATTTCTCACTTCCTCATAGGAAAATTGCTCCAACTCGAGTTCTGTTTTACTCACAGATATATTTCAAACGGTTTTAGAAACTAGAGAGTGTTTTCTATCCAATATTAATAATAATATGCATATTGTACAAGCAAGAATTGAGTACGAGGCAGTTTAATTTGGGAACGAAATTTTTACAAAGTGCAAACAGCACCCCCTATTGAGAAAAGGTTAACCATCTAACATTAGCTGGCTTACTCGTTAGCTATCCTTATGTGACGTGTGTGTGTGATCATACACGTTGTTTACCTAGCTTGCTAGCTATATGTCTTAAGTACATTATTCATTTGTACACCTCGGAAACCTCATTGCTGCTATCCCTGCATTTCAGTTGCATGCCTCCTTGCACTTTCAATTTGCCTTCATTGCACATTTATACAACATACCTAATAACATACATTGTACTTAATTGTTTTAATTGTACATTTTTTGCACTCTTTTATTTGCCCTTCTGGTCAGATGCTAACTGCCTTTTGTTGTACTGTACTTGTACTTCTTCAATGAAAATAAAGTTGAATCTAATTTAAATGATATTCTACACAGTGTACAAAACATTAGCAACACCTGCTCTTTCCATTACATAGACTGACCACTTGAATCCAGGTGAAAGCTACAAGCTACAAAACATTAGGAACACCTTCCTAATATTGTGTTGCATACCCCCCCCCCCCCCCCCTGCACTCAGAACAGCCTCAATTCATTGGGGTATGGACTCTAGAAGGTGTTGAAAGTGTTCCACAGGGATGCTGGCCCATGTTGACAATGCACAGTTGTGTCAAGTTGGCTGGATGTCCTTTGGGCGGTGGACCATTCTTGATATACTCGGGAAACTGTTGAGCGTAAAGAATCCAGCAACGTTGCAGTTCTTGATACACTCAAAGAAGTGTTCCTGGAACCTACTACCATATCCTGTTCAAAGGTACTTAAATATTTTGCCTCACCCACTCACCCATACACAATCCATGTCTCAATTGTCTCTATGCTTAAAAAACATTCTTTAACCTGTCTCCTCCCCTTCATCTACACTGATTTGAAGTGGATTTAACAAGTGACATCAATAAGGGATCATAGCTTTCACTTGAATTCACCTGGTCAGTCTATGACAGAAAGAGCAGGTGTTCCTAATGTTTTATGCACTGTGCATGTTCATATAGGCAGCCTTTAATTGAATGAGCAGTACTGCATGCTTACTCCTCTCTCATTTTCAATCTTAATGCAAACTTCACATACGTACTTTAATAAATATTGTGTCTGGGGGATGGACCTCTTGCCTCTGCGGTGGTGTAATAAAATAGACACATGTTCTTGTCTGTCTGAGTTCTACAACACCACAAGGAATAAAGACCATTATTCCACGAAGGCAAAGAAGAAGTGAACTTAACATTTTCTGTTTCCTTCCTCTCATATCCTCCCAGACATCTCCATTAATTGGCAGGGAGGCTGATCCTCCGCTGGTCTTCAGTGGGCCTCCACTGCGCCGCTGTCTGCAGAGTTATAAAATGAGCTGGGCTGGCTCGTTCTTTCTCTCTCTCTCTCCACCTCCCTCCTTCTCCTCCCACCTTTGCAACACAGGCAGGAGCATATTAAAAGGGACATGCACACTGAGACGGCCAGCTAATTTAGGGCCTGCGCCCAGTGGGACTCGAACTCCATGGTGTAAAGCAGCGGGGCCTCCAACATTAAAGACTGAGTTGCACGGGGACGTGTTAGGAAGACGTGCACCTAAAAACCCTCCTTCCTTAGTTTGTTCTCCAAACATTCCACCCCGATATAGCCCCGTGGGCCGGGTCAGTGCGGACCAGCAGAGACGAGGAGATAATGAAGACATTAGAATGAGCCGAGATTCGTCATCAGTAAGTCACACTTGTTATGGGCCCAGTCTGCTTCGAGATGTAGTGGCCGCAGAAGGACAGGCAAGTTTATGTTTATTGTCATGAATTTTGCCCTGGATGCAGAACTGAGCGATTTACGTTTGTTGGGCCATCTGCCCTAATGTACCACAGGGTTTTCAAAACGTGATTGTTGATTTGCCCTGTCAATTATTTATAATGTCCATCCCTCCCCTCATTTAGCTAGGGTTAAACCTTTCTGTCGGTTCACAAAGGCCTGATTATCAATTTTGTTCGTGCCGACGTTATTCTTGTTTAAGGGTTACATACATTTGGGTAATGCGGTTAATATTTTAAATTCAGTCAATTTACCCTCATATCGTATTGTGCTCATGGCAAAAATCAGAAGTTGAGTAACAATGAATTGACCTTTTCCACATTTTAAGCTGAAATCACTATCTAATGAAAAAGCTTGAGTGGGAAACTTTTTTTTCATCACCGATAGAGAACAACATTGTTCGACAACACCCTTTGAATAATCCCTAACCCTCAGCTTATGTCTTGCCCCTCGTAACTCTACATTGCTCAAATTCTCCAATACTCTATCTAAGAACATCTTGGTTTTATCTACGAAACGCTGTCTTGTTTACACTGCATTTTTGGGATTTTCACTTCAGAGCATACAAACAATGTGTTATGCCAAGACAAAGGACAGAAGAAGAGAAACAATGAAACAAGACGGCGTGGAGTTTTACCGTAGGCTTCACACCCTGCGATGGCATCTGTAAGAACAACGAGTCGGTAAGGACAGGTCCCTATGAAGAATGACTCCACAAATAAATGAATGAATACATTTCCTGCGTGGTGGCTAGACTGCAAATGATCCTTTGGAGAAAAGCTGAATCACACACACAGTGCTGATGGCCTCAGGTTTGGGAAATATGTCTATGTCATTTCTGTGCGCAGACTGCACTGTGCCGGTATATTACCCACTGCCCTCTTTTACCCCAGAGGAGGTAGGATACATTTTTATGCTCTGATTCTGTACTTCATTGAACTACAACACATACGATCTAGAAATCGGAAACCTGCCTTTTTTCTATGGTCGGTCACATATGAGAATCCAGTGTTTATATTTTAGACTGAAACAGACCTGGGAACAAGGTCAGCACCATTTTTTGGGATTTGGGATCCATTCCTGGGTGACAACCCATTTTTAAATACGTGGTAGGGCCGGTTTCCCAAACCCAGAATAAGCTTACTCCACCAAGACAAGGGGAAGAAAAATGGTCTCGCAATTACGTAGTTCATACCAATTAACAACTGCGAAACTTGTACAGCGTATGGATTATTGTAACGTATAGGGTTTTTAAGTCAGTTTTTCACTCATTCTCAATTTAAACCGATTATGTTATATTTTATGTGCAAGCGATTTGCAAACCAGTTAGCGATAAGAAGAGTCACGTAACATCTAGCACATTTTGTACATTTCATATTGCATAATCATACAACCTCGGGTGCATCCATTCATGAGCGTTGTACCATTCAGTGACTAAAAATTGAATTAGCTGTCTAAATGTATTTCACTTCATTGTTTGGCAACTCTGGCAGTTGTCATTCAAAAGCAACATTCCCAGATGGGACTTCATGTTTTTTTCTAACATAATGTTAATGTTTTGTGACAATCACTTCATCCGAGTGAAGCCGCAACACAAAGACAGATATCGATCACAGAGTTAAGCTGTCTGATGTTTTGGGGGAGACTCTCTGCGAAGCAACATTTAATGAGATTGCTCCCCCCCCCCCATTTTCTTACTGTTGATTCATTGGTATGGGCCCAGAAACAGAGACATTGGAGATGTGCTTTGGTAAGTGTGGTTTAGCATCACAATCGATGAGACAACAGAGCTTTTCTTGAGAGCTCTGGCTCTCTGGAGAAAACAAAATCGGATTTAGAGCAAATGCAGGAAAGCTGGTATATTGAGATCTAATCAAATCTCAAACACAAGGCCCTGTCTATTGACTAGATTCTCAAGGTAGAATTAACCAGTGTTTGCCTTGTTAGGAGACTGTCTGAAGGGAAAATGTAAAATATGAGGGGGCGGAAAACGGGTATTTCTCTACTTATCATTCATAGGATGCATTCGCTCACGCAAGCAGATCACATCTGGCTAGAACCAAAATATCCACTCGTTTTTTAATCACGTACAATGTACGGGTGTTGACATTATCAGGGAGATATGGAGCCAGACTATGAATGTGGGAATAGGGTCATTTACCAGAACATGCCCATCATAAAACATTAATTACTGACCGTATCAGACCAGGATCTGCTCATGGATATCTGTTTTTACAAAGTCATTCAAGGAATAATTGAGTGACTTCCCATTCCCAGAGCACAAATACAATGTGGGTTACTATCATTCAAAGACAGAATATAATATAGTATAATCCTTCTTGATCTAAATAGCTTTCTGCCAGTGTTTGTTCTATCTAAGAAGGCCTGTAATACGGTATAGTGTTTTATGTTTAGGTGCACTGTAGAACTTTATTATACTACAATATGACATGATGTGATATTGTATGGTAAAGCATAGAATAGTTTATGAACTGATACGCAAAACGACGCCAGATTCAAAACTTTTCATTTTTCCATTTCAATTATTATACAAAATTCTTGCAACCAATGGAATGTTATTTATTTGGGAGATACAACCTTCCCAGCTCTGCAGATTTTGCTGCTAAGAGACAGAATCATTCGATCATTTTGTATTTGGTACTGTCCATACGTAGCTTGTTTTTAGTCACAGGTCCAGGAATGGCTGAAGAATTGCAATATTTACCTGGAGCTAACCGTGCAGACACTGTAGCACTACTGGGCGATCTGAAAGTCATAGTCAATCAATCAATAATAACACAACTTTTAGCAAAAATGTTAATTTTCAATCTGTAGAAACAATGAGAATATATATTTGCAAAATAGTATATCGGTGATAGAAAGTGATGCAGACAATTACATTGGAAGCTATCTGCAATATTAAAGCTGATCTACCCCCTACAACAACATAAAAATGGCATAGAATGGTATAATATGATATAGGTACTGTTTGAGGTGTCCTAGTAAAATTAAATTGTGTGTGTGTGTGTGTGTGTGGCAGCCCAATAGTGTCTCTCGGGAGTCCACAGCGCTGAAGAGCTTTCTTCATATGTTTGTCCCTCCGGTGTCAGGCGATGCAGCCTCGCTACTTGTTACAGAACTCCCGCAGTGCTGCAAATTGTCTTCCCCTCCCTTTCCAGTCTCTATAACCCAACCTCTCGCAAACACTCGCCACATTAAAGGGCCAATCTGCAGTTGCTACATCCATTTTTGGACATATAAATTACTCATATGAACCCACTGATTCTTGAAGAATACAACTTTATATATGCCTCTAATGTCATACCCCATCATAACCTTTGTTTTACTCATGTCCAGAACCCTTGTTATACTCCAGAAGCTTGTTTAGATCCAATTGATTGTAAACAAAGTAAATGTAAACAAACACTATATAGCCTAAGAAATATGGTTAAAACAATAATTTTGATATTATGGATGCAGTCCTCACATTCATAGCTCTGTCTATGAATTTGAGAGTGGTTACATTTCCGCAGCACCATTCCTCAGCTTTTTACTGAAACAGGTGCAGGGAGGACCCTTTGTTATTGTTCCAACTGCTGATTGCTGCTTTAACCTCCAACTCTTCCCCCACCTTAATCCGTGGCCGTGTCCCCTCCTAAATTCGCTCGCTTTGCCCGGCTCTCCAGAATTTTGCTAGAAACAGGAGAGACCTTTAATTAAGTAGTCTCTCCAGGGAATGGCTGTATCCCGGGCTCTAATGAGAGCACAGGAGACTGGCTTCATTATCTCTCCCCCAATCCTCTCCTGGGCTTTCTCTCTCTCTCTCTCTCCTGTTCCAGGGACAGGCTGGCAGTCTGGTCCCACTCTCCTCCACAGACAAGCATTGTTGGATAGCCCCCATCCCAAGGGGAGAACAACGGCAAATAGTTTACGAATCAGTGGAGGCTATACACCACAACAACAGAAGCTCACTAGGAAATGCAGCACCCAAACGTATTCTTAGAAATATACTTGGACTGCTTGCTTGCAATGCAGTCGTGCCCAAGACCACAATCAAGTGTGCATTTCAAATAGACAATGGAGATGCATTAATGACAAAATCACAATGTCAACAGATATTTACTTTAAAGCCGCTAACTCACAGACTAAAGGTTGGATTCGATCCCGTATCGCAGAAGATCTGCTTTGAAATGTAAATGTCATTTCCGATTGCGCTGACATATGCAGCGTGCATCATGAATGCAGGGAAAGTTGCCTTCAAATTTTTATAGAGCTATAACGTGTTTTTTCCCCCGCAATACAGATTGAATCCAGCCAGCCCTGAGAGCGCACCCACAGTAAGATAGAAGCTCAAGTAGCAATACAACAAGGAAGGAGGCTCATTAAAATATTCCCCTAGGTTACCAATCAAAGGAGTCCATAGCTCTGGGATTTGGCATCGCAAACTCACGGGGTTTCGCCATCGTGGATCGCACTCGTCTCCCGCGGTCCTTTCTCTCTCCCAGCCCCCCCCCTCTCTCTCTAACCATCCCACTCCTTCGTGGCCCCTGGCAAAGGCTGTTTATTGCTCTTTCTGATTGAAGTTTGTCTGCTATCGCAATCAACCCTCCGAAAACCGGTCCCTCTGGTAGCCCTCGTCCGGGTTATGTAACTCTGTGTCGGCTATAACCTGAGGGAGAGTTCATGTGGTCACAGAGGAGTAGATGGGTGAGGTTGTGTCCCATCACTCCTTTAAGTGAAGTTAACTCAAAGTTAATAAGTGATATAGGAAGTTGGAAGAAATCGGGAATAACCTGCTGTAAGGCCAGCATTTTAGAATGGAACAATGTTAGTAGTTTATAGTGGAATGGTACGATTTGTCTGGTGTGGCTAGGCTTTTTATGAGAAACACAATTAAATGAATACACATTATGGTCTAACAACTCATTTACGTGATGTGACCTGACCATAATGAATGTACCTTACCTTATTTCAAAATGTTCACATGAATCATAATAGACCAACATTGCTTCAGCTGCATAACATTCAAAAACACTTTGAAGACTCTTCTTCCTACATATTGATTCTATTGGTGTGTACGTCTAACCTATACCTTTTCAATGCAGAGGATTTCAGTAAGCAAGTTTGCACGAAACAGTACTCTGACAGTACCCCTCAGTTTGTTCACACAAGAGATTTGTGATTTCCCCTTGGTGACACAACAACACAGAGGACATCGATGACAACAAAGCGTCTCAGTTGTCAAGTGATCGCACCCGTCCTTTTGTGTTGACTGTTGGTGCTACGCGCCACATAATGCAACAAAGGTTTTCTGCTTCACAGTCTGTTGGCTAATTGCATCAAAGAGTTTGGCAACTGCGTTGTGTCGGCGTCTGCATTTGTTCAAACATCAAGGGGAACAACTCACGTTGGAACGACAGGCAGATAGCATCTAGCGAGGTCTACTGTGGGAATCAAAGTGTGACAGTGTTTATTCCCATAAACAAACTCAAACTGACACTGACTGCTGACGAGGAATTTGCTAAATTCCACTCTGGCACTTCATCGCTAAACCTTCTCCAACAACAGGCCAGTAAAGACTGCTCTGAATAGAGTTCACTGAGAGAGGAGAAACGAAGGGGGGGAACACCCTCCATGGTTCAGGCAGTTGTTTGAGCACACAGCACGTCTAAGGGAACACCACAGCTGCAGACATGGGCCGTGGTAGAGGGACACGATTGCTTTCTGTGTCTGCTCGCCCAACCATGTGACATGATTTATGTCCGAAACAAACAGAGTTAAATGTCCTGCTCCAACTAACCAGACGACCGACCAACCACAAGCCCCTGCTGCTCCCCAACTCTCCTCCTTCAGCCCCTCTCCGACTACGTCCACCACCCTGGCCCTCCAAGGCTGCTGCTGATGAATGACAAAATGAACGACAGAATGGGATGGAGGGATGGATGGAGAGTGTCAATTTTCATTTCCAACATTGGGGTTAGGATGGGGCAAGGCGACGGCTATAGGAGGAGAAAAGGAGGGGAGAAGAGAGACGAGAGGGGCGTAGTGTGGGATGTCAGGGTTGATGTCTTCAGGTGGGGACCTGATAGCATCTGGCAGACCCCAGGCCACAAGAATTAAAAAATGGTAGTGCCCTGGTACTTGGGCGCCCAGAGTTAGAGAACACAGAGAAAATGAGAGGACAGTGTTCCCTTTGGCAGATAATGGTTCCTAGTTTGGGAGAAGCATCTGGACAACGCTGTCCCATGAGCCCCGTAGCTTGGCAACTCTCTCGGCCCGCAGTGACTATAACAGCGTTCCCCAAACCAACATCAGTGAAATAACGGTGTCCAATGCAGATGTCCACAGTATTGGGATAAAAATAGGAAGCAGGCCAGGAACAGTGACAGCATGCTATGAGTAGCGGTGTTCCGTGCTGGGGCCTCGTGTGTGTGAGAGAAATCGGGACAGCTTGAATCAGACCGAGGGAACAACACAGCTGTCCCACTCAGGCTGAGCAACACAAACTATAGGTCAGAGAGGAGACCCTTGGGACAGCTTTGAGAAACCCACGGCAAGATCTTAAAACAAATGCAATCAGATGTCCTAGCATTAATGGGCTCCTCTCAGGTGCGTACTCCATTACGTTAGACATCTGCAGCCCCATCTGGCCTTCACTCGCCGTATAAGAAGTAAAGCCTTCACTAATATAAGCGCATTCATTTTTAACTTAATTCCTTAATGAGGTAGTTAAATAGGATATTCTGATTCTCCAATTAGAGCATCTCCCTCAACTGTCAGACTAGTCATTAATTGTGTACTGAAACTAGAGCCTGAATACAACATGTTGCACTTTGTGGACGATGAGAACAGTCTTCGTTGTACATGAACCTCCTATTAAGATGTATTTTTTTTCACATGTTATTTGTTTGTGTGCCTTTTCAGTCATTCATTGACATGCAGTATGTGTGCCTTCAGGACATGCTGGTTCGTCATATTTCCTACACACCTAACTGTAAAAACAGTAGTTCACAAAAGAGACATACATGGCTAGTCCTTTTTTTTTTTTTGCGGTGGAGATTGTCCCATTTAGAACTGACACATGACCGTAGTGAAGAGCTCTCTGCATGTTGGCCGCTGTATCATAGTGCAGTCTCATTGGTTTTAATTCAAAATCAAATTAGATTTGTCACATGCACCGAGTACCACTGGTGTGGACTTTACCGTGAAATGCTTGCTTAGAAGCCCCAACAATGCAGAGATGAAAAAATAGTGACGCAATAGGAATAAAATAAAATACACAAGAATGGATCTATATACAGGGAGTACCAGTACCAGATCAATGTGCAGAGTTATGAGGTACAGTATTTGAGGTAGATATGTACATGAAGGCAGTGTAAAGTGACTAGGCAGCAGGATAGATAATAAGAGAAAAATAAAGAACAGAGTAGCAGCAGCAAATGATGACTGTAAAAGTGTTTGCGTGTGTAATGTGCATGTACTGTGTGTGTGTGGTGTATGTTGCAAAACACCAGTCTCAACGTCAACAGTGAAGGGCGACTCCAGGATGCTGGCCTTCTAGGCAGAGTTGCAAAGACAAAGCCATATCTCAGACTGGCCAATAAAAGATTAAGATGGGCAAAAGAACACAGCCACTGGACAGAGGAATTCTGCCTAGAAGGCCAGCATCCCGGAGTCGCCTCTTCACTGTTGACGTTGAGACTGGTGTTTTGCGTGTACTATTTAATGAAACTGCCAGTTGAGGACTTGTGAGGCGTCTGTTTCTCAAACTAGACACTCTAATATTCTTGTCCTCGTGCTCAGTTGTGCACTGGGGCCTCCCACTTTTCTGGTAAGAGCCAGTTTACGCTGTTCTGTGAAAGGAATTGTACATAGTGTTGTATAAGATCTTCAGTTTCTTAGCAATTTCTCGAAAGTAAGCGCCTTCATTTCTCAGAACAAGAATAGACTGATGAGTTTCAGAAGAAAGTGCTTTGTTTCTGGCCAATTTGAGCCTGTAATCGAACCCACAAATGCTGATGCTCCAGATACTCAACTAGTCTAAACAAGGCCAGTTGTATTGCTTCTTTAATCAGAACAACAGTTTTCAGCTGTGCTAACATAATTGCAAAAGGGTTTTCTAATGATAAATTAGCCTTTGTTAGCTAATCCAAGTTTATCTATTTAAATGTGCCATTGGAACACAGGTGTGATGGTTGCTGATAATGGGCTTCTGTACACCTATGTAGATATTCAATTAAATATCCGCTGTTTCCAGCTACAATAGTCATTTACGACATTAACAATATCTACACTGTGTTTCTGATCAATTTGATGTTATTTGAATGAACAAAAAATGTGCTTTTCTTTCAAAGACAAGTACATTTCTAAGTGACACTAAACGTTTGGTAGTTTATGTTTAAATTCGCTTTTGGGGGTTTTGGAGAGTAATGCTATTCTTATACTATTATGACAAGTCAATAAATTCTACACTTTTAGAGTACATTGTTAAAGTCATTTGAATGTATATAGAACATTGTTGCAGGTAAGGAATTGGAATTGTGAACTTTTACATGGTATTATGTTCCTTTTCATCCACGCATCATTATAGAGAAGGCATTGCATCCTTGAAATGACAAAATGGTTGTCACCTAAAAGGACATTGTTCAGGATCACTGCATCCGATTTTCCTCTGAAACCAAGCAGACATGCTATTTGAGTGTACCTCATTCATCACATTTTGAGTGCTTGTTTGTGAATGGGTGTCCAGCTGTTGGGTGCACTGACGGGCTCTGTGTGACGTTTGTGTATCCTTGTCCATTATCGAAGGGTTTATCTGTCAACTACTCTAGAAGTTGCTTGCTGCCTTCCCTTTAATGTCGTTCAATTTGATTGAATATAAGAAGGACAACTATGTGACAATGATGGTGGTAGCAGGTTAACAAGGACTCAGATACCAGTATTTCAAATGATCTTCAACTCCTTTAATATTCTTTGACAATTCTTAAGTTTGGGGAATGCAATAGCATTCATAGCAGAGAGAGTATCTGAGTTCAGCCACACACTCCAGGGTGAAGTTTGCTTTAGGTCAATATCTAGGATCAGATTTCCCTCCCCCACTCCTAACATTGGGGGGAAATGCAAAACTGACCCGAGATCAGCGTCTCAAGGCAACTTCACCTTACTCCCGTCCACATCAGCCCAAGAGCCTTTTTCTGAGCAGCTTCTGACTCTCACTGTTTTAGGTTTCCTGTCCATGGCGCTCAAACGTCTTCTGACTTTTACTGGTTTTAGTTCCAGGTCTATGGAGCTGAAACCTTTTTTTTACGCTTTTGTGTAAAATATTGCACAATAATATCTCCTTTCTCCTGAAGTGTGCACTTGTTCACTTCATGTTTTCGATAGGAAACAAGTGATATATGGAAACTCCCTCTGGCCCACACGTATTTCTTGTTGATCCTCTTTGGCCAAGGCAGCAGCTACTCTTCCTGGGGTATGGCAAAGTTAACTTCTTATGGCTGCAGGGGCAGTATTGAGTAGCTTGGATGAAGGTGTACAGAGGTGCCCATAGTAAACTGCCTGCTCCTCAGTCCCAGTTGCTAATATATGCATAGTATTAGTATTGGATAGAAAACACTCTGACGTTTCTAAAACTGTTTGAATGATGTCTGTGAGTATAACAGAACCCATATGGCAGGCAAAAACCTGAAAAAATCCAAACAGGAAGTGGGAATTCTGAGGCTGGTGGATTTTCAACAAAGATCCTATTGAATTCACAGCGAGATATGGTTGAGTTTGCACTTCCTACGGCTTCCACTAGATGTCAACAGTCTGATGTCTGATGCCTCTACTGTGAAGAAGGGCCGAATGAGAGGGGGATTAGTCAGGTCTGCCATGACCTGACCATGCGCGTTCACATGAGGGAGCTCTGTGGGAGCTCATTTCAACTCAGTTTTTCAACAATTTCTGACATTTAATCCCAGTAAAGATTCCCTTTTTTAGGTCAGTTAGAATTACCACTTTATTTTAAGAATGTTAAATGTCAGAATAATAGTACAGAGAATGATTTATTTCAGATTTCCTTCATCATATTCCCAGTGGGTCAAAAGTGTACATACACTCAATTTGTATTTGGTAGCATTGCTTTTAGTCAAATGTTTCTGGTAGCCTTCACAAGCTTCCCACAATAAGTTGGTTGAATTTTGTCCCATTCCTCCTGACAAAGCTGGTGTAACTTAGTCAGGTTTGTAGGCCTCCTTGCTCTCACATGCTTTTTCAGTTCTGCCCACACATTTTCTATAGGATTGAGGTCAGGGCTTTGTGATGGCCACTCCAATACCTTGACTTTGTTGTCCTTAAGCCATTTTGCCACAACTTTGGAAGTATGCTTGGGGTCATTGTCCACATGGAAGACCCATTTGTGACCAAGCTTTAACTTTCTGACTGATGTCTTGAGATGTTGCATCAATACATCCCCATAATTTTCGTGCCTCATGATTCCCTCTATTTTGTGAAGTGCACCAGCCTCCTGCAGCAAAGGACCTCCACAACATGATGCTGCCACCCCCGTGCTTCACGGTTGGGATGGTGTTCTTCGGCTTGCAAGCCTCCCCCTTTTTGTTCCAAACATAACGATGGTCATTATGGACCAAAAGTTCAATTTTTGTTTCATCAGACCAGAGGACATTTCTCCAAAAAGTACGATCTTTGTCACCATGTGCAGTTGCAAACCATAGACTGGCTTTTTATGGGGGTTATGGAGCAGTGGCTTCCTTGCTGAGCGGCCTTTCAGGTTATGTCGATATAGGACTTGTTTTACTGTGGATATAGATACTTTTGTACCTGTTTCCTCCAGCATCTTCACAAGGTCCTTTGCTGTTGTTATGGGATTGATTTGGACTTTTCACACCACAGTACGTTCATCTCTAGGAGACAGAACGCATCTCCTTCCTGAGCGTTATGACGGCTGCGTGGTCCAATGGTTTTATACTTGCATACTATTATTTGTAAAGTTGAACGTGGTACCTTCAGGGGTTTGTAAATGTGTAATGAAGAAGTACATCTTGAACGAGTGTCACTTGAAGTGTACTTTTTGAGAGAGGTGCATGACTCGAAAGTAGCGTCAGTTTGTTGTCTTCTTGTATTGAACACAGATAGTCCTGTCTTCAATTTGATCGATTATTAACGTTTAAAAATACCTACAGTTGTATTACAGTTGTATTACAAAAGTAGTTTGAAATGTTTTGGTATAGTTTACACGTAACTATTGAGATATTTTGTAGTGACGTTGCGCAAATTGGAAGCTGTTTTTTTCCGGATCAAACGCGCCAAATAAATGGACATTTTGTATATATATGGACGGAATTAATTGAACAAAAGGACCATTTGTGATGTTTATGGGACATATTGGAGTGCCAACAAAAGAAGCTCGTCAAAGGTAAAGCATGATTTATATTTTATTTCTGCGTTTTGTGTTGTGCCTGCAGGGTTGAAATATGCTACGCTCTCTTTGTTTACTGTTGTGCTATCATCAGATAATAGCATACTGTCCCACATATCCCAGAGAGGTTAAGTGCTGCAGTCATTTCAATCACTGTTGTAGCTGACATGTATAGTGCTGAGTAATCCGCATACATAGACACACTTACTCAAAGCCAGTGGCATGTTGTTAGTAAAGATTGAAAAAGGTAAGGGGCCTAGACACCTGCCCCGGGGAATTCCTGATTCTACCTGGATTATGTTGGAGAGGCTTCCATTAACCTGTCTGGCACCGGGGTTCCGCTAGCGGAACTCCTCCCACATTCCACTGAAAAGGCAGAGCGCAAAATTAAAAAAATATTTTTGAGAAATATTTAACTTTCACACATTAATAAGTCCAATACAGCAAATGAAAGATACACATCTTGTGAATCCAGTCAACATGTCCGATTTTTAAAATGTTTTACAGCGAAAACACCACGTATATTTATGTTAGCTCACCACCAAATACAAAAAAGCACAGACATTTTTAACAGCACAGGTAGCATGCACAAAGCCAACCTAACTAACCAAGAACCAACCAAACTAACCAAGAAACAACTTCATCAGATGACAGTCTTATAACATGTTATACAATAAATCTGTTTGTTCGAAAAATGTGCATATTTGAGGTATAAATCAGTTTTACATTGTAGCTACCATCACAGCTACCATCACAAATAGCACCGAAGCAGCCAGAGTAATTACAGACACCAACGTCAAATACCTAAATACTCATCATAAAACATTTCTGAAAAAACGATGGTGTATAGCAAATTAAAGACAAACATCTTGTGAATCCAGCCAATATTTCCAATTTTTTAAGTGTTTCACAGCAAACACAATATAGCATTATATTAGCTTACTACAATAGCCTACCACACTACCGCATTCATTCATCAAGGCACGTTAGCGATAGCAATAGGCACGTTAGCGATAGCGAATAAACCAGCCAAAGATATTAATTTTCACTAACCTTCATAAACCTTCATCAGATGACAGTCCTATAACATCAGGTTATACATACACTTATGTTTTGTTAAAAAATGTGCATATTTAGAGCTGAAATCAGTGGTTATACATTGTGCTAACGTAGCATCTTTTTCCCAGAATGTGCAGATATTTTTATGACACTCAACTATTCTGACCAAATAACTATTCATAAACGTTACTAGAAAATACATGTTGTATAGGAAATGATAGATACACTAGTTCTTAATGCAATCTCCATGTTAGAATTCTAAAAATAAATTCATTACGACATCCAGCTTAGTTATAGCGAGAGCGTGCCCAAAATCTGGGCGCAAACGACTATTTCACATGTTGGACAGATATATGAAATAGCATCATAAAATGGGTCCTACTTTTGATGATCTTTCATCAGAATGTTGTACAAGGGGTCCTTTGTCTAGAACGATCGTTGTTTGGTTTTAGAATGTCCTCTTCTCCAGTCAATTAGCACGGAAAGCTAGCAAAGTAGCGCGAAGCTCTCCTTCCTGAACAAAGGCACACAACGCAACACGCCTAACGTCCCAAATAAATGTCAATAATCTAATAAAACTATATTGAAAAAACATTCCTTACCATGATATTGTCACATTTATCAAATAAAATCAAAGCCGGAGATATTAGTCGTCTATAACGACAGCTTTTCAGAAGGCAATAACAGGTCCCTACTCGCGCGCTCCAGAAAACAGGAAACTGGTGACACGTTATGCCAAGAGCTTTTATTCGACCCCAGATCAAGTTATACACGCCATTTCTTCTCTCACTGCCTGTCGACATCTAGTGGAAGACGTATGAAGTGCATGTATACTAATAAATATCAAGGACATTTATAGGCAGGCCCTAGAACAGAGCATCGATTTCAGATTTTCCACTTCCTGTCAGGAAGTTTGCTGCAAAATTAGTTCTGTTTTACTCACAGATATAATTCAAACGGTTTTAGAAACTAGAGAGTGTTTCCTATCCAATAGTAATAATAATATGCATATTATACGAGCAAGAATTGAGTACGAGGCCGTTTAAATTGGGCACGATTTTGCCCCAATGTGAAAACAGCGCCCTTTGTCCTCAACAGGTTAAAGAACACCCTCTGTGTTCTGTTGGACAAGTAACTCTTTATCCACAATATAGCAGGGGATGTAAAGCCATAACACATACATTTTTCCAGCAGCAGACTATGATCGATAATGTCAAAAGCAAAACTGAAATAAAACAAAACAGCCCACACAATCTTTGTATCATCAATTTCTTTCAGCCAATAATCAGTCATCTTTGTAAGTGCTGTGCTTGTTGAATGTATATCCCTATAAGCGAGCTGAAAGTCTGTTGCCAATTCGATTACTGTAAAATAGCATTGTATCTGATCAAACACTATTTTTTCCAAAACTTTACTAAGGGTTGATTGGTTGATTATTCAAAGTAGTAAAGGGGGCTTTACTACTCTTAGGTAGTGGAATTACTTTTGCTTCCTTCGAAGCCTGAGGGCACACACTTTCTAGTTGGCTTAAATTGAAAGTATGGCAAATAGTGTTGTAGCTGAATCAGAATTAGTTAGGTAACATAGATAAATAAGATGTTTTATTTACTTTATAGTTGTCATTAGAATGTATTCTTTTGGACTAAACTGTTGGCAGTTGCATTTTCCTTTCTTCTCTAGGGAAAAGTCACTTGGGGCCCAGAGCCGGGAAGGTCAGGCTTGTCTTTTACGTGTCTGGTAATATGCAGAATATCAGAAAGGGAGAAGTCAGGTTTGAACATTGTCTTCATTTGTGAATGTGTCTAACTATTCCTAAACCATGTGAAGGGATGGCGTGATTAATGGGGACCCCGTTAGTTAACTCCACAATGTCTGTACTCCAGTCATTCCCTCCTTTTCCCATTGGGGGAAGGAGTATGACAGTGTCTGTAACCATTGTATTACCCCTCTGATGTTGCATGAATCTTGACCTAGTATATGACCAAAAGGCTCACTCCCCTCCGTGAGCTTGTCCAGGAGGGGGTGTATTTGAGATGGGAGTATCTAGAATTGACAATTGATATATGCCATTGGATGAGGTAATGTTTTGGTACTATGAAGTACCAAGAACGAGAAGTAGAACCTCGCCCAAGAGACCAAACTGAACGATACTTTATAGCTAATGCTATCTGGCTATGGGATACTCCTCTTTCAAGTAAAAGGCCCTTTGTAAAGTTTCTGAGATCTGTGGTTCGTCATGTGAGTTGAAAGGGGTGTATCTTGGCTATAAAAGATACTAAGAATTATTTTGTAAGCACTCTCAGAGAATTCATTTATAGACACTGAATTGATCTGAGAGTCAATGGGCTATGGTGAAGCTCATATAATTAGAGATGGACTTTAAAATATAACTCTGACTTGTGTGTGGTTTGTAAACTCTCATCATTGGTAGTACAGGAAATAACCACGACAATAGTAATGGCAATTTTGTCTGCTATTCTCAGTAATTCTTTCACCTATTCCACACTCACTTTACGGAATTCAAAGTTACATATCTTGTCTTTCATAATTTGGTCAGAAATACTTGGATGTGTAGGGTCAGCGTTTGTTGCTTGTGTGTCATTCTTAAGTTTGCTCATCTTGCCAATGAAAAAATCATTAAAGTATTTGGAAATATTAATCGGTTATCTAATGAATGAGCCATCTGATGGAGCTGAGTTTGCTTTTTCCCCCAAAATGTCATTGAAGGTGCTCCAAAGCTTTTCACTATCATACTTTGTCATTTATCTTTGCTTCATAGTATAGTTTCTCATTTTTATTCAGTTTAGTCAAATGATTTCTCAATTTGCAGTACGTTTGCCAATCGGCCAGACTTATTTGCCATTCCTTTGCCTCATCCCTCTCAACCATACATGTTTTAAATTCTTCATCAATCCACGAGGATTTAACTGTTTTTTACATACATTTTCTGAATGGGTGCATGCTTATTAGTAACTGCAATGATCAACTTCATAAATGTGTCAAGTGCAATGTCTGTTTGCTCCTCATCACACACGATGGGCCAACAAATATTCTTTACATCATCAACATACATTAAGAATCGCTACAAAACGTATTATATGACCTCTTACACACTATATTAGGCCCAGCCTTTGGAACTATAATTTTACTATATATTGCTACTAAACTCAGAAAAAAAGAATCAGCCCTTTTTCAGGACCCTGTCTTTCAAAGATAATTCATATAAATCCAAATAACTTCACAGGTCTTCATTGTAAAGGGTGTAACCTCTCTTGGGTAGGGGCAGTATTTTGACGTCCGGATGAAAAACGTGCCCAAAGTAAACTGCCTGTTGCCCAGAAGCTAGGATATGCATAAAATTGGTAGAGTTGGATAGAAAACACTCGAATGTTTCTAAAACTGTTTGAATTGTGTCTGTGTGTATAACAGAACTCATATGGCAGGCGAAAACCTGAGAAATCCAACCAGGAAGTGGGAAATCTGAGGTTTGTAGCTTTAACTCATTGCCTTTCCAAGATAGTGTAAATGGGGTCATTAGGCACTTCCTACGGCTTCCACTAGATGTCAACAGTCTTTAGAATCTTGCTTCAGGCTTATACTGTGAAGGGGGAGCAAATAAGAGCTGTTTAACTGAGGGGTCTACCAGAAGGCCATGAGCTAAATCATGCGCACGGCCGTTAGAGCGAGTTGCGTTCCATTTCATTTCTAAAGACAAAGGAATTGTCCGGTTGAAACATTATTGAAGATTTATGATAAAAACATCCTAAAGATTGATTCTATACATCGTTTCACATGTTTCTACGAACTGTAATTGAACTTTTTGGACTTTCGTCTGAACTTTCGCCTGGACTTGCCCGCGCATTGTGAATTTCGCTAACAAAAAGGAGGTATTTGGACATAAATGATGGACTTTATCGAACAAAACAAACATTTATTATGGAACTGTGATTCCTGGGAGTGCATTCTTATGATCATCAAAGGTAAGTGAATATTTATAACGCTATTTCTGACTTTTACTGACTCCACAACATGGCGGGTATCTGTATGGCTTGTTTTTGTGTCTGAGGACTGTACTCAGATTATTGCATGGTGTGCTTTTTCCGTAAAGCTTTTTTGAAATCTGACACAGCGGTTGCATTAAGGATAAGTATATCCTGTCTAGGATCAGCGTGGCGCTAGCGGCACACCCCCCCCCCCCCCACTGAAAAACCAGTGCCGCGAAATTCAAAAAAAATATTTTTTTAAAATATTTAACTTTCACACATTAACCTGTTGGGGATGGGGGCGCTGTTTAGACTATTTATGCTAATGTGGCTAATTTTTTAAACGGCTTCCCACAAAATCCTTGATCGTACAATATGCATATTATTATTATTATTGGATAGAAAACAGTCTATAGTTTCTATAGGAGTTGAAATTTTGTCTCTAAGTGGAACAGAGCCCATTCTACAGCAATTTCCCTGACATGGAGTCAGATTTGAGAAACGTTGGCCACTTTTCTGAAGTCATTTAAACGGGCACTGTCGTTGCTATGACTATACGGACACTTCTTACGTCTTCCCCTGGATGCCTTTACGTGATGACGATTCCAACGGGCTCGATTGCTCGTTCACAGGCACTACAAATGAAAAAAACCTTTAGCTAGCAAGTCTTTTCTTGCTGCGTAACGCGCGTGGAAGACACCGACCCTCTCCTGTTCCAAGCATTAGTTTAGCCTGTTATATTTCTCCGGTCATCTTTTCACTCGTTATAGGAGTTACAAACATCACAAAGTAGTTAATTTAAAGCGTTTTATAGCAATTTATATCCGTTTAGTGCGATTTTGGGACATTTATTTTTGCAACGATGTGAAAAGTTGGGAACGCTTTTCAGTTCATCCCGAACGTAGTTGACATTTCCACATGGCAAGAGGACAGCTTTCCACCAAAAGACGATTTCTCCCAAGAAAGGATCCTTTGCCCAAGATACTGATGGAAGAACAGCTCAAGGTAGGACATTTTTATTATGATAAATCGTGTTTCTGTCGAAACATTTTAGTGGCTTAGGACGCCATGTTTTTTGACGTAGCTTCGCTTGGCGCAAACTGTATTGAAAAGTAAGGATAAATTAAAAAATGTAATAACGCAATTGTATTAAGAATTAAATTGTCTATCAATCCCTGTCCACCCTATATTTTTTAGTCACGTTTATGAGTATTTATGTATAAGAGTAGATCACTGTCTAAGTGGCGCAAGGACGTTTTCTTTACCAGCTTGTCTACATTTCACATTGTCTAACCATGATTTTGGTGGCTAAATATAAACATTTTCGATCAAACTGTATATGCATGTTGTAATGTGATGTTACAGGAGTGTCATCGGAAGAATTCTGAGAAGGTTAGTGAAAAAATTAATATCTTTTGGCGATGTTGACTTTTATCGCTCACTTTGGCTAGAATCAATGCTGGGCTGCTAATTGCTATGTGCTAAGCTAATATAACGATTTATTGTGTTTTCGCTGTAAGACACTTAGAAAATCTGAAATATTGTCTGTATTCACAGGATCTGTGTCTTTCGATTCGTGTATGCTGTGTATTTTTACGAAATGTTTGATGATTAGTAGTTAGGTAAACACGTTGCTCATTGTAATTATTCTAGTCCATTTGTGATGGTGGGTGCAATTGTAAACTATGCCATATACCTGAAATATGCACTTTTTTCTAACAAAACCTATCCCATACCATAAATATGTTATCAGACTGTCATCTAATGAGTTTTTTTGTTGGTTAGGGGCTATAAATATCTTAGTTTAGCCGAATTGGTGATGGCTACTGGTGTTGGTGGACAAATAAAAGATGGTGGAATATGCTAATGTGTTTTTAGGTAATAGATGTACATCTTTACATATTGTGTCTTCCCTGTAAAACATTTTAAAAATCGGAAATGTTGACTGGATTCATAAGATCTGTGTCTTTCATTAGCTGTATTGGACTTTAATGTGTGAAAGTTAAATATTTTAAAAAAATATTTTTTTTGAATTTCGCGGCACTGGTTTTTCAGTGGGGGGGGGGGGGGGGGAGTGCCGCTAGCGGCACGCTGATCCTAGACAGGTTAAAGTCCAATACAGCTAATGAAAGACACAGATCTTATGAATCCAGTCAACATTTCCGATTTTTAAAATGTTTTACAGGGAAGACACAATATGTAAAGATGTACATCTATTACCTAAAAACACATTAGCATAATCCACCATCTTTTATTTGTCCACCAACACCAGTAGCCATCACCAATTCGGCTAAACTAAGATATTTATAGCCCCTAACCAACAAAAAAACTCATTAGATGACAGTCTGATAACATATTTATGGTATGGGATAGGTTTTGTTAGAAAAAAGTGCATATTTCAGGTATATGGCATAGTTTACAATTGCACCCACCATCACAAATGGACTAGAATAATTACAATGAGCAACGTGTTTACCTAACTACTAATCATCAAACATTTCGTAAAAATACACAGCATACACGAATCGAAAGACACAGATCCTGTGAATACAGACAATATTTCAGATTTTCTAAGTGTCTTACAGCGAAAACACAATAAATCGTTATATTAGCTTAGCACATAGCAATTAGCAGCCCAGCATTGATTCTAGCCAAAGTGAGCGATAAAAGTCAACATCGCCAAAAGATATTAATTTTTTCACTAACCTTCTCAGAATTCTTCCGATGACACTCCTGTAACATCACATTACAACATGCATATACAGTTTGATCGAAAATGTTTATATTTAGCCACCAAAATCATGGTTAGACAATGTGAAATGTAACTCGGCTGGTCAGAATTTGTCCTTGCGCCACTTAGACAGTGATCTACTCTTATACATAAATACTCATAAACGTGACTAAAAAATATAGGGTGGACAGGGATTGATAGACAATTTAATTCTTAATACAATTGCGTTATTACATTTTTTAATTTATCCTTACTTTTCAATACAGTTTGCGCCAAGCGAAGCTACGTCAAAAAACATGGCGTCCTAAGCCACTAAAATGTTTCGACAGAAACACGATTTATCATAATAAAAATGTCCTACCTTGAGCTGTTCTTCCATCAGTATCTTGGGCAAAGGATCCTTTCTTGGGAGAAATCGTCTTTTGGTGGAAAGCTGTCCTCTTGCCATGTGGAAATGTCAACTACGTTCGGGATGAACTGAAAAGCGTGCCCAACTTTTCACATCGTTGCAAAAATAAATGTCCCAAAATCGCACTAAACGGATATAAATTGCTATAAAACGCTTTAAATTAACTACTTTGTGATGTTTGTAACTCCTATAACGAGTGAAAAGATGACCGGAGAAATATAACAGGCTAAACTAACGCTTGGAACAGGAGAGGGTCGGTGTCTTCCACGCGCGTTACGCAGCAAGAAAAGACTTGCTAGCTAAAGGTTTTTTTCATTTGTAGGGCCTGTGAACGAGCAATCGAGCCCGTTGGAATCGTCATCACGTAAAGGCATCCAGGGGAAGACGTAAGAAGTGTCCGTATAGTCATAGCAACGACAGTGCCCTTTTAACTGACTTCAGAAAAGTGCCCAACATTTCTCAAATCTGACTCCATGTCAGGGAAATTGCTGTAGAATGGGCTCTGTTCCACTTAGAGACAAAATTTCAACTCCTATAGAAACTATAGACTGTTTTCTATCCAATAATAATAATAATATGCATATTGTACGATCAAGGATTTTGTGGGAAGCCGTTTAAAAAATTTGCCACATTAGCATAAATAGTCTAAACAGCGCCCCCATCCCCAACAGGATATCTTTAATTCTGTGCATAACACTTGTATCTTTTATTAAAGTTTATGATGAGTATTTCTTTAAATTGATGTGGCTCTCTGCAAATTCGCCGGATGTTTTCGAGGCACAACATTACTGAACAACGCGCCAATGTAAACTGAGGTTTTTGGATATAAATATGGACTTTATCGAACAAAACAAACATGTATTGTGTAACATGAAGTCCTATGAGTGTCATCTGATGAAGATCTAGTGTAAATAAAATATGCAAATTAATTAATAAAAAATCCTACAATGTGATTTTCTGGATTTTTCTTTCTCATTTTGTCTGTCATAGTTGAAGTGTACCTATGACGAAAATTACAGCCCTCTCTCATCTTTTTAAGTGGGAGAACTTGCACAATTAGTGGCTGACTAAATACTTTTTTGCCCCACTGTATGTACTCACCCCTTTTGCTATGAAGCCCCTGAATAAGATCTGGTGCAACCAATTACCTGCAGAAGTCACATAATTAGTTAAATAAAGTCCACCTGTGTGCAATCTATAGGACCACTAAGCCATACACTCCACAGAGCTGGGATTTATTGAAGAGTGGCCAGAAAAAAAGCCATTGCTTGAAGAAAAAAATAAGCAAACACGTTTGATGTTCGCCAAAAGGCATGTGGGAGACTCCCCAAACATATGGAAGAAGGTACTCTGGTCAGATGAGACAAATTGAGATTTTTGGCCATCAAGAAAAATGCTATGTCTGGCGCAAACCCAACACCTCTCATCACCAAGAGAACACCATCCCCACAGTGAAGCATGGTGGTTGCAGCATCATGCTGTGGGGATGTTTTTATCAGCAGGGACTGGGAAACTGGTCAGAATTGAAGGAATGATGGATGGCGCAAAATACAGGGAAGTTCTTGAGGGAAACCTGTTTGCCTTCTAGAGATTTGAGACTGGGACGGAGGTTCACCTTCCAGCAGTACAATGACCCTAAGCATACTGCTGAAGCAACACTCGTGTTGTTTAACCTCTTCAGGTGGCATGGCGTTCACTATGGTGCATCTCTCCTACCTCTGTCTTTTTCACAGATGATCCAGCTTGTTAATTACCAGTGCTATCAGGCTAACCTCCTGGAACATTGACTTCCACAGGCGACTGAGACCCATGCGATAACAAATAAGCTAGCGACTCAAAGCTGTGAATGCTAAGCATGCAATGGAAAGATGAGAGAAAGAGCACTTATTGAGGTACCAAATCAACAAAGGGATATCTTTCTCCTGGTCTCACTCTTTGCCTCACTAGTGAAGGAGGAGCAATAAAAGATGCTGATGGCAAAATTACAGGAGGAGGGGCTTGAGTTTGTTCTGGCAGCCCTTTGGCTTTATCTACCATAGGGTGCATCTGAATAATTTCCTCATCCTCCTGACTGTGCAAAGCTGTCATTAAAGCAAAGGGTGGCTACTTTGAAGAATCTCAAATATATTTTGATTTATTTAAAACATTTTGGAGATGTTTCACATAACACAAGATTCCATATGTGTTACTTCATGGTTTTGATGTCTCACTATTATTCTACAATGTAAAAAATAAAGAAGAACCCTTGAATGAGTAAGTGTGTCTAAATGTTTGACTGGTGCAAGTCAGTTGCCAGATACAAGAGAATGAAACATGAAGAAGTTCTTAATCTCAGACTTTTGTAGCTGGTCTGGGATTCGAAAAACAACTAACCGGCTGCCAAGCCACTTAAACAGCTGAGTGATGTACCTCTCTCAAATAAAATGAACAGACAGCTTCATTATGCAAGGATTAAATGCAAAGAGGCAAGTACTGACAGTCCATGATATTAAAATACCAAATCCTCATAATTGTATCACAGAACATTAACGATATCACTTACATTATGAATCAACTATACTCTAATTAACAAACAGTTAAATATGTTTTTGTGTGTAATTGGTGTGGGATGAGAACATATTGTATCTCATACAACAACGTGGAAGTAAATGGAAGTAAAGTGCACTACATTTGACTCAATAGTAGTGCACTATAATGGGCATATCAGTCTCTGCTCCCCTATAAAGGGAAAAGGGTGCCATTTGTGACGCAGTCAGTTTTCCGCTGTGGCACTGCAGAGCTTAGTTCAGAGGACTGGAGGAAAGGATTGAGAGAAAGAGAAATGGATCACAAGAGGGAGAGAGAGAGAGAGCCAGAGAGCTACAGAGAGATAGGACGAGAGGAAGGAAGAGCGAGGCCAAGAGACCCTACGTTCTCCTGACACTCTCCAGCAGCGGTCACACATCCACATTGGCCTTTTCCGAACTCAATAAATCCGACGGGCGGTGGTGGGGGCAAAGTAGAAAAATCTGCAGGCAGCATTTGTCAATGGAATTTATTGGGTCAAGATTATTTAACAGGGAAATGTACAACCCAGCCCAGCCAGTCAAATGTAGGTCATGCGGGTGTCTCCCTGGCACCATTCCCAGCTTCCATCGCTGTAGGAGATAAACGGGGAGATTGTCTATGCCTCTGTCCTCTGGCCCCCACCTCCACCTACTTATGATTATGATTCCAACAGCCCACGCCACCCCCACCACCACCCATTGCATGTGTACCCACTCCTTACGCCGGAAAGAAACGGTCACGAAGGCCATCTACACCATCTCACTGTTTCGGAGCGCAATTTCCCCGAACCCTCCTGAAATGGCCACTTCACCTCATTGAATTGGGTTCAACAGCAATCTTTGCCATTGTCAGATTTAATACAAAGGCTATTTCTTAATGTCTGGCTGTGCGCTAGGGCCTTTCCCCATGCTTTGGTTTTGTTCCTTGTCCCAATCTGCCTCTATTGTATTTTGCTGAAGTGTAATGTCCACTCGGTCAGTGAGTGAAATGGTTTATTCAGGCACTTCCTAGGGCAGCTATATGGGTAGTTGAGCATTGTATACAATCTCTGCTCCCCTGTTATTCAAGCTCACAACCCTGAATGTCGGTTGGATGACACAGAAGAGGTTGATAGGGAGGACAATTGTAGTTGTTGGTCCTTTGGCCACTTGAAAGGCTCAGTTGCCATCATAGACTCAGGTTTCAGAGGTACTGTGATATCATATTACCTTTGTGTTTTTTAAGAAAATCTCCTTTTCAGGTAAACATATCAGTTCTTAACAAGATTCTGAAGGACAAAAAGTGCTGTTTATATACACTGCTCAAAAAAATAAAGGGAACACTTAAACAACACAATGTAACTCCAAGTCAATCACACTTCTGTGAAATCAAACTCTCCACTTAGGAAGCAACACTGATTGACAATAAATTTCACATGCTGTTGTGCAAATGGAATAGACAAAAGGTGGAAATAATAGGCAATTAGCAAGACACCCCCAAAAAAGGAGTGATTCTGCAGGTGGTGACCACAGACCACTTCTCAGTTCCTATGCTTCCTGGCTGATGTTTTGGTCACTTTTGAATGCTGGCGGTGCTCTCACTCTAGTGGTAGCATGAGACGGAGTCTACAACCCACACAAGTGGCTCAGGTATTGCAGTTCATCGCCTCCGCCTTTGTGCAAGGAGGTGCACTGCCAGAGCCCTGCAAAATGACCTCCAGCAGGCCACAAATGTGCAAGGGAGTATGTGGACACAGGCAAACACCAAGACAGAGTGGAAACAATAAATCACAAAGTAAAAATAAAAATGTAACTTGCTTCGTAAACAATAGGTGTAGACTAACAGTAAAATGCTTACTTACAGGTCCTTCTCAACAATACAGAGATAACATGATGAGAATTAATAGAAAAATTATAACACAAGGAATAAATACACAATGAGAAATGATAACTTGGCTAAATACATGGGGTACCAGTATCAAGTTGATCTGCAGGGGAACAGGGTAATTGAGGTAGATACCTTTGGTCATGTAGTGTATGTGGACACCTGCTCGTCGAACATCTCATTCCAAAATCATTAAAACTTCTTAAGGCTAGGGGGCAGTATTCAGAAGTTCGGATGACTGACGTGCCCAAAGTAAACTGCCTGTTACTCTGGCCCAGAAGCTAGGATATGCATGTAGAAGCTAGGATATGCATGTAATAGAAATCAGTTTCTAAAACTGTTAAAATAATGTCTGGGATTGTGACAGAACTGATATGGCAGGCGAAAACCCAAGGAGAATTTTTTTTTTTTGAGAACAAAGGCCATTCCATTGCTTTTCTATGGGATATTCAAAGGAATTCCTCAGAGACTGCAGTTCCTATGGCTTCCACTGGATGTCAACAGTCTTTAGAAAAGGTTTCAGGCTTGTTTTTTGAAAAATGAGCTAGAATTTGTAGTTTTAAGGTGGCTCTCATTTGGACTGTAGTCTTGTGGCAGACGTGGATGAGGGCGCACACTTCGTTATTTATCTCCAGTATTGAACATACTACATTCTGTCTTAAATTTGATCGTTTATTTACATATTAGGGTACCTGAGGAATGATTAGAAACGTTGTTTGAACGAAGTTTACCAGTAACTTTTGGGATTCCTTTGTCTGCATGTTGAACGAGTTGAACGGTGGATTACTGAATCAAAAGCACCCAAACTTTTTTGGGATATAAAGAAGTACGAACATTTGTTGTGTAGCTGGGACCCTTGGGATTGCAAACAGAGGAACATCTTCAAAGGTAAGTGATTTGTTTTATTGCTATTTCTGACTTTTGTGATGCCTCTGCTGGTTTGAAAAATGTTTTTTTTTTGCTGGTGTATGCAGGGCGCTGTCCTCAGATAATCGCATCGTATGCTTTCGCCGTAAAGCCTTTTTGAAATCTGACAGCGCGATTGGATTAACAAGAAGTTAAGCTTTTAACCTGTTGGGGATGGGGGCGCTGTTTAGACTATTTATGCTAATTTGGCTAATTTTTGAAACGGCTTCCCACAAAATCCTTGATCGTACAATATGCATATTATTATTATTATTGGATAGAAAACAGTCTATAGTTTCTATAGGAGTTGAAATTTTGTCTCTAAGTGGAACAGAGCCCATTCTACAGCAATTTCCCTGACATGGATTCAGATTTCAGAAATGTTGGCCACTGTTCTGAAGTCAGTTAAAACGGCACTGATTTTGCTATGACTATACGGACACTTCTTACGTCTTCCCCTGGATGCCTTTACGTGATGACGATTCCAATGGGGTCGATTGCGCGTTCACAGGCCCTATAAATCAAAAAACCCTGTAGCTAGCAAGTCTTTCCTTGCTGCGTAACGCGCGTGCTGGACACCGACCCGCTCCTGTTCCAAGCGTTAGTTTAGCCTGTTATATTTCTCCGGTCATCTTTTCACTCGTTATAGGAGTTAAAAACATCATAAGGTAGTTAATTTAAAGCGTTTTATAGCAATTTATATCCGTTTAGTGCGATTTTGGGACATTTATTTTTGCAACGATGTGAAAAGTTGGGCACGCTTTTCAGTTCATCCCGAACTCAGTTGACATTTCCACATGGCAAGAGGACAGCTTTCCACCAAAAGACGATTTCTCCCAAGAAAGGATCCTTTGCCCAAGATACTGATGGAAGAACAGCTCAAGGTAGGACATTTTTATTATGATAAATCGTGTTTCTGTCGAAACATTTTAGTGGCTTAGGACGCCATGTTTTATGACGTAGCTTCGCTAGGCGCAAACTGTATTGAAAAGTAAGGATAAATTAAAAAATGTTATTCCGCAATTGTATTAAGAATTAAATTGTCTATCAATCCCTGTCCACCCTATATTTTTTAGTCACGTTTATGAGTATTTATGTATAAGAGTAGATCACTGTCTAAGTGGCGCAAGGACTTTTTCTTTACCAGCTTGTCTACATTTCACATTGTCTAACCATGATTTTGGTGGCTAAATATAAACATTTTCGATCAAACTCTATATGGAATGTGTAATATGATGTTACAGGAGTGTCATCGGAAGAATTCTGAGAAGGTTAGTGAAAAAATTAATATCTTTTGGCGATGTTGACTTTTATCGCTCACTTTGGCTAGAATCAATGCTGTGCTGCTAATTGCTATGTGCTAAGTTAATATAACGATTTATTGTGTTTTCGCTGTAAGACACTTAGAAAATCTGAAATATTGTCTGTATTCACAGAATCAGTGTCTTTCGATTCGTGTATGCTGTGTATTTTTACGAAATGTTTGATGATTAGTAAGTAGGTAAACACGTTGCTCTAAGTAGTTTTTCTATTCCATTTGTGACGTGGGTGCAATTGTAAACTATGATATCTACCTGAAATATGCACTTTTTTCTAACAAAACCTATCCCATACCATAAATATGTTATCAGACTGTCATCTGATGAGTTTTTTTGTTGGTTAGGGGCTATAAATATCTTAGTTTAGCCGAATTGGTGATGGCTACTGGTGTTGGTGGACAAATAAAAGATGGTGGATTATGCTAATGTGTTTTTAGGTAATAGATGTACATCTTTACATATTGTGTCTTCCCTGTAAAACATTTTAAAAATCGGACAAGTTGACTGGATTCACAAGATCTGTGTCTTTCATTAGCTGTATTGGACTTTAATGTGTGAAAGTTAAATATTTTAAAAAAATATATTTTTTGAATTTCGCGGCACTGGTTTTTCAGTGGGGGGGGGGGGGGGGGTGCCGCTAGCGCCACGCTGATCCTAGACAGGTTAAGATCTTATCTGTCGGAAAGATATGTTTGTCTCTGTGAATGGTTTGTCCTCTGACAAATCAACTGTAAATTTTGGCATTCCTCAAGGTTCCGTTTTAGGACCACTATTGTTGTCACAATATATTTTACCTCTTGGGGGATGTCATTCAAAATCATAATGTTAACTTTCACTGCTATGTGGATGACACACAGCTGTACATTTCAATGAAACATGGTGAAGCCCCAAAATTGCCCTCGCTAGAAGCCTGTGTTTCAGACATAAGGAAAGTGGATGGCTGCAAACGTTCTACTTTTAAACTCAGACAAAACAGAGATGCTTGTTCTAGGTCCCAAGAAACAAAGAGATCTTCTGTTGAATCTGACAATTAATCTTGATGGTTGTATAGTCGTCTCTCTTTTGACAAACACATCAAGACTGTTTCAAGGACACATTTTTTCCATTTACGTAACATTTACGCAACAAAAATCTGACATTTTCTGTCCAAAAATGATGCAGAAAAACGTATCCATGCTTTTGTTACTTCTAGGCTAGACTACTGCATTGCTCTACTTTCCGGCTACCCGGATAAAGCACTAAATAAACTTCAGTTAATGCGAAATACGGCTGCTAGAATCCTGACTAGATCCCAAAAATGTGATCATATTACTCCAGTGCTAGCCTCCCTACACTGGCTTCCTGTTAAGGCAAGGCCTGATTTCAAGGTTTTACTGCTAACCTACAAAGCATTACATGGGCTTGCTCCTACCTATCTTTCCGATTTGGTCTTGCCGTACATACCTACACGTATGCTATGGTCACAAGACGCAGGCCTCCTAATTGTCCCTAGAATATCTAAGCAAACAGCTGGAGGCAGGGCTTACTCCTATAGAGCTCCATTTTTATGGAATGGTCTGCCTACCCATGTGAGAGACGCAGACTCGGTCTTTAAGTCTTTAGTGAAGACTCATCTCTTCAGTAGGTCCTATGATTGAGTGTAGTCTGGCCCAGGAGTGTGAAGGTGAACGGAAAGGCACTGGAGCAACGAACCGCCCTTGCTGTCTCTGCCTGGCCGGTTCCCCTCTCTCCACTGGGATTATCTGCCTCTAACCCTATTCTCTGACTCAACCCTAAGGGCTGAGTCACTGGCTTACTGGTGCTCTTCCATGCCGTCCCTAGGAGGGGTGCCTCACTTGAGTGGGTTGTGTTACTGACATGGTCTTCCTGTCTGGGTTGGCGCCCCCCTTGGGTTGTGCCGTGGCAGAGATCTTTGTGGGCTATACTCGGCCTTGTCTCGGGATGGTAAGTTGGTGGTTGAAGATATCCCTCTAGTGGTGTGGGGGCTGTACTTTGGCAAATTAGGTGGGGTTATATCCTGCCTGTTTGGCCCTGTCCGGAGGTATCATCGGATGGGGCCACAGTGTCTCCTGACCCCTCCAGTCTCAGCCTCCAGTATTTATGCTGCAGTAGTTTAGTCTGTTATATCTGGAGTATTTCTCCTGTCTTATCCGGTGTCCTGTGTGAATTTAAGTATGCTCTCTCTAATTCTCTCTTTCTCTCTCTCGGAGGACCTGAGCCCTAGGACCATGCCTCAGGACTACCTGGCATGATGACTCCTTGTTGTCCCCAGTCCACCTGGCCATGCTGCTGCACCAGTTTCAACTGTTCTGCCTGCAGCTATGGATCCCTGACCTGTTCACTGTTATTACTATTATTTGACTATGCTGGTCATTTATGAACATTTGAACATCTTGGCCATGTTCTGTTATAATCTCCACCCGGCACAGCCAGAAGAGGACTGGCCACCCCTCATAGCCTGGTTCCTCTCTAGGTTTCTTCCTAGGTTTTGGCCTTTCTAGGGAGTTTTTCCTAGCCACCGTGCTTCTACACCTGCATTGCTTGCTGTTTTGGGTTTTAGGCTGTGTTTCTGTACAGCACTTTGATAAATCAGCTGAGGTAAGAAGGGCTATTTAAATGCATTTGATATGATAACAGCCACCACTCTTGCGGGAAGGCTTTCCACTAGATGTTGGAACAGTGCTGTTTCCATTCAGCCACAAGAACATTAGTGATGTTGGGCGATTAGGCCTGGCTCGCAATCTGTGTTCCATTTCATCCCAAAGGTGTTCGATGGGGTTCAGGTTAGGGCTCTGTGCAGGGCAGTCAAGTTCTTCCACACCGATCTTGACAAACCAGTTTGCTCTGTTCTGTGATGGGATTAGTACACAGAGTTGTATGAGATCTTCAGTTTCTTGGCAATTTTTCACATGGAATAGCCTTCATTTCTCAGAACGAGAATAGACTGACGAGTTTCAGAAGAAAGTTCTTTGTTTTTGGCCATTTTGAGCATGTATTCAAACCCACAAATGCTGATGCTCTAGATACTCAACTAGTCTTATGAAGGCCAGTTTTATTGCTTCTTTAATTAGGACAACAGTTTTCAGCTGTGCTTACATCATTGCAAAAGGGTTTTCTAATGATCAATTTGCCTTTTAAAATGATAAACTTGGATTAGCTAACACAACGTGCCATTGGAACACAGGAGTGATGGTTGCTGATAATGGGCCTCTGTACACCTATGTAGATATTCCATAAAAAAATCTGCCGTTTCCAGGTACAATAGTCGTTTACAACGTTGATGTCTACACTGTATTTCTGATCAATTTGATGTTATTTTATTTGACATAAAAAAATTGCCTTTCTTTCAAAAACAAGGACATTTCTAAGTGACCTCAAACTTTTGAACAGTAGTGTACATTTAAAAACATTATAATGTAGTTTGTGTGTGCATCTTAGTTACACATACATGCCAGTACACACACACAACAAGTAGGTCACATAAGGGAATGGCGTTGTGCCATGAGGTTGCTTAATACATTTTTTTAAACCAGGTTTTCTGTTCACTTGCCCTATATAAAATGGAAGGGTGTACCATGCACTCATGGCACTGTATAATACTGTACTTTTCCTTGAATTTCTCCTGGACCTGGGGACAGTAAAAGACACCTGGTGGCATGTCGGGTGGGTCAAGTGTGTGTGGCCGTGCTGTGTGTAAGTTGAATTTATGAACAATTTGGAATTTCTCACACATTAATGTTTCTTATTTATTTATTTATTTATTTTTATATCACCTTTATTTAACCAGGTAGGCAAGTTGAGAACAAGTTCTCATTTACAATTGCGACCTGGCCAAGATAAAGCAAAGCAGTTCGACACATACAACAACACAGAGTTACACATGGAGTAAACAAACATACAGTCATGTGAGCAAATGAGGTGAAATAAGGGAAGTAAAGGAAAAGAAAGGCCTTGATGGCGAGGTAAATCCAACATATCAAGTTGTCACGACTTCTGCCGAAGTCGTTGCCTCTCCTTGTCCGGGCGGTGTTCGGCGGTCGACTTCACCGGCCTTCTAGCCATCATCGATCCATTTTTCATTTTCCATTGGTTTTGTCTTGTCTTCCCACACACCTGTTGTCAATCCCATTCATTACCTGTTGTGTATTTAACCCTCTGTTTCCCTTCATGTGTTTGTCAGAGATTGTTTTTATGTCAAGTGTTGTTTGTTTGGTGTATAGGTGCGCGACGGGTCCTCGTACCCATTGTTATTTAATGTATATATATTTTGCGTGTGTGGAGCATGTCATGGTGATTTATTAAAAGTCTCCATCTACACTTCATTTACTCTCCTGCGTCTGACTTCCCTGCCACCTATACACACGACGTTGACAGAATCTCTGACCATAAAAATGAAGTCAGCAGGAGGAGGCACTTCACTAATGGAGGTTGAGGAACGCGTCATGGAACAAGCGGAGGAGATTGACAGTCTGTGCGCTGCCATGGATCGCATTGTCCAGAATATGGACCGCTGGGAGAGACAGGGAGCTTTTCCAGCACCTCCACCATCACCTGGAATTCCTTTGAACGCTTTTTCTCCTCCGGAACAGAACAGGATCCAGTTATCCCTACCCACGGGATACAATGGAGATACTGCCAGCTGCCAGGGTTTTCTCCTAAAACTGAACTTGTATCTGGCCACGGTCTCTCCAGCACCATCAGACCGGGAGAAAAGCTCCGCCCTCGTCTCATGCCTTACCGGGAAAGCCCTGGAGTGGGCCAACGCTGTGTGTGGAGAGGATAAGGCGTTGGACCATTTTGAGGAGCTCATCTGCCATTTCCGGAAGGTATTTGACCACCCTTCCGAAGGCAGAGCAGCAGGTGAGCTCCTCTATCATCTGAGGCAGGGGACGAGGAGTGCTCAGGAGTTCGCTTTGGAGTTTAGGACTTTGGCTGCCGGCGCTGGATGGAGCGACAGGGCCCTGATCGACCACTACCGTTGTAGTCTACGCGAGGACGTCCGTCGGGAGCTGGCCTGTAGAGACACCACCCTCAACTTCGACCAGCTGGTGGATATGTCCATCAGGCTGGACAACATACTGGCTACTCGAAAGTCTAGATCGGGGTCTGGTTGTTCCATCCTCCCGCACTCTCTCTCCCGAACCTATGGAATTGGGAGGGATGGTGCGCAGGGAGACCGGAGGGGGTACCCGCTCGAGCACCATCTATGATCGCAGAGATCACACTGCTGATCGGTGCCGGGTTGGTTCCTCTGGGAATAGAGAAGGCAGGCAGGGCACTCTGGCATCACCCCAGGTGAGTAGGCACCATACTCATCCAGAGCCCTCTGCTGCACTTATGTTTGTCTCTGTCACTTTTCCGGATTTTTCCCTGCATTCCCAGTATAAGGCGCTAGTAGATTCAGGCGCGGCTGGGAATTTCATTAATAAAAACTTAGCTTATAGTTTAGGGATTCCTATTGTTTCTGTGGATATGCCTTTCCCTATTCATGCCTTAGATAGTCGACCAATAGGGTCAGGGTTTATCAGGGAGGTCACCGCACCTTTGTCTATGATAATGCAGGGGGGTCACAAGGAGAAGATTAGTCTTTTCCTTATTGATTCCCCTGCGTATTCTGTGGTGTTAGGCCTACCCTGGTTAACTACTCATAACCCCACTGTTTCTTGGCCACAGAGGGCTCTCACGGGGTGGTCGCGAGAGTGCTCAGGTAGGTGTGTAGGGGTTTCCGTTGGTGCTACTACGGTGGAAAGTCCAGACCAGGTTTCCACCGTGCGCATTCCTCCAGAATATGCCGATTTGGCACTCGCCTTCTGTAAAAAGAAGGCGACTCAATTACCACCCCATCGACAGGGGGATTGTGCGATAGATCTCCTGGTAGACGCTGCATATCCCAGGAGTCACGTGTATAATTATATCTCTGAATCCCTGCGTCAGGGGTTCATTCAGCCATCCATTTCACCCGCCTCTTCGAGTTTTTTTTTGTGAAGAAGAAGGATGGCGGTTTACGCCCGTGCATTGATTATCGAGACCTTAATAAAATCACGGTAAAATATAGTTACCCGCTACCTTTGATCAATACAGTAATGGAGTCAATGCGCGGGGCCCGCTTCTTCACAAAATTGGATCTCAGGAGTGCGTACAATCTGGTGCGTATTAGGAGGGGTGATGAGTGGAAGACGGCATTTAGCACCACCTCAGGTCATTATGAGTACCTGGTCATGCCATATGGGTTGATGAATGCTCCATCAGTCTTCCAATCATTTGTAGATGAGATCTTCAGGGACCTGAACGGGCAGGGTGTAGTGGTGTATATCGATGATATTTTGATATACTCTGCTACACGCGCCGAGCATGTGTCCTTGGTGCGCAGGGTGCTTGGTCGCCTGTTGGAGCATGATCTATATGTCAAGGCTGAGAAATGCTTGTTCTTTCAACAATCCATCTCCTTCCTAGGGCATCAGATTTCCACTTCAGGAGTGGAAATGGAGAGCGACCGCATTACAGCCGTGCGTAATTGGCCGACTCCAACCACGGTAAAGGAGGTGCAGCGTTTTTAGGGTTTGCCAATTACTACCGGAGATTTATCCAGGGTTTTGGTCAGGTTGCAGCTCCCATTACCTCACTGCTGAAGGGGGGACCGGTGCGCTTGCAGTGGTCGGCCGAGGCGAATAGGGCTTTTGGAAAACTGAAGGCTCTGTTTACCTCGGCGCCTGTGTTGGCTCATCCGGATCCCTCTTTGCCATTCATAGTAGAGGTGGACGCATCCGAAGCTGGGATAGGAGCAGTGCTCTCTCAGCGTTCGGGTGTGCCACCGAAGCTTCGCCCCTGTGCTTTCTTTTCGAAGAGGCTCAGCCCGGCGGAGCGTAACTATGATGTGGGGGACCGAGAGCTGTTAGCTGTCGTAAAAGCCTTGAAGGTGTGGAGGCATTGGCTAGAGGGGGCTAATCACCCTTTTCTCATCTGGACTGACCACCGCAATCTGGAGTACATCCGGCAGGCGAAGAGACTAAATCCTCGCCAGGCAAGGTGGGCCATGTTTTTCACTCGTTTTGTGTTTACGCTTACTTACAGACCAGGCTCCCAGAACGTCAGGGCAGACGCATTGTCTCGGCTGTATGACACAGAGGAGCGACCCATGGATCCCACTCCCATACTCCCAGAGTCGTGTTTGGTGGCGCCAGTAGTGTGGGAGCTGGACGCGGACATTGAGCGGGCGTCACGTGCAGAGCCCTCTCCTCCTGAGTGTCCAGCTGGTCGTCTGTACGTTCCGTCTGCTGTCCGCGACCGATTGATTTATTGGGCTCACACATCACCCTCCTCTGGTCATCCTGGGATAGGTCGGACGATGCGCTGTCTTGATGGGAGGTACTGGTGGCCCACTTTAGCTAAGGACGTGAGGATTTATGTTTCCTCCTGTTCGGTGTGCGCCCAGTGCAAGACTCCTAGACACCTGCCTAGAGGTAAGCTTTTACCTTTACCCGTTCCTCAACGGCCGTGGTCGCACCTGTCAGTGGATTTTTTGACTGATCTTCCACCTTCACAGGGTTACACCACGATCCTGGTCGTTGTGGATCGGTTCTCTAAGTCCTGTCGTCTTCTCCCTTTGCCCGGTCTCCCTACGGCCTTACAAACTGCGGAGGCCCTGTTTACACATGTTTTCCGGCATTATGGGGTGCCTGAGGATATAGTGTCTGATCGGGGTCCCCAGTTCACGTCAAGGGTCTGGAAGGCGTTCATGGAACGTCTGGGGATCTCGGTTAGTCTTACCTCAGGTTTTCACCCCGAGAGTAATGGGCAGGTGGAGAGAGTTAACCAGGATGTGGGCAGGTTTCTGCGGTCCTATTGCCAGGACCGGCCGGGGGAGTGGGCGAAGTTCGTGCCCTGGGCAGAGATGGCCCAGAACTCGCTACATCACACCTCCACTAACCTTACCCCTTTTCAATGTGTATTAGGGTATCAGCCGGTTCTGGCTCCTTGGCATCAGAGTCAGACCGAAGCTCCTGCGGTGGACAATTGGTTTCGGTACGCTGAGGAAACTTGGGAGGCAGCCCACGTCCACCTTCAGCGTGCCATAAGGCGCCAGAAAATTGGCGCAGACCGTCGCCGCAGTGAGGCCCCGGTGTTCGTACCAGGGGACAGGGTTTGGCTCTCGACCCGAAACCTGCCCCTCCGCCTGCTCTGCCGGAAGCTGTGTCCGCGGTTTGTGGGGCCGTTTAAAGTCCTGAGGAGAGTGAACGAGGTATGTTATAGATTACAACTGCCCACTAATTACCGTATTAACCCCTCGTTCCATGTGTCTCTCCTCAGGCCGGTGGTGGCTGGCCCGCTCCAGGAGGCTGAAGTGCGTGAAGTTCCTCCGCCTCCTCTAGACATTGAGGGGGTCCCGGCGTACTCTGTTCGATCCATTTTGGATTTGAGACGTTGGGCGAGGGGCCTTCAGTACCTCGTGGACTGGGAGGGGTACGGGCCGGAGGAGAGATGCTGGGTTCCGGTGGAGGACGTTTTAGATCCTTCCATGTTAAAAGAATTCCACCGCCTCCATCCGGATCGCCCTGCACCTCGCCCTCCGGGTCGTCCCCGAGGCCGGTGTCGACGCGCGGCTCAGTGCGGGGGGGGGTAATGTCACGACTTCTGCCGAAGTCGTTGCCTCTCCTTGTCCGGGCGGTGTTCGGCGGTCGACTTCACCGGCCTTCTAGCCATCATCGATCCATTTTTCATTTTCCATTGGTTTTGTCTTCCCACACACCTGTTGTCAATCCCATTCATTACCTGTTGTGTATTTAACCCTCTGTTTCCCTTCATGTGTTTGTCAGAGATTGTTTTTATGTCAAGTGTTGTTTGTTTGGTGTATAGGTGCGCGACGGGTCCTCGTACCCATTGTTATTTAATGTATATATATTTCGCGTGTGTGGAGCATGTCAAGGTGATTTATTAAAAGTCTCCATCTACACTTCATTTACTCTCCTGCGTCTGATTTCCCTGCCACCTATACACACGACGTTGACACAAGTAAAACACTGGAATGGTAGATTTCCAGTGGAAGAATGTGCAAAGTAGAAATATAAATAATGGGGTGCAAAGGAGCAAAATAAATAAATAAACAAATACAGTAGGGGACGAGGTAGTTGTTTGGGCTAAATTATAGAAGGGCTTTGTACAGGTGCAGTAATCTGTGAGCTGCTCTGACAGCTGGTGCTTAAAGCTAGTGAGGGAGATAAGTGTCTCCACAACTACTGTGATTATTATTATTTGACCATGCTGGTCATTTATGAACATTTGAACATCTTGGCCACGTTCTGTTATAATCTCCACCTGGCACAGCCAGAAGAGGACTGGCCACCCCTCATAGCCTGGTTCCTCTCTAGGTTTCTTCCCAGGTTTTGGCCTTTCTAGGAAGTTTTTCCTAGCCACCGTGCTTCTACACCTGCATTGTTTGGGGTTTTAGGCTGGGTTTCTGTACAGCACTTTGATATATCAGCTGAGGTACGAAGGGCTATATAAATACATTTGATTTCCAGTTTCAGAGATTTTTGTAAACAAATAAATTATAAAAACAAGAAGCTTTCCTGAGAGAATGGCATTCACAGTCTTAATATTAAGACTGATTACAATGATGAAAAAGAAGTGCCACTGTTCTGGGCCAGCTGCAGCTTTGCTAGGTCTTTCTTTGCAGCACTTGACCATCTGACTGGACGATAATCAAGATAAGATAAAACTAGAGCCTGGAGGACTTGCATTGTGTAGTGTGGTGTCAAAAAAGCAGAGCATTGCTTTATTATGGACAGACCTCTCGCCATCTTTTAAAACCATTGAATCTATATGTTTTGACCATGGCAGTTTACAATCTAAGGTAACATGAAGTAATTTAGTCTCCTCAACTTGTTTGACAGCCACACCATTCATTGCCAGATTCAGCTGAGGTCTTGAACATAGGGCATGATTTGTACAAAATACAATGCTGTTACCTTTAGAGATGTTCAGGACCAGTTAACCTGTCTAGGATGAGGGTCATTCCAAAAGCTCTTGTTCGGCCTTAGATCAAGCTAGACACCCCATTCCACCTTCCACTGCCTGTTGACATCTAGTGGAAGGCGTATGAAGTGCATTCCTATCGATAAATAAAAGCCAGTTGAATAGGCAGGCCCTGAAACAGAGCCTCGTTTTCAGATTTTTCACTTCCTGTATGGAAGTTTGCTGCAAAATGAGTTCTGTTTTACTCACAGATATAATTCAAACAGTTTTAGAAACTTCTGAGTGTTTTCTATCCAATAGTAATAATAATATGCATATTGTATGATCTAGAACAGAGTACGAGGCCGTTTCATTTGGCCACGATTTTTTCCAGAGTGAAAACAGCACCCCCGTATTGACAAGAAGTTATTGAGCACCAGCTGTCAACGCAGCTCACAGATCACTGCACCTGTACATAGCCCATCTCTAAATAGCCCATCAAACTACCTCATCCCCATACTGTATTTATTTATTTACCATGCTCATTTGCACCCCAGTATCTCTACTTGCACATTCATCTTCTGCACATCTATCACTCCAGTGTTTAATTGGTGTATTGTACTTACTTTGCCACTGTGGCCTATTAACCTGTCTAGGATGAGGGTGCCGCTAGCAGGCACTCCCCCCCCACCCCCACTGAAAAGGCAGAGCCGCGAAATTCAAAAAAAAAATATTTTTTAAATATTTAACTTTCACACATTAAAGTCCAATATAGCTAATGAAAGACACAGATCTTGTGAATCCAGCCAACATGTCCGATTTTTAAAATGTTTTACAGGGAAGACACAATATGTAAAGATGTAAATCTATTAGCTAAAAACACATTAGCATAATCCACCATTTTTCTTTGTCTACCAACAACAGTAGCTATCACTAATTCGGCTAAACTAAGATATTTAATTAAATATATTATATTAAATGTAATATTTATAGCCCCTAACCAAGAAAAAAACTCATCAGATGACAGTCTGATAACATATTTATGGTATGGGATAGGTTTTGTTAGAAAAATTTGCATATTTCAGGTAGATGGCATAGGTTACAATTGCACCCACCGTCACAAATGGACTAGAATAACTACATAGAGCAACGTGTTTACCTACTTACTAATCATCAAACATTTCGTAAAAATACACAGCATACACTAATCGAAAGAAACAGATCCTGTGAATACAGGCAATATTTCAGATTTTCTAAGTGTCTTACAGCGAAAACACAATAAATCGTTATATTAGCATAGCACATGTGCAAACATTACCCCAGCATTAATTCTAGCCAAAGTGAGCGATAACGTAAACATCGCCAAAATATATAATTTTTTTCACTAACCTTCTCAGAATTCTTCAGATGACACCCCTGTAACATCACATTACAACATGCATATACAGTTTGTTCGAAAATGTGCATATTTAGCCACCAAAATCATGGTTAGACAATGGGGAAAGTAGCCCAGCTGGTGAGAAAATGTCCTTGCGCCACTTAGACAGTGATCTACTCGTATACATAAATACTCATAAACGTGACTAAAAAATATAGGGTGGACAGCGATTGATAGACAATTTAATTCTTAATACAATCGCGGAATTACATTTTTTAAATTATCCTTACTTTTCAATACAATTTGCGCCAAGCGAAGCTACGTCAAAAAACATGGCGTCCTAAGCCACTAACATTTTTCGACAGAAACACGATTTATCATAATAAAAATGTCCTACTTTGAGCTGTTCTTCCATCAGTATCTTGGGCAAAGGATCCTTTCTTGGGTCTAATCGTCTTTTGGTGGAAAGCTGTCCTCTTGCCATGTGGAAATGCCAACTGCGTTTAGCATGAACTGGAAGCGTGCCCAGCGATTCACAGCGTTTCAGAAATAAATGTCCCAAAATCGCACTAAACGGATATAAATTGCTATAAAACGCTTTAAATTAACTACCTTATGATGTTTTTAACTCCTATAACGAGTCTTAACATGACCGGAGAAAGATTACTCCCAACACTAATGCTTGGAACAGGTGCGGGTCGGTGTCCTCCAGGCGCATGACGCAGCTCCAAAAGAGTGACTAGCTACAGGGTTTTTTAATTTATAGTGCCTGTGAACGCGCAATCGACCCCATTCAAATCGTCATCACGTAAAGGCATCCAGGGGAAGACGTAAGCAGTGTCCGTATACTCATAGGAATAACATTGGCTTTAAAACTGACTCCAGAACAGTGGCCAAAATTTCTGAAATCTGACTCCATGTCAGGGAAATTGCTGTAGAATGGGTTCTGTTCCACTTAGAGACAAAATTTCAACTCCTATAGAAACTATAGACTGTTTTCTATCCAATAATAATAATAATATGCATATTGTACGATCAAGAATTTTGTAGGAAGCCGTTTCAAAAATTACACGATTACCATAAATAGTGACAACAGCGCCCCCAGCCTCAACAGGTTAACTAAGTTTACTACTGGCCACCCATTCTCAAATGGACTGCAACTAGTTGTTAAGAGTTTGTGACTTCATTAGGTGTGGTTGCTGATGATACATGGACAAACATGCTTTGTTTAATGCCAGTGGCAGGTCATTGGTAAAAATAGAAAAGCGTGAAGGGCCTAGAGAGCTGCCCTGGCCTACACTACACTTTACGTCTTTGACATTAGAGAAGCTTCCATTAAAGAAAACCCTCTGAGTTCTATTAGATAGATTCGGTAGAGGTTGAAAAGCCATAACACATATGTTTTCTCAACAACAGGTTATGGTTAATAATATCAAAGGCTGCACTGAAATCTAACGATACAGCTCCCACAATCTTCTTAATATCAATTTCTTTCAACCAACCATCAGTAATTTGTGTAAGTGCAGTACATGTTGAGTGCCCTTCTCTATAAACTTGCTGAAATAGCATTGTAATTTGGTCAAACACCATTTTTTCCAGAAGAATGCTAAGAGCTGGCATCAAGCTGAAAGGTCTGCTGTTAGAACCAGTTATGGCCGCTTTACCACTCTTGGGTTGCGGAATGACTTTGGCTTCCCTCCAGGCCTGCGGACCAAGACTTTCCTCTAGGCTCAGATTAAAGATATGACAGATAGAAAGCTACTGAGGATGATAGCTGACTTCTATCTAAGTCGTCAATGCCAGGAAGTTTGTCAACATTGATCGATAGCAATAATTTTCCACCTCTCCCACACTAACTTTACAAAATTCAAATATACAATGCTTTTCATTCATTATTAGTTTTTTTACGCATGAGTACGATATCTCACTGTTCGTTGTTGCCATTTCCTGCCTAAGTTTTCCCACTTTGCCAATGAAGTAATCATTAAAATAATTGCCAACATCAAATGGTTTTGTGAGTAAGCCATCTGATTCAATAAAATATGGAGTTTAATTTGTCTTTTTGCCCACATTGAAAGTACTCAACAAAAAAAATCCCCAAAATTCTTTATATTGTTCATCTTGGCTTCATAATACAGTTTATTTTTATTTTTGTCTTGTCACATAATTCCTCAATTTGCAGTAAGGCAGCCAGTCAGATGTGCAGAAAGAAATAGTAGCCACTCTTTATGCTCCATTCCTCATCAATCCATGCATCCTTAACAGTTTCAAACTTCTTCTTAATAGGGGCGCTATTTTCACTTTGGGAAAAAATTGTGCCCAAATTAAACGGCCTCGTACTCTGTTCTAGATCATACAATATGCATATTATTATTACTATTGGGTAGAAAACACTCGGAAGTTTCTAAAACTGTTTGAATTATATCTGTGAGTAAAACAGAACTCATTTGGCAGCAAACTTCCAAACAGGAAGTGAAAATTCTGAAAATGGGGCTCTGTGTCAGGGCCTCCCCAGTGAATTGCCTTATATTTATGGATCTGTATGCACTTCATACGCCTTCCACTAGATGTCAACAGGCAGTAGAATGTTGAATGGGGTGTCTAGCTTGATGTGAGACCGAATGAGAGCTTTTGGAGTGACAGGTCCGCCCTTTTGGCAGTATTCAACTGCGCACCAGGGAACCCCACATTGTCTTCTGAAATGCGTTAGGTATACACAACGAAATGCTCCGGCTCGGACTTTATTGGATACATATGAGAAACATCAAAGATGGATTTTCAACCGAGTTTGACCAGTTTATTCGACGTTTATTGGGAATTTTGGAATTTTTCGTTCCATGCGCCAAGAGTTCTTGGACATGTGCGCTCCACATGGCTAGCCAAAGTTGCTAATTTGACAGAAGAAATGGACATTCTAAAACAAAACAACGAGTTATTCTGGAACTAGGACTCCTTGCACTACATTCTGATGGAAGATCATCAAAGGTAAGAGAATATTTATGATGTTATTTCGTATTTTTGTGGTTTATGTTTGCTCCAACAAGGCGGAGAATTGGTGGGCGCTGTCTCACAATATTGCATGCTGTACGTTGTACTAAAGTTATTTTTTTTTAAATCTAACACAGCGGTTGCATTAAGAACCAGTGTATCTTTCATTTGCGGTACAACATGTATTGTTTAGTAAAGTTTATGATGAGGTTTTTTGGTTAGATTACGTGACTGTCCAAAATTTCTCCGGACAATTTGGTGCATCATGGCTACGTATTCACAATGTAAAACCACGATTTGTAGCTCTAAATATGCACATTTTCGAACAAAACATAAATGTATTGTAAAACATGATGTTATAAGACTGTCATCTGATGAAGTTGTTCAAAGGTTAGTGATTAATTTTATCTCTATTTGTGGGTTTTGTGAAAGCTATGTTGGCGGTGAATAAATGGCGTTGTGTGTTTGGCTATTGTGTTGATCTAATATAAATATATAGTGTTTTCGCTGTAAAACACTTAAAGAATCGGAAATATTGGCTGGATTCACAAGATGTTTATCTTTCATTTGCTGTACAACATGTATTTTTCCTAAATGTTTCATGATGAGTATTTCACGTTGCTCTCTGTAATTATTCTGGCTGTTTTGGTGCTATTTGTGACGGTGGCTGCAATGTAAAACTACAATTTATACCTATAAATATGCACATTTTCGAACAAAACATAAATGTATTGTATAACATGATGTTATAAGACTGTCATCTGATGAAGTTGTTCAAAGGTTAGTGATTAATTTTATCTCTATTTGTGGGTTTTGTGAAAGCTATGTTGGCGGTGAAAACGGCGGTGTGTTTGGCTATTGTGGTGAGCTAATATAAATACATATTGTGTTTTCGCTGTAAAACATTTAAAAAATCGGAAATGATGGCTGGATTCACAAGATGTTTATCTTTCATTTGCTGTATTGGACTTGTGATTTCATGAAATGATATTACATGATATCCCTGTGGGGCTAGGCTAGGCTATGCTAGTCAGCTTTTTTAATGAGGAGGATCCCGGATTCGGGAGGGTGAATTGGTTAACAGGTGCATGTTACCAATAATTGTAAGAAGGATTTTTTGTAAAACATGTTTGTGTGAGTATGGAACATTTCTAGGATCTTTTATTTCAGCTAATGAAACATGTGACAACACTTAGTAGTTTAGGTTATCGTTTTGTTCAGTCTAAATGTGGCTAGAAACTTCAGCGAGAATTGTCTGTTGAAGTTGGGACTTGTGAGTGTGTTCAGAGTCACTCTGTATTTATCAGAGTCATTTTTATCAATTTTTTTGCAGATATGTAGACGTTAATGGCATTGCTGTCAATGTTTGCTGAAAATTCCTACAATAAATATGCTTTAATTGTCACCCTGGCCTGATTTTGGCTACACCATCTAGCTACTTCCCTCTCCCTACTGCAGCAAGCGGGAGCAAAGGTCCCTGTTCCCCTGTGTTGTTGTGTTACTGGTTTGCAGCATGTTGGTCTGCGGGTTGTCGTTCTTGCATTTTGGCTTTAGATCCTGTGGGCCCATTCTCTCTATTTAAATCGGAGTAGTACCAGGTAGGCTTGGGCGGGATACCTTATATACCGTTTACCGAGGTATTTGGAAAAAGCCACATGATAGTTTTTCAATACCTCAATATTGTCAAAACTCTTTATTTTAAGTTTTTCAAAAACATTTGAATATTTGTAGGTACTTTTTAAGTTAATATCTGAAATGAACTTGTGCAATACGATAGGAGATTAAGCCGATTGTGTCACATCCTTATCTGGTTCACCTGTCCTTGTGATTGTCTGCATCCTCTCCAGGTGAGGCTTATTATCCCCGGTGTATATATCCCTATGTTTCCTGTCTCTCTGTGCCAGTTCGTCTTGTTTGCCAAGTCAATCAGTGTTTTTCCTTGCTCCTATTTTTCCCAGTCTCTGTTTGTTTCTAGTCTTCCTGGTTTCGACCCTTGCCTCTCCTGACTCAGAACCCACCTGCCTGACCATTCTGCCTCTTCTGACTACCAGCCTGCCTATCCCCTTGTACTGTTTTTAGACTCGGATCTGGTTTCTGACTCCTGCCTGGCCTGACCTCGAGACTGCCTAGTATCTGGTACTGTTGCCCTTATAGATTGTGTTCTTCATTTAACCTTTCACATTATTTTACATATTTTACATACATATTTTACAACTTGAAACGTACCATAGTTCCCCAAAACAATTAAGCCATTCATGTCTTTGTTTGTAAAGAGCACAACAGGAGACAGCGGTAGCTGGTGAGTCATTTTATAAATGTATCTTGTTAATTTTCGCTTGTCCACACTCACCGAAAATGACTATCCGGTAGCTACTAGCTATGCCTTTGTTATGCCTGTCTATGCAGTTAGTTAACATTCGTTTTCGCTCATTAGCATTTAGCTAACAGCGTCTATGTGATTTCGCTACAAGTTGATACTGTAAATCCCGGTATAAGAGAAGGACGGTAGGACAATATGAAAGACTGGATGCAGCCCAAGCCTAGTACCAAGTGCAAGCATTTCTTGCAGGAAAGCATTTGTGACACCTCCCTCCTAGTTAATAACAATCTCTGTGACACTCAAATGAATGCAACTATCTTGATCCTCGAGCGATGCCATTTTGAGCCACAGCTCTCAAGTTCCGAAATGTAAAAGTTCACATCACATTTTAGCCCCTCGTAGTCTGAATGCGGTCCAAGCACAAATTGATCCCATATGAGTGTCCAACTTCTCTTGCAAGGTAGCAACTTCCTTTACTCCCTGAATTGCCACACCAACGTAAAAAAAAGGCACTTGTCTTTTCCTATTAGCACTGACTTTGCTGACAAATACTTTATTGAGGGAAAATGTACTTGCTACGATTGTGGTATATTGTTGTCTAACCTAGCTATCTTAAGATGAAGAACACTAATTGTGAGTCGCTTTGGATAACGGTGTCTGCTAAATGGCTAAAATGTCAATGTAATACCTCCACCATGTTTATGTTACCTACTGTGTCCATTCTTACCATATTTGGGAAGGGGAGTGAGGGCACAAGGGAAGGGACAACTTTTTGGAATTAAACTTTTTGCAATGTATAGCCATACACCCACGTTGTGTCTAGAATTACCCCAAGTTCGACAATGTATCAGCCTGCTGTTGATGTATCTGTGTTATCAAAAGCAAACTGTGTGACCTAAATCATAAATAAAGTCAAAATATAATGCATTTCATCACAAGATTCCCAGCGCTTCAAGCCTCCTCCCCCCTCTCTTGCTCTTTCTCTCCACCTGCAAAAATATTGTTGCAACTCGCGCCCTACTCTTGTCTTTCCATGATGCATGTAAACAACTCACTGAGCTATAGCTTGCCCGCTCCATAGCAAGCTGCTCTATCTGCACAACATGATTGGTGAAGTAATTTAAATGTTAAAAAAAAAAAAAAAGATTTCAGATGTTTATAAAGAACCGGTTCAGAACTTTATTTGGTCGGAACAGTGGAACGGAATGAATTGAATAATGGTTCTGTTGAGAACGAAACGATTGGAAAATTATTTTGGTTACAACCCCTGCTGCCTACCATGCCTACGTTGAATGCACATCACTTGCTCAAGCAAACACATACTATTTGAACCGAGGTTGGATCATTACTGAAAGATTAGTGGAATCTGTGTGGGTAGCTGGACAGGTCGGCTGACTGACAGTGAAGCTGAACAGGTGGTCACGGGTCAGGTGACAGAGGAATGGATGAGACTGAGACAGGAATTCCTTTAACCACGAAGTGGTATATTTACTGAGTAGTCTGTGGTGGATTCATGGACGCACAGAACCTCTGGATTAGATGGAGTTAAGGAAGAGAAAGCAGCGAGATCGGGCGATGGCGATTTCTTCCTTTTTTGGAGTTGAGATCTGTCTGACATTCCCACCTGACCTAATTAAAGCGCCTCTGGCCCAGCTGAGCAAGTTGCCATGAATTAAAAGATTCTTCCACCAACTCCGTGGGCCTTTTCTACAATTACAGTATAAGAACACTTTTCCTTTCTCTTTGAAAAAAAAAGTTAAAAGGGCAAAATTTGATCAGTTAGTGTGAAAAATACCATGACAGCAAAATGACATCATTTTCTGAGGTCTCCGTCTGCACAATTGGCCGAGCGGATACAAAGAGGCATAGCAATAATGGAGTCTCCTGACTGGAGAACAAATAGTTTTTCGCCGTGAAGCCTTAGCAATGTCATTATTTTAAGTGGAGTCCCTTTGTTTTTCCATTTATCTTACCTCCCTAAGTAAGACCCCTCACCTTAAAAGCATTTCAAATATATCCCCTTTGATGGAGTGGGCCTTTATTAATGGGGACACATTTCCCTCTGTTGTTGAGGCCAGTCACAGTTCAGATCCCTTCCGGCCGGGGTTCCAGAGATTAACAGATATTGACATCCATCCAGGGTCTCTGTCAAAGGGAATGGATTTGCTCTAGCTCTTCTAGACCTACCTGTCCACTGCAATTGTGTGTATTATGAAGTGCTGTCACCCCAGTTTGCATTTGACGATTGACTGGGTGCCACTCGGCTTGGTGTTTGACCCCGCTGCTTTTACAAATGTTTCATTTAACTCAGGCTCTGGGGGGTCGGGGCATGACACCATCGTGAAAAAGGGGGGTACGTTCACCATTAATGAGAGTGACCCATAAATAGGCACCTTCACTAATATATTATAAATACAAAATGGCTATAAGACTATATAAGGAAATACAATTTCACAAAGTAATATCAAATCAAAGGAGGTAGTTATTGCAGACTAGCTTGGATTTTTTTTTAATTAACATTGTCTCACATTTACTTGATTTGTTTCAGCCTTATAAGACAGTGATGATGATTTAGTCAAATCTGCAGTGCTCAGAAATGGGCACCATGAATAATCTGTGGCTGTTTGTTTTTGTTTAACATCTTCTCCAGGGAGAAAAGGGGAGTTATTTCTAAGATCGCGGGGAGATGCAATCTCGAAGCAGAGTGGCACTGGTCAGCGTGTAACATCTCATTGAAAGTGATTTCATATCAGTAGGAGTTGCAGGGCCAGATGTCCCCCCCATCACTACCACCCACTTTCCTCCCTCCCCCCTCTGAAGTGTATCCTCACACAAAGGTTAATGTAGGCAGGGAGCAACAAGGCGCCACAGACACACAAGCAAGCAACTTCTCTTGGCTGGGGGCCTCACAGGGACTCTCTCTCTCACACACACACACACACACACACACACACACACACACACACACACACACACACACACACACACACACACTCACAGAACATTGTTTAATCCCCCTACTTCTCCCACTCTCCTCCCAGACCCTTGATCAATCTGTAAAAATTCATAGGATTGGTTTTCTCATTGTGGTGGTTTACCCATCGTGCTGACAGTGGCGGCGGCAGCACCCAAGCCAGCTCAGTCTTTGATATTCTGCTGTTCAGGGCTGAAATTGAAATTTGCTGCCTTGCCAGATCCTTTGGCAGAATGTAGAAGGGAAAGACAAGGGGGAAGAGGGGAAAAAAATAATAATGCACAGCGGTAGGGCGATCTGATGCTGTGAGGACATAGTGGCTGATTCCATCGTCCGATCAGACAGCCTCGTAAGACAAATGAGTAAAATAAGAGAGAGCCGCCTGCCACCAAATAACATGGGTATAAACAAGAGACTCTGCCCCAATGTTCTAACTAACCGATTACAGATATAGACTATATAGAGTATTACAAACATTAGGAACACTTTCACAATATTGAGCTGTACGCCTCCCTTTTGCTTTCAGTATAGCCTCAATTCGACTGGGCATGGACTTGAAAGCGTTCCACAGGGATGCTGGCCCATGTTGACGCCAATGCTTCCCACAGGTGTGTCAGATTGTCGAGATGTCCTTTAGGTGGTGGACCATTCTTGATACACTGTCACGTCCTGACCTTAGAGATCCTTTTCATGTCTCTGTTTTGGTTGGTCAGGGCGTGAGTTTGGGTGGGCATTCTATGTCTGGTGTTCTATGTTGTCCTTGTGTTGTATTTCTGTGTGTTTGGCCTGATATGGTTCTCAATCAGAGGCAGCTGTCTATCATTGTTTCTGATTGAGAATCATATTTAGGTAGCCTGTTCCCACCTGTGTTTGTGGGTGGTTGTTTCCAGTTTAGTGTTTGTGTCACCTTTCAGGACTGTGCTTTTGTTGTGTTTGTTGTTTTGTTTAGTGTTGCATATTTTATTAAATGGTATGAACACTTACCACGCTGCACCTTGGTCCTCTTCTCCTCCAGACGACAAGCGTTACATACACACATTAGAAACTGTTGAATGCGAAAAACCCAGCAGCATAGCAGTTCTTGACACAAACCGCTGAATGATACACCCTATGACGGCTTCTAGTGTATTGATGGGGGGGCAAGATCTGAAAATACATGTAGTCCTGCTTTGTGGCATTTGGCGAAGGCTCTATGGTAGACTGATGACACTATACGGTGCCTTGCAAAAGGATTCAATCCTTTTGCGTTTTTCTATTTTGTTGCATTACAACCTATAACTAAAATAGATTTTTATTTTGATTTCATGTAATCGACATACACAAATTAAATTGGTGAAGTGAAATGAAAAAAATTACTTATTTGAAAATATAAAAATAAATAAAAAGGAAAAGTGGTGCATGCATATGTATTCACCCCTTTTCCAATGAAGCCCCTAAAAATATCTCGTGCAACCAATTACCTTCAGAAGACACATAATTAGTTAGATTGCACACATGTGGACTTTATTTAAGTGTCACATGATCTGTCACATGATCTTAGTATATTTATACACCTGTTCTGAAAGGCCCCAGAGTCTGCAACACCAATAAGCAAGGTGTAGCACCAAGCAAGCATCACCATGAAGCATCCAAACAGGTCAGGGACAAAGTTCTGGAGAAGTACAGATCAGGGTTGGTTTATAAAAACATATCCAAAACTTTGAACATCCCACGAAGCACCATTAAATCCATTATTCAAAAATGGAAAGAATATGGCACCACAACAAACATGCCAAGAGAGGGCCACCCATCAAAATTCACAGACCAGGCAAGGAGGGAATTAATCAGAGAGGCAACAAAAAGACCAAAGACAACCCTGACGGAGCTGCAAGTCTCCACAGCGGAGATTGGAGTATCTGTCCATAGGACCACTTTAAGCCATACTCTCCACAGATCTGGGCTTTACGGAAGAGTGGCCAGAAAAAGCCATTGCTTAAAGAAATAAATAAGCAAACACATTTGGTGTTTGAAAAAATGCATGTGGGAGACTCCCCAAACATATGGAAGAAGGTACTCTGGTCAGATGAGACTAAAATTGAGCTTTTTGCCCATCAAGGAAAACACTGTGTGGGGCAAACCCAACACCAGGAGAACACAATCCCCACCATATAGCATGGTGGTGGCAGCATCATACTGTGGGGATGTTTTTCATCGGAAGGGACTGGGAAACTGGTCAGAATTGAAGGAATGATGGATGGCACTAAATACAGGGAAATTCTTGAGGGAAAGGTGTTACAGTTATCCCGAGATTTGAGACTTGGACGGAGGTTCACCTTCCAGCAGGACAATGACACTAAGCATACTGCTAAAGCAACACTCAAGTTGTTTAAGGGGAAACATTTAAATGTCTTGGAATGTACTAGTCAAAGCCCAGACCTCAATCCAATTGAGAATCTGTCCAAGTGGAAGGAGCTGAAGCAGTTTTGCCCTAAAGAATTGGCAAAAATCCCAGTGGCTATATGTGCCAAGAGTTATGCATGCTTTTTTAGTCTTATTTCTTGTTTGTTTTACCCCCAAAATATTTTGCATCTTCAAAGTGGTAGACAAGTTTTGTAAATCAAATGATACAAACTCCCATAAAATCTATTTTAATTCCAGGTTGTAAGGTAACAAAATAGGAAAAATGCCAAGGGGGTGAATACTTTTGCAAGACACTGTATGTTTTTGTGTGTGTAGATATGGTTGTCCTTGTTTGATAAAGCCATTCAACGTCTTTTAGCGATGTTCCTATCGGCAGATTCATTGATAAATAAAAAAAATCAATTTTCTTTAAGAATGCAACTCAGTGTGAGGCAGTGCTTCTTACTGTAGCCCTGTCCCTCCCCCAAGGCGGGGTTTTGGAAAAGGGAGGCAAGCTACACAACACAAATTCCTCTGGGCAAACTAGCTGACTGCTAGCTAGCTAGCTAACATTACGCAATGCAATGACAAGTGATTCCTCTCATAAAAATCATTCATTCAAAATTAATTTGACGGTTAATATTTTTTTAGGATATTTTACTTGGTGACATTGAACCATTCTTGTATGAACCAGAATGTAGTGAAGAGTATTTGAGACGGAGGGAGTTAGATTTACAAGCTCAGCTATAGACGGCAGCAGCGCTCCCGCTGTAGATCCTGGTGAACCTCGAGCAAATATTGATTGGTGGGGTCTTTGTGGTAATTATCCAGCTATGCCAACAGAGAAAGAATGTATTTGCTGCAATGAATGGGATTGCGGACAGGTTTTACTGGGAAGGTTCACTGCACGCATGACAGATGATCGCATATTTCATAGACGACAGCTGTTTTTGTGCACATGGACAGAGAGGTATTGAGAACATAGGTAGGTAGAGGTACAACAGAGGTATTGAGAACATCTCCCGGGTGGGGCAGTGGTCTAGGGCACTGCATCTCAGTGCTAGCTGTGCCACCAGAGTCTCTGGGTTCGCGCCCAGGCTGGGCTGGGTTCGCGCCCAGGCTCTGTCGCAGCCGGCCGCAACCGGGAGGTCCGTGGGGCGACGCACAATTGGCATAGCGTCGTCTGGGTTAGGGAGGGTTTGGCCGGTAGGGATATCCTTGTCTCAGTATGTAAAATGTAATGAAATGTAAAAAATGTAATAAAATGTATGCACTCTACTGTAAGTCGCTCTGGATAAGAGCGTCTGCTAAAATGACTAAAAAACATACTTCAGAGTCCCAAAGATCCATTGGAGAAACCAGCCAGCCGGACTAAGAGGGCAGATGACAAATGAGTAAGTTATTTTTCATGCATCCATCTAGCCAGCTAACTTTAGTCTATCAAGCTATTGAAAACCAATCTTGTGTCTTGCTGGCTAACAAAATGTGTTATAGTGAGAAGGAATCGATTTGACATGTTTTTGATTGCTAGGTTTCGTAGCTAGCTAGCTACACAACTATAATATGAGATGTGTACCGCAATTATAAAACAGTTTCTCTTTTTAAAGATAACTAGCTAGCTACGTTGGCTAGATAAGGCTACTAAACAGCAAACTACTACAAGATAGCTAGCTAGGTTTACCAACAAACATAGCTAACGTTAGCAAAGTACTTGACTGTAGTTGGCTAGGTAGCTAACATGGTTAGCCCACCTGCTACTTGCATGCATCACATTTGTAACTAAACTTGTTAGCTGGCAAACCTAAGTACTGTAACAGTTAGTTAGCTGACATCATCAACTATAAACCATGAGTCATTTAGGTGACAGTGTAAAAAAAAATATATGATGTGATTGTTGACATTGGTTATGATTATGACAGACGATGCATTTCAATCACGTCATTAAAGGCATGATGGTGCAAAATACACTAAGACTCTAAACAGAAGGAATTATCATGCACCCATTTAACGTTACTGTTGTAGTTCCGTCTCTAAAGCTGATGAGCAGGTTTTACTAGAAAAATATTTGCCTAGACATGGCTGTACTGTCTGCCTGTGGGTACACTACCGTTCAAAAGTTTGGGGTCACTTAAAAATGTCAATTAAAATAACATCAAATTGATCTGAAATACAGTGTAGACATTGTTAATGTAGTAAATCACTATTGTAGCTGGAAACGGTTGATTTTTTAAATTGAAAATCTACATAGACGTACAGAGGCCCATCAGCAACCATCACTGATGGCACGTTGTGTTAGCTAATCCAAGTTTATCATTTTAAAAGGCTAATTGATCATTAAAAAATATTTTTTGCAATTATGTTACCACAGCTGGAAACTGTTGTGCTCATTAAAACTTCTTCTGGCTGCAAGCCCGGAGCCGGGCACAATATGACAACAGCCACTTCAAGTGCAAGGCGCGAAATTCAAAATATGTTTTTTTGAAATATTTAACTTTCACACATTAACAAGTCCAATACAGCATATGAAAGATAAACATCTTGTGAATCCAGCCAACATGTCCAATTTTTAAAATGTTTTACAGCGAAAACACCACGTATATTTATGTTAGCTCACCACCAAATACAAAAAAGGACAGACATTTTTCACAGGACATGTAGCATGCACAAAGCCAACCTAACTAACCAAGAACCAACCAAACTAACCAAGAAACAACTTCATCAGATGACAGTCTTATAACATGTTATTCAATAAATCTGTGTTTTGTTCGAAAAATGTGCATATTTGAGCTATAAATCAGTTTTACATTGCAGCTACCATCACAGCTACCGTCACAAATGGCACCGAAGCAGCCAGAGTAATTACAGACACCAACGTCAAATACCTAAATACTCATCATAAAACATTTCTGAAAAATACATGGTGTACAGCAAATGAAAGACAGGCATCTTGTGATTCCAGCTAATATTTCCGATTTCTTAAGTGTTTTACAGCGAAAACACAATATAGCATTATCATAGCTTACCACAATAGCCAGAAACACAAGCCATTTACCAGCAGCAAATGTTAGCGATAGCGAATAAACCATCAAAAGATATATAATTTTTGACTAACCTTGATAAGCTTCATCAGATGACAGTCCTATAACATCAGGTTATACATACACTTATGTTTTGTTCGAAAACGTGCATATTTAGAGCTGAAATCAGTGGTTATACATTGTGCTAACGTAGCATCTTTTTCCCAGAATGTGCAGATATTTTTATGGCACTCAACTATTCTGACCAAATAACTATACATAAACGTTACTAAAAAATACATGTTGTATAGGAAATGATAGATACACTAGTTCTTAATGCAATCGCCGTGTTAGAATTCTAAAAATAACTTCATTACGACATCCAGCTTAGGTATAGCGAGAGAGTACCCAAAATCTGGGCGCAAACGACTATTTCAAATATATATGAAATAGCATCATAAAATGGGTCCTACTTTTGATGATCTTTCATCAGAATGTTGTACAAGGGGTCCTTTGTCGGGAACAATCGTTGTTTGGATTTAGAATGTCCTCTTCTCCAGTCAATTAGCATGGAAAGCTAGCAAAGTGGCGCTAAGCTCTTCTTCCTGAACAAAGGCACACAACGCAACACGCCTAACGTCCCGAATAAATTTCAATAATCTAATAAAACTATATTGAAAAAACATACTTTACGATGATATTGTCACATGTATCAAAAAAATCAAAGCCAGAGATATTAGTCGTCCATAACGACAGCTTATCAGAAGGAAAATCCAGGTCCCTTCACTCGCTCTCCAGAAAACAGGAAACTGGTGACACGTCATGCCAAGAGCTATTATTCGACTCCAGATCAAGTTACACACTCCATTTCTTCTCTCACTGCTTGTTGACATCTAGTGGAAGACGTATGAAGTGCATGTATTCTAATAAATATCAAGGACATTAATAGGCAGGCCCTAGAACAGTGCATCGATTTCAGATTTTCCACTTTCTGTCAGGAAGTTTACTGCAAAATGAGTTCTGTTTTACTCACAGATATAATTCAAACGGTTTTAGAAACTAGAGAGTGTTTTCTATCCAATAGTAATAATAATATGCATATTGTACGAGCAAGAATTGAGTACGAGGCCGTTTGAAATGGGCACCTTTTATCCGGCTACTCAATACTGCCCCTGCAGCCCAAACAGGTTAAGGGTAAGTATATCTTTAAATCTGGGAATAACACTTGTATGTTTTATTAATGTTTATTGTGAGTATTTCTGTGATTTGAGTTGGCTCTGTGCAAATTCACGGGATGTTTTGGAGGCAGAGCCAAATGTAACCTGAGGTTTTTGGATATAACTATGAACTTGATCGAACAAAACATACATGTATTGTGTAACATGTTGTCCCGGGAGTGTCATCTGATGAAGAATATCAAAGGTTAGTGATTAATCTTATCAATATTTCTGCTTTTTTGTGACTCCTTTCTTTGCTTGGAAAATTGCTGTATGCTTTCTGTGACTAGTTGCTGACCTAACATAATGATATGTTCTGCTTTCGCCGAAAAGCTTTTTTGAAATCGGACAGTGTGGTTGGATTAACGAGAATTTTATCTTTAAAATGGTGCCGAATACTTGTATGTTTGAGAAAATTGAATTATGAAATTTCTGTTCATTGAATTTGGCGCCCTGCAATTTCATTGGCTGTTGCTAGCGGAGCCCCAGTCCTAGACAGGTAACTTCTTTGGGAAAGGGGGTCGGTATTGAGTAGCTTGGATGAATAAGGTGCCCAGAGTAAACTGCTTGTTACCCAGGTCCAGAAGCTATGATATGCATGTAAGTAGTATATTTGGATAGAAAACACTCAAATTTTTCCAAAACTGTTTTAATGATGTCTGTGAGTATAACATAACTCATATGGCAAGCGAAAAAATCCTGAGACAAATCCAACCAGGAAGTGGGAAATCTGAGGTTTTTAGTTTCATTTAAGTGATTGCCTATCCAATATGCTGTGTCTATGGGGCCAGATTGCACATCCCAAGGCTTCCAGCAGATGTCAACAGTCTTTAGAAAGTTGTTTGAGACTTCTATTGTGGAATGGGGGTCGAATAAGAGCTGTTTCAACAAGTGGACTAGGCTGGGGCCAATAAGTTGTTTACTGCGCGGTCACGTGGGCGCAGAGTTCGTTCTTTTTCCTCTGTAATGAATACGCTATTGTCCGGTTGGAATATTATTGAAGATTTATTATAAAAAGACCCTAAGGATTGATTGTAAACATCGTTTGACATGTTTCTACAAACTGTAATGGAACTCTTGACACTTCGTCTGGATTTTGCACTCATTGTTTTTTGATGTGGCTCTCTGCAATTTCTCCGGATGTTTTGAAGGCATTTCTGAACATGGCGCCAATGTAAACAGAGGTTTTTGGATATAAATATGAACTTTATCGAACAAGACATACATTAATTGTGTAACATTGAGTCCTGGGAGTGTCATCTGATGAAGATCGTCAAAGGTTAGCGATTCATTTTATCTATATTTCTGCTTTTTGTGACACCCCTCTTTGGTTGGAAAATGGCTGTGTTTTTTGACTTGGCTCTGAACTAACATAATCATATGTTGTGCTTTCGCTGTGAAGCCTTTTTGAAATCGGACACGATGGGTAGATTAACAAGATGTTTATCTTTCATTTGCTGTATTGGACTTGTTAATGTGTGAAAGTTACATATTTCTAAAAAATATGTTTGAATTTCCCGCGCTGCCTTTTCAGCGGAATGTTGTTGAGGGGTTCCGCTAGCTAGAAAAGATAAGGTAGCTGTTGTGGAATTTTTTGGTTAGATTATTTGTTGGTTATTACTGCATTGTCGGAACTAGAAGCACAAGCATTTCTCTACACTCGCATTAACATCTGCTAACCATGTGTATGTGACAAATAAAATTTGATTTGATCTGATTTGATTATACTATGAACTCTAAAAAAAAATATTTTTTTATATTACTGGGATGTGCAATAAAGTAAATTGTACAAACTAAAAATAGTTATGTGTGAGTGGTGTTTTAGTGTGTGTGTGCGGTGTGTGGCAATAATGCAAATAATCTTGAGATGATGGCAGTGGATTAATGGCGCAACAATGGGCCTCAGGATTTTGTCACGGTATGTCAATGCATTCAAATTGCCATAGATAAAATGCAGTTGTGTTTCTTGTCCGTAGCTTATGCCTGCCCATTCCATAACTCCACCGCCACAATGGGGCACTTTGTTCACAACGTTGACATCACCAAACTGCTTGCCCTCCCAACACATCTCCAGCGTGTCAGTGGCCATCGAAGGTGAACATTTGCACACTGAAGTCGGTTACGACACTGAACTACGGTCAGGTCAATACCCCGGTGAGGACGACGAGTGCGCAGATGAGCTTCCCGAGACGGTTTCTTAGGTTGTGGAAACACAGTTTCATCAGCTGTCCTGGTGGCTGGTCTCAGACGGTCTTGCAGGTGAAGAAGCCAGATGTCTCCTGGGCCGGTGTGCACCTGTAGAAAGATCATGGTGTTAATTACCTTCTTATTTCGGCAACAAAGAAATACTCACTGGCAGGGATGTACACAAATGTGTGCCTATGTGAGTGAAATACGCTTTTTGTGCATATGGAACATTTCTGGGATATTTTATTTCAGCTCATGGAACATGGGACCAACACTTTACATGTCGCGTTTATATTTTTGTTCAGTGTAGAATGCTGCTGAGAATTTTCCAGATAAAGATAATTTCCTCACACATTTCAAACAAACAGACATAGCTCAAAAACAAAGAACTAATAACAATTACAAATGAACTTATCTTTAAAGAGCACAACCTCTTTAACATGACACTACATTCATGTCAATAGGAATTATACAAATGTTGTCTTCCTTTGTGTAGTCACTCACTATCAAAAAAAGATTAACACTCAACACAACAAACATCCTAGAGTATATAAATTGTAGTAAAATTAACATAATGACTCACTGAAAATGTACCAAGTATAATATATTATACTTAAAAATATTATTTTCATATAAATATTGTAAAAAAGAATCAAAATTCTGATCAGAGGATTATATTCAGAAAGTATTTCAAAACCCACACAAAGTAGGCTAGTTGATTGTTACAGAAGTAAGAATCGTTGTCAATGTAAAAATGCAAACAACTATTTAGAGACAACTTCCCTCAATAAGATTTAGTACAGACTGGGCCTAGCACAAAATGTAGAACTAGTATCCTACATTGACAACAATTCAGTGAATTGAATATGGTGGCGGACAGGTTGGTGTTAAACACCGGATTGAAGAGAAAAAACCGACTCCTACCACTTTTAAAAACAACTCCAAAACCTCTACCACATTAACATTAGGACCAGGCCATGTGGTACAAAGGTGAATAGTTGGACTGAAGAGACGCACTCCATTGTGTTCTCCATGTGCTTCCTCCTCTCTCTCTGCTTTCTCCTCTCCATGTTTCTCCTCCTCTCCCTCCACTCTCCTCTTCCTCTCTCCCTACACTCTCCTCTTTCTCCCTGCTTTCTGCTGCTGAGCCCTCACGCTCCAAATCACATCCCTCGCTTACACTGACCTAGAGGAACCGAGTAACAGAGGGAGAGAGAGAGAGAGACAAGCGGAGCAACAAATAGGATACACCTGTGGTCAGGGACATCATCTCTCTCTCCCTCTCACACTGTCTCCCTTCCTCATACTATATTCCTAATCATCATCTCTTAGGGGCTTCCATAATAAATTGTGTGATACAGTTACATGTCTCTCATTCCACACACACACACACAGTAAACAGTATCGTCATGAGCTATACAGCACTTTCAATCAATCAGAACTATTTTATGAAGCCCTAAGTGGCCAGATTGTTTCTCAGTTCATGGTGTGCATTTGTATGTCAGACATAGAAAATCAGACAGGATAGAGTACACAAAAAGACATTCATGAATATGTTCATAGATGGGTCAGATTATAACCATAAAAGCTATATAGGGTACACACACTTCAAGACCCAAGGTGAGATTACTTTTCATATATGGTAAGTCGTCAAAGCATGTGGCACAACGGTTTTACAGATTCAACACATCAACTATTGTTTATTTAGGATGTTGAAAGTAAAATATTACAAAGGCGACATGTTTAGAAACAGGTTTATAATATTTTTTCATCTATTTCGATGGGAATAGTTAGCTGGTTGTTCTTTGTTCACAACGCTGTCTCTTGATCGTCACTCCCTCCCTACAAAGACAATGTTGCCTCCAACTCAAATGTTCTTGCCTGACAGACTACAGAGTTTGCCAATAATAGTTAATTAAGCTACAAAGCATCGGTAGAAACAGGACAAAACAAGCAACTTGTTAGATGGCTATGTCAAAAAATATCACTGCAACTCAATATCATATGAGCTCCATGTCACATCTGCTCCAGCTACGCCCTCTGGTGTTCATCCGGTGTCTTCTTGACCTACAGTTACTCCCCCTGTACACTCTCTCTCCCTCCCTCTCTGTGATTGTGTGGTTGGAGACAGGTGTGCTGGAGTCAGAGCAGATCCCTACCAGCTGCAACTCTTTCCATAATAAAGACCTCTACAAATACTCTGTCCTGCCACTTCCACTCTGCCAGACTGTAATCTCTGCTCAGTCAGTTCATGATTCTAGCCATATATGATTATTCAAGATCCTGTTACTCTGCTGTGCCTGTTTCCCTGCCTGACAACGTTTATCCTCTCACTGCAGTTACCGCTCTGTCTCAGGCTCCTGTTTCCCGTTCCACATCTCATCACCCAACTACCTTGCTCTGGATTTTACTCACCACCACTACCTTGGATTCCCCTCAAGACCTGTTTACTCTGTTCTACTCAGTTAACTCCAACCTCAGTCTCCACATCTGTTTTTTCTAAAAACTCATCCGAGCTTCTCCGGATCTGAACTCCATATCTCCCTGAGTCTGCTCTTGGGTTCCCCTGTGTCGCTCCGCTTAACACTCCACTGCACGGGCATCTACCCTAATATGACAGTGACAATGTCAAATAATAGGAAAACAAGATGATGTATAGCCTATGAATATCTGTACCGAGCAAACATGACAAACCATGACCTTAGCCCAACAGAGAAACACAAATTACTCTAATCTCCATTTAGGTGGCTAGTTAGCTGGTTGTCTGTATGGTTAGCTAGTGAAAGTGACAGCTGAGGTTGCCAAATTTACTGCTACACAACTTCTCTTGCCTGACAGGCTAGCTAGCTATAGCAAGCAGCTTGGGCTGTATTACATTGGTAGATACAGGACAAAACAACCAAGTAGTTAGCTACACACTGCAACTATTTCCTTGAGACAGAGCAATCAATCGAGCCCCTGCTCCACCGCTGATGTGCTCACCAACCAAGTGATCAAGACAGGATTTGCTCATCTGAGAGTTATTCCCCAAATTTCACACCAAACGTATATAGTATATATATACAAACGTATGTGGACACCCCTTCAAATTTGTGTATTCGGCTATTTCAGCAATTTGCGTTGCTGACAGGTGTATAAAAATTGAGCACACAGCCATGCAATCTCCAGAGACAAACATTGTCAGTAGAATGGCCTTACTGAAGAACTCTGTGACTTTCAACGTGACACCATCATAGGACGCCACATTTCCAACAAGTGTGTCAAATTTCTGCCCTGCTAGAGCTCCCGTAACTGTACGTTTTGTTGTTGTGAAGTGGAAACGTATTGTGAAGCAACAACAGCTCAGCCACAAAGTGGTAGGCCACACAACCTCACAGAACGGGACCGCCGAGTGCTGAAGTGCGTAAACATCGCCTGTCCTCAGTTGCAACACTCACTACCGAGTTCCAAACTGCCTCTGGAAGTAATGTCAGCACAAGAACTGTTCGTCTGGAGCTTCATGAATTGGGTTTCCATGGCCAAGCAGCTGCACACAAGCATAAGATCAACATGCACAATGCCAAGGGTCGCTGGAGTGGTCTAAAGCTCGCCGCCATTGGACTGTAGAGTAGTCGAAACACGTTCTCTGGAGTGATGAATCACGCTTCACTATCTGGCAGTTATATAAACAAATCTGGGTTTGGTGGATGCCGGGAGAATGCTTCCTGCCCCAATGCGTAGTGCCAACTGTAAAGTTTGATTGAGGAGAAATAATGGTCTTGGGCTGGTTCGGGCTAGGCTACTTAGTTCTAGTGAAGGGAAATCTTAACGCTACAGCATACAATGAAATTCTAGATGATTCTGTGCTTCCAACTTTGTGAAAACAGTTTAGGGAAGACCCTTTCCTGTTTCAGCATGAGAATGCCTCTGTGCACAAAGTGAGGTCCATACAGAAATGGTTTGTCAAGAGAGGTGTGGAAGAACTTCACTGGCCTGCACAGATCCCTGACCTCAATCCCCATCGAACAACTTTGGGATGAATTGAAAAACCGACTGCGAGCCAAGCCTAATTGCCCAACATCAGTGCCTGACTTGCTCCAGTGACTGAATGAAAGCAACTCCCAGCAGCAATGTTCCAACGCCTAGGCTTACCTCCACTGTACACACATCGCACCATACCCTTGTCTGAAATATTATGCCCTGAATCTATTCTACCATGCCAAGAAATCTGCTTCTTATAGTCTTTGTTCTAAGAGTAATAGATGACCAGTTCGTATAGCCTTTAGCCGGAAACTTAACCTACTCCTCTGTTCCTCTGGTGATGTAGAGGTTAATCCAGGCCCTGTAGCCCCACACCTATTCCCCAGGCACTCTCATTTGTTGACTTCTGTAACCATAAAAGCCTTGGTTCCACGCATGTTAACATCAGAAACCTCCTCCCTAAGTTTATTTTATTCACCGCTTTAGCACACTCCGCCAACTCTAATGTCTTAGCCGTGTCTGAATCCTGACTTAGGAAGCCAACCAAAAATTCTGAAATGTCCATCCCCAACTTTTCTGCCAAGCTAGAACTGCCAGAGGGGGAGGGGTTAGCCTGCAGAGTTATGTCATGCTATCCAGGTCTGTTCCCAAACAGTTCAAGCTTCTACTTTTAAAAATCCACCTTTCCAGAAATGTCTCTCACTGTTGCCGCTTGTTATAGACCCCCCTCAGCCCCAAGCTGTGCCTTGGACACCATATGTGAATTGACTGCCCCCCATTTATCTTCAGAGTTTGTACTGTTAGGTGGCTGGGATATGCTTAACACCCTGTTCGTCCTACAATATTAGCTAGATGTCCTCAATCTCACACGAATTATCAAGGAACCTATCAGGTACAACCCTAAATTTGTAAACACGGGCACCCTCAAAGATATCATCCTGACCAGCTTGCCCTCTACACCTCTGCTGTTTTCAACCAGGATCTCAGCGATCATTGGCTCATTGCCTGTATCCGTAATGGGTCCGCGTTCAAACGACCACCCCTCATCACTGTCAAACGCTCCATAAATCACTTCAGCGAGCAGGCCTTTCTAATCAACCTGGCCCGGGTATCCTGGAAGGATGTTGACCTCATCCCATCAGTAGAGGATGCATAGTTATTCTTTAAAAGTGCTTTCCTCACCATCTTAAATAAGCAAGCCCCATTCAAGAAATGTAGAACTAAGAACAGATATAGCCCTTGGTTCACTGCAGACTTGACTGCCCTTGACCAGCACAAAAACATCCTGTGAAGTACTGCATTAGCATTAAATAGGCCCTGCGATATGTTACTTTTCCTGGAAGTAAGGAAAGCAAAAGCTAGCTTTTTCAAACATAAATGTGCATCTTGTAGCACAAATTCCCAAAACGCTTGGGACACAGTAAAGTCCATGGAGAATAAGAGAAAATCCTCCCTGCTGCCCACTGCAGTGAGGCTAGGAAACTCTGTCACCACCGATAAATCTATCATAATAGAGAACTTCAATAAGCATTTTTCTACGGCTGGCCACGCTTTCCACCTGGCTACCCCTACCCTGGCCAACAGCTCTGCACCCTCCTCAGAAACTTGCCCAAGACCCCCATCTTCTCCTTCACCGAAATCGAGATAGCTGATGTTCTGAAAGAGCTGCAAAATCTGGACCCCTACAAATCAGCTGGGCTAGACAATCTGGACCCTCTCTTTCTAAAATGATCTGCCGTAACTGTTTCAACCCCTATTACTAGCCTGTTCAATCTCTCTTTCATATCGTCTGAGATCCCTAAAGATTGGAAAGCTACAGCGGTCACCTCCCTCTTCAAAGGGGGAGACACTCTAGACCCAAACTGACCCATATCTATCCTGCCCTGCCTTTCTAAAGTCTTCGAAAGCCAAGTTAAAAACAGATCACGACCATTTTGAATCCCACCGTACCTTCTGCGCTATGCAATCTGGTTTCCAAGCTGTTCATGGGTGCACCTCAGCCACACGCAAGGTCCTAAATGATATTGTAACCGCCATCGATTAAAGACAGTACAGTACAGCCGTCTTCATCGACCTGGCCAAGGCTTTCAACTCTGTCAATCACTGCGGCAGACTCAATAGCCTTGGTTTCTCAAATGACTGCCTCGCCTGGTTCACCAACTACTTCTCAGATAGAGTTCAGTATGTCAAATCGGAGGGCCTGCTGTCAGAACCTCTGGCAGTCTCTATGGTGGTGCCACAGGGTTCAATTCTCAGGCTTTCTTTGGACACTGTGTTAACAAACCTCCAGACAAGCTTCAATGCCATGCAACACTCCTTTCATGGCCTCCAACTGCTCTTAAATGCTAGTAAAATGAAATGCATGCCATTCAACCGATCCCTGCCCGCACCCGCCAGCCCGACTAGCATCACTACTCAGTTCTGACTTAGAATATGTGGACAACTTCAAATACAGTACCAAGGTGTCTGGTTAGACTGTAAACTCTCCATCCAGACTCACATTAAGCAACTCCAATCCCAAATTAAATCTAGAATCGGCTTCCTAATTTGCAACAAAGCCTACTTCACTCATGCTGCCAAACATACCATCGTAAAACTGACAATCCTACCGATCCTTGACTTCGGCGATGTCATTTACAAAATAGCCTCCAACACTCTACTAAGAAAATGGGATGTAGTCTATCACAGTGCCATCCATTTTGTCACCAAAGCCCTGTATACTACCCACCACTGCGACATGTATGCTCTTGTTGGCTGGCACTTGCTTCATATTCGTTGCCAAAGCCACTTGCTCCAGGTCATCTATAAGTCTTTGCTAGGTAAAGCCCTGCCTTATCTCAGCTCACTGGTCACCTTAGCAACTCCCACCCATAGCACACGCTCCAGCAGGTATATTTCTCTGCTCATCCCCAGAGCCAACACTTCCTTTGGCAGCAGAGAACTGGAAGGAAAGGTGGCCAATGACTGGATCGAATTGCAACAATCACTGAAGCTGGAGACTTATACCTCCCTCACTAACTTTAAGTATCAGCTGTCAGAACAGCTTACCAATCACTGCTCCTGTACACAGCCCATCTGTAAATAGCCCACCCACCCAACTACCCCATCCCCATATTGTTATTTATTTTTGCTCTTTTGCACCCCAGTATCTCTGCTTGCACATCATCATCTGCACATATATTACTCCAGTGTTTGATTGCTAAATTGTAATTATTTTGCCTCTATCGCCTATTTATTGCCTTACCTCCCTAATCTTACAAAATTTGCACACACAGTATATTTACTTTCTATTGTGTTATTGGCTGTATGTTTGTTTATTCCATGTTTAACTGTGTTGTTGTTTTTGTCGAACTGCTTTGCTTTATCTTGGCCAGGTCACAGTTGTAAATGAGAACTTGTTCTCAACTGGCCTACCTGGTTAAATAAAGGTGAAATAAAAAAATAATCATCCGACGAACGTCAGAGCCGGTGTAGTACGATTCGATCTTCGTCCTGTATTGATGTTTTGCCTGTTTTATGGTTCATCAGAGGGCGTACCAGGATTTTTTAAAGAGTCCAGATTAGTTTCTCTCTCCTTCAAAGCTGCAGCTCTAGCCTTTAGCTCAGTGAGGATGTTGCCTGTAATCTATGGCTTCTGGTTGGGATATGTATACGTATGGTCACTGTGGGGATGACTTCGTCGATGCACTCATTAATGAAGCCAGTGATTGATGTGGTTTACCCTTCAATATCACCGGAAAAATCCCAGAACATGTTCCAGTCTGTGCTAGCGAAACAGTCCTAGCATCCACTTTATTGGACCATTTCCGTATTGAGCGGGTTACTAGTACCTCTTGTTAGTTTTTGCTTGTAAGCAAGAATCAGCAGGATAGAGTTATGGTCAGATTTGCCATAGCTGGATGTGATGCAGCCTGGATTTGAACCAGGTACTGCAGTGATGCTTCTTGCACTGAGATGCAGTGTCTTAGACCACTGCGCCACTCAGGAGCCCAGGTAGAAAAATGTGTATTTTTTCCCCTCTAGTTGCACATGTGACATGCTGATAGAAATTAAGTAAAAAGGATTTCAGTTTTGCTGCATTAAAGTCCCCGGCCACTAGGAGCACCACCTCTGGGTGAGCATGTTCTTCTTTGCTTCTGGCCTTATACAGCTCGTTGAGTGCAATCTTTAGTGTAAGCGTCGGTTTGTGTTGGTAAAGTTAAAGAAACTTTAAAGAAAAAAATGTTAAGAGCAACAAACACATAAACAGCACAACTGGTCAGGAGCCCATAAAACGGCGCCCCCCCCCCCCCCCCCCTCCTCAGGGGGTTAAATACGATAGATAAGATATATTCGTGTTTTATTTGCCATAAAATAATTTAAAATTTCCAAGTGTTTTGTGTAGATCATTGACAAAAAAAATATATTAAATACATTTTAATCCCACTTTAACACAAAAAAATGTGGAAAAAGTCAAGGGGTGTGAATACTTTGAAGGCACTGTACAAGTATTAATTACCCACAAGTACAAATTACTGGGAGTTTTGCAAGCCTAGTTACTGTATTTACTGTTATTAGAATACACAAGAGGAACCCTGGGGTTAGGGATAGCCTTGGTGAAGTCCTGTCTGTATGTCTACGTTGTTTTACGGGGTGGTAAAGTCAGTGGTCTGGGTGACAGATGGCAGGCTGTAAAAATATTCAATAATTCCCCCTAGCCCTTGGTAGATTTTCAACTGCGCAGTTAAATTGTAAAGTCTGACGCTTTGACGCATCCACGCGCACCCACACAAAAAAATAAAGGCCCACACAATCTCTGGCTGAGGAAATTTGTAATGATTGGCTTTGCCCCCTGTAAATCTGGGTGACACAGACATGCCCATTCAAGAGCTCCAATAACGTTGGTCTTATTGAGACCATATCTAGACTACAGTGGGTGTCTGCGGAGCTCAACCTTTGCAGAGAACCTTTGCCAAGAGTGATTTTGTTATGAAATGACTCAAACACTCATACTCTCTCCATGACACACACACACGCTGTAAAGGGGCAGGAGGAAGATTGACGACATGCTATATTATCTGCCATGGGTGCTGGTTCTTTTTTTGGGAGCTACTATAATTGCCCCCATCATTTTCCCCCTCATCACAGACAGTGTGAGCATTAATGCATAAAAGCAGGTCTAAATGCATAAAACCATGCTCATCCAAATATATGCACGCATTTCAAAACCCCTCCTGGGACAACATCCATGCAAGGGAAGGGGTTCAGTGTATGGAGTGTAAGGATACATACTATATATAATGCATGGCATGTGACCACTAAATGGCCTGCTACTCATTATTTCACTTTTTAAAGTGGTCTTGACAATACTGCTTCATTTGATATTTGGCAAAATATAATTTGCATGTTCTGCTGATAGAAACTGCAAATAATGACTGATATTATACTAATATACACGTTTTAGAACACCTTCTCAGTCAAGGTTTTTCTTTATTTTTACTATTTTCTATATTGTAGAATAATAGTGAAGACATGAAATAACACATATAGAATTATGTAGTAACAAAAAAAGTGTTAAACAAATAGTCACCCTTTCAAATAGCCACCCTTTGCCTTGATGACAGCTTTGCACACTCTTGGCATTTTCTCAACCAGCTTCACCTGGAATGCTTTACCATCAGTCTTGAAGGAGTTCCCACATATGTTGAGAACTTGTTGGCTGCTTTTCCTTCACTCTGCTGTCCGTCTCATCCCAAACCATCTCAATTTGGTTGAGGTCGGGGATTGTGGAGGCCAGTTCATCTGAGGCAGCACGCTATCACTCTCCTTCTTGGTAAAATAGCCCTTACACAGCCTGGAGGTGTGTTGGGTCAATTTTCTTTTGAAAAACAAATGATAGTCCCACTAAGTCCAAACCAGATGGGATGGCATATCGTATGCCAAGAGTGTGCAAAGCTGTCATCAAGGCAAAGGATGGCTATTTGAAAAATCGCAAATTCTCTAATATAAATCAGTAGGTGTTCTAATACTATATATATTGCTTTTCAGCTTTGTTATGGTTATATTGTTACAATGTATTAAAATTATGAAATGTGACATGCATTTGGAAACAGCACCTGGGGCCCGATTGACTTGACATAATTAGACTTAGGGGGCTTTCAGACAAAATTGCTTTTGTGCATTTTTTCCAAACTCGCGTTTACCCCCTTTGTTTGGACTGGTGTCAACACTCTGCACTCGGGAATGTCCTCAACAACGTGACGTGGTTCGCTCAAAAAGGGTGGTCTCGGTTGGGGCTGTGAAGGTCATTACGTTTTGTCAGCCACAGAGATACTGTGATGAGATCCCGAGGCCCATTGTTGTGCCAGTCATCCGCCGCCATCACCTCATATTTCAGCATGATAATGCATGGCCCCATGTTGAAAGGATCTGTACACAATTCCTGGAAGCTGAAGATGTCCCAGTTCTTCCATGGCCTGCATACTCAACAGACATGTCACCTATTGAGCACGTTTGGGGTGCTCAGTGTTCTAGTTCCTGCCAATATCCAGCGACTTTGCACAGCCGTTGAAGAGGAGTTGGCCAACATTCCACAGGCCACAATCAACAGCCTGATCAACTCTATGTGAAGAAGATGTGTCGCACTGCTGAAACAAATGGTGGTCACATCAGATACTGATTGGATTTCTGATCCACACCTCTATCTTTTCTTTTAAGGTATCTGACAAATCAATGCATATCTGTATTCCCAGTCATGTGAAATCCATAGATTAGGGCCTAATGAATTTATTTCAATTAAACGATTTCCTTATACGAAATGTAACTCAGTAAAATGTTGTATTTATATTTTTGTTCAGTGTAGCTAACTTTCCATAGATAGCTAGCATGTTAGCTAAACAGTACACACCAACAAACATAGCACTACCAAAATGGCAAAACACAGAACTTTATTTGATTGAAATCATCACTGAAGCTTAACACTTAATAATTTTGGTATAAATTCACATGATTAGCCTACCTTGCTCACAGGTGCGCAAATAAGTAAATGATGATTTACAAGTGTTATTTAGTTTTTTCTTTTAATCTCAGACTATGTACGGTTAAAAAAAAATTCTTCTTTTTGGTTGTCGACAACCAATGTTCATGGTGCATTTCCGCCACCAACTCGACTGAAGTGGGGACCAGGGAAGCTCTAACCAGTTTTTTAACCCTACCAGTCAAACCAGTCTCCCTTAGAAAACGAAATACATCATTAAATACAACATCCCCTCACGGTTTTCTCAACCATGTAATTAACCTTGACTGCTAAATACTATTATTTATAACTATGGACCCTCACTGAATCACTGACATCACGGTTAAATGAAAATCACGTATTGACTTTCCCCCCCAGGTGTTTCCATTTATTGCCCTCAGAGTCCTGGTTTATTTGATCGGTGAGATCCTCACTAGAGGGAATTGGCTCCTCAAACCCTTGAACACAGGCAAATGTAACAAAGAAGTGACAGTCAGAAGATGTGGAAAAAATACATTATGTAAAACGTCAGATCTGTAGATCAGTCAAAGTCTGTGAGCGGAGAAAGCACTTTTGGCACCTCCCAGAAAATGTGATGGCTGAAATGCTAGACTGTCTTTCCATTATTCATGCAATTGATTTATACTGAGTCCGTGATGAGTCATGATAATGAACAAGTTGTCGTTTTGAGTGCATAATTCTTTAGAGGAGTGAGGTAGAAAGAAATTAGTAGATCAATCACAGGAAGAAATACCAGGACATTTGATGGCATTTGGTCTTCAGATATCAGATGATGGGCTACACATTTTTTCATATAAATATTTCATTGCATAAACTACATAAATAGCTATTCAGTAATTTGCTAAAGGTTTCTTCAGCGCTATGCTAATAGTGGAGAGTGAATATCCACATACCTTGCAATTTCCACCTAATTCCATTAATCTGCTGCTCATCAGAACCTTGGAAAACAGTAGAACTTCAAAGATAGAAACAAATCTTTGAGTTACGGACTGAAAATATCAATCCGAGAATGGGGAACAAAATGAGTTCTGTGGATTGCAGAAAAACAAATGTTGCTTACATTTAGAAAAAATATAAATACACATCAATATTTTCTATCAAAGTAACTGACATTTGAGTGTTCTCAATGACCTTGATTCTCAATGTGTTTGTATTTCTGAGGTCCTGCTGAATCAGGTGTTATAGAGCAGGGCTGTAGCAACAACCTCTATACCTAGTAGTTCTCTAGGAGGGTTGGCTATCCCTGCCCATTTTACAGATACCTCACAAGGGCACAAGAAATACTGTGGAGGATATCTGCTTTTCCCTAACTCACACGCCATAATGAGTAGAGGCTGTGGCTACTGCTGTGAAGGCAGGAAAAAAAGTGAAGCTGTACCTGCTTTATGGAACCATGTTCAATTTCAGTGGGATTTGGACAATTGCTGGGATAGCCGTTCGAATTGGTGCTATTATGGATTTACTGTGTTTTGTCAGGTATTAGTAAGGGCTTGCAATTTACGTACGGCTCCTCCTGGCGGCCATGTTGGAAGAACATTGCATTAATTCTTCTGACAACAGCTGAGTGGCTACCCCAAACTGCATGCTTCAAACAACTTGATTCATCACCACAGTCATTGTCTGTAGAGTATTTGGCTGCACTAACCAGACAGGAAAGACACCAGGGAAAAAACATGTTTACAGTTTCTCCGCAATCATGAAACAGCATTTGTGACATAAGACTTGACAACTGCCACCAGATAAACAAACAAACCTTTTTGTCCATCAAGACCTGAACCAGACAGCTGTCAGTAATGGGTTTGCTACTATCATTCCATCACTGTTAAGTCAAGTCTGATCAATTTGGAGTTTAGTTTAGCTGATACGCTAACCAGGCGTTAACAACAACAATAAGTTAGCCAAATTTAGCTAGCTGTAAATCGTGTAGTCTAGCAATTAGCGTGTGTCGCATGAGTTTCAAGTTTTGGGGAGGCTATTTTTCACCATAAAAAGGATTGCATGCCTCTGTCATCGCATTTGCAGACTAATGTAAACCTACTATTCCTATTGTGATGAGTAGATTGGATAGTGATCATTTAGGCTATTAATAAGCGTGTAGTGCACTGAAAAAGTGAATCATTGGAAAAACTTGAATGAGTTACTTCAAGTGGTAACACAAATAAGGTCAGTTTTTTCAAGACAAATATAAACTTTGGATTGAAGTAAATTATTAGGTCAATGCTACTTGTATCATTTGATTACAATGAAGTCAATAACTTACCTCAGTTCAACCTAATTATTCTGTAACTCAACTTAAATTTCCATATTTAAAAACGTAATTATTTACTTTACCAAAAACTAAAATGCTTCCAAATCCAAATCTACTTGAATGAAAGAAATTCTCTGGATTGGAGCAACCCAACAGTGTTACTTCAATTGGTAACATGTAATAGAACCAATTTCCTGCTATACTAAATATTAGGTTGTTTTACAAACACATAAGTATGACTCAAAACGTAGCTTTTCTTCCAGTCTCACATGTATTAGACCAATAAAATGTTTATGAACACAGTACAAATGTAACACTTCCTCTGTTTAAAATGTACAATATTTGCGACAGTATTCATTTTAAAATAAGTGCATTTGCAACCTGCATTAATAAACAGAATTGTTTCCAAGTACGGTATTTGAACTTCAATAAAACTGTAGAAGCTACCATACATGGTAAGTAGAGTGCTGTTGTACATTTAACAATCTTTTCCAAGACAGAGCATATCGTTGCTGTTGGGTGAAACCCTTGTAACTCCAAATGGGAAGATATATTTTTTACATATAAATTAAAAGGCAGGACAACCATTTTTGAACCTCTTAAAATCGCACAGCTCTAGGAGCAAAGACACTTATCTCAAATACAACCTAATTAAAATTTGACCATTCATTAACTAAAAACATCAATTCAATGTCCTGATATTTGAAGATACAATACTTTCACCTGACAGCGGCGATATGAAATCTTCTCTAAATAACAGCATAGCAAGAAAAATGAAATCAACATGTTTTTTCTGGCAACCTGTATGAATAAACCAAACTATTTAGAGGTATATTTGAACTTTGAATGGTTTGTTTATGTTAGGAGCTACCTGGAACTTCCTTGCACATACTGAAATCTGTACCCAATATCAAGTTAAGTGTCAAATCTGTAAACAACATAAACCATAAGAGAAACACTATCAACAAATTGGTATTGATTACTGTGAGCCCGGCAGTTTGCAACAAAGATTCTGCACTTTGAGACATCCTGTGTTTGGCCTTTATGTAACACTTCAAAAGTGAAATGGAGTGGCTTTGGATAAACCAAGTTGTAACCCAAAAGTAAGGCACAAGCAGATGCGACTGAACTCAGTTCATTCACCACCTCCACTACTTCAATGCCGATGTCTTCTGGTGGATGCAGTAGTCTTTCACCTTCCTTACCAATGACAAACACTACCATGGTGAGCTGTTCCAAATCCCTCAGCCTCGTCAGCCTGGATGACACAAAGACTAAATAAAATGTTAAAAGAACACCATTCACTCAGCTTTTTCTGTAATCTAAATAAATATATAATCAGTACAGGACATGCTGACAGAAATGAAGTTCCAAGTATTCCTTAATCAGGTTATTCTCATCTTCTCCCAGGTAGATGATGAGGGCCTTCAGGACACATTCTCTTCTAACATTAGTGTCCTCCATCTGGGAAAACACAATCTTGATCAATTTTTATAATCCCACTCACCTGATGTTCACCCGCTCCATCTCGCTCTCTTAATGAATCACGTTTAGCTCTCTGGCATACAAACACACACAAATGTAATAGATATACCTGATCCAAAATCTGCATGATTTCAGTGGTCTTTTCCCCGAGTTGCTCCACCTTTGGCTCTGATTACTCTAATCAGCTGAGTTGAAAGCATGTCTAACTGGGCTATGAACTTTTATTCCAGGGAAACAGTCGTGAGCCTCAAGAACTCAACTTTGATTTGAAACATAAGACAGCAGGGCAGGGGAGGGATCACTAAAACAACCTCCACAGTGTCAATAAATATCACCTACATCTTCTCTCAACCTTCCCAAATTGTGACCAAGGTATCGTAGCTGTACCCGAAACATACAATTACAGGCTCATGATTTTTCAGATGTTGGAAATGATGTTGAAAATTGATTATAACCACAGATATGACACCTGAAATTCGATAGAGCTTTGGATAGTGAGGATTGTGGAGCAGGGTGATTTCTTGACATATGGCTGTTTAAAGGATTCCAAGTCTTAAAGCTTCACACAAACTCAGAAGCTCACACATAGTTGAGTTTATTAAAACACATATGTGACTCGTTTCAGGAAACTAGGCATATGTCGTCTGTCAACTCTTCACAGGAGAGGCATTTGAATGTAAACTAGATTTTTTTATCAAAATGCCTTTTTGGACAGAAATGCCTTCTGGAACATGTGAACTTTCATGCCATCTGTAAATACTAACAAAATTGTTAAGTTACGAGCCTAGTTGGTTTAGCCACGGAAAAAGTCAAGAACCTTCCTGCTAGCCATGATTGGTTGAGATAATGGATGGGCAAGACATGCCAAGAGATGAGCTCGGATCGGTCTGCCATGTCGCCCGCTTCTGTCTGTAACATGAGCATCTTTTTAAAAAGATATCACGTATTAGAACTGAAAAGGTGTTGCTCTCCACTTTCTGAAGGACCGAGTTTGGAAATCAGTGGAATGCTCGGTGGAATTAGTGCGACTTTTTTGAAAGATATCACTTAGTAGAATTGCAAAAGTGTTGCACTCCACTTTCTGTAGGACTGAGTTTTGAAATCAGTGAAATTAGAGTATGATAGCTAAGGAGATGTAGAAAATTATGGTGTTTGATTGCAAATATGCAGAGAGAGTCAAAAATATATAAAACACCTGTCTCCGGAATACATCTTCAAACTAAGGGCGAACATGGCATCTGTGACCAAGAGGGAGAAGCATCCATCCATGTATAAGGGTAAGAAAGTCTACCTAGCTACATTTTCAGATATTTTACTTTCTGATTTTAACAGAAAGTTCTTTTCATTTCAAGTTAAAGCATACTGTTAGCTAGCTAGCTAACACTAGCTGGCTGGCTCACTAGCTAACGTTACGTGTATGATCTGTGTAGTGATGCTATTCGTATCTCAAAGCCATTTGCATTGCTAGTTATAACCTAATGTTAGCTAGCTAGCTAACATTGAACCTGGTTGGTTAGACACCTGCAGATGCATGCAAGTTTGTAATGTTATGAGTTGGGATTATGGTCAATTGCTTAGCTAGCTAGCTAGCTACATGTCTAAACAAAAGACTCCACTATGCAAGTCACCATTTCACTACACCTTCTGTATCCTGTGCATGTGACAAATTAAGTTTGATTTTATTTTATATAGTATGTGTTGACCAGAGATTGAAATTTGAAGACCCATGACCTGCACCAAAGTCAAATTAGGATATAATGTTAGGCCAACGAGATAGTGTCCAATTCTAAAATTCTCTGGTAGAATGGCCGGCTTTTGTTTCGTCACACTCACACCCGTAAGCTATTTTCTGTAATTGGCTCGCCATTAACTTGTAAATAATGATCTTGTTGTGAGTTTATTTTCATGTAATAATGAAGACAAATGAGCTAAAGTGAATTTTTTTATATGTATAATTATTTATTTAACCTTTATTTAACCAGGTAGGCCAGTTGAGAACAAGTTCTCATTTACAACTGTGACCTGGCCAAGATAAAGCAAAGCAGTGCTACACATAAACAAACGTACTGTCAATAATACAATAGAAACATCTATGTACAGTGTGTGCAAATGTAGTAAGATTAGGGAGGTAAGGTAATAAATAGGCCATAGTGTGGAAATAATTACAATTTAGCAATTAAACACTGGAGTGATAGATGTGCAGAAGATGAATGTGCAAGTAGAGATCCTGGGGTGCAAAGGAGCAACAACAAAAAAATAATAATATGGGGATGAGGTAGTTGGGTGGACTATTTACAGGTGCAATGATCAGTAAGCAGCTCTGACAGCTGATGCTTAAAGTTAGTGAAGGAGATATAAGACTCCACCTTCAGTGATTTTTGCAATTTGTTCTAGTCATTGGCAGCAGAGAACAAGAAGGAAAGGCAACTATAGGAAGAGATTGCTTTCGGGATGACCAGTGAAATATACCTGCCGGAGCGCGTGCTATGGGTGGTTGCTGCTATGGTGATCAGTGAGCTGAGATAAGGCAGGGCTTTACCTAGCAAAGACTTATAGATGACCTGGAGCCAGTGGGTTTGGCGACGAATATGAAGCGAGGGCCAGCCAAGGAGAGCATACAGGTCGCAGTGTTGGGTGGTATATGGGCCTTTGGTGACAAAACGGTAGGCACTGTTATAGACTACATCCTTAGTAGAGTGTTGGAGGCTATTTTGTAAATGACATCGCCGAAGTCAAGGACCAGTAGGATAGTCCGTTTTACGAGGGTATGTACGGCAGCATGAGTGAAGGATGCTTTGTTGCGAAATAGGAAGCCGATTCTAGATGGATTGGATTGGAGATACTTAATGTGAGTCTGGAAGGAGAGTTTACAGTCTAACCAGACACCTAGGTATTTGTAGTTGTCCACATATTCAAAGTCAGAACCGTTCAGAGTAGTTATGCTAGACGGGCGGGCGGGTGCGCACAGCAATCGGTTGAAGAGCATGCATGTTTTTATATATTTTTTTATTATTATTATTATTTTTTTTTTAAAGGGGTGGATCAGCTTAATATTGCGGAAAGAATGTTGCTTCCAATGTAATTGTCTGCATCATTTCCAATCCCCCATATTTTGGGGGGAAATATATATATATCCATACACGCATGCATATATATACGCATACAGTGGGGCAAAAAAGTATTTAGTCAGCCACCAATTGTGCAAGTTCTCCCACTTAAAAAGTTGAGAGAGGCCTGTAATTTTCATCATAGGTACACTTCAACTATGACAGACAAAATGAGAAAAAAATCCTGAAAATCACATTGTAGGATTTTTAATGAATTTATTTGCAAATTATGGTGGAAATAAGTATTTCTAAGTTCTATTTGTAACTGTGCTATTTCACAAAAGTTCCGAACCTATATACATTTTACAGATCCCGTATGCTTTACATTGTTTATCTTGTTATTAGTCTCACCCTTCAGCTCCATTCAACCCCTCCCATCTATCTCTCAACATCATCCATTTCGGATTTCTATTTGCCATATATTTTTCAACTGTGCTGTGATGCTTCACAAAATAATTGAACCTTCCTTTTCTCATAGCTTCTACAGATTGTAAATTAAAAAAAAAAAAAATCTAAAATAATTATTATAATATTGATTGATTGACTATGGCTTTTCAAATCACCCAGTATTGCTATCTGTAGCGTTAGTTCTAGGCAAATGTTGCAATTCTTCAGCCATTCCTAGACCTGTGACCAAAAACGAGCTACATATGGACAACACCAAAATAAATGATCTAATGACTCTGCCTCCTCACAGCAGAATCTGCAGAGCTGGGAAGATTGTATCCCCCATATATATAACATTCTATTAGTTGCAAGAATTTTGTATAGTAATTTAAATGGAAAAATTCAAAGTTTTGAATCCGCCGTTGTTTTGCATATCAATTCAATAATTATCAATAAACCATGTGCCATGGAATGGGTACATCAAAAATCTCTTCCCAACTATTTTGCAATTTATATGGCACAGCTGTCAGTTTTTTGGTCCTTAAATGAAATTGGTATATGTTTTTATTTATCACATTTTTCTTTAACCATTTATGATCTTTAATACAGGGCCGACATACAAGTTCCTTACTTTTTCCCCTTCTACTTGCCTCTTCCATTTTTGTGGTAATGCTGCTATTAACTGGTTGTAATTTTGGGTAGAGCAGACATTTCCATTTGTCTGTGTCAGCTGCATGTGTGACATAACTCCACCAGTCCTATTTATGATATCATTCACTAAAATTATACCTTTTTTAAACATTTCTTTGATAAATACAGTTTTTTTTAAGCAATTAATATATTTGAAATTAACAACAATATGTGTTGTACTATTTGTTCCGTCCTTTCAGGTGGATTAAACTGAAATTGCAACCAACTTTAAGGTTTAAAAAAAAAAGAATATACACTGCTCAAAAAAATAAAGGGAACACTTAAATAACACAATGTAACTCCAAGTCAATCACACTTCTGTGAAATCAAACTGTCCACTTAGGAAGCAACACTGATTGACAATAAATTTCACATGCTGTTGTGCAAATGGAATAGACAAAAGGTGGAAATTAGAGGCAATTAGCAAGACACCCCCAAAAAAGGAGTGATTCTGCAGGTGGTGACCACAGACCACTTCTCAGTTCCTATGCTTCCTGGCTGATGTTTTGGTCACTTTTGAATGCTGGCGGTGCTCTCACTCTAGTGGTAGCATGAGACGGAGGCCCATTTGTGGCCTGCTGGAGGTCATTTTGCAGGGCTCTGGCAGTGCACCTCCTTGCACAAAGGCGGAGGTAGCGGTCCTGCTTCTGGGTTGTTGCCCTCCTACGGCCTCCTCCACGTCTCCTGATGTACTGGCCTGTCTCCTGGTAGCGCCTCCATGCTCTGGACACTACGCTGACAGACACAGCAAACCTTTTTGCCACAGCTCGCATTGATGTGCCATCCTGGATGAACTGCACTACCTGAGCCACTTGTGTGGGTTGTAGACTCCTTCTCATGCTACCACTAGAGTGAGAGCACCGCCAGCATTCAAAAGTGACCAAAACATCAGCCAGGAAGCATAGGAACTGAGAAGTGGTCTGTGGTCACCACCTGCAGAACCAGTCCTTTATTGGGGGGTGTCTTGCTAATTGCCTATAATTTCCACCTTTTCTCTATTCCACTTGCACAACAGCATGTGAAATTTATTGTCAATCAGTGTTGCTTCCTAAGTGGACAGTTTGATTTCACAGAAGTGTGATTGACTTGGAGTTACATTGTGTTGTTTAAGTGTTCCCTTTATTTTTTTGAGCAGTGTATTTTGGAGATTATTTCCTTTTCAAACAACCGAAAGTGAGCAGGTGTAATCTGAATAAAGCGGAAAGGCCCTTCTTGAATATAGGATGAGACATTCGTACCAATTGACTAGAAAACCAGTTTGGATTTAAGTATAACTTTTGTATGACTGATGCCTTTAGTGAGAGGTCTAATGCTTTAATATTTAATAATTTCTGCCCTCCGAATACATATTTGTTATATAAATTGGCCCTTTTAATTTTATCTGGCTTGCCGTTCCAAATAAAATTGAATATTTTTTCTTGTTAATTTTACATTATTATTAGAAAAAAAATCCACGTTAAGTTTCAGTTAGTGGAGTTGGAGGAGCCTGAAACAAAAACATATTCTTAAAGTACTTTACTTCCTCTTTTAAAATATAATTTTTGTGAATCATGCGTGACTCCATCATTTGTAACAAGTTTTAATTTAAAAAAAGAATTGGTAGCATTTCTATATTGAAGATTGAAAAATAATTTGGTGCATTTTTCCCCATATTCCATCCAGTTCGCTTTATTTTTACATTATATTAACTGGATCTTCCTTGAATAAGTGCCTCCATTTTTTTTTCCCCCCCTCTAACTTATTCTGTGCCTCTATGGTACCATTTTTATTGCTATCTAACTGTACTGTTAGTCCTTCAATATCCTTTGTTAATATGGACTCTTTTGATCTAAATTGCTTTTGTTTTATAGATGAGTACTAAATTGCATGTCCTCTAAAGGCACATTTAAAAGTGTCCCATACAATAAGGGGATCTGCTGTACCTGTGTTATGTCTGAAAAAGTCAATTATAAATTCTTCTGTCCTAGTTCTAAACAATTTATCATCTAGTAGGCTTTGATTAAATTTCCAATATCCTCGCCCACGTCGAAATTCTGTAAGAGTAATATATATGCCAATTATGTGATGATCCGACCGCATTCTGTCCCCTATCAACACTTTTATAACTTTTGGTGCCAGAGAGAATGGTATAAGAAAGTAGTCAAGACGACTATCTTGATTAAGCCTCCGCCATGTATATCTCACTAGGTCAGGGTATTTAAGTCTCCATATATCCACTAATTCCAATATATCCATGACATTCATGATTTCCTTAAATAGTTTGTAGTGTGATTTACTTTCCGGTCCATAGAGGTATTTAAGACCGTATTAAAATCGCCCACTATAATAATAGAGTCTAGTATTGCTTGTAGAGTTGATAAATTCTTATATATATTTTCAAAGAAGCTTGGATCATCATTATTCGGACCGTACAGGTTAATAAGCCATATATGTTTACTGTCCAATAACATATTCAAAATCAAAGTTATTATTAATTAAAACCATCACCCCTTTTGAATTTCTTTGCCCATGGGAGAAATATATTTTGCCCCCCCAGTTCTTTTTCCACAAAACTTCATCTAAAACTGTTTTGAATGGGTTTCCTGTAAACAATAGATATTATATTGCTTCTCTGTTAGCCAGGTAAATACTGATTGTCTTTTATTATTATCTGCTAGGCCATTACAATTGTAACTGGCTATACTTATTTCACCACTTACCATAATGAGACACAACTTTCAATTATTTTTTTCAAAATATATGTTTGTAAACGTACCATTTAAAAAGTAACATGATGATTGAGTGTCTACATAGCTGTACCATGATATTTGCATTTCTACTAAGTAAACCTCCAATTAGTCCCTACTATTCCCCCGCTAAAAGCCCTCCTCATCCCGAGTTGGGTTGCCATCCCAATGCCCGGTAGACCACCCTCGACCCCCTGTATCCTATAGCCCAAAACCAACTGGGATCCATCCTTTGAAAAGAGCACGAAGTGCCATTTACCGAATTGAAGTAGATTAACTGCCAAATGCATTTCCATCGCTCTCACCTCGATTTGTAATATATATAGCTGTGGATCATCCTCTATTGTCCCTAACATATTTTTCTCCTTTGCAACAGTTGTGGGATACACACATACACCCACACACACTCAACCCTTACCCCCACACAAGCATAAGCTCACTTTCTCAACAATTGCACCAACCCAGAGCCAAACTCAAGATAGGTCTTGATTTACAAATGCACTTGCAGCTGCATGAGAAGGCCTGCAAGACCGCTCAAAAACATTGGCAAAAATTTAGAGATTTTAGTTACCATTGCCACATCCTAGATGATGGAGGTCAAATGTACACCTTTTCCCTGAAACACCCACAATACGGTCACCCGTATTGACTGAGTTGCCAAGCATCTCCATGCAGTCCGACTTTGATTTTGTGCCACTAGGGTCACAATAATATACCCCCTGCTGAATGTCCGAGTGTGACCCCCTCCCCATGGGTTACTGCAGCTAATGTTGCCAACACTGCCACTGCCTGGGTGGTGGCAACCCACCGGAATCCCCACCGGCTAGGTACAAGGTCGTCAAGGTTCTCATTAGCAGCTTTGAGAATTTCCTTGTGTAGTATGCTCTCCCTTTAGGGGGCTTTGGCTTTGCAGGACCAACCCTACCAAGCAGGCTCAGAATCTTGAGGGGGCAGTGCTGCTCTTGGTCTCTGACCTCATTTTGGCTGCATGCAGGCACATAAAACAGTTAGGGACTTCTCCTTAGTATCTGGGTCATTCAGGTGGATGTCTAGGGTATAAGGTCATGGACCGGACCATTAAAATAGGATCATAAATAAATAATTTTATATAATGTATTTAAAAAATGTAGTTCCCCATGATAGGACAATAATAAATCAAATGTATAATTTATTTTAAACTGTTCCACCATGATAGGACAATAAATAAATAAGACGTATAATTCATTATAAAAGTATATCCATCATCTGAATGACATTGAAAGCCCTCTCATACCCCGGCTCACAGCAATACATTGGCTCTGGGATATGCAACCATTTCATTACTCGCTCAATCAACTTTCCAAACATAACAAATAAAATAAAAAATAAACACACCACACCATCCACACATACTGTGCCTTCTGTTTACTTAGTTTTTATCTTCACTATGCTGAATTAGTGCTTGTGTGTTCAATTAGTTATGTGAAGATATATAGAAAAGCTATATTTTTTATTGTATTGTTACAATCCTTAACCGGACTAGAATTGTGTATATTTTCCTCATCTATGAGAACTTTGTAATTTTTAAAATAACCATAGAGTAGTCTTTGTGTCTCTGAACAACTGGTTATCAATATATAGTTTATCAACGAATTTTCTTTGAAAATTGGATACAGAACTTTGTGCCGTTCTGCAATTTCCTTCAGAAACTGATTCATGACAATTTTGGTCCCAGTCTTTTACCCAGGCGTTTAACCATTATTTTATCTTCAAATGAAGCAAATTTGGCAACGATTGGGCGTTCATACCTTTGGCCTCTCTGTCCGAAGCGGTGTACACGTTCAAGTTGGATTTTGCCGATAACTTCGCGTGGGATCTGAAGCGCTGTAAGGAGGAACTCTCTAACTAGGAACTCTCTACTTTCTCCTGGATAGCTGTAAGTACCAGATTCTCTCTCATTGATCTAGTTTGTATGTCCAGTAAGGCTTCCCTCAGAACGGTGTTCTCCTTTTTAATTTCATTAATTTCATTTTCAAAGTTATTGACTGTCCCTTTTAGCTTGTGTGTTTCCTTCTCCAATGTCGCAGCTTTTTCATCACTCATCTCGAGGCTTGCCTTCAAATCTTTTATGTTCTTACTAACTAATTCAAGTATACCCAGTTTGTCATTTATTGATTTTAACAGATCGGTTTCGACCTTTACCATTCCCGGTGGTGAAAATATGAAATCGTCTGTGTCTGTAGAAGAGTCACGTTTTCGTTTTGAAATCGGTTCCCCTGTCTTACACTCCGTCATGTTTGGGTGTTGCTTGTTTTCGTAATATTTGTCGATAAATGTCTCTAGTCTTAAGATTTGTTTTGTGTTATTATCCAGATTGAAGGTTATCAACCACCAGATTAGGTAGTGCTAATATTTTAGTCTAACTTGCCGATATTGAATATTACGTTTTATCTTGAGGTGCTCTACATAACTTCGTTCAGTCCGCCACTACCTTTACCTTTACGTCCGACTTACGTCCCCGTGTCAACATTAATGTTTATTTGTTTGTAGAGCATGCATTTAGCATGCATTTAGTTTTACTTGCATTTAAGAGCAGTTGGAGGCCATGGAAGGAGTGTTGTATGGCATTGCTCATCTGGAGGTTTGTTAACACAGTGTCCAAAGTAGGGCCAGATTTATACAGAATGGTGTCGTCTACGTAGAGTTGGATCAGAGAATCACCAGCAGCAAGAGCGACATCATTGATGTATACTGAGAAAAGAGTCGGCCCAAGAATTGAACCCTGTGGCAGAACCATATAGACTGCCAGAGGTCCGGACAACAGGCCCTCCGATTTGACACACTGAACTCTATCTGAGAAGTTAGGGTTAGGTCTGTAACAGTTTGGGTCTAGAGTGTCTCCCCCTTTGAAGAGGGGAATGACCGCGACAGCGTTCCAATCTTTAGGGATCTCAGACGATACGAAAGAGAGGTTGAACAGGCTAGTAATAGGGGTTGCAACAATTGTGGCAGATCATTTTAGAAAGAGAGGGGCCAGATTGTCTAGCCTAGCTGATTTTTAGCGGTCCAGATTTAGCAGCTCTTTCAGAACATCAGCTATGTGGTTGATGGAGAAGTGGGGGAGGCTTTGGCAAGTTGCTGTGGGGTGGTTCAGAGCTGTTGACTGGGGTAGGAGTAGTCAGGTGGAAATCATGGCCGGCCGTAGAAAAATGCTTATTGAAATTCTCGATTATCGTAGATTTATCGGCAGTGACAGTGTTTCCTAGCCTCAGTGCAGTGGCCAGCTGTGAGGAGGTGCTCTTATTCTCCATGGACTTTACAGTGTGACAGAACTTGTTGGAGTTAGTGCTACAGGATGAAAATTTCTGTTTTAACTTCTCTGCGCTACGGATCCCTTTCCTAAACAACCGCTAGAATTGCAGGGCGCTAAATGCAAAAATATTATTAAAAGTATTTATAATCATGCAATCACAAGTGAAATATACCAACACACCGCTTAGCTTGTTGTTAATCCACCTATCGTGTCAGATTTTGAAAATATATTTTACAGTGAAAGAAATCCAAGCTTTTGTGAGTGTAGCTGTCAATGCTACAACAGCTAGCCCCAAATTAGCATGGTCACGAAAGTCAGAAAAGCAATAAAATGAATCGCTTACCTTAGATAATCTTCGGATGCTTGTACTCACGAGACTCCCAGTTACACAATAAATGTTATTTTTGTTCGATAAATATCACTTTTATAACAAAAAAACGCCATTTGGGTTGCGCGTTATCTTCTTATGGCTGCAAGGGGCAGTATTGAGTAGCCGGTTAAATCGTGCCCATTTCAAACGGCCTCGTACTCAATTCTTGCTCGTACAATATGCATATTATTATTACTATTGGATAGAAAACACTCTCTAGTTTCTAAAACCGTTTGAATTATTTCTCTGAGTGAAACAGAACTCCTTCTGCAGCACATTTCCTGACCAGGAAGTGGAATGTCAGAAATCGATGCTCTGTTCAACTTCATGCCTATACATGGGCAATGAACGTAAGAGTCTACGTACACTTCATACACCTTCCCCTGGTTGTCAAGAGGCGGTGAGAGTGTCTGTTGTGTCTATCTTGGTCTGAGGTGGTATCTTTGTATGACGTGACCGTCCATTTCCTGTTTCTGGAGCGCGCGAAAGAGGACATGGATTTGCCTTCTGTTTAGCTGTCGTTATGGACGACTAACATCTCCGGTTTAGATTTTATTTGACACATGTGACCATATCATCGTAAAGTATGTTTTTTCAATATAGTTTAATCAGATTATTGAAATTTTTTCGGGAGTTTTGCCGTGTTCCGTTCTCTGACTTTGTTGACGTTGGAGAGATCCGTGCCACTTGGCAAGTGCCCATGCTAAATCAAGAGGGAAATTTGCCATTCCAGATCCAAACAACGACTGTTCTGGACAAAGGACACCTTGTCCAACATTCTGACGGAAGATCACCAAAAGTAAGAAACATTTTATGATGCTATTTCTAATATCTGTCATGCATGTGAACTGGTCGTCGGCGCCCAAGTGTTTCTGGCTATTGTGGCTACGCTAATATAACGCTATACTGTGTTTTCGCTGTAAAACACTTGATAAATCGGAAATATTGTCTGGAATCACAAGATGCCTGTCTTTCAATTGCTGTACACTATGTGCACTGCTCAAAAAAATAAAGGGAACACTTAAACAACACAATGTAACTCCAAGTCAATCACACTTCTGTGAAATCAAACTGTCCACTTAGGAAGCAACACTGATTGACAATAAATTTCACATGCTGTTGTGCAAATGGAATAGACAACAGGTGGAAATTATAGGCAATTAGCAAGACACCCCCCAAAACAGGAGTGATTCTGCAGGTGGTGACCACAGACCACTTCTCAGTTCCTATGCTTCCTGGCTGATCTTTTGGTCACTTTTGAATGCTGGCGCTGCTCTCACTCTAGTGGTAGCATGAGACGGAGTCTACAACCCACACAAGTGGCTCAGGTAGTGCAGTTCATCCAGGATGGCACATCAATGCAAACTGTGGCAAAAAGGTTTGCTGTGTCTGTCAGCGTAGTGTCCAGAGCATGCAGGCGCTACCAGGAGACAGGCCAGTACATCAGGAGACGTGGAGGAGGCCGTAGTAGGGCAACAACCCAGCAGCAGGACCGCTACCTCCGCCTATTTAACGAAACGAAGAACACTTAAACAAACTATGGAAAACAACAAACGAACGTGAAGCTATATATCAAACAAGTGCATACACAGGCAGCTTACATATAGACAATAACCCACGCCTATCTGACTCTTCAGAATCCGAACAATGCACTGCCTTTTGCCTCCGCGATCTACGTGCATCGTTGTCGTGACGTTGTCAGGCAAGCCGTCTATGGGACAGACTAAGATGCATAGTGTTTGAAAAAAATGGCTCAAATCGACCTCTAGGATATCTCTTTTCCGAACGTATTATGTTCTCCTAAATCAATTTCTGCCTTTCATTTATTTAAGAGCAAAAACGGAATATATGTTTTTGTGTGACTGTGTATGTGTGATAGACTGTATGAGTAGACTATAGGTGTCACGCCCTGACCTTTTAATTCTCTATTAATTCTCTATTTGGTTAGGTCAGGGTGTGACTAGGGTGGGCAATCAATGTTTTCTATTTCTTTGTTGGCCTGGTATGGTTCCCAATCAGAGGCAGCTGTCTATCGTTGTCTCTGATTGGGGATCATATTTAGGCAGCCTTTTCCCACCTGTTGTTTGTGGGATCTTGTGTTTGTGTAGATACCTGTGAGCAGCCCAGAACGTCACGTTTCATTTTCTTCTGTATTGTTTTTGGTGAGTTTCATATTTATTAAACATGTGGAACTCTACGCACGCTGCTCCTTGGGCCATTCATTCAGACGAGCGTGACAATAGGAGTGTGTGTTAAAGGGAATTAATGAGTGTGTGTGCGCGTCTTTAATCTAGGTGAACTCCACCTTGGCCAACATGATTAATGGAATTCCCATGCAGTAGGATCCTTACTCTAAGGTGATTTAATGCTATAATAATCCTTCACTATATTGCTGCGTGGTTTCCAGACCATTAAAATAATACTGCATGAGTCAGTTGAACACAAACACCTCATTTAAAAAATATTGCTGCCCAGACTCTGGGGAGCTACTGCCAAGATGCCATTTCCCAGGCTATTATAGAGAAAAATTATAACTTTTAATGTCAATCCTGTTATATTTTCTTTGTAATTCTCACAATTTAGATTTAAACATGAATTTACCTTGCTCTACTGTAATTCTCATGATTCTTTATTCGTTCTAGTTGTCCCACTGAATATGTTAATGCTAAATCAAGGTGGAATTGAACTTATAACATAAAAACAAATGATCCAAAGTTGTACAGGAAATACTACATATATATATATATATATGAAACTCATAGTACACTTTCACTTCAGTGAGAAAAATAACCGAAATCCATAACCATGCAAGTCTGTAAAAAATGTACTTAAGGTGAAGGGTACTACATGCACAGGGACGTTACATTACACACTCCTAACCCATACATAAAAGAAAACGAAAATATGAACTTGCTGTTGTTGATCTAAGTAAAATATGTACTGTATGTACTGCTTGTGAATGCAGTATGCATGGGTTATGAGTGGGATATTTATGAGTTATTAACTCCTTATGCAAATAAAGTAAAGAATAAAAACACTGTTTAAGGGATTGTTCTACAGTTGAAGTCGGAGGTTGACATACACCTTAGCCAAATACATTTGAACTTTTCACAATTCCTGACATTTAATCCTAGTAAAAATTCCCTGGCTTAGGTCAGTTAGGGTCACCAGTTTATTTTAAGAAAGTGAAATGTTAGAATAAAAGCAGAGAATGATTTATTTCAGCTTTTGTTTCTTTCATCACATTCCCAGTGGGTCAGAAGTTTACATGCACTAAATTAGTATTTGGTAGCATTGCCTTTAAATGGTTTAACTTGGGTCAAACATTTCGGGTGGCCTTCCACAAGCTTCCCACAATAAGTTGGGTGAATTTGGGCCCATTCCTCCTGACAGAGCTGGTGTAACTGAGTCATGTTTGTAGGCCTCATTGCTCGCACACGTTTTTTCAGTTCTGCCCACAAATTTTCTATGGGATTGAGGACAGGGCATTGTGATGGCCACTCCAATTTCTTGACTTTGCTGTCCTTAAGCCATTTTGCCACAACTTTGGAAGTATGCTTGGGGTTGTCCATTTGGAAGACCCATTTGCGACCAAGCTTTAACTTCCTGACTGATTTCTTGAGATGTTGCTTCAATATATCCCCAAAAATGTCCTTCTCATGATGCCATCTATTTTGTTAAGTGCACCAGTCCCTCCTGCAGCAAAGCACCCCCACAACATGATGCTGCCACCCCCATACTTCACGGTTGGGATGGTGTAATTCGGCTTGCAAGCCTCCCCCATTTTCCTCCAAAGAGAACGATGGTCGTCATGGCCAAACAGTTATATTTTTGTTTCATCAGACCAGATGACATTTCTCCAAAAAGTATGATCTTTGTCCCCATGTGCATTTGCAAATCATAGTCTGGCTTTTTTATGGAGGTTTTGGAGCAGTGGCTTCTTCCTTGCTGAGCGGCCTTTCAGGTTATGTCGATATATGACTCGTTTTTCTGTGGATATAAAAGAAATTGTACCCGTTTCCTCCAGCATCTTCACAAGGTCCTTTGCTGTTGTTCTGGGATTGATTTGCAATCTAGGAGACAGAACGCGTCTCCTTCCTGAGAGGTATGAAGGATGGGTGGTCCCATGGTGTTTATACTTGCGTAACTTTCTTTGTACAGATGAACGTGATACCTTCAGGCGTTTGGAAATAGCTCCCAAAAATGAACCAGACTTGTCAAGGTCTACAATGTTTTTTCTGAGGTCTTGGCTGATTTCTTTAGATTTCCCCATGACGTCCAGCAAAGAGGCACTGAGTTTGAAGGTAGGCCTTGAAATATATCCACAGGTACACCTCTAATTGACTCAAATGATGTCAATTAGCCTATCAGAAGCTTCTAAAGCCATGACCTCATTTTTTTGAATTTTATAAGTTGTTTAAGGGCACAGTCAACTGAGTGTATGGAAACTTCTGACCCACTGGAATTGTGATGCAGTGAAATATAAATTAAATAATCTGTCTGTAAACAATTGTTGGAGAAATGACTTGTCATACAAAGTAGATGTCCTAACCGACTTGCCAAAACTACATTTTGTTAACAAGCAATTTGTGGAGTGGTTGAAAAAACAGTTTAAATGACTCCAACCTATGTAAATTCCTGACTTCAACTGTATGTCATTTTGTCATTTCGGTGAACTACCTCTTTAATATAGGTGAGACTCCAGACATCAAATGAAAACTCATACTGTATGATCAATTCTAAATGTTCTCTCTCGGTTTTAAAATAGAGCAGTTGCCATGGGAAGGAATAAAGCCCAAAATAACCATCTGTCACCAGGGTTCTTCATATCTGCCACTAAGAAAGCAGCTAACCTGTAAGAGGTCACACAGTGTGACACATCTCATTGTGCCAGGCTGAACGAAATCACTTCGTCTCTGTTAGGAACCGGATGATGAATTAAGGAAGTAGGAAGTTTGTTTTCCTCCACAAACCAGGCAGGAAACTCACTTGAGGCAGCATAGGCCATCATTGAGCAACTTTGCTGCAGGCCAAGACTGTAAAAGTTAACATTAGCCCTCCCACTTTGCGACTTGAAGCACCATAGGATGCTTACCAGTGATTGATGAAATTTGCTGCAGACAAGAATGTAAAAGTGTACATTAGCCTTTTGTCCCTGACAAAGACTCTGTTTCAGATCGAATTGTTGTCCTAGTCCTATTAAATGCTCAGGGATTATCATACCAGTGTGCAGGTTTACTTTTTGTTCTTTATTATTCTCTTGGATCCTCCATGTGAAAAAAGTTTGAATGTGCGCATACCACCCCTCTAAACATTAGCCTTTTCCCCTCCTGTGTTATGGTAGAGAGAGGTGGGAAGGTTTTTCTGCCATTCAACTGATCTTGCTATGTCTCTTGGCTGAGGAGGTGAATAATTAGCAACACATTCCCATTAATCCAAATAAATGTTAGTGGAAAACCCTGATATAAAAACAAAACATTTCAAATCTCACTGAAAATCGAGACAAGCGAAAGAAGCTTCAGCTGGAGTGTCTTAATAAGACTGTTCGAAATCAAGCTTCAAGCTCATGGATTTTTAAGGATAAGTATGCGCCAACACAAAAACAGAAACAAAGGAGCTTAGTCATTTCTCGGGTGGGTATCCTGTTTGTAATCTTGAGTGTTGGAGACTAGGCTGTACTGTCATGGGAGATGAGGCAGTGCGTTCAAAGTCACTGACTGGAGAGAAAGAGAGAGAGGGATCAATGGGTAGAAACTGAAAAATGATGGTGCCCCGTCTTAAAGCAGGGACGAGCCGTGTTCACTGTGTGTGTGTGTGTGTGAGAGAGAGTGTGTGAGCAAGCAAGCTCGAATGTCTCTCTGTAAGGATATCTTTTCCATCAGATGTACAATTCTTAAACCTGCAATGCAAGCAACTCTGTCCAAGCACTCAGAATATTGACAGTGCACCTCTATACAATAAGTAATGGCTATGCGCTATGAAGGTGACATTGTAATGGCCGCCAGGAGGCCTGTGGCAAATTGTTGAATTGATTTGCAGTTATTTTCCCTGCGTTCTTAAGAGTCATGCGATAGATATTGCTGTATGTATATGGTTGCGCTCAAGGTCGTTTGGCATATCAGAAATGATATTGTCTGATGATGCCCACGGTCTCCGAATGGGCAGATGCTCTGCTTCTGAAAGTAGGTTGCCAAGTGTCTTCCTTAATAACTTATCGGAAAAGCTTGAGAGGAGTTGGCAGCCTCTTTGCGGAAACCCACCCTACATTTACCTCCCGCGCACGCTTGGCTTATGTTGCATTACAATGTAGAGTACCATTTAAACCTCTATGAATACAGAGAGCATAGTATAGCTGTGCAACACATTGGATGTTAGCCAAAACCCCCACTTCGGTACTCTTGGACAGACACACACAGTAAAAAATATAAATAATTAACGGCAATGTCTTGCTTGCCTGTGGTCGACAGATCTAATCAATTTGTAACAAACTTGTCTGAAATAAAAGATTGGGGAACCTGCTCAGTACAACAATAGTATATTGATAGCAAAGTTAGAGCAGTTTAGCTTAAACAACAAAATTATGATTCAATCCTCAACAAATGAATAGTCATGCCATAGGCTGTCTGTAGACAGATCCCATTATTTTTGATGGATGGATACCCTCCATAGAGGGTTCTAGCTTAGGAAGGGATATGGATAGGGGGAACATTTTCAACTTAACTTTATGATACTTTCCGATAAAGATATTTAATCCACTTTTTGTACACTGAGAAATGCCTCGCATGTGTGTAGATCTTTGTTTGTGGTTTGGGGAGTGCTGTGTGACCCACTGTCATCTTCTACAGGCCACTTAAATAGCTAGTTACAGCAAAGATGTTGGTAAATGCGAGATGTCCGGCAGCTAAAATGGTGAGGGAACTCCTCACTTTCTGAATATTCTCTGGTTTTTGGAGTATCACCTGCCTTCCAGATCAAGAACAAAAGAAGCATTGCTAAGTAAAGATTAGTGTAAAATTGGTTCACCGTATTGTCAATGGACTGGCAGCTCGAATTTAAGCACAAGCTTAAGCTATGCCACTGGTGGTTCGAGTCTGCTTGGCTAGTCAGAGGCAACAGTCCAAAGAGCAAATCCAGAAAATAGCGGAAAACGTTTGTCTGACCAGAACCTCAGGATGAGTATTTGACAGAAAATGCTAGAAAATACATACAATCCAAATAAAAAACAAACAAGTAAACCCAATGCAATCCCAGGTATGAAGTCAATAATCCAACAAAAATCCAAAAAGTCCAATTGAAACAAATGGCTTAGAATTATTATTCATTGTCTTTACCACCAAAGTAGTCTAGGAGAATCTAGGAGAAAATAGGCCTGAAATCCTTCTTAGTAGCAAACAATGCTAGGTGGTCGTTACTAGTTCCATAGCCACAAATTATGCCTATTTGTATTATTTTTTACCATTTTTTAACTAGGCTAGTCAGTTAAATTCTTTGGGATAGGGGGCGCTATTTTCACTTTGGGAAAAAATCGTGCCCAATTTAAATGGCCTCATACTCTATTCTAGATCGTACAATATGCATATTATTATTACTATTGGATAGAAAACACTCTCTAGTTTCTAAAACCGTTTGAATTATATCTGTGAGTAAAACAGAACTCATTTTGCAGCAAACTTCCTGTTAGGAAGTGAAAAATCTGAAATCGAGGCTCTGTTCCAGGGCCTTCTTATTCATTTGCTTGAAATCTATGGATATACATGCACTTCATACGCCTTCCACCAGATTTCAACAGGCAGTGGGAGGTGGAATGGGGTGTCTAGCTTGATCTTAGGTCGAACAAGAGCTCTTGGAATCACGTGACCCCAAATGTCCTTTGTTCAGCAAGGCGCGGGAAGGAACCCTGGATTGCCTTCTATAGACGGCTAATATCTCCGGCTTTGATATTATTTGATACATGTGATAATATCATCATAAAGTATGTTTTTTCAATATAGTTTTATCAGATTATTGAACGTTTATCGGGAGTTTTCCGTTCTCTGCGTTTGGTGAAGATGGACAACTTCGCGCCACTTGGCTAGCTAAGGTTGCTAATTCGACAGGCGAAGAGGACATTCTAAAACCAAACAACGATTTATTCTGGACAAAGGACTTATTCTGGACAAAGCTCAGCAAAAGTAGGAACCATTTATGATGTTATTTCGTATTTCTGTGGAAAATGTTTAGTTCTATTTTCCGCCCTCATTGCAGGGTCTGTCTCGCTATAACGTAAGCTGTATGTCGTACTAAAGTTATTTTTAGAATTCTAAGACGGCAATTGCATTAAGAACTAGTGTATCTTTCATTTGCTGTACAACATGTATTTTTTAGTAAAGTTTATGATGAGTTCTTTGATTTAGATTAGGTGTGTGTCAGAAATATATCCGGATAATTTTGTGCAGTTTGGCTACGTAATCACATTGTAAAACCACGATTTGTACCGCTAAATATGCACATTTTCGAACAAAACATATATGTATTGTGTAACATGATGTTATAGGACTGTCATCTGATGAAGTTTGTCAAGGTTAGTGAATAATTTGATATATTTTGCTGTTTTTTTGCGATCGCTACCTTTGCGGTGAATGAATGCGGTTGTGTGGTTGGCTATTGTGGTACGCTAATATAATGCTATATTGTGTTTTTGCTGTAAAACACTTAAAAAATCTGAAATATTGGCTGGATTCACAAGATGTTTATCTTTCGTTTGCTGTACACCATGTATTTTTCATAAATGTTTTATGATGAGTATTTAGGTATTTCATGTTGCGCTCTGTAGTTATTCTTGCTGCTTCGGTGCTATTTGTGATTGTAGCTGCAATGTAAAACTATGATTAATACCTGAAATATGCACATTTTTCGAACAAAACATCGATTTATTGTATAACATGTTATAAGACTGTCATCTGATTAAGTTGTTTCTTGGTTAGTGACTAATTCTATCTCTATTTGGGGGTTTTGTGCAAGCACAATTTATTTTCTGAAATGTGGCATTTATTTATTGTTTTGTTTTTTTTACAATTTTTCGACTCCAGATATAGACGTATACTGTACATACGAACAACAACTTACTGACACACAAAAACAACGACTACATCTCATCTGCCCAGACCCGCTCAAACTCCCATCCCTAATGCCTGCAATAGTGTTTGCTACTAGGCCTTAAATTCTATCAATTTGTTTTTCTTGGTCGCTCATGCTCTTTCAATAATAAATCATTCAATTTTTCCATTGTGTTAATGAGGCCAGATTGATAGATTTCATGGTTTTTACAATATGTTTTGTCAATATGAGTGATGAGAAGAGAATCATCCAGCCCATTGGGTATATCACTACACCCCCATATGCCATTTCTTGAAATATGCAGATAGACGGATTAAAATATCTTTACATTGCAATATTTTGACAGCCAACGTTCTAGCTCCGTCCATTACAATTGGACTTCATAGCTTTCCCCTTATTTGAGTCATTATTAGTTTTACACTTAAAGTTCTCTAGGATATGTGGGACGCTACCACCCCACTTGGCCAATAGCCAGGGAAAATGTAGAGCGCCAAATTCAAAAAAATGATATAAAATCAAACTTTCATTAAATCACACATGTAAGATACCAAATTAAAGCTACACCCGTTGTGAATCCAGCCACCATGTCAGATTTCAAAAAGGCTTTTCGGCAAAAGCATAAGATGCTACTATCTGATGATAGTGCAACAGTAAACAAAGAGAGTGTAGCATATTTCAACACTGCAGCCATGACACAAAACGCAGAAATAAAATATAAATCATGCCTTACCTTTGACGAGATTCTTTTGTTGGCACTCCAATATGTCCCATAAACATCACAAATGGTCCTTTTGTTCGATTAATTCCGTCCATATATATCCAAATTGTCTATTTATTTGGCACGGTTGATCCAGAAAAAAACAGCCTCCAATTTGCGCAAAGTCACTACAAAATATCTCAAAAATTACCTCAACTTTGCCAAAAAACTTCAAACTACTTTTGTAATACAACTTAAGGTATTTGTAAACGTTAATAATCGATCAAATTGAAGACGGGTTTATCTGTTTTCAATACAGGAGATCAACAAACTAACGCTACTTTTCTAGTCTTGCGCAACTCTCAAACAGTACACATAACGTTACACTGTTTCCAGGTGGCCTCACTTCTTCATTGCACAAAGGAATAACCTCAACCTATTTCCAAAGAGTGGTGACATCCAGTGGAAGCGGGAGGAACTGAAAACAGGGTGATTAGAAATCCAGTATTCCAATAAACTAATTGAACAGACAGTGACTTAAAAAAAAAAAAGAATTATGGTTAGTCCTCGGGGTTTTGCCTGCTACATAAGTTCTGTTATACTTAGACATGATTCAAACAGTTTTAGAAACTTCAGAGTGTTTTCTATCTAAATCTACTAATAATATGCATATCTTATATTCTGGGGATGAGTAGAAGGGGGTTGAAATTGGGCACGCTATTTTTCCAATAGTGAATTTGCTGCCCCCTATCCTAGAGAAGTTTTAAGACATGACTCTGCCATTGTGCTTTAGAATTTGTGAATTCTGTCTCTTGTATAATAAATTGTATACATTACTTTATACTGGATGAAGCGTACATTTCTGTCAACTGTAATTTTGTTAGTTATGCTCGGACTTTCCCTCCATATCGTGCTAACATCAGTTATTTTTAAGTCTTGGTTCCAATACTTTGTATTTTTTTTCTAAGAGATTGTCAGTTTGATATGCTCTCTGCAAATCTTCCCTGTCATATGAACATCCTTTTACTTTTAATTTACATATATTTGAAACTATCCACTAAATGTATTTCCTGTTACCAAGTCATTTACAATTGATATGACTTTAGTTTTCCATATGCCTTTAGTTTTCCATATTCAGAGTTCTGAAAACCTATCCAAGGATTGTTCCATAAGTTTGTGTTTTTAGGGAGAGATATTGGTTCTTGTAGAATACGCTTCATTTTTTACTATATTGTTGTATTGTTCTTAACTATTAAGCTGTTAACCTTTTTGGGCTGCAAGGGGCAGTATTGAGTAGCCAGATAAAATGTGCCCATTTCAAACGGCCTCGTACTCAATTCTTGCTCGTACAATATGCATATTATCTGGCTATATTCCAGGAAGTGGAAAGTCTGAAATCGATGCTCTGTTCTTCTTCCTGCCTATAAATGGGCAAAAGACTTATTAGTATACATGCACGTCATACACCTTCCTCTGGGTGTCAAGAGGCTGTGAGAGAAGAAATTAGTTGATTATCTTGGTCTGAGATGGAACACATCATCTTGGAATGACGTGTCCACCATTTTCGGGTACTCTGAAGAGCACGAGCTGGACAATGGGATTGCCTTTTGTTTAGCTGCCGTTATAGGCGACTACAATCTCCGGCTTTGATTTTATTTGATACATGTCACCATATCATCGTAAAGTATGTTTTTTCAATATGGTTTCATCAGATTATTGAATTTTTTTTCGTGAGTTTTGCCGTGTTCCGTTCTCTTCCGTTTTTTGACATGGAGTGTCGTGCCAACCGGCTAGCGCGCTTGCTTAACCTGTCTAGGATCAGCGTGGCGCTAGCGGCACCCCCCCCCCCCCCCCCACTGAAAAAACCAGTGCCGCAAAATTCAAAAAAAATATATTTTTAAAATATTTAACTTTCACACATTAAACAACAATGAACAGAGCGCCAACAATGCAACTGTGCTGGGAGCTAACTAGAAAAGGGTGGTTCTAAATTTGTTCGGCTGAACAAAGAGAGGAGTCACAAAAAGCAGAAAAAGAGATAAAATGAATCACTAACCTTTGTTGATCTTCATCAGATGACACTCATAGGACTTCATGTTACACATGTATGTTTTGTTCGATAAAGTTAATATTTATATCCAAAAATCTCAGTTTACATTAGCGTGTTACGTTCAGTGATGTTTTGCATCCGAAACATCCGGTGATTTTGACACATCAATTTACAGAAATACTCATTCTAAACATTGAGGAAAATACATGTGTTATGCATGGAACTTTAGATAAACTTCTCCTTAAAGCAACCGCTGTGTCAGGTTTCAAAAAAGCTTTACCGAAAAAGCACACCATGCAATAATCTGAGTACAGCGCTCAGAGCCCAAACAACCCAAAGAGATATCCGCCATGTTGGAGTCAACATAAGTCAGAAATAGCATTATAAATATTAACTTACCTTTGATGATCTTCATCAGAATGCACTCCCAGGAATCCCAGTTCCACAATAAATATTTGATTTGTTCCATAAAGTCCATAATTTAAACCCAAACACCTCCTTTTGTTCGCGCGTTTAGTACTCAATCCAAACGCACTGGCAGGTCCAGGTGAAAGTTCAGACAAAAACTCATATTACAGTCCGTAGAAACATGTCAAACTAAGTATAGAATCAATCTTTAGGATGTTTTTATCATAAATCTTCAATAATATTCGACCCAGAGAATTCCTTTGTCTTCAGAAATGCTATGGGATGTAAGCTACCTCTCGCGTGAATGCCCTTGAACAGCTCGTGGCACTCTGCCAGACCTCTGACTCAATCCCCTCTCATTCCCCCCTCCTTTATAGTATAAGCATCAAACAAGGTTCTATAGACTGTTGACATCCAGTGGAAGCCTAAGGAAGTGCAACATGACACTATTCCACTGTATCTTGGATAGGCAAAGAGTTGAAACACTACAAACCTCAGATTTCACACTTCCTATTTGGATTTTTTTCTCAGGTTTTTGCCTGCCATATGAGTTCTGTTATACTCACAGACATCATTTAAACAGTTTTAGAAACTTCAGAGTGTTCTATATCCAATTATCTACATATTCTAGCTTTTAGGACAGAGTAGCAGGCAGTTTACTCTGGGCACCTTTTTATCCAAGCTACTAAATACTGCCCCCTGTCCCAAAGAAGTTAACCAACAAGGCTTGTATTTTAAGAATTTTATTTGTATTTACAGATGGCATACATGTTTGTTTTTAAGGCACATTAAAGTTCACATGTTCGAGAAGGCATTTCTGCCCAAAAAAAAATTCAAACGGCTCTCTTGTGAAGTCGTGACCTGCAACATATTCCTAGTTCCTGAATAAGGTTTACATTTGTACAATCAAAATAAACTACATTTGTCATTTTATTTTGAAATTATCTATCGCTCAGTAAACATGCCTGGGAGAGAATCAAAAATAATAGCAAGCAAGCATGGGCTTGGATCACAGCATAATGACAGATCTCGTCTGCAATGGAATAATTGTATGAACAGACAAAGTAGGCCTACTAAACAACACATATTAGACAGACAAAAACAAACATATAGCCTCAGAAAAGTTGACAGGAAATGACTAGATTGAACAACAATGACTAGCTATGGATTCTGATTCATACACAATGTTTGGAGATGGGGAGACTTGTGCCGTGAGACAAGTGGCTGTGAGTGAGTGAAACAGAGTGTGTCTGTCTGGGGAAATGAGAGCATAGCAGCACACTCAACCAATACTCCGCTCATTTCTTTATAGACAGAAGAACTAGTCAATAGTTGTTCAGAGCACACAGTGCTTCACACTGAGTCACACTGTCTGTGTTAGTTTTTCACTCCGTTTGTCAGAATCTAACAGACTGGTCAAAGCTCAAACCAGGTTTATTCACCCACTGGGTCAAACAACTGAAAAGACAAAGACATATTTCCACCAGCACAAGTATTTATACCCTCCTTTTTGCAGAGTCTCCTGCTTGCACCTCTAAACACTACATCTTTGTTGCTAGGCAGGAAGTTAAGTGATGTGTGTAATAAAACTTCCTTCTCCCTTCATCTGACGTGACCTCGGCCCACATTCCTTACTAATCTACAGCTATCCAGCCTTATCAGTGACCGCAACTAAGGGATTGTCTTTTCCCTTACTTAGTAACTTTCCAGACCCATACTTCTCATGCACCTTCCATTGACGCCACCATATACATTCGTCATACATTAACCATTTACTTCTAATATATAACAGGTATTTCAAACAACAACCCAACAGCTGGAGGCTGAAAATAACTTTTTTCTGTTTACGGAAAAAATTCTCCATATCTGTTACTCGGCTCACACCTATTAGACAATAATTTAAAAAAAACTGTCGTGGGAGGTTCTCTTCTGAGCTGTTCAACCAATCCAGTAAATGTGGAGGAGGAGTTAAGATGGTGTGTCACCTTGTTAGTCCAAAAATGGAAGTTGCATCACAGGCTCCATTTCCCCTGACAACCAGAACATCCGGTTCTTGGGGACTCGGCTGAGGCTAGCATTTATCTAAAGTCTCATTTTGCGAGTGACTAATTTTGATCTTCTGATTTTCTTATTGTTCTGATCAAATATGTGACATTTCTGGAGAGGAGGAACAACACCATCAATGTAGGTGGGTTACGAAATGCATCAGCAGTTCTGGGGGAAGTTCCCGAAATGGAGTTTAAAAATGTATTTGAAATAAAACAAAAAGGTTAACACTTTCCGCCACCCCAAAGCAATGGCGTATTCATTCATGTGCATTACCTTAGTTACCCTATCAGACTCACCTGCAGCTCTCCTCCAATGGTGACATACATGAGTTGGTGGTAAAAACTGTGGCCTTTCACTGTACAGCCCATAGGATGGATTTTGCCCCCATGTGGCACGCCACCATAAATATTTACCTCTCAACCCCCACAATCAATGATAATTAGGGGTATCACACTATATCCAGACAGCTTCTCTGACAGACCATGAGTAGGGGGTTTCACCTTCCACCGGCTTTTACAGATCATAGCGCAACAATAATTACACAGCCGGGTGCCCCTATTCAGCAACGTGATTGGTAATTGCTGGGATTTCAGCAGGTGTCAGCAAATTGTGAACATGTATAATTATGTGGCATAAAATTAAGTGGTGCCTGTTGAGGAATTGGAGTACAGACAGGAAACCCTGGATGTGCAGGTGTAGTGCATTATTTCAACTGGCGTAATCACGGAATAGCACAATGTTGTATAAATGCCACTCATAGTAATAGGAGATGTGTGATGTTTTGAACAAACCTGGGTTCAAACACTATTGGACATTTTTCAAATACTTTTAACGTTAGCTCTAGCTAGTATTCACAGAGTGCCAGATAGACAGGTTTTGCAGTTTTGTGACTATTCTATTGGTTCCATTGTGCCAGGCAAGCTCATTCAAGCCCAGCTACATTATGTAAAATAGTATTTGAACCCAAGTCTGGTGTTGAACACTTTACAAATCAAAAATGTTGTGTGTGGGATGGTTGAAGAGGAGTTAATGGCATAAAGCATTCATAACCCGTGTCATCCCAGATTGACATACAGTTTACGAGGGATCAGTAATTTAACAGTAAAAAGTAACCAAGACAGGGCAAGTTAAAAATAATAAATTTTAAAAACCCTTAATCCCAAATATGTATATTCTCATCATCAAAATGTTTAAATAAAACATAAAAAATAAGGTATGGCACACATAATACTGTACGTTCATCAGATACAGTAACATCATCTTTGAATTAGAACATTTTCAAGTACCAAAACCATTTTTCCAAGTATTCCTGTTCTCTCTCCTCACGAGTTCTGATAACAAAGGTCATAACATTTATTTCTTTAACAATCTCTATCCATTGTGTCACGGTGCGAGGGTCTTTTTGTAGTTATCAGGTACAGTGGCTTGCGAAAGCATCCACCCCCCTTGGCATTTTCCCTATTTGTTGACTTACAACCTGGAATTAAAATAGATTTTTGGGGGTTTGTATCATTTGATTTACACAACATGCCCACCATTTTGAAGATGGAAAATATGTTTTATTGTGAAACAAACAAGAAATAAGTGTAACGTCAGGTGAATGATGGGTGCAGAGTCAGGCGCAGAGAGCAAAATATTCCGGGTACAAAACGCTTTAATGTCCAAAGCATAAAACAGGAACAGGTACAAAAGGGTGACGCCAAAACACAGGCGCAAAACAACCCACAGACCACTGTTTAAAGAAAGCTGGAAAATAGCGAAAATCCCACAAACAAATAATCCACTCACGACGTCAAACGTGAATACACAAAATAAGCCCGCACAAACACTAGCGGGCAAAACTAACCTAAATAGTACCCCTCCTAAAACCCAAACAAGAAACAGGTGAAAACAATTAGACAGACATAAACGAAAAGGAAAAAGGGATCGGTAGCAACTAGTAGACCGGCGACGACGACCGCCGAGTGCCACCCGAACGGGAAGGGGAGTCACCTTCGGTAATATTCGTGACAATAAGATAACTATTCACCCCCCCAAGGTAAAAACTTTGTAGAGCCGCCTTTTGCAGCAATTACAGCTTCAAGTCTCTTGGGGTATGTCTCTATCAGCTTGGCACATCTAGCCACTGGGATTTTTGCCCATTCTTCAAGGCAAAACTGCTCCAGCTCCTTCAAGTTGAATGGCTTCCGCTGGTGTACAGCAATCTTTAAGTCATACAACAGATTCTCAATTGGATTGAGATCTGAACTTTGACTAGGCCATTCCAAGACATTTAAATGTTTTCCCTTAATAGAAACGTTTAAACCTGTATTGCTGTAATGAATTTAGTGGCTGTTGCATGTTGCGCCATTCACATCTGTTTGCTGGTCATGACACATGTTGAGTGATTTTATAGTATAATCTTTTTATTTTTATTTCCCCCCATATATGTTGTACTGAAGCCCTCAGCCCACAGAGGCCGAGCAGCAGTGGCATAAGCCAAGGACTATGGTATGTTTTTAAAGCTATACAACATATCAAAATCATATGGTTATAATCACATCATAATGCTAAGCAATTATTTAATGAAAACTTGAATCGTCTCATGATTAGATTTAGAATAGTGCCCTTGTCCTGTCTTTTTACAGGGTCTGAAACCTGGGCCCATAGGCAAAATGACCATCACCAAGCCCACCAAAAAGCACTTGGCAGAAGAAGGGATTAGGTGAGTTTTCCCTAATTGCCAGTATAGTAGGTAGTAGCTGGTCATGTCCTATTTCACTTTGACTATATAAAACTATAAAATTTCAGGTGGTTTCAAGTACATTGATTGGCAGCAGCTGCTTTGCTATGCAGAAGTACACTGTACAGCACCCTTCTTGGACCGCTCCCTGACCGTTCAGGGAGTTTCCAGATAGGAGAGGCATACAATAACTTTTACTCTCTATCCAAGCCTAGACAGGTTAAAACACTTGTGTTGCTTTAGCAGTATACTTAGGGACATTGTCCTGCTGGAAGGTGAACCTCCGTCCCAGTCTCAAATCTCTGGAAGACTGAAACAGGTTTCCCTCAAAAATGTCCCTGTATATAGCGTCATCCATCATTACTTAAATTCTGACAAGATTCCCAATCCCTGCCGATGAAAAACATCCTCACAGCATGATGGTGCCACCACCATGCTTTACTGTGGGGATTGTGTTCTCGGGGTGATGAGAGTTGTTGGGTTTGCGCCAGACATAGCGTTTTCCATGTCACATCTGCACTTGCTACACCCCCTAATGGACATCCGGTGTCTCCTTGATCTGCAGCCCTTCCCCTAGTTCTTTCTGCCTCTTCCTCCCCCTCTCCTTCTCTGTGTGTGTTTAATTGTGTGGTTGGAGACAGGTGTGCTGGAGTCAGAGCAGTTCCCCACCAGCTGCATCCCATTCCATAATCAAGACCTCTACAAATACTCAGTCCTGCCACTTCCACTCTGCTAGATCGTCATCTCTGTTCAGTCAGTCATGCTTCTTGCCATTTGTTGTTATTTAAGATCCTTTATCCTGCTGTGCCTGTTTCCTTGCCTGATGCACTTTCTCCTCTCACTGCAGTTTTGCCGCTCTGACTCTGGTTCCCGTCTCCTGTTCCACATCTCACCACCCTGCTACCGTGTTCTGGATTCAACTCACCATCACTCACTTGGATTTCCCTCCAGACCTGTTTACTCTGTCCCAACCCAGCTCACTCCAACCTCCGCCTCCACATCTGGTTTCCTACAACTCATCTGAGCTTCCCTGGATCTGCACTTCATCTCTCCCTGTGTTACAATAAATATCTTGGTTCATTCATCCCTGTTTCCTGGTCTGAGTCTGCTCTTGTGCTGCTACTCCTAACATAATGATCTGGCCAAGATATGAACCAAGCAGACTTGGATTCTCTCCACCAAATTCTCATTGGTCAAGGTGCCCTGCTCAATCAACACGACCAATCCCTAAAAACCCTTCTGGAGACTATCAATGAGTTTTCACGGAGCCGGTCTGTCCTACAGGGTCAAACCTTCGCCCAAAGCTCACAACCTGTCCCAAGTCCTTCCTTTCCGCCCCGGGAGCCGTTTGTTCCTACTCCGAGCGCTAGATGGAAATCTCGGAGCTTGCAGAGCTATGTTCACTAGTATTTGAGCAACAGCCCAGCTCTTATGTTAGTGAACGAGCTAAGATTTAGTTTTTGATGGGTTGTCTCTGTGGTGCAGCTCTTTCCTGGGCCACTGCTGTTTGGGAGAGACAGTCACCCATTTGCTTCTCCTATAGCATATTCATGGAGGAGATGATGAAGGTCTTCGACCACCCGGTTTGCGGTAAGGACGCCGCTAAACGACTCCTGTCCCTCCGTCAAGGTGCCCAGAGTGTTGCTGAAATGGCATGTGAGTTCCGCACCCTCACCACAGAGAGCTGCTGGAATGAGGAGGCTCTTCAGGGAGCATTCCAGAACTCACTCACTGAGACCCTCAAGGACGAGTTGGTGTCCAGGGAGGAGCCTGATGATCTTGATGAACTCATTTCTCTCACTATCCGCATTGACAACCGTCTCCGGGACCGTCGGAGGGAGAGGGTAGGTAGGGTTGCAAGTACCATCTGCTTCAGTGCCTTGCTCTTCTCCTCCAACTGCATCCCAACCCCAGGCATGTCCTAAGCCTGAACCCATGCAGCTTGGCCGGACCCGTCTATCTCCAGAGGAGAGGTATCAGCGTATTGATACTAGGAGCTGTCAATACTGTGGTCTGGTTGGCCACCTGGTCTCCATTTGTTCCCTGTGTCCAGTAAGAGGAGACTCGGCCGTTATGGGGGAAATACTGTTGAGTCAAATCGCTGGCCCATCTTCCCCCAGACGCCTGTTTGAGGTCTATTTTGTGTGGCAGAGCCAGGCTTTTCCTCTATCTGCTCTTATAGATTCAGGTGCTGACAAGAGCTTTCTATACCGAGGTGTTGTTAACCAGTTGGGCCTGGACACCATTCCACTTAACACACCTCTCGATGCCAATGTTCTCAATGGTAAGCTCCTCTTCCGTGTCTGTGAGAAAACCGTTCCAGTCATCCTGCGTCTCTCTGGTTATCACCAGAGATTATGTTTCCACATAATCAACAGTCCCAACTTTCCCCTGGTTCTGGGCCATCCATCGTTAAAACTACACAACCCACAGATCAACTTGACTACCGGGAGGGTAACTACTTGAAGTACCTTTTCTCATTCCAAATGTCTACATTCTGTCATTCCAAATGTCTACGTTCTGCCCTTCCACCTGCCTTGTCTGTACCCCAGTCCATTCCAGATCCCCCGGAACTGTCTTCTGTTCCTCCAGAGTATCACGGTCTAACTCCTGTGTTCAGTAAGCACCACACCCCATCTCTGCCGCCTCAACGGCTGTACAAGGGCACTGTCGAGCTTCAGCCTGGAGCGCCTCTCCCCAGTAGCAGGTTGTATAACCTCTCTCGCCCCAAGCAAGAGGCTATGGAGGGATACATCCAGGATTCCCTGGCTGTCAGACATATAAGGCCTTCTTCCTCTTCGGTGGGAGCTGGGTTTTTCTTTGTCAAGAAAAAAGATGGGTCATTGACTTCCGGGGGTTGAATAGTATCTCTGTCAGGAACAAGTATCCCTTGCCACTCATCAGTTCTGCTTTTCCCCTCCTCCATGGTGCCACAGTGTTCGCTAAACTCGACCTCCGGAATGCCTACCACCTTGTCCGCATCAGAGAGGGGGATGAGTGGAAAACGTCGTTCAACACCACACCACACTTTGAGTATTTGGTCATGCCGTTTGGTCTCGCTAACGTTCCTGTTGTTTATCAGAGCCTGGTGAATGATGTTTTGAGGGATGTTATTGGACGCTTTGTTTTTGTCTGTGGACGCCAATCTTATTTTTTCAAAGGACCTTGAGGCTCACAAGCAACACATTCACCAAGTCCTCCAACAGCTGTTGGAGAATAAACTGTTTGTTAATGCTGAGAAATATGAGTTTCATGTTTCCTCTGTGTCCTTTTTGGGTTACATTGTTGCAAAAGGACAGCTACGAATGGACCCTGCCAAGTTTAAGGCAGTTAGAGAGTAGCCTGTGCCCGCTAATCTGATGCAGTTACAGCGTTTTCTGGGGTTTGCCAATTTTTTACAGACGTTTCATCCAAGACTACAGTCGTTTGGCAGCTCCTCTCACCACTCTCACCTCACCTTCAGTCCGTTCCACTGGTCCCCCGAGGAAGAAACAGCATTCCGGAAACTTAAGCACTGCTTCACTTCCGCTCCAATCCTTACCCAGTCAGACCCAGAATTCCAGTTTTTGCTTGAGGTGGACGTTTCCAACACCGGGGTACTTTCACCCTCTGATCAGAGGCTCCATTCATGTGCCGCCTCGTCCTGCAAGCTCTCACCTGCAGAGAGACATTTTGAATAGGTAACCGGGAACTTCTGGCCTTGAAGCTGGCTCTTGAGGAGTGGCGTCACTGTTTAGAGGGCTCGGTTCTCCCCTTCATTGTGTGGACGGATCATAACCTATCCTACATCCAGACCGCCAAATGTCTGAACTCTCGGCAGGCCAGCTGGGCATTGTTTTTCAGAAGATTCAACTTCACATTCACTTATAACCCCGAATCTAAGAATACAAAGCCCGATGCCCTCTCCCATCAGTTCACCGCAGACAACACAGGTTCCGAGCCAGAAACCATTATGCCATCCTCCTGCATTGTTGCCGCTGTCTCCTGGGAGATTGAGTCCCGTGTTCTCTAGGCTCAGCAGAACCAACCTGACCCAGGTAACGGTCCTAGTAAGGCTCTGTTTTTGCCAGATTGAGTTCGCTCTGAAGTTCTTCAGTGGGCCTATTCGACTCATCTGTCACCCGGGCATGAACCGGAGTGTCGCCTTCCTGCATCATCGATTTTGGTGGCCCACCATGGAGAAAGACGCTCAGGAATTAATCTCAGCCTGCTCGGTCTGTGCCCGGAAGAGAACCTATGTCTGGTCTGCTTCGCCCTCTTCCAGTTGCCCCTGGTCATACATAGCTCTGGACTTTGTCATTGGCCTTTCCCCATCTAATGGTAACTCAGTCATCCTCATTATTATTGACCGATTTTCCAAATCAGCTCACTTCATTCCCTTTTCCAAGCTTCCTTCCTCTAGGGAGACTGCGGATCTGCTGGTATCCCATGTGTTGCGGCAACTGCATGACTTTCGGCAGCACTGACAGAGATGGCTGCCTCGCTTCGCGTTCTTAGGAAACTATGCAGTATTTTCTTTTATTATTTATTTTTTCTTACAGTTACCCCAGGAAATCTTAAGTCTTATGACATACAGCTGGGAGGAACATTTGGATATAAGAGCAACGTCAACTTACCAATATTATGACCAGGGATACAACTTTCCCGAAGCGTATCCTGTGTTTGGTTCACCACCAAGGACAATGGATCGGATCCCAGCAGGTGACCCAAAACAACGGAGCCGCAGAAGAGGTAGACGGAGCGGTCTTCTGGTCAGGCTTCGTAGACGGGCACATCGACCACCGCTCCCGAGTATACTACTCGCCAATGTCTAGTCTCTTGACAACAAGGTAGACGAAATCCAAACAAGGGTTGCCTTCCAGAGAGACATCAGAGATTGTAACATAATCTGTTTCACGGAAACCTGGCTCACTCGGGATACGTTATCAGAGTCGGTACAGCCACCTGGTTCCTTTACGCATTGTGCCGACAGAAACAAACATCTCTCTGGTAAGAAGAATGGTGGGGGTGTATGCCTTATGCTGTGCTTCTACACCTGCATTGCTTGCTGTTTGGGGTTTTAGGCGGGGTTTCTGTACAGCACTTTGAGATATCAGTTGATGTAAGAAAGGCTACATATATACATTTGATTTGATTTATGATTAACGAGTCGTGGTGTGATCATAACAACATCCAGGAGCTCAAGTCCTTTTGTTCACCTGACCTAGAATTCCTTACAATCAAATGCAGAACGCATTATCTACAAAGAGAATTATCTTCGATTATAATCACAGCTGTGTATATCCCCTCCCAAGCAGACACCTTGACGACTCTGAAAGAACTTCGTTGGACTCTATGTAAACTGGAAACCACATATCCTAAGGCTGCATTTATTGTAGCTGGGGATTTTAAGAAGGCTAATCTGAAAACAAGGCTCCCTAAATTTGATCAGCATATTGAATGCGCGACCGGGCTGGAAAAATTCTGGATCATTGCTACTCTAACTTCCACGACGCATACCTAGCCCTCCCTTGCCCTCCTTTCGGGCAAATCTGACCACGACTCCATTTGTTTGCTCTCATCCTATAGACAGAGACTAAACCATGAAACGCCTGCGCTCAGGTCTGTTTAACGCTATTCAGACCAATCTGATTCCACGCTTCAAGATTGCTTCGATCACATAGACTGGGATATCTTCTGGATAGCGTCGGACAACAACATTGATGGAAACGCTGGTTCGGTGAGCTAGTTTATTAGCAAGTGCATCGGTGATGTTGTACAAACGGTGACTATTAAAACCTTCCCGAAACAGAAAACGTGGATTGATGGCAGCATTCGCGCAAAACTGAATGCGTGAACCGTCTGGGTTACGATTGGCAGTGTCTGGTGGACTGGAAGGGATACAGGCCTGAGGTGCGCTGCTGGGTGCCCCGCCGTCACATTCTGGACCCATCCCTCCTACAGGATTTCCATACCTCACAACCTGACAAGCCGGGTCGTGCTCCAGGTGGCGCCCGTAGAGGGGGGTACTGTCACATCTGCTCCTGCTACACCCCCTAGTGGACATCCGGTGTCTCCTTGACCTGCAGCCATTCCCCCAGTTCTCTCTCCCTCTCCCTCTCCTTCTCTCTGTGTGCGATTGTGTGGTTGGAGACAGGTGTTCTGGAGTCACAGCAGTTCCCCACCAGCTGCAACCCGTTCCATAATCAAGACCTCTACAAATACTCAGTCCTGCCACGTCCACTCTGCCAGATCGTAATATCTGTTCAGTCAGTCATGCTTCTTGCTATTTGTTCTTATTTAAGATTCTGTATCCTGCTGTGCCTGTTTCCTTGCCTGATGCTGTCTCCTCTCACTGCAGTTTTTCCGCTCTGACTCTGGTTCCCGTCTCCTGTTCCACATCTCCCCACCCTGCTACCCTGTTCTGGATTCAACTCACCATCACTCACTTGGATTCCCCTCCAGACATGTTTGCCCTGTCCCTACCCAGCTCATTCCAGCCTCCACATCTGGTTTCCTACAACTCATCTGAGCTTCCTTGGATCTGCACTTCATCACTCCCTGTGTTACAATAAATATATATAGGTTCTTTTATCCCTGTTTCCTGGTCTGAGTCTGTTCTTGGGTTCCCCTGTGCTTCTCCGCCTAACATTCCTTGATGGCCAAAAAGCTCAATTTTAGTCTCATCTGACAAGAGTACCTTCTTCCATATGTTTGGGGAGTCTCCCACACACCTTTTGGCGAAAACCAAATGTGTTTGCTTATTTTTCTGGCCACTCTTCCGTAAATCCCAGTTCTGTGTCGTGTACGGCTTAAAGTGGTCCTATGGACAGATACTCCGCTGTGGGGCTTTGAAGCTCCTTCAGGGTAATCTTTGGTCTCTTTGTTGCCTCTGATTAATGCCCTCCTTCCCTGGTCTGTGAGTTTTGGTGGGCGGCCGTCTCTTGGCAGGTTTGTTGTGGTGCCATATTCTTTCCATTTTCTAATAATGGATTGAATGGTGCTCCGTGGGGTGTTCAAAGTATCGGATATTGTGCCCCTTGCTCAGTGGTGTTGTAGAGTCTGTGGCCTTTCATAACAGGTGTATATATACTGAGATCATGTGACACTTAAATAAAGTAAACCTGTGTGCAATCTAACTAATTATGCCTCATCTGTTGTCGTCTTTTCTTCTTCGCTTTAAAAATCGTAGACCTCAGGTACTTGGTGTCTGAGAACTTATCCCCATGTCTCATTTTGCAGTTGATGGGTGGCAACTTGTAGCTAACGGCAGCTCCCCGTCGCCTGGCCCGTAATTGGTTGCACCAGATCTTATTTAGGGGCTTCATAGCAAAGGGAGTGAATACATATGCACACACCACTTTTCCATGAATTTTCTTGTTTGTATTTTTTTAATTTCATTCACCAATTTGGACAATTTTGTGTATGTCCATTACATTAAATAAAAATATATTTAAATTACAGGTAATGCAACAAAATAGGAAAAATGCCAAGAGGGATGAATACTTTTGCAAGGCACTGTATTTCACCAAAATACAAAGACATTCATGTTTGTTCTATGTCAAAACCCTTTTTTTTGCAATGTTTGATCTTATTTCACCCCAGTAAGTTTCAATTGCGGGGCAGGACCAAAATATATGAGTGTGATCCGCCCTTGAATAGAATACCCAAGTAAATATTTGAAATCGTTTTTTTGATACTCTCCAAGTTGTATGCGTTAGTGAATACTTCAATTTCTGAGGTGCCCAAGGGTCAAACAATAGTATTTATTTTAGTAAGTAGTGTCTAATCTGTAGGTACCTTTAAAATGTATCCAAGCCATGTCTTTTACTTAGGTCCTGAAAGTTCTCTACATCCCCATCCCTTAAAATTGTACAAAATGATGTGAAAGTTTTTTGCGTCCGCTGTTTAAATTTGCTGTCCTGAATTGCAGGGATGAAGCTGGGGTCGTATGCAGGCCAGCTCAGCAGTTTGACCTCTCTGAATTTCTATTACCAAGCTGACTTTATGGGTATCGCTGTCAAAGTAGTCTCTATCTTTCCATTTAGATTCGTATTCTGAATTGCACCAACACACCAGATGTCTCAATTGGGCTGACACAAAATAATGTTTTAGGCAATTGTAATGTTGTATATCTAATTCTTGGTCTCTTACTGTTCCAGATAAACCTTTATATCTGTTTATCCCATTCCCTTAAACTGTTTAGGTAGGAATTCTATGGGCAGTGATTGAAACAAACACAGCAACCTCGTCAGGATATTCATTTTGATCGTTTCAATTCTACTACTAATATCCAAATATCACGTTTTAGGGAAGACCCAGATGCAGACAGTGTCGAAGTTACAATAGTTCATTACTAGAACAGGGGGCAAGCAAAATGACAGGTCAAGGGCAAGCAGAGGTCTGTAATCCAGTTCAGAGTCCAAAAGGTACAAAAGAGGAGGCAGTCTCAGGGTCAGGGAAGGCAGGGGTCAACAATCCAGTGTGGTGTGACAAGGTAGAGAGCGGCAGGCAGGCTCAGGATCAGGGCAGGCAGAATGGTCAAAACTGGGAAAACTAGCAAACAGGAACAAGAAACAGACAGGAGCAAGGTGGAAAAAACTGGTAGGCTTGACAAACAAAATGAACTAACAAAATACAAACAGAGAACACAGGTATAAATACACTCGGGATAATGGGGAAGATGGGCAACACCTGGATGGGATGGAGACAAGCACAAAGACAGTTGAAACAGATCAGGGTGTGACACCAAAGGAAGTGAATTCCACCTGTCCCAGTCATAATATATTTTCTTGTTGATGTGAACGTAATTCTTGTCATAGAGTTTGCGTGTATTTTTTGGTAGATTTACTCTGAGATATTTAATGGATGACTGGAAGTTATACCTACTCATCAAATCAAAATAAAATAAAATTGTATTAGTCACTTACACATGTTTAGCAAATGTTATTGTGGATGTAGCAAAAGGCTTGTGTTTCCAGCTCTGACAGTGCAGTAATATCTAACATTTTCACAAAATATACCCAAAGCACACAAATATAAGTAAAGGAATGGAATTAAGAATATATGGATGAGCAACGACATAGACTAAGATACAGTAGAATATAATATAATACAGTATATACATTTGAAATGATTCATGCAAAAAATTTAAACATTAAAGTGATTAGTGTTCCATTTAATAAAGTGACCAGTGATTTCAAGTCTATGTATATAGGGCAGCAGCCTCTAATGTGCTAGTGATTTAACAGTCTGGTGGCCTCGAGATGTTAGCTATTTTCAGTCTCTCGGTCCCAGCTTTGATGCACCTGTACTGACCTCGCCTTCTGGATGATAACATGGTGAACAGCCAGTGGCTCGGGTGGTTGTTGTCCTTGATGATTTTATTGGCCTTCGTGTGACATCGGGTGCTGTAGGTGTCCTGGAGGGCAGGTAGTTTGCCCCTGGAGATGCATTGGGCAGACCTCACCACCCTCCGGAGAGCCCTGCGGTTAAGGGTGGTGCATTTGCCGTACCAGGCGGTGATACAGCCTGACAGGATGCTCTCAATTGTGCATCTGTAAAAGTTTGTGAGGTTTTAGGGGCCAAGCCAAATTTCTTCATCCTTCTGAGGTTGAAGAGCAGCTGTTGTGTGTTGTGTTGTCTGTGTGGGTGGACCATTTGAGTTTGTCCATGATGTGTACACCGAGGAACTTGAATCTTTCCACCTTCTCCACTGAGGTCCCTTTGATGTGGATAGGGGAGTGATCCCTCTGCTGTTTCCTGAAGTCCACGATCATCTACTTTGTTTTGTTGATATTGAGTGAGAGGTTTTTTCCTGGCACCACACTCCCAGAGCCCTCACCTCTTCCCTGTAGGCTGTCTTGTAGTTGTTGGTAATTAAGTCTGTGGCGAAATCCTGCACGGAGCCTTCACCGTGCGCTGCCACTTTAAGAGTGCATGAGCAGTAGGAAGGAGGAGATAAAAGAGCTCGTTAAGCTCTTTGGGGAGGAGCTCTTTAGTGGCGCGACAGTTTTGGTTGTGTGTGCTATGCTGCAGAGGTTTTTTGTTTGTCTTCAGCGTATGTGGTTGTACAGTGTTTGGATCAATCCTCGGTGTGATCGCTCGACGACGTGGTTGTTCTCATTTGGGAACACGACGGTTATGGATCAAATGGATAAGTAGCAACATTGCTGCGAAGCGTTCAACTACAACCCAACACTCCATCGGACAGTCAGATCGTACACTTGCACCCTCAAGACCACAGCTAAGCCCTCTCTTGTTCCCTTTCTCTCTTTCTCTTCCCGCTATGTTCCAGTGCTTTACACTGCAACCGACTCTATTTTTCTAAATGCATTGAAGTTTCATTGGGGCTGGACTAGTGTGTATATGAACACCACACATTCATACCCTCTGCACTCCTCCCCTGGAAGAGAATACAAACTATTGCAAATCTTTTGTGTGATGACTGGGTTCATTCTTTATTGTATGAAGTTGCTGTTTATTTGCTCTGCCATTATTATTATGAGGTATGCTTGGTGGGGTTACCAAGAATTGTGTAAGGACTGTGCTGTGATGTGGGATCTATAGGGTGTGTATTCTTTTTGCTCTCCGCTCATTATCTGGTCAACAGGCTACACTCTAGGCAATCTCTTCTGCTGATGTGTGTGGGTCTGGTAGTGGTACTCTCGCTGTTCTACTATTTTTCTTTCGGCATGGTTAATACCTGCCTGGCGCCCGAACAAAATCTTCTTTACCCTTCTCAAATTAATACCGCTACAAGTCTACTACTGTTGTGTCATCTGCAAACTTGATGATTGAGTGGCCACGCAGTCGTGGGTGAACAGGGAATACAGGAGGTGGCTGAGCACGTATCCTTGTGGGGCCCCAGTGTTGAGGATCAGCGAAGTGAAGGTGTTATTTCCTACCTTCACCACCTGGGGGCGGCCCATCAGGAAGTCAAGGACCCAGTTGCACAGGGCGGGATTGAGACCCAGGGCCTCAAGCTTAATGATGAGTTTGGTGTTGAATGCTGAGCTATAGTCAATGAACAGCATTCTTACATAGGTATTTCCCTTGTCCAGACGGGATAAGGCAGTGCGATGGCGATTGCATCGTCTGTGGATCCATTGGGGCGCTATGGAAATGTGAAGTGGGTCTAGGGTGACAGGTAAGGTAGAGGGGATATGATCCTTGACTAGTCTCTCAAAGCACTTCATGATGACAGAAGTGAGTGCTACGGGGCGATAATCACTTATACCTACTCTTCAGCTCTTGTTGTGGGCTATAATTATATACTAGGGCTTGGGTCTTGTGTATCTTATTAAGCACCTACCCTGAATATGTTCCAAATGTTTGTAAAACATCCATCAATCTAGGTACACTTGAACCTAGGTCTTTATGGAATAAGAGTACGTCATCATCAGCATACATGCATATCTTATGTTCACTGCCTCTTATTGTTATTCCCTCTAAGGTTGGGTCCTGTCTTCTTGCTTGTACTAACAGCTCGATGTACAAGAAGAAGAGTGTGGGTGAAAGATTACAGCCTTGTCGTTCCCCTCGTTCTAAACGTATCGTTTGTACAAATGTCCATTAATCTTTATTCTGGCAGTCGTACATGAATTTAGTGTTTTAATTCAATGTATCACTTCTTTGTTGAAACAAAATCTAAACCATAACTTGGAATAGATAATCCCATCAACCTGAATCAAATGCTTTTTCTGCATCTAGACTGATTTATATAGCACTTGTCTTATCCTGAGTGAAGTGGTCCATGACATCTAGTGTTCTCCTAATGTTGTCCTATGTCTGTCTATTTCGTATGAAAACAGTTTGATCCCCATCAATCAATTCTGGGATTAGGTCCTCTATACTTTTGGCCATTATTGATGCTTATAGTTTAAAATCCATGTGAAGATTTGTGATACAGGAACTGCCTTCCTTATCTTTACCCTCCTTTGGGATTACAGATGTTATGGCTTCTCTCCACGATGGTAGAAGATCCACCACCCGCAGAGTCCAGTTAAAACAGGCCTGTGTTAGTTGTTCTCTGAAGGCTTTGAACCATTCTGAAGGGAAACCATCAGTGCCTAGAGACTTGTTTGCTTTTAGATTAGATATTGCATTATTAAGTTATTCAGTAGTCATTTCTGAGGTCTATTGTTTTGTTCTGTCCCAACGGAAGGGAGATCAATTGAGTTTTAAAAAATGCTCTATTGTCTGTGCATCTGCATTCTCTGGTTGCTTGTACAGATTTGTACACTATGATTCAAATAAATTCTGTATTTCATCCAATTTGCATATAATCCTCTTTATTTTGGGGTGTTTTATTTAGAAATATATTTTATACTTGTTGTTTTCTGAGACTCCATATTAGAAATGTTGTTGCTTTTGAGCTTGCTTCATAATATCGCTGTTTCAGCAACCTGATCTTTTTCTTTACTTCTTCACTATAAATCTGGTCAATTTCCTGTTTAACTTCTTGAATCTCACGTAATATAAGAGGGTCTTTGAAATGACTATTACATCTTTCGAAGCTTCCTAGTCTTTCCCGTAATTTCAGCAGTTTCTGTGCTTTAATCTTTTTCTTGAGAGATCTGGCTATGATCTTCCCTCTAACATCCAACAATGTACAGTAGCAGGAGATGCTTCCCTGTTATCATTATTAACCAAATAGACAGTCAATTCTGTCTTTAATGAGTCATTGTATGCTGGATTATTCAGCATGCTTGCATTAAGCCTCCATAGAGTATTTATTGGTTTGCTATCAAGGTGTAGAGTTAGGTAAACTCCATTATGTTCTGATAAGTCACTCTGTCCGATCCTACAATTCTTAAGCCTGTGCCTATCTGCATTGTATATGAAAAAGTAGTCTAACCTGGAGTATTCAGTGTGGCGGGCTGAGTAAAAAGTATATTCCTTATTTGACATGCGGATGTCGCGCCATACATCAAGCAGTCCTAAATCCTTGTAATATCCTATTGATCTTTTCAGCAACCTGGCTCATTTTACGATTTTGATTTGTGCTGTCCAACTTGGAGTTTAAAATCATGATAAAATCACCTCCAGAGATGAGAGTGCCAGAGGTTTAAGTGGCATTTAAATCAAACATCTTCCTGCAGAAGACCATGTAACTCCCCGGACGCTTGTATCCATAAAAAAAATGTAACTTCCTTGTTATCTAGTTTACATTTAACAAAGATAAATCTACCCTCCTTGTCTTTTATGATTGATTGATTTGGGATCAAGATTAAACGCCTCATCTACCTTATATTAGAATAAAAAAAGATATTCCTAAAGTGGCTTGAGAAAGTATTTGGTTTGTATCATTTGATTTACACAATGTGCCTACCACTTTTGAAGATGCAAAATGTTTTATTGTGAAACAAACAAGAAATAAGACAAGAAAAACTGAAAACTTGAGCGTGCATAACTATTCACCCCCCCCAAAATCAATACTTTACTTTGCCACATTTTGCAGCAATTACAGCTGCAAGTCTCTTGGGGTATGTCTCTATAAGCTTGGCACATCTAGCCACTGGGATTTTTCCCATTGTTCAAGGCAAAACAGCTCCAGCTCTTTCAAGTTGAATGGGTTCCGCTGGTGCACAGCAATCTTTAAGTCATACAACAGATTCTCAATTGAATTAAGGTCTGGGCTTTGACTAGGCCATTACAACACATTTAAATGCTTCCCCGTTCCGCTAGCGGAACCCCTCGCCAACAGCCAATGAAATTGCAGGGCGCCAAATTCAGTCAACAGAAACCTCATAATTCAATTTTCTCAAACATACAAGTATTAGACAACATTTTATAGATAACATTCTCGTTAATCCAACCACAGTGTCCGATTTCAAAAAAGGTTTTTGGCGAAAGCAGAACATATCATTATGTTAGGTCATTAACTAGTCACAGAAAACACAGCCATTTTCCAACCAAAGAGAGGAGTCAGAAAAAGCAGAAATATTGATAAAATTAATCACTAACCTTTGATATTCTTCATCAGATGACACTCCCGGTTCAGCATGTGACACAATACATGTATGTTTTGTTCGATCAAGTTCATATTTATATCCAAAAACCTCACTTTACATTTGGCTTTGCCTCCAAAACATCTTGTGAATTTGCACAGAGCCACATCAAATCACATAAATACTCATAATAAACATTGATAAAAGATACAAGTGTTATTCACAGATTTAAAGATATACTTCTCCTTAATGCAACCGCTGTGTCAGATTTCGAAAAACTTTACGGAAAGAGCAAACCATGCAATAATCTGAGTACAGCTCTCAGAGACCAAAACAACCCAAGAAGATATCTGCCATGTTGGAGTCAGCATAAGTCAGAAATAGCATTATAAATATGCACATACCTTTGATGATCTTAATCAGAATGCACTCCCAGGAATCCCAGTTCCACAATAAATGTAAGATTTTTTTGATAAAGTCCATCCTTTAGGTCCAAATCCGTCCTTGTTGTTCGCGCGTTCAGTACAAAATCTAAACTCACGAGGCGTGGGCAGGTCCAGGCAAAAGTTCAGACAAAAAGTCATATCACAGTCTGTGGAAACATGTCAAACGAAGTATAGAATCAATCTTTAGGATGTTTTTAACATAAATCTTCAATAATGGGGGAGAATTCCTTTGTTTTTGGAAAAGCTATGGAACAGAGCTTGCTCTCACGAACGAACGTCACAAGCTCAAAGCATTCTGCCAGACATGAGTTGAAAAATGACCAAACTCAGATTTCCTTCTTCCTGGTTGGATTTTTTTCTCAGGTTTATGCCTGTCATATGAGTTCTGTTATACTCACATACATCATTCAAACAGTTTTAGAGTGTTTTCTATCCAAATCTAATAATAATTTGAATATATTAGCAACTGGGACTGGGTAGCAGGCAGTTTACTCTGGGCACGCTTTTCATCCAAACGTGAAAATGCTATCCACAACAAGTTAAACCACTTGAGTGTTGCTTTAGCAGTATGCTTAATAAGGTCATTGTCCTGCTGGAAGCTGAACCTCTGTCCCATTCTCAAATCTCTGGAAGACTGAAATAGGTTTCCCTCAAGAATTTCCCTCAAGAATTTAGTGCCATCCATCATTCCCTCAATTCTGACCAGTTTCCCAGTCCCTGCCGATGAACAACATCCTCACAGCATGATGCTGCCACCACCATGCTTCACCGTGGGGAGGTGGTTCTCGGGGTGATGAGGTGTTGGGTTTGCGCCAGACATAGCGTTTCCTTGATCGGCAGAAATCTAAATTTTAGTCTCTTCTGACCAGAGTACCTTCTTCCATATGTTTGGGGAGTGTCTTTTGGTGAACACCAAATGTGTTTGCTTATTATTTTCTTTTACCAATGGCTTTTACTGGCCACTCTTCTGTAAAGCCCAGCTCTGTGGAGTGTACGGCTTAAAGTGGTCCTATGGACAGATACTCCAATCTCCGCTGTGGAGCTTTGCAGCACCTTCAGGGTTATCTTTGGTCTCTATGTTGCCTCTCCGATTAATGCCCTCCTTGCCTGGTCCGTGAGTTTTGGTGGGCGGCATTCTTTTGGCAGGTTTGTTGTGGTGCCATATTCTTTCCATTTTCTATTAATGGATTGAATGGTGCTCCGTGGGATGTTCAAAGATTTGGATATTTTTTTGTAACCCAACCCTGACCTGTACTTCTCCACAACTTTGTCCCTGACCTGTTTGGTGAGTCCTTGGTCTTCCTAGTGCCGCCTGCTTGGTGGTGCCCCTTGCTTAGTTGTGTTGCAGACTCTGGGGCCTTTCAGAACAGGTGTATGTATACTGAGATCATGTGACAGATCATGTGACACTTAGTTAAATAAAGTCCACCTGTGTGCAGTCTAATTATGCAACTTTTGAAGGTAATTGGTTGCACCAGATCTTATTTAGGGGCTTCATAGCAAAGGGGGTGAATACATATGCACGCAGGACTTTTCAGTTTTTATTTTTTTTCATTTCACTTCACCAATTTTGACTATTTTGTGTATGTCCATTACATGAAATCCAAATAAATATCCATTTAAATTACAGGTTGTAATGCAACAAAATAGGAAAAACACCAAGGGGGTGAATACCTTTGCAAGGCACTGTAGTTGGCTCATTTATTAGCACTGATCAGAACATTTTGACAGCATGTTATGTAGTTTAACAAGTATAATATTTTGCTCCTCACTCGCAGTTGCCTAGTAACCTGTTACTTGTACGATCAATCAATGTGATTTTGTTTCACGGAATCTCCGTCTGTATATTTGGTTAATTGGTCTCTCGCTTGGCAAATATGTGGAGGTGGTATAGCTCCTCTATTAATTTGCTTATCTGTCACTGATCAGAAACATTTAGCATGCAATAATGTAGCCTAAATCAAGTATTTTCTTTGATCGTGCATAGGCAACTCTAAAAGCCTGCTGAGGTTGTGAAATATGAAATCGAAACTTACATGCTTTTGAAGATAAGCTATAGATAGCTATTATTTTCTATAGGTATCATGATGAAGACTCTCTCAATGTGAGACCCTACATCTGCTCCCTAACAAAACGGAGTGATGGTAGGAAAGAGATGATGTGGATCAAAAAAGCATGGGCTTGGTCTCTGTTTCAAAATATCACATTTTTGTAATATGACAGCAGTTCCAAAACGTTCCCGCATTCTTCAGATTTGATTCTGTAATGTTCCATTATATTCTCACTGTAAAATATGTGTGTGTTCACTGTGATCAGAGTAAATGTGTTATCTGTATAATGAACAAAAGAACAAACTATGTACCCTATAGGATGCACAGATCAGTAACATAATTAATTAACATAATCAAAATATGCTATTTTCTTATTTTCTAAATATATTTGATTAGTCTTATAATGTTTGTTAGGACTTGCCGAAATTAATGAATAAGGCATTTCTTAGTGAAGGTGTATATTCAATGGATTTATTGAAATAGACCCATATCGGCCCACACCTACTCCCAACTCCTAAGCTTGCCAGCATGTGCACCGGAGGTATACAAGGTATATCTTGGCAAGAATGTGGTAAAAATGGGACTGTACGAATTGTGTTTTTAAAAACATTGGCAATTTTATTTTACAGGTGAATCCTATGTGAAACAAGAATTATAGTATTTATATTTATTAAGCAAGAAGGCCCAAGGGTGTGTGGTATATAGCCAATATACCAAGCTACGGCTAAGGGCTGTATCCAGGCACTCCGCATTGCGTCATGTAAAGAACAGCCCTTAGCCGTGGTATAGTGGCTAAAACCACAAACCCCCGAGGTGCCTTATTTCTATTATAAATTGGTTACCAACGTAATTAGAGCAGTCAAAATAATTTTTGGGTCATACTCGTGTTATACGATCTGATATACCACTGCTGTCAGCCAATCAGCATTCAGGGCTCGAACTTCCCAGTTTAAAATGGTTTTATAATGCCTTATTCATTGTACCAAATGCTCTGTGTATTATTCCTTTCCTTTGTGCCTTTTAATGTCAATTGTACACAAAGTCCAACACAAATATAGTTTCCGCTTTTTCCCCAACTCCTCTGAAAGACATACTGTACATACATAGAGGCTGAAGCATGTGGCTGCCTGTTTCCCGAACACAGATCAATCGGTCTTGCACTATAGAGCACTTACAATGGAAAATGTCCCACAGAGTTTTATAACTAGCCAGTGTATTATATGTATATGCTTATAGTCAAGCAGAATACGTATGTACTTCATAGAAAGTGTTACTGTCATGGAATCTGTGGAATATCCAATGCAAATAATGTATTTCAACCAGTTAATCATCAATCAAATGTATTTATAAAGCCCTTTTCACATCAGCAGAGGTCACCAAGTGCTTTACATAGTCGATAGCTGTTCAGCGACAAGTTGATATGGGCATTCTCTCAAATATTTGTACTCGTGGATTTCAACCTGCATCATCACATTTCATAACAGTGTTGTTTGTCAATTTTCTAAGATTTGTCAGCCAAAATATTTGTGACTGTCATTCACCAGAAGTTGAGTTAATCTACCTCAAGTAAATTGATTGGAACAAAAGCAGATATTACGGCCTTCGAATTTGCTGGGTATATTATCGATTGATAGTGAATTGGTACATGATTAATGGCCTATTTAAAAAAACAAGTTGACAATTTCTTTCGAAATACAGAATATCAGAATAGTATGCACAATGTAATTAACACATTTTAGGAGTTAGCAATAGAATATTGGTCAAGGTGGTCTTTCTCTTCTGTCATCACAGAGTAGACATTTCATGGACAGCCTTCAAACCACCCTGTAACTCCATTTACTATCTCTGAAAGGGGAAGACCATTATAAAATAGGATTAAAGACAAGTAATGTGCTCACCTCTCTCTCAAAGAGAAATTGGACAACGAACAGCCTTAAAAGATGAGAGTACTGATGGGGAACAAAAGCTTATAAATGCAGTATCACACTACTCACAAAGGCTCTCTCTCTCAGAGCACATTTCAATGAGAAGGCAATAACGAAAATGAGGTGTGGCAGGAATTGAAATGCACTTCCATTAGTATCCAGCCTTTAGTGGTTTTGTATGAACACACACACACATTCACTACCCCCCCCCATCCCCAACACAGGTGCACAGTACAGCAACCTATGAGCATGCATGTGTTTGAGCCTGTGTGTGTTTGCCTGAAGGAGTATGCGTTGTGTGTGCCTGCATGATTGTGAGGCACACTGTCGAATCAGTGTTGTACTTAATCTGGACTAAGATTCTCTCTAGTCCCTCATCCAGTCCCGCAACAAAGAGCCGCGCATGGCTAACATGATTTAGCTCCATAAGAGGTATTTTATCATGACTCAAGAAAGAATTACAGGGAGATTATAAAGCTCCTTGGAGATGAAATGTTGAACCATTTCCCAGAGAGTGCCATGACAAAGGAAGTCCTTGGGGTAGACGTTGGCTTCCGTTATAACTTGGCTCTGCCAAAAATACATTAGTGTGGTGGAGTAAGCGCGAGTTGGTTTACTGGATCTACTGGAACACTGTGTCTTCTCACAAACAGAGGAGAGATAAACTTTGAGTAACGGTATGGTGTGCCCCCCCCCCCCCCCCATTCGTACAACATCAGTAAGAGTGGGTGAAGAGATATGACAGACCAGAAGATTAGGTGTTATTACAAAGTGTTTCATCGGGCACTTGTGCATTTTTAACAAGCATAAAATTTACCCCACGCAAGTGACAAAATCTTACCAAAGCATTATTAATGGGAAAAACATTAGGTTTAGAGTTCATTGCTCATCGATGAGCAAGCAGGCAGGGGTGAGGAGATACTTGAGTCAGAGATCAAGCGGGAAGATATCAGAAGCACTTGTTTTTTTTTCAAAAGAACTGGTTTCGAAGTGTAACGTCACTCTTTACCTATGGTAACTTCTCTCGGTATTGCTTAAGTTTAGACGATGCTGTTTAGATCAAACTTTCCTTGATGTTGAGCATTTTTGTACTCCCAGGGCCTAATTGCTTTTGGGAAGTGACAAAAGTCCTCCCTTTACTTTAAAGATGTGATGATAGCTGATGAATGTTCTGTTATTAAAGTGCAATGGATATCTTGTGCATGTCTTTAGCAGTTCTGTGAGGATTTCTTATGAAGGTACTATGAATAGCTTGAGAAGTTCTTGAGCATATATTCTGTTTGTCATTTCAGTACTTGTCAGTCACAGGTGGCTATGGGATGGATCGAAATGTACAAAATGGGTATCTGGGGGAAAATGTGGGAGGGTCATGCTTTTTCAATTTCAGTAAAGGGGAGGGTTTAGTATTTTTTTTTTAATCTAGTCCAGGGGTGGGTAATGCAACTTGTAATTGAAGAAATGTCTATATTTCTCAGTGTTTTAGAAATAGTTGCTTATTAGGCTATATATCGATGTGTGCCAGATGCTGTCCCTCACCTCTGATTCTCTGCTGGGCGTGCAATATCAAGTGCGCCTACAGACTATTTAGATGAAAGGCACCCGAGTGGCGCAGCGGCCTAAGGCACTGCATCTCGTTGCTAGAGGCGTCACTACAGACCCTGGTTTTATCCTGAGCTATATGGTGATAGGGCGGTGCACAATTGGCCTAGCTTCGTCCCGGTTAGGGGAGGGTTTCGCCGGTGTAGGTCGCCATTGTTAAATAAGAATTCATTCTCAACTGACTTGCCTAATTAAATAAAGATGAAATAAAAATATACTGAGTGTGGTCTCAATCAAATGATCCATAGACTATAGGCTACAAAGTGCTCGGAGAAGCACAGAGCAAAGTTATATTTCTAAGAAAATGAACTCCCTGAGTCTTTTGCGCTTCTGGGATGGTGTAAATGTTATGCTCTGCTCTTGCTAATCAACGTGTGTGTATGCTGTGCTGTGTAGGCTTACAGTGACAGTTCAGGAGGAGATTCAGAATTCTTCCCCAAAAATGTTTTGATAAGGAATATTCCCAAAAATGATATCTTGCTTATGGACTAGCATATAGCTTATGTTCTGTTGACATTTGAGTCATTTAGCGGAGGATCTTTCCCAGAGTGATTTACAGTTGTGGGTACCTACATTTCCTTCGTTTTTCTTACTGTTCAGTTTGAGAAGGAAAGCGTGAACATGAGAAGGATAGCTTGCTACTACTATAATTGATTAAGAAAAACAATGTTTCTTGTCCACGTTGGATTTATCAGTTATTGACCTCACAATAAGCCAGATTCAAGTAAGTTACATTACGTGGCTGAAAAATGAAGCAGCAGCCGTGGCACAATCAATCATTCTGAAAGTAGGCAAATTCGAGGAGGTATCATTATTTTCAACCGTCTTCGTTTTAAAAAGACTTTACTAACAACACACAGGCTTTATGTTGGAGCCTATTTCGTCCTATTTTAGAAATAAAAGGTAGGCCTACCTGTTTAACAGACGGAATTTGGCTATAGGCTGCTATATCAATAGATTCGTCTGACAATTCCTCCACCCACTATGCACTCTTTAAAAGCCTACATCAGTGTCAGAATTGGTTATTAAAAAAGTTTGACATGTTTCAAAGAACTTTACGGATACTCTTTGGAATTTTCGTCAAGCCTTGATGACCTGCCTAAGGCTGTGGAATACTGAACATAACGCGCCAAACAAATGGAGTTTTTTTAATATAAAATTAATCTTTATCGAACAAAAGGAACATTTATTAAGTAACTGGGAGTCTCGTGAGTGCAAACATTCGAAGATAATCAAAGGTAAGCGATTAATTTTATTGCTTTTCTGGCTTTCTTGACCAATCTACACTGCTGCTAGGTGTTCTAATTGTTTTGTTTAGTGATCGATAAACTCACACAAACACTTGGATTGCTTTCGCTGTAAAGCATATTTTCAAAATCTGACACGACAGGTGGATTAACAACAAGCTAAGCTGTGTTTTGCTATATTGCACTTGTGATTTCATGAATATAAATATTTTTAGCAATTTATTTTTAATTTGGCGCTCTGCAATTTAGCTGTTGTTGATGAAAATTATCCCGCTAAAGGGATCCGTGCGTCAAGAAGTTTAAGAGGGTATGCCATAGCCTACCTTTAATTAAAGAAAATGACAAAATGCACTGGCATTGTTAACTTAAGATTTTGAAAAGAACAGATCCGATTATAAAAAGTGGTCTATAACAGCGCTTTGGTCCGTGATGCTTTATGCTACACTCTTCGAAAAAAGGTTTCCAAAAGGGTTCTTCAGCTGTCCCCATAGGGGAACCCTTTTTAGCTCCAGATAGAATCATTTTGGTTCCAGGTAGAACCCTTTTGCGTTACATCTACCTGGAACTAAAACGGTTCTACGTGTAACCAAAAAGAGTTCCTCAAAGGGTTCTCCCATAGGGACAGCCAAAGAACCCTTTTAGGTGCTAGATAGCACCTGTTTTTCTAAGAGTGTAGAAACAAGCTCTTAAAACACAGGAAAGATGTGACTTCGATGCATATGGGAATATCAATGTTTAGTTTCTTTGACATTGAGGCTGAGGTACAACCTTCTATAGCCAAGGAGACAAAATGTACTTTGCTTGGGAAATAATCAAATTCTGTCACTATCAATTGATTAAGCTATTCACTTTCTTTACAATACAATATGTTTAAACCCAGACTTGCCACGAAAAAAAGAGTAACCAGCAGTTAAAGCTTATTTTTGTGCATCGGTAGGCCTACTGTCTGGGGTGGAAAGGTAGGTCTAACTTTTGAAAGTACCATGCTCAGATTCCTAATAAAAGCAAACAGGGACAGCAAACAGGGACAGTTTTGTTGCTAACAAGACACACTGATTTGTCATTGGAGAAATATGATAAGATGAACACCTAGGACTATCTCTCTCTGTCACGTTCTGACCTTAGTTCCTTTTTTATGTCTTTATTTTAGTTGGTCAGGGCGTGAGTTGGGGTGGGCTTTCTATGTTTTGTTCTGGTGTTATATTTCAATGTGTTTGGCCTAGTATAGTTCTCAATCAGAGGCAGGTGTCAGTCGTTGTCTCTGATTGGGAGCCATATTTAGGTTTTCTGTTTTCTCTTGTGTTTTGCGGGTGGTTGTTTCCTGTGTCTGTGTTTGCACCATACGGGACTGTTTCGGTTGTTTGTACTTTTGTTAAGTGTTCTGTTGATATATTAAATATCTCATTATGGACACTTATCACGCTGCACATTGGTCCGATCCTTCCTACTCCTCTTCAGAGGAAGAGGAAATCCGTTACACTCTATCCATTCTTAGCCTGTCATTTCAGTAATTTGTGTTGTATTAAAAATGATTCTGCTAATGTAAAATTGCATGAAGTGTTCATAAAAGGAGATTTTTTATCGGACCTGCAAGCCACCATTTTCATTTGAGAGGTCAGATTTTCTCCATGTAACCCTTATTATAAATGACGTTCACATCCTATGGATAACTTATGAATGTCTTTAGCAGTTCTTTGAGGATTTGTTATGAACGTGAAATAGATGTCTTCAGCATTCTTCCTGTTGTTCATGTCGTTACAGTAAACAGCAGAGACGATCATGACACTGTTCATAATGACACCCCCACAACAGATTGTTTTTTGGTCTTCCTGTGTTCACCGGTTAAGGAGTGCCTCTACATTATCCACCTAGCAAAGTTATCTTTTCAGCATTCATCTAACACACACCATGGGGCTGACAGCTGGCCAGATGTGAGTCTACCCTGTGGGTCCTGGTGTATCTGTGAAACTGCACCTTGGGATTGATCACTCATCTAAGTGTCCCATATGACCACAACAAAATGGCATGTAAGACAGTTCACACTAACGTGACAGAGTCTACCGCCTCACATCTGTTCACCGGCACATGATCACATTAGGTCTTCATCAACTTTAATTTGAAACATTCATGAAGCCAGTAACAAATGCAAGTTTGTGCCTATATAGGTATCACATTGTGTTGTACTATTGTGTCTCAAAATATAATGTCAAAAGTAAGCAAATTATTAGGTATATCATGTATTATGTTGACATTATAATGCATTTTTGCACTTTTTCATGTATGACCGCCTTGTAATAGTCTATCATAAGCGCTTGACTAAATATCACCCAAAAGGGTTAGTTGAAAATATGCCAAATAGGAAACAAACACTGTAAGCCTTGTCATAAAAAATAAAAAGCACGTGAAAGCCTTTACAACAGCTGTTTTCTGCTTTTTTCCCCCATTGCAAAAAGTTGTTTAAGGATTAGTATTAGTGAAGCAAATCAATCTTTAAGGTTCAAGTGTGATATGCACTGAGTGTACAAAACATTAGGAACTGATCTTGAGTTGCATCCCTTTAGCCCTCAGAACAGCCTCAATTCGTCGGGGCATGAACTCTACAAGGTGTCGAAAGCATTCCAGAGGGATGTTGGCCAATGTTGACTCCAATGCTTCCCACAATTGTGTTAATTAGGATGTAAATCCTTTGGGTGGTGGACCATTCTTGATTCGGGAAACTGTTGAGCGTAAAAAACCCAGTTGCATTGGCATTACTCATGCAATCCAACCGGTGCGCCTGGCACCTACTACCACACTGTAACGGCTTTCTTCCAGGGGTGAAGGAGAGGACAAAAGTGCAGCGCGGCTAGTGTTCGACATGTTTAATTAAAGAACAAGTGAAACACTACAAACATATAAAATAACAAATGTGAAAAAACCGAGACAGCACCTATCTGGTGCAGACAAAACACAGAGACAGGAAACAACCACCCACAATCCCCAACACAAGCCACCTTTATATGATTCTCAATCAGGGCAAACGATTGACAGCTGTCTCTGATTGAGAACCATATTAGGCTGAACAGAAACAGACGAACTAGACACACAACATAGAATTCCCACCCAGCTCACGTCCTGACCAACACTAAACAAGCAAAACACATACGAACTCTGGTCAGGACGTTACACACACACCGTTCAAAGGCACTTAGATATTTTGTCTTGACCATTCACCCTCTGAATGGCACACATTCACAATCCATGTCTTAAGGCTTAAAAATCTATTTTTAACCTTACTCCTCCCCTTCATCTATGCTGATTGCAGTGGATTTAACAAGTGACATCAATTAGGGATCATAGCTTTCACCTGGTCAGTCTATTTCATGGTAAGATCATGTGTTCCAAATGTTTTGTACACTCAGTATATTTGGCCATTTAATCGTTAATTTGTCCTTTTTTAGGCGTCCCTCTGAAACAGAAGTGAGTAGTTCTCGGATATCACAGTAGACTAGGAGGTGCAGTGATGTCATGCTACCTCTCAAAGGTGTGGTTCTGCTAGAGCAAAATACAGCAAATTAAAGAGAAACACCTTGTGAATCCAGCCATCATTTCCGATTTTTTAAATGTTTTACAACGAAAACACAATATGTATTTCTATTAGCTAACGACAATAGCCAAAGACTCAACCACATATTTTCACCATGTTTCTACCGCATAGGTAGCTATCACAAAACCGACCAGATAGAGATATAATTAGTCACTAACCAAGAAACAACTTCATCAGACGACAATCTTATAACATGTTATACAATACATTCATGTTTTGTTCGAAAAATGTGCATATTTGAGGTATAAATCATAGTTTTACATTGCAGCTACCATCACAAATAGCACCGAAGCCGCCAGAATAATTAGAGAGCAACGTGAAATAGATAAATACTCATCATAAAACATTTATGAAACATACATGGTGTACAGCAAATGAAAGGTAAACATCTTGTGAATCCAGACAATATTTCCGATTTTTTTTAAAGTGTTTTACAGCGAAAACACAATATAGAATTATATTAGCTTACCACAATAGCCAAACACACAAATGCATTTATTCACTGCAAGGTAGCTATCGCAAAAACCAGCAAAAGATATAAAATGAATCACTAACCTTGAACAACTTCATCAGATGACAGTCTTATAACATCAGGTTATACAATACACTTATGTTTTGTTCGAAAATGTGCATATTTAGAGCTACAAATCCAGATTATACATTGTGAATACGTAACATCGACTCACCAGAATCTCCAGAGATATTTTGGACACTTAATCTGACCAAAGAACTCATCATAAACTTTACATACAAATACTTGTTGTATTGCAAATGAAAGATACACTGGTTCTTAACCTGTCTAGGATCAGCGTGCCGCTAGCGGCACGCCCCCCCCCCCCCCCCCCCCACTGAAAAACCAGTGCCGCGAAATTCAAAAAAAAAATTTTTTTTAAATATTTAACTTTCACACATTAAACCTGTTGGGGATGGGGGCGCTGTTTAGACTATTTATGCTAATGTGGCTAATTTTTTAAACGGCTTCCCACAAAATCCTTGATCGTACAATATGCATATTATTATTATTATTGGATAGAAAACAGTCTATAGTTTCTATAGGAGTTGAAATTTTGTCTCTAAGTGGAACAGAGCCCATTCTACAGCAATTTCCCTGACATGGAGTCAGATTTGAGAAACGTTGGCCACTTTTCTGAAGTCATTTAAAAGGGCTCTGTCGTTGCTATGACTATACGGACACTTCTTACGTCTTCCCCTGGATGCCTTTACGTGATGACGATTCCAACGGGCTCGATTGCTCGTTCACAGGCCCTACAAATGAAAAAAACCTTTAGCTAGCAAGTCTTTTCTTGCTGCGTAACGCGCGTGGAAGACACCGACCCTCTCCTGTTCCAAGCGTTAGTTTAGCCTGTTATATTTCTCCGGTCATCTTTTCACTCGTTATAGGAGTTACAAACATCACAAAGTAGTTAATTTAAAGCGTTTTATAGCAATTTATATCCGTTTAGTGCGATTTTGGGACATTTATTTTTGCAACGATGTGAAAAGTTGGGCACGCTTTTCAGTTCATCCCGAACGTAGTTGACATTTCCACATGGCAAGAGGACAGCTTTCCACCAAAAGACGATTTCTCCCAAGAAAGGATCCTTTGCCCAAGATACTGATGGAAGAACAGCTCAAGGTAGGACATTTTTATTATGATAAATCGTGTTTCTGTCGAAACATTTTAGTGGCTTAGGACGCCATGTTTTTTGACGTAGCTTCGCTTGGCGCAAACTGTATTGAAAAGTAAGGATAAATTAAAAAATGTAATAACGCAATTGTATTAAGAATTAAATTGTCTATCAATCCCTGTCCACCCTATATTTTTTAGTCACGTTTATGAGTATTTATGTATAAGAGTAGATCACTGTCTAAGTGGCGCAAGGACGTTTTCTTTACCAGCTTGTCTACATTTCACATTGTCTAACCATGATTTTGGTGGCTAAATATAAACATTTTCGATCAAACTGTATATGCATGTTGTAATGTGATGTTACAGGAGTGTCATCGGAAGAATTCTGAGAAGGTTAGTGAAAAAATTAATATCTTTTGGCGATGTTGACTTTTATCGCTCACTTTGGCTAGAATCAATGCTGGGCTGCTAATTGCTATGTGCTAAGCTAATATAACGATTTATTGTGTTTTCGCTGTAAGACACTTAGAAAATCTGAAATATTGTCTGTATTCACAGGATCTGTGTCTTTCGATTCGTGTATGCTGTGTATTTTTACGAAATGTTTGATGATTAGTAGTTAGGTAAACACGTTGCTCATTGTAATTATTCTAGTCCATTTGTGATGGTGGGTGCAATTGTAAACTATGCCATATACCTGAAATATGCACTTTTTTCTAACAAAACCTATCCCATACCATAAATATGTTATCAGACTGTCATCTAATGAGTTTTTTTGTTGGTTAGGGGCTATAAATATCTTAGTTTAGCCGAATTGGTGATGGCTACTGGTGTTGGTGGACAAATAAAAGATGGTGGATTATGCTAATGTGTTTTTAGGTAATAGATGTACATCTTTACATATTGTGTCTTCCCTGTAAAACATTTTAAAAATCGGAAATGTTGACTGGATTCATAAGATCTGTGTCTTTCATTAGCTGTATTGGACTTTAATGTGTGAAAGTTAAATATTTTAAAAAAATATTTTTTTTGAATTTCGCGGCACTGGTTTTTCAGTGGGGGGGGGGGGGGGGGGGCCGCTAGCGCCACGCTGATCCTAGACAGGTTAAAGGCCAATACAGCTAATGAAAGACACAGTTCTTGTGAATCCAGTCAACATGTCCGATTTTTAAAATGTTTTACAGGGAAGACACAATATGTAAAGATGTACATCTATTACCTAAAAACACATTAGCATAATCCACCATCTTTTATTTGTCCACCAACACCAGTAGCCATCACCAATTCGGCTAAACTAAGATATTTATAGCCCCTAACCAACAAAAAAACTCATCAGATGACAGTCTGATAACATATTTATGGTATGGGATAGGTTTTGTTAGAAAAAAGTGCATATTTCAGGTAGATGGCATAGGTTACAATTGCACCCACCGTCACAAATGGAATAGAAAAACTACATTGAGCAACGTGTTTACCTACTTACTAATCATCAAACATTTCGTAAAAATACACAGCATACACGAATCGAAAGACACAGATCCTGTGAATACAGACAATATTTCAGATTTTCTAAGTGTCTTACAGCGAAAACACAATAAATCGTTATATTAGCATAGCACATAGCACATAGCAGCCCAGCATTGATTCTAGCCAAAGAGAGCGATAACGTCAACATCGCCAAAAATATATTAATTTTTTCACTAACCTTCTCAGAATTCTTCAGATGACACTCCTGTAACATCATATTACACAATCCATATAGAGTTTGATCGAAAATGTTTATATTTAGCCACCAAAATCATGGTTAGACAATGTGAAATGTAGCTCAGCTGGTCAGAAAATGTCCTTGCGCCACTTAGACAGTGATCTACTCTTATACATAAATACTCATAAACGTGACTAAAAAATATAGGGTGGACAGGGATTGATAGACAATTTAATTCTTAATACAATTGCGGAATTACATTTTTTAATTTATCCTTACTTTTCAATACAGTTTGCGCCAAGCGAAGCTACGTCAAAAAACATGGCGTCCTAAGCCACTAAAAATTTTCGACAGAAACACGATTTATCATAATAAAAATGTCCTACTTTGAGCTGTTCTTCCATCAGTATCTTGGGCAAAGGATCCTTTCTTGGGAGTAATCGTCTTTTGGTGGAAAGCTGTCCTCTTGCCATGTGGAAATGCCAACTGCGTTCGGGATGAACTGAAAGCGTGCCCAGCTATTCACAGCGTTTCAAAAATAAATGTCCCAAAATCGCACTAAACGGATATAAATTGCTATAAAACGCTTTAAATTAACTACCTTATGATGTTTAACTCCCATAACGAGTAGAAACATGACCCGAGTAATATTACTCCCTCCACTAACGCTTGGAACAGGTGCGGGCCGGTGTCCTCTAGGCGCATGACGCAGCTCCAAAAGAATGACTAGCCTCAGGGTTTTTTCATTTGTAGTGCCTGTAAACGCGCAATCGACCCCATTGAAATCGTCATCACGTAAAGGCATCCAGGGGAAGACGTAAGCAGTGTCCGTATAGTCATAGCAATAACAGTGCCCTTTTAACTGACTTCAGAACAGTGGCCAACATTTCTGAAATCTGACTCCATGTCAGGGAAATTGCTGTAGAATGGGCTCTGTTCCACTTAGAGACAAAATTTCAACTCCTATAGAAACTATAGACTGTTTTCTATCCAATAATAATAATAATATGCATATTGTACGATCAAGGATTTTGTGGGAAGCCGTTTCAAAATTTACCCGATTAGCATAAATAGTCTAAACAGCGCCCCCATCCTCAACAGGTTAATGCAACCGCCGTGTTAGATTTTTTAAAATAACTTTACCATAGTGTTGTTGTGTTTTCTATCCAATAGTAATAATAATATGCATATTGTATGATCTAGAAAAGAGTACGAGGCCGTTTCATTTGGGTACGATTTTTTCCAATGTGAAAACAGCGCCCCCCCTATTGACAAGAAGTTTTAATGCAACCGCTGTGTTAGATTTAAAAAAAATAACTTTACCACAACATACAGCTTGGGTTATTGTGAGACAGTGCTCACCAACACGGCGGAGAATAGACATCAACATATTACACAGAACTACGAAATAACATCATAAATGTTGTCTTACTTTTGCCGAGCTTCCTTCAGAATGTTGTACAAGGAGTCCTATTTCCAGAATAAATCGTTGTTTGGTTTTAGAATGTCCATTTCTTCTGTCGAATTCGCGCCACAATGCTAGCCAAGGTTGCTAACATTCCCATCCTCTCTTGGCGCAAAGAACGGAAAACTCAAAGTCCCAATAAACTGACAAAACTCGGTTGAAAAAACCTACTTTATGATGTTATTATCATATGTATCAAATAAAATCAGAGCCGGAGATATTCGCCGTGTATACCGAACGCTTTTCAGAAGACAATGTCGAGGTCCCTCGCGCGCCGTCGAAGACAAAGAAAGTACCGGACCTGTCACTCCAAAAGCTCTTGTTCGGCCTTAGATCAAGCTAGACACCCCATTCCACCTTCCACTGTCTGTTGACATCTAGTGGAAGGCGTATGAAGTGCATTCATATCGATAAATAAAAGCCAGTTGAATAGGCAGGCCCTGAAACAGAGCCTCGTTTTCAGATTTTTCACTTCCTGTATGGAAGTTTGCTGCAAAATGAGTTCTGTTTTACTCACAGATATAATTCAAACAGTTTTAGAAACTTCTGAGTGTTTTCTATCCAATAGTAATAATAATATGCATATTGTATGATCTAGAACAGAGTACGAGGCCGTTTCATTTGGCCACGATTTTTTCCAGAGTGAAAACAGCACCCCCGTATTGACAAGAAGTTATTGAGCACCAGCTGTCAACGCAGCTCACAGATCACTGCACCTGTACATAGCCCATCTCTAAATAGCCCATCAAACTACCTCATCCCCATACTGTATTTATTTATTTACCATGCTCATTTGCACCCCAGTATCTCTACTTGCACATTCATCTTCTGCACATCTATTACTCCAGTGTTTAATTGGTGTATTGTACTTACTTTGCCACCGTGGCCTATTTATTGTCTTACCTCCCTTATCTTACCTCATTTGCACACACTGTATATAGACTTTTTCTACTGTATTATTGACTGTATGTTTGTTAATTCCATGTGTAACTCTGTGTTGTTGAATGTGTCTAACTGCTTTGCTTTATCTTGGCCAGGTAGCAGATGTAAATGAGAACTTGTTCTCAACTAGCCATACCTGGTTAAATAAAGGTGAAATAAAAAATAATAATACAAAAATGGAGTTGACATCAGTGAGCTGACCTCAGTCGAATTGGGCTTATCTGACCACAGGGCCCTTCTCATGACTGCCTCCATCCCAATGCCAATCTGAAATCTAAAAAAAACCATCTCATTTGCAGAAGCATTAATTAATCCCTTCATCGTCAACCTCATTTGAAATGGCAGTTCAACAATATAACCAGGCACTGTCAACATTGCCCAATTAAAAACTTGGGAAGTCTCTTTCTGTATCTTGGTTTAACAGGGATCAACATTCTGTGAAAGCTGCTGAGCATAAACTGGAAAGAAGATGAATGAAAACAAACCTAACTGTGCATGCCTAGGCCCTGTCATATTATCACACTGAACACTGCACACAAGTTATAATATACCAATCTCATTGCAAATGGTTAGGGGAACACCAGAATGCTATTTTCTGTTGTAAATAAATTAGCTAAACCCTTGGATAACTCCTACTTTACCCTCTCTTTACCCCCAATTTCTGCACTGAGAAAACTACCCCTTGCTTCGGATCTGCTCCTCTGATTCATACTGATGTCGTCATGTTGCTATTGTTATATGACATGTTATTAATCGAATAATTAACTGTTTATTATTAACTTCTTATGGCTGCAGGGGCAGTATTGAGTAGTTTGGATGAAGGTGCACAGAGTAAACAGACTGCTCCTCAGTCATAGTTGCTAATATATGCATATTATTATTAGTATTGGATAGAAAACACTCAAGTTTATAAAACGGTTTGAATTATGTCTGTGAGTATAACAGAACTCATATGGCAGGCAAAAACCTGAGAAGTTACACTTCCTGTTTGGATTTTTTCTGAGGCTGGTAGAATTTCAACCAAGCTCCAATTGAAAGTTCCCATTACAGCGAGATATGGATGAGTTTTCACTTCCTACGGCTTCCACTAGATGTCAACAGTCAATAGAACTTTGCTGATGACTGTATTTGTCTGCCTCTTTACTCCAGGGTGCATTGCATGGTGCCATTGTGAATGCCACACACTCTGTGAGGAACATTGATCTGCAGGTTGACAATGGTAGATTGTAGTCAGCCAAAATTGATAGTGCAGTTTGTTTAGGTGGATTTTACAGCTAACTAGCTACTCCACATGATGATATTGACTTTAGTTTTATTGTTTGTTGCTACTTTTTCCAGCTAGCTAGCTAACTAGCTAGCCAGCCAGCCAGCCTTAAATAGAGCATTGCATTGTGGGTTTTGTAGTCGACTTGAGTTGCAACATATTTCCACAACGATTTTCACATGTTACTACATACCTTATTATACCGACAAAACATTTGTTCACAAAAAATATTGTCTCATATATTAGTAACACATTATAGGAATGAGTTGTTCTGGGTGGATTCTTCCTTTATGAACAGGCTTGGATTCTCTGGCACAGCACTCCAGGAGTTTTGCTCCTATCTGACTGACCGACAATAATTTGTGACCCTTGAGAAATGTAAATCCAAACGTGACATTACAGTCATTCTGACCGTTGATATTTCAATTGTATAAATATTCCATAATAAATAATAATGCTTAATGAATTAATGTATTATGTTCAAATTGGTTCATAATAAACCTCAGGACACCAATTGTTTTGATTGATCCAGAAGCGCATAGACTGTAAATACTCAAATAAGATTATAGTGTAAGTTTAGTTTGGGGCAGCTTGCCAGGCAAAAATCAGAAAATAAACTATATTGAAATTAATTTCAAACATAGAATAATAATAATAGATTTGGCTTCTTCCATATCATTCTACAGAGGTCCATGCAGATGTTTTGATTGCTATCCCCAATCAGAAAGAGCAGATTCAGATTGTTTTTGTAACATTGACTAGTCTCTCCCTATCCCAGTCTGTTGTCCCCACATGCTTCACGATGTCCACCATTGTTCCTGTACCCAAGAAAGCAAAGGTAACTGAACTAAATTACTATCCCACAGACGACACAATCACAACCACACTGCACACTGCCCTAACCCATCTGGACAAGAGGAATACCTATGTAAGAATGCTGTTCATTAACTACAGCTCAGCATTTAACACCATAGTACCCTCCAAACTCGTCATCAGCTCGAGACCCTGGGTCTCGACCCCGCCCTGTCCAACTGGGTCCTGGACTTCCTGTCGGGTTGCCCCCAGGTGGTGAGGGTAGGTAACAACATCTCCACCCCGCTGATCCTCAACACTTGAGCCCCACAAGGGTGCGTTCTGAGCCCTCTCCTGTACTCCCTGTTCACCCACGACTGCGTGGCCATGCACGCCTCCAACTCAATCACCAAGTTTGCGGACGACACTACAGTGGTAGGCTTGATTACCAACAACGACGAGATGGCCTACAGGGTAGGAGGTGAGAGCCCTCGGAGTGTTGTGTCAGGAAAATAACCTCACACTCAAGATCAACAAAACAAAGGAGATGATTGTGGACTTCAGGAAACAGCAGAGGGAGCACCCCCCTATCTACATCAACGGGACAGTTGTGTAGAGGGTAGTAAGCTTTAAGTTCCTCGGCAAACACATCATGGAGACACTGAATTGGTCCACCCACACAGACAGCGTTGTGAAGAAGGTGCAGCAGCGTCTCTTCAACCTCAGGAGGCTGAAGAATTCGGCTTGTCACCAAAAGCCCTCACAAACTTCTACAGATGTACAATCGAGAGCATCCTGTCGGACTGTTTCACCGCCTGGTACGGCAACTGCTCCGCCCACAACCGGAAGGTTCTCCAGAGGGTAGTGAGGTCTGTACAACGCATCACCGGGTGCAAACTACCTGCCCTCCAGGACACCTACACCACCCGATATCACAGGAAGGCCATAAAGATCATCAAGGACAACAACCACCTGAGCCACTGCCTGTTCACCCAACTGCTATCATCCAGAAGGCGAGGTCAGTACAGGTGCATCACAGCAGGGACCGAGAGACTGAAAAACAGCTTCTATCTCAAGGCCATCAGACTGCTAAACAGCCACCACTTTAAACAATGCCACTTAATATAATGTATATGTACAGTGGGTCAAAAAAGTATTTAGTCAGCCACCAATTGTGCAAGTTCTCCCACTTAAAAAGATGAGCGAGGCCTGTGATTTTCATCATAGGTACACTTCAACTATGACAGACAAAATGAGGGAAAAAAATCCAGAAAATCACATTGTAGGATTTTTAATTAATTTATTTGCAAATTATGGTGGAAAATAAGTATTTGGTCACCTACAAACAAGCAAGATTTCTGGCTCTCACAGACCTGTAACTTCTTCTTTAAGAGGCTCCTCTGTCCTCCACTCGTTATCAGTATAAAAGACACCTGTCCACAACCTCAAACAGTCAACCTCCTAACTCCACTATGGCCAAGACCAAAGAGCTGTCAAAGGACACCAGAAACAGAATTGTAGACCTGCACCAGGCTGGGAAGACTGAATCTGCAATAGGTAAGCAGCTTGGTTTGACGAAATCAACTGTGGGAGCAATTATTAGGAAATGGAAGACATACAAGACCAGTGATAATCTCCCTTGATCTGGGGCTCCACGCAAGATCTCACCCCGTGGGGTCAAAATGATCACAAGAACGGTGAGCAAAAATCCCAGAACTACAAGGGGGGACCTAGTGAATGACCTGCAGAGAGCTGGGACCCAAGTAACAAAGCCTACCATCAGTAACACACTATGCCGTCAGGGACTCAAATCCTGCAGTGCCAGACGTGTCCCCCTGCTTAAGCCAGTAGATGTCCAGGCCCGTCTGAAGTTTGCTAGAGAGCATTTGGATGACCCAGAAGAAGATTAGGAGAATGTCATATGGTCAGATGAAACCAAAATAGAACTTTTTGGTAAAAACTCAACTCGTCGTGTTTGGAGGACAAAGAATGCTGAGTTGCATCCAAAGAACACCATACCTACTGTGAAGCATGGGGGTGGAAACATCATGCTTTGGGGCTGTTTTTCTGCAAAGGGACCAGGACGACTGATCCATGTAAAGGAAAGAATGAATGGGGCCATGTATCGTGAGATTTTGAGTGAAAACCTCCTTCCATCAGCAAGGGCATTGAAGATGAAACGTGGCTGGGTCTTTCAGCATGACAATGATCCCAAACACACCGCCCGGGCAACGAAGGAGTGGCTTCGTAAGAAGCATTTCAAGGTCTTGGAGTGGCCTAGCCAGTCTCCAGATCTCAACCCCATAGAAAATCTTTGGAGGGAGTTGAAAGTCCGTGTTGCCCAGCAACAGCCCCAAAACATCACTGCTCTAGAGGAGATCTGCATGGAGGAATGGGCCAAAATACCAGCAACAGTGTGTAAAAACCTTGTGAAGACTTACAGAAAACGTTTGACCTCTGTCATTGCCAACAAAGGGTATATAACAAAGTATTGAGAAACTTTTGTTATTGACCAAATACTTATTTTCCACCATAATTTGCAAATAAATTCATTAAAAATCCTACTGTGATTTTCTGGATTTTTTTTTCTAATTTTGTCTGTCATTTATGAAGTGTACCTAAATTACAGGCATCTCATCTTTTTAAGTGGAAGAACTTGCACAATTGGTGGCTGACTAAATACTTTTTTGCCCCACTGTATATACTGTACTCTATCATCTACTGCATCTTGCCATCTTTATGTAATACATGTATCACTAGCCACTTTAAACTAAGCCAATTTTATGTTTACTTACCCTACATTACTCATCACATATGTATATACTGTACTCGATACCATCTACTGCATCTTGCCTATGCCGTTCTGTACCATCACTCATTCATATATCTTTATGTACATATTCTTTATCCCTTTACACTTGTGTGTATAAGGTAGTAGTTGTGGAATTGTTAGGTTAGATTACTCGTTGGTTATTACTGCATTGTCAGAACTAGAAGCACAAGCATTTCGCTACACTCGCATTAACATCTGCTAACCATGTGTATGTGACAAATAAACATTTGATTTGATTTAATTTGTACATGTAGGTAGAGTTATTCATGTCTGCTAGGCAAACAAGTTGATTTCATTGGCATGGCACAGCCGCTATTGCTGTGGCTACTAAGCAAAGATAAATACAATTCAAAACATGCTATTCTGTTCTTTTGAATTAAATTGTCTTGTATCACGCTGTATATGACCTTTCTTTAAACTAAATATGAATGGATTTATTTGCGATTGTGTATATTAACACCAGAAAGGCAGAGAGTATCATAATGACTCAAGGAATTTACATTTTTAAATACTCAGCCATTTTTTTAAGTCATGTCCCCCTCATCCTTGCCTTTCCCTAAATAACTCTATATTCCGCATTATTGTTGTTAGAATCTTGTTAGGTTTTAAAATCTGGTTCAATAATCCAGATGGATACCAAAGAAAGCTCAGGCTAGATTTATTCACCACCCTGGGTGCAGGTTCAAGAATAAATACATAGTCACAGGCACATATATTTATAAGCTCCAACTATGCCCCCCTTCCCAAACAGACCCCGTTCTGTGTCTAGGATGAACAATCAATCTCTGTGGCTGGGCAGGTGGTGTTATCGTCCCAGCTTGAGTCCTGTACTCCTCCATGCATCTCACAGGTCTTCTTATCAGTCAGGAGAGGCCTTGAGGTTAGGTAGTACACATTTCTTCTGTCTACTACAGTCCACTACCTAGTTATCCTTCTCATACACAAAGAGAACACTTCTTTCTATTTCTAAGAATGAGCCATCTAGTCATACTAAGATAATATAATGATATAAAACATATTTCCCCGGCCTGCTCTGCTCTGTCTCTGATAGTTGAATGTGCCATGCCCAGTTGATAATCTCCTCGATTACCAGTGGTGATTTTAGAATGTAAATCTTCGTGGGGCATAAATGTGTGATGCATGCCAGAAAAGCCACTACCCAACACAACACTAAACCTGGATTTATGGTGGGAACTCGGAAAAAACACACAGTCACTCCACTGAATAGCAGGCTAGTGGTTGCTTTCCATTGCTTGCAGTTAACCACTGATTTCTTCCATTGTTGAATTTGCGATTTCCAACTTGTTGTGTAATGATTATGTCCAATGGTCGATGAGCACCGATACATTGTATCTATAGTTTTTCTTCATTTGACAAGGATTGACAAAGATTTGCCAGTAGATTGTCAACTTGATTCATTATGATGACTGCTAGCTAAGATTTTGAAAGTATGTCCAATCAAAGCTACTGTACATATAATGTGATTTGATGTCATTTTATCTGTTGCCAATGACCTTGAGCCTTCTTGGAAGTGCTCTTCTAATGTAACTCTATGGCAGGACCCAAAGGGCTTAAACGTTAGATGTCTACTCTTATCAAGGACTTACAGTGGTTCTTCCTTCAAAAGTTGCGACGTACTGCTGCACAGCTTGCGGGCTGCCGCATAATTCTATGGCACGTTATTTAAGTTTCAGCCATTGTTGCCATTAACAATTAATGCTAGTTAGTGCTAGTTTGACCACCAGAGGGCATCTTTGAGAAGCAGTTCACTGTTTTTAATATTGGCTGTACTAGAGAATTTTAAAGTATTTTTTTTGTTAGAACATGGGATAGATTTAAAGAAATTTTGCTTAATTAATTTGAAATAATTCCTTAATTTTAATTAATTAAATATATGGTGCTTCAATTCCAATAAAAACAAATAACAAAACCCTCAGGATTTCCATTAGGCAAATATGGTGTTGTACAACGTGATTGGTCGGGAGTAGGTTACTACAGTCCCTTGCAAAAGTATTCATCCCCTGTGGCATTTTTCCTATTTTGTTGCATTACAACCTGCAATTTTAAAGGGTATTTTATTTGGTTGTAATGTAATGAACATACACAAAATAGTAAAATTAGTGTAGTGAAAAAAAGTACTTCTTTCAAAATTGTTTAAATAATTACCAACGGAAAAGTGGTGTGTAAATATGTATTCACCCCCTTTGCTGTGAAGACCCTAAATAAGATCTGGTGCAATCAATTACCTTCAGAAGTCACACAATTAGTTTAAAAAGTCACCTGCGTGAAACCTAAGTGTCACATGGTCTCAGTATATAGACACCTGTTCTGAAAGGCCCCAGAGTCTGCAACACAACTAAGCAAGGGGCACCACCAAGCAAGCGGCACCATGAAGATAAAAGAGCTCTCGAAACATGTTATGGAGAAGTACAGAAACTTTGAAGGGGAGCACCATTAATTCCATTATTCAAAAATGGAAAGAATATGGCACCACAACAAACCTGCCAAAAAACCTGCCAAAAAAGGGCCTCCCACCAAAACCTCACGGACCAAGCAAGGAGGGAATTTAACAGAGAGGCAACAAAGGGACCAAAGATAACCCTGAAGGTTTTGCAAAGCTCCACAGCAGAGATTGGAGTATCTGTCCATAGGACCACTTTAAGCCGTACACTCCACAGAGCTGGGCTTTACGGAAGAGTGACAAGAAAAAAGCCATTGCTGATAGAAAAAAACAATCGAACACGTTTGGTGTTCGCCAAAAGGCATGTCGGAGACTCCCCAAACATAGGGAAGAATGAGACTAAAATTGTTCAGATGAGACTAAAATTTAGATTTTTGGCCATCAAGGAAAACACTATGTCTGGTACAAACCCAAAACCTCACATCACCCCGAGAATAACATCCCCACAGTAAAGCATGGTGGGGGCAGCATCATGCTGTAGATATGTTTTTCATTGGCAGGGACTGGGAAACCCGTCAGAATTTAAGGAATGATGGATGGTGCTAAATACACGGAAAATCTTGAGGGAAACCTGTTTCAATCTTCCAGCTATTTGAGACTGGGACGGAGGTTCACCTTCCAGCAGGACAATGACTGCAAGCAAGGCACTACCTACAACCTTCACCGTAACATTCACGGGTCCCAGGAATTTAGTGGTGAGGTTGAACTTAGTCACACTAGAAATACTAGAAATATGTAGAGGAAATTGATGTGCTCTGTCGTTGTAGTCTTGTGGGAACCATTGGTGTTGCTTTAGTGACAGAACTATAAAAAGTTACTTTTTGAGGTAATTGTCAAATTGCCTGACGAATTGCCTATGCTACATGACTCAATCACCCTTATGACAATTTGGGATATTTTGGCTGGTCTTTATAATGATTTTCATGTGAGCAATGTACTCATTAAAAAATCGAATTTATTTATATAGCCCTTCTTACATCAGCTGATATATCAAAGTGCTGTACAGAAACCCAGCCTAAAACCCCAAACAGCAAGCAATGCAGGTGTAGAAGCATGGTGGCTAGGAAAATCTCCCTAGAAAGGCCTAAACCTAAAGAGGAACCAGGCTATGAGGCGTGGTCAGTCCTCTTCTGGCTGTACCGGGTGGAAATTATAACAGAACATGGCCAAGATGTTCAAATGTTTATAAATGACCAGCATGGTCAAGTAATTATAATGACAGTAGTTGTCGAGGGTGCAACAAGTCAGCACCTCAGGAGTAAATGTCAGTTGGCTTTTCACAGCCGATCATCTCTACCACTCCTGCTGTCTCTAGAGAGTTGAAGACAGCAGGTCTGGGACAGGTAGCACGTCCGGTGAACAGGTCAGGGTTCCATAGCCGCAGGCAGAACAGCAGCACGGCCAGGTGGACTGGGGACAGCAAGGAGTCATCATGCCAGGTAGTCCTGAGGCATGGTCCTAAGGCACAGGTCCTCCGAGAGAGAGAAAGAAAGAGAGAACGAGAGAATTAAAGAGAGCATACTTAAATTCACACAGGACACCGGATAAGACAGGAGAAATACTCCGGATTTAACAGACTGACCCTAGCCCCCCGACACATAAACTACTGCAGCATAAATTCTGGAGGCTGAGACAGGAGGGGTCCAGGAGACACTATGGCCCCATCCGATGATACCCCCGGACAGGGCAAAACAGGCAGGTTATAACCCCACCCATTTAGCCAAAGCACAGCGCCCACACCACTAGAGGGATACCTTCAACCACCAACTTACCATCCTGAGACAAGGCCGAGTATAGCCCACAAAGATCTCCGCCACGGCACAACCCAGACAGGAATTGGGGCAGCGCCAGGGGCAGCGCCAACCCTCCAGGGCAGCGCCAACCCAGACAGGAATATCACGTCAGTGACTCAAAGCACTCAAGTGACGCACCCCTTCTAGGGACGGCATGGAAGAGCACCAGTAAGCCAGTGACTCAGCCCCTGTAATAGGGTTAGAGGCAGAGAATCCCAGTGGAGAGAGGGGAACCGGCCAGGCAGAGACAGCAAGGGTGGATCTTGTGAGATTTCTAAGGAGAACACCGCCATGTTTAGTTTTGCCCAACCTAGGTCGAGGCACAGACACGGTCTCAATGGGGATAGCTGAGCTGACTACACTGACTGTGCTAGTGGCAGATTCGACTAAGATGGCAGGCTGGCTAACAGCCTGCTGCCTGGCCTGCACCCTATTTCATTGTGGAGCTAGGGAAGTTAAAGCCCTGTCTATGTTCGTAGATAAGATGAGAGCACCCCTCCAGCTAGGATGGAGTCCGTCACTCCTCAACAGGCCAGGCTTGGTCCTGTTTGTGGGTGAGTCCCAGAAAGAGTGCCAATTATTTACAAATTCTATCTTTTGGGAGGGACAGAAAACAGTTTTCAACCAGCGATTGAGTTGTGAGACTCTGCATCACTCCCCCTAACTGGGAGGGGGCCAGAGACAATTACTCGATGCCGACACATCTTTCTAGCTTATTTACACGCTGAAGCTATGTTGCACTTGGTGACCTCTGACTGTTTCATCCTAACATCGTTGGTGCCGACGTGGATAACAATATCTCTATACTATCTACACTCGCCAGTTTTAGCTTTAGCCAGCACCATCTTCAGATTAGCCTTAACGTCGGTAGCCTGAGCCCCCTGGTAAACAGTGTATGATAGCTGGATGGTTTGTTTTAAGTCTAATACTGCTGGTAATAGTGTCGCCAATGACTAGCTAATTTTTTTAATTTTTAATTTGTCAGAGCTAACGGTGGGAAGCTTCGGCATCTCAGACCCCGTAATGGGAGGAATAGAGACCAGAGAAGGCTCGGCCTCGGACTCCGGGATCGATATGACAACAGCCAGTGAAAGTGCAGGGCGCCAAATTCAAAAAACAGAAATCTCATAATTAAAATTCCTCAGACATTCATGTGTCTTATATAATTTTAAAGGTAATCTTGTTCTTAATCCCACCAAAGTGTCCGATTTCAAATCGGCTTTTCAGGGAAAGCACTACAAACGATTATGTTAGGTCACCACAAGACCACAATAACCACAGCCATTTTTTCCAGCTTAAAAAGTAAAAAACGTAAAGTTGTCAGGTAGCAAAGTAAGGCTGGCAACAAAACGCACAGTAGCACGTAAACAAGTCTGCAAATTGTAACCGGAAATTACGCAAAAATGTCCCTCATGTCCCTGTGCATTACTTCAATGGCTCCATCACTGTGGTAGGAAAAACTAAATTATTCCAATCACCATATTGGAACTTCACACCAAAGCGGGCATTCTTTTTTTGCTAGTTGTGACATGCACTGTTTATGTCATGGGATTGGTCAGGAGCAGGGCCCTTGATAAAGAATAGAGACACCCCGTAAGCCCTTTTAGCGACACAGTCTGACTCTCTGTCACTCACATTTATAATTTACCCACATAACCTCTTCCCTCTGGACCCCTGCGATTAACTCCCTCCCACATCTCTTTCCTCCCACATGCTTTGACTGGAAATCAAGACGATTGCATCCAGGGCCCAGGCACAGTGCCTCTTTCAATGCCAATTTCACAGCCCTCGTCTTAAAGGTGTGAGTAATTAATAAGCTGATATATGAATAATGCATTGTTGAAAGGAATGGAAATGGTTAATTTTGAGTGCCATAGTGAAAGTCCGGAGCATGACTTAAGGACCAAAGAGGGAATGATTATTCTCTCTTACCACGCCGCCAGTTGGAAATCTCACAAAGGTTTGACTGATATGTTAATTGATATTTTACTCACTATAAATATGCAGTAACTAATTCATGAACTGTCTGGTGAATATTTATGAAGCATTAAAAATGGAAAATGACTGTTAACCCACTATTCCCACTTCAGTGGTACAGAGGTGTCTTGTCAGGTTCTATTTGGTAGATATGGCACGAGTGTACTACCAAGTAATGCCTGCATGTGTTACGTAAGCTAGTCTATTTCAACTTGCACACGTTCAGTTCAAGAGCACTGGGACAGAGAAATGGGTGCTTTGCAAGCAATCTCTTGAAGGGCTATTTTACTCAAAACTCTATTTTAGAATTTTGTTCATTAGCCCACTGTTAATAGAATCTGTCACGTTCTGACCATAGTTCTTGTGTGTTTTGCTTGTTTTAGTGATGGTCAGGACGTGAGCTGGGTGGGCATTCTATGTTGTGTGTCTAGTTTGTCTGTTTGCATGTTTGGCCTAATATGGTTCTCAGAGGCGGGTGTTTTTTGTTGTCTCTGATTGGGAATCATATATAGGTGGCTTGTTTGGTGTTGGGGTTTGTGGGTGGTTGTTTCCTGTCTTTGTGTTTTCTCTGCAACAGATAGGGCTGTATCGGTTTTGCCACATTTGTTATTTTGTATCGTGTTAAGTGTTCACTGTTTATCGTTTTATTAAACATGTTGAGCAATGGCTACGCTGCGTGTTGGTCCGATCCCTGTTACACCCCCTCTTCTAGTGAAGAGAAGGAAGGCTGCCGTTACAGAATCCCCCAAAATCTGGACATGTCAGAAATCAAGTTTCAAGATAGAGGACTTTCAGTAAAGAGCAAACGGTTTGATGATGAAGTAAAACGCATCTAATTCTTCACTGTCTGAATAAAGTAGTGTGAATTTCATCGCTGTTTCACATTCTCGCCCTCCCTGATGTTACGCAATGAATGGCTCACAAAACCCACTTTGTGCAGAACAGAATGCTCGTGAGAAAGCATTTAGTAAATCATTTTTCAGAGGGAAATGACACAACTGACAAAATTAACTTCATTGACAAGTTGTCGTGGAAACACTGCCAAGTGTGTTTCTGTGGTCATAAAGATTGAAACAGCCTAGTGTGTAGGAGGGTTGAAGTCTATATTGTACAATCTACAGTTAGGAAGACTAAATTTGGTCATTTCACCAATGACGGGTGGGTGTAGCCTACATTTGCTTTGCTGGTATCTTTAGATCAAGAGAAAGCATTTAACCTTGTGAATGACGTTATTATTATATTTTATATATTTAGCTGTGGTGACAGTTTGATATCCCGTTTAAAGTTGCATTGCCATTTCAATGGTTAAGCATCTCATGTATTCAACTTTTTTTTGTTGATTTATTGACAGTGTCCGTTTGCTAATTCAATAAAGGGCATCTAAAGTCAAAGTCTATCGCTCTCCATTTCCTCCTTAGATCTGTGAATACACCAAAACTCCCCATTCATGAATGGGGCTGGAGTGGAGTATCTGGATGACCTGGCGCCGGTGGTCCCCAAATTGACTTAAGGTCAGCACTAAGAGCCTTTGAATTAACCCCAACCATGTTATCAGGGGGCCAAAGAATATCTCACCTTTTCCAATCGATGGGGAGTCAATTGCAAGGCAGAGAAATGGGTGCTTTGCAAGCAATCTCTTGAAGGCGGAAACCTTGGCATCACACACACTGTGTTGCTTTTGAGTGTGTGTGTGTGTGTGGGGGGGGGGGGGGGGGGGGGGGTTCTTGTCTAAAACAGAGTTTGGAACCCCAGTCTCAAATCTCTGGAATAATTTTTTGGGGGTGTCTTACTAATTGCCTATAATTTCCACCTTTTGTCTATTCCATTTGCACAACAGCATGTGACATTTATTGTCAATCAGTGTTGCTTCCTAAGTGGACAGTTTGATTTTACAGAAGTGGGATTGACTTGGAGTTACATTGTGTTGTTTAAGTGTTCCCTTTATTTTTTTGAGCAGTGTATATACACATATGTGTATATATATGTGTGTATATACAGTGTGGAGAATAAGTATTTGATACACTGCCGATTTTGCAGGTTTTCCTACTTTTCCTACCAAATATTAAGTTCTGCTTTTCTGATGTATCAAATACTTATGTCATGCAATAAAATGCAAATGAATTACTTAATCATACAATGTGATTTTCAGGATTTTTGTTTTAGATTCCGTCTCAATCCCGTCTCACAAAAGCTTGGATTGCTTTCAAAATCTGACATGATAGGTGGATTAACAACAAGCTAAGCTGTGTTTTGGTATATTTCACTTGTGATTTCATAATTATAAATATGTTGTCGTATTTTTTTAAAATTTGGCGCTCTGCAATTCAGCGGTTGTTTACGAAAATGATCTCGCTAAAGGGATCCGTGCGGCAAGAAGTTAACCTGTTGGGGATGGGGGCGCTGTTTAGACTACTTATGCTAATTTGGCTAATTTTTTAAACGGCTTCCCACAAAATCCTTGATCGTACAATATGCATATTATTATTATTATTGGATAGAAAACAGTCTATAGTTTCTATAGGAGTTGAAATTTTGTCTCTAAGTGGAACAGAGCCCATTCTACAGCAATTTCCCTGACATGGAGTCAGATTTGAGAAATGTTGGCCACTCTTCTGAAGTCATTTAAAAGGGCACTGTCGTTGCTATGACTATACGGACACTTCTTACGTCTTCCCCTGGATGCCTTTACGTGATGACGATTCCAACGGGGTCGATTGCTCGTTCACAGGCCCTACAAATGAAAAAACCCTGAAGCTAGTCATTCTTTTGGAGCTGCGTAACGCGCGTGCTGGACACCGACCCGCTCCTGTTCCAAGCGTTAGTTTAGCCTGTTATATTTCTCCGGTCATCTTTTCACTCGTTATAGGAGTTAAAAACATCATAAGGTAGTTAATTTAAAGCGTTTTATAGCAATTTATATCCGTTTAGTGCGATTTTGGGACATTTATTTTTGCAACGATGTGAAAAGTTGGGCACGCTTTTCAGTTCATCCCGAACGCAGTTGACATTTCCACATGGCAAGAGGACAGCTTTCCACCAAAAGACGATTTCTCCCAAGAAAGGATCCTTTGCCCAAGATACTGATGGAAGAACAGCTCAAGGTAGGACATTTTTATTATGATAAATCGTGTTTCTGTCGAAACATTTTAGTGGCTTAGGACGCCATGTTTTTTGACGTAGCTTCGCTTGGCGCAAACTGTATTGAAAAGTAAGGATAAATTAAAAAATGTAATAACGCAATTGTATTAAGAATTAAATTGTCTATCAATCCCTGTCCACCCTGTATTTTTTAGTCACGTTTATGAGTATTTATGTATAAGAGTAGATCACTGTCTAAGTGGCGCAAGGACATTTTCTTTACCAGCTTGTCTACATTTCACATTGTCTAACCATGATTTTGGTGGCTAAATATAAACATTTTCGATCAAACTGTATATGCATGTTGTAATGTGATGTTACAGGAGTGTCATCGGAAGAATTCTGAGAAGGTTAGTGAAAAAATTAATATCTTTTGGCGATGTTGACTTTTATCGCTCACTTTGGCTAGAATCAATGCTGGGCTGCTAATTGCTATGTGCTAAGCTAATATAACGATTTATTGTGTTTTCGCTGTAAGACACTTAGAAAATCTGAAATATTGTCTGTATTCACAGGATCTGTGTCTTTCGATTCGTGTATGCTGTGTATTTTTACGAAATGTTTGATGATTAGTAGTTAGGTAAACACGTTGCTCATTGTAATTATTCTAGTCCATTTGTGATGGTGGGTGCAATTGTAAACTATGAAGTCTACCTGAAATATGCACTTTTTTCTAACAAAACCTATCCCATACCATAAATATGTTATCAGACTGTCATCTAATGAGTTTTTTTGTTGGTTAGGGGCTATAAATATCTTAGTTTAGCCGAATTGGTGATGGCTACTGGTGTTGGTGGACAAATAAAAGATGGTGGATTATGCTAATGTGTTTTTAGGTAATAGATGTACATCTTTACATATTGTGTCTTCCCTGTAAAACATTTTAAAAATCGGAAATGTTGACTGGATTCACAAGATCTGTGTCTTTCATTAGCTGTATTGGACTTTAATGTGTGAAAGTTAAATATTTAAAAAAAAAATTTTTTTTGAATTTCGCGGCACTGGTTTTTCAGTGGGGGGGGGGGGGGGGGGGGTGTGCCGCTAGCGCCACGCTGATCCTAGACAGGTTAAGAATGAATCCTACTACAACTGCTTTGATGCTCGTCAGATGTGGCAGGGCTTAAAAACTATTATGGACTACAAAGGGAAACCCAGACGCGAGATGCCCAGTGACGCGAGCCTACCAGACGAGCTAAATGCCTTTTATGCTCACTTTGAGGCAAGCAACAATGAAGCATGCACGAGAGCACCAGCTGTTCTTGATGACTGTGGGATGACGCTCTCGGTAGCCATGGTGAACAAATCGTTTAAACTGGTCAACATTCACAAAGCCGCTGGGCCAGACAGATTACCAGGACGTGTGCTCAAAGCATGTGCGGACCAAATGTCAAGTGTCGTCACTGCCATTTTCAACCTCTCCCTGACCGAGTCTGTAATACCTACATGTTTCAAGCATACCCCCTTAGTCCCTGTGCCCAAGGAAGCGAAGGTAACCTGCCTAAATGATTACCACCCCGTGGCACTCACTTCGGTAGCCATGAAGTGCTTTGAAAGGCTGGTCATGGCTCACATCAACAGCATCCTCCCGGACACCCTAGACCCACTCCAATTCGCATACCGTCCCAAAAGATCCACAGACGACGCAATCTCAGATGACGCACTCCACACTGCCCTTTCTCACCTGGAAAAAGGAACACCTATGTGAGAATGCTGTTAATTGACTACAGCTCAGCGTTCAACACCATAGTGCCCACGAAGCTCATCACTAAGCTAAGGACGCTGGGACTAAACACCTCCCTCTGCAACTGGATCCTGTACTTCCAGACGGGCCGCCCCCAGATGGTAAGAGTAGGCAACAACTCTTCTGCCACATGTACTTAGTCCCCTCCTGTATTCCCTGTTCACCCACGACTGCGTGGCCAAACATGACCCCAACACCATCATTAAGTTTGCTGACGACACAACAGTGGTAGGCCTGATCACCGACAATGATGAGACGGCCTATAGGGAAGAGGTCAGAGAACTGGCAGTGTTGTTCCAGGACAACAACTACTCCCTCAATGTGAGCAAGACAAAGGAGCTGATTGTGGACTATAGGAAAAGGCGGGCCGACCAGGCCCCCATTAACATCGATGGGGCTGTATTGGAGCGGGTCGAGAGTTTCAAGTTCCTTGGTCTCCACATCACCAATGAACTATCATGGTCCAAACATACCTAGACAGTCATGAAGAGGGCACGACAAAACCTTTTCCCTCTCAGGAGACTGAAAAGATTTGTCATGGGTCCCCAGTTCCTCAAAAGGTTCTACAGCTGCACCATGGAGAGCATCCTGACCGGTTGCATCACTGCCTGGTATGGTAACTGCTCGGCGTCTGACTAAGGCGCTACAGAGGGTAGTGCGAATGGCCCAGTACATCATTGGGGCCAAGCTTCCTGCCATCCAGGACCTATATAATAGGCGGTGTCAGAGGAAGGCCCATAAAATTGTCAGAGACTCCAGTCACCCAAGTTATAGACTGTTTTCTCTGCTACCGCACGGCAAGCGGTACCGGACCGCCAAGTCTAGGATCAAAAAGCTCTTCAACAGTTTCTACCCCCAAGCCATAAGACTGCTCAACAATTCATAAAATCGCCACTGGACAATTTACATTGACCCCCCCCTCCCTTTTGTACAATGCTGCTACTCTCTGTTTGTTTGTTACCTATGCATAGTCACTTCGCCCCCGCCTACATGTATAGATTACTTCAACTAGCCTGTACCCCCGCTCACTTATTCTTATTGTTACTTTTTATTATTACCTTTTATTTTAGTGTACTTGGTAAATATTTCATTCTTCTTGAACTGCACTGTTGGTTAAGGGCTTGTAAGTAAGCATTTCACGGTAAAGTCTACACTTGTTGTATTCGGCGCATGTGACAAATACATTTTGATTTGATGCACCTGTAATGAACTCGCCTTCTGGATGATAGTGGGATGAACAGACAATGGCTCAGGTGGTTGATGCCCTTGATGATTTTTTTGACCTTCCTGTGACATCGGGTTCTGTAGGTGTACTGGAGGGCAGGCAGTGTGCCCCCAGCAACGTGTTGGGCAGACCACACCGCCCTGGTTGCACAGTGGTTGCGGGCAGTGCAGTTGCCATACCAGGTGGTGATACAGCCCGAAAGTATATTCTCAATTGTGCATCTGTAAAAATTAGAGGGTCTTTGGGGCCAATCCGAATTTCTTCAGGTTGAAGAGGCACTGTTGCACCTTTTTCATCACACTGTCTGTGTGGGGGGACCATTTCAGATTGTCAGTGATGTATACAGAATACAAACAACCCAGGTAGCCTAGTGGTTAGAGTGTTGTGCCAGTAACCGGAATGTTGCTGGATCAAATCCCCGAGCTGAGAAGATACAAATCTGTCTTTCTGCAAGGCAGTTAATTTAAAAATCTAACACAGCGGTTGCATTAAGAACTAATGTATCTTTCATTTGCTGTCCAACCTGTATTTTTTAGTCAAGTTTATGATTAGTTAATGATTAGATTAGGTGCCTCTCCCAAGATTTCTCCCGACATTTTGTTGGCAGCTTGGCTACTATTCTCATTGTATAACCACGATTTGTGCCGCTAAATATGCACATTTTCAAACAAACTTTATATGTATTGTGTAATATGATGTTATAGGACTGTCATCTGAAGAAGTTTGAGAAGGTTAGTGAAAAAAATAATATCGTTGGCTTGAATCAATGCTGTTGTGGGGTTGGCTATTGTAGTAAGCTAATATAATGCTATATTGTGTTTTCGCTGTAAAACACTTAAAAAATCTGAAATGATGGCTGGATTCACAAGATGTGTATCTTTCATCTGGTGTCTTGGACTTGTGATTTAATGATATTTAGATGCTAGTATTTACTTGTGGCGCTATGCTAGGCTATGCTAGTCAGCTTTTTTACTGATGAGGGTGCTCCCGGATCCGGGATTGTGACCAAGTAGAAGTTAAATGTGGAAGACACATTTCAGTTTAACATATTCAATTGGACAACTGACTAGATACTTTCCTTTCCTTAATAGGGAGTGGCTTCTAATCTGTGATCCGAAATGTTATTTCTAAGACTCCGTATCCGTTAGAGAGCAAATGTTTTCAGTATCTCGTGGGAATTTGGGACCTAACTCATTTTCTCATGCTGAAACTGGATTCGGTACATACCGGTAGTTAACCTTTTCACATGTACCAACAAACGGGTGTGATCATTCTACAGTGGTCCTTGCAGTGTACGCTCAAACCGGTGTTTTTAGAACGCTTATTTAGTATGTCCAGTATAATTTGAGGCAACAGTCAGCATTTGAGCTAGCCACACTGTTTTTTCACAAACATTTTGTACAAACAGTCCTTACAAAGTTGTCCTGAATGTGGTGACAAGTTTATTTTTGGATGAAATATTCAGACATTCACAGAAGTAGCTACAGCATAACACAATCATCCAAACCGGAAAATGTAGGCTACAGTCCTAGAGCTAACTGAGGAAATATTGACATAACACAAGCGGTCATATTTAGATAACTCTTGGCTGAGAGAAACCACGATATGAATTAGCTAATAGCAATTACTATTTATAATTCATCACATCACGGGTGAGCTCAACATTGTTCGAAATAATTAATTAAAACACTTTCTAGAAATCGAAAGTAATCCAACGATGGGTAGTTTGTGCACGCCTCCATGTTTGTTTTTCACATCCAACAATGATAATAAGAGGCAAAATGAGTTTGGACTGGTTGCAGTATGCATATTGAAGGGGGTGTGTCGTTTATGATCGTTCACTTCCCTTCATTCAATTACGGAATTGTACCTGAAAGATGAGTGAACCATTCCTTCACCTCATTATTACATCTTTGGTCTGACAGACGTTTACGTGTCACCCAAAATGCATTGTATAATGGCGCCACACATAGCTTAGCATTAGCTCATTATAATCAGTACAACCTTAATAAAGTGTTTTACACACATTATAGGTGTCCATTACAATCTATGCAATAATCGGAATGCATTATTTGGCACAGTACTTAAAAACATGTGAATAAAACTGTAAAACTGTAAATACAGCTTTATGCTACAGTAGAAACGACAACACAGTATACAGAAAATAAGGCACACACTTTAATAGAAACGCACACATGTAGCAAAGTTATTATTTGTAAGATAAACAACAATGGGGGCAATGCAAGCGCTAGCCGGAAAATGTGCCTGTTTGTGCAAGACTGCGCAATGTCTGCAAAAAAATGGGCAAAGGTTCTCCTCGAAGAGGGAAGATTGTCCGGCTCAATAAAGCCTCAAACATAAATTGTCAGCAACAATGAAATGGCCTACTTCTATGTGAATTAAAGGAGGAGGCGGAACACACCTCAATTCAAAATGTTGTTAGAAAATACAACTTCTTAGAAAATAATATGAAATTGACAAATTGAAACATAGCCTATAGATTGTTAGCAGGTGGTGCGTGGTAACTGTCCTGTTGCGTAACAATCACATTTTGGAACAGTGAGTGCATTCTAACATCACTTGCATAGAACAACTCATCCTGGGGCGACCGTTAGAGATATTTTGAATTCACATATGAAAATGTTAAAGACATTTGCAAAAAAATGACCAAAACATAGTACTATTCACTGATTTCTGCAGACCCACGACTATGGTGTATAACGTTAGCATATTAGCGACGCTAGTCAGCATAGGCCGCTACGTGATAATCAACCAGCCTAGCTAGCTATAGTCCGATGGAAACTGATGCAACCCTGCTGCCTACGTGGCTAGCTAGATGACCGGTGATGACAGTGGGGTCAATTTGACATTCAAGTGCCATTGTGCAGAAATAGCAACTAAAATACAGGTTGATGAGCTAGCTAAATTAGGTAGCAGATTGCTATCTCAGTTACCAGTGTGCATGCACAAATGCATGACAACACATTGTATCAAAGTCAAGAAGGCATGCAGAACATACTGCCTTTCTGCAACTGGACTGCCCCATCTAGCTAGTAGTGGTACCAAAACTCCAGTACAGAGATGCATAGCTTACACAATTATATTTTGATCTAGTCAATGACAGTACTGCAAAGTAAATTCCTGCGCACACTGAATATAAACTACCCCCCCCCCCCCCCTCAGAACAGCCTCAATTCGTTGGGGCATGGACTCTATAAGGTGTTGAAAGCGTTCTGCAGAGATTCTGGTCCATGTTGATACAAATGCTTCCCACAGTTGTCTGGTTAAAGGTCATCCAGCCAACTTGTCTTCTCCCCTTTGTTGGATTCAACATTTTGAACATAGAGATATTAAAGACACAATAGATCAGATGCATAGTATATTAAGGAGTGAGATCTGTAGAAAGACAGAGTGGCTTTGGAATGTGTTGGAACGATGGGAGGAGAGCACCGTATTGATATAGGGGAGACAGATGGACATCTGTGGATTAGGTGAAGTCTACTTGGTAAATATGTCATTCTTGAACTGCACTGTTGGTTAACTTCTACTTGGTCACAATCCCGGATCCGGGAGCATCCTCATCAGTAAAAAAGCTGACTAGCATAGCCTAGCATAGCGCCACAAGTAAATACTAGCATATAAATATCATGAAATCACAAGTCCAAGACACCAAATGAAAGATACACATCTTGTGAATCCAGTCATCATTTCCGATTTTTAAAATGTTTTACAGCGAAAACACTATGTATTTCTATTAAATAACCACGATAGCAAAAGACTCAACCGCATATTTTCAAAAAAAAATTACCGCATAGGTAGCTATCACAAATTCGACCAAATAAAGATATAATTAGTCACTAACCAAGAAACAACTTCATCAGATGACAGTCTGATAACAGATTTATTGTATAGCATATGTTTTGTTCGAAAAATGTGCATATTTCAGGTATAAATCATAGTGTTACATTGCAGCTACAATCAGAAATATCACCAAAGCAGCTAGAATAACTACAGAGAACAACGTGAAATACCTAAATACTCATCATAAAACATTTATGAAAATACATGGTGTACAGCAAATGAAAGACAAACATCTTGTGAATCCAGACAATATTTCAGATTTTTTAAGTGTTTCACAGCGAAAACACATTATAGCATTATATTAGCTTGCTACAATAGCCAACCACACAACCGCAGTCATACACCGCAAAGGTAGCGACAGCGAAAAAACAAGCAAAAGAAATACATTTATTCACTAACCTTCACAAACTTCATCAGATGACATTCCTATAACATCATATTACACAATACATATATGGTTTGTTTGAAAACTTGCATATTTGGAGCTGAAATCCGTGGTTATACATTGTGAAAACGTAGCAACTTTTTCCCAGAATGTCCGGATATATTTCTGACACTCACCTAATCTGACCAAATAACTTATCATAAACTTTACTAAAAAATACATGTTGGACAGCAAATGAAAGATACACTAGTTCTTAATGCAACCGCTGTGTTAGATTTTTAAAAATAACTTTAGTACGACATACAGCTTACGTTATAGCGAGACAGCGCCCAAAATCAGGGCGGAAAATATTACTAAACATTTTCAAAAGAAATACGAAATAACATCATAAATGGTTCCTACTTTTGATGAGCTTCCATCAGAATGTTGTACAAGTTGTCCTTTGTCCAGAATAATCGTTGTTTGGTTGTAGAATGTCATCTTCTCCTGTCGAATTAGCAACCAATGCTAGCCATGTGGCACAAACGTGCCCAACTTCACATAACGCAAAGAAAAGAAAATGCCGAAAAACAAATTAAACTGATAGAAACTGATATAACTCAGTTTAAAATAACTACTTTGATGTTTTTAACACATATATCAAATAAAATCAGAGCCGGAGATATCTATCATCTATACCGAAAGGTTTTCAGAACGCAATCTGGGGGTCCCTTCTCGCGCCTTCCAAGACAATGAAAAATATGGTCACGTCATTCCAAAAGCTCTAGACACCCCATTCCACCTCTCACTGCCTCGTGACATCTATTGGAAGGCGTATGCAGTGCATGTAGATCCATAGATTTCAGGAAAATGAATAGGATGGCCCTGGAACAGAGCCTCGATTTCAGATTTTTCACTTCCTGACAGGAAGTTTGCTGCAAAATGAGTTCTGTTTTACTCACAGATATAATTCAAACGGTTTTAGAAACTAGAGAGTGTTTTCTATCCAATAGTAATAATAATATGCATATTGTACGAGCAAGAATTGAGTACGAGGCAGTTTAATTTGGGAACGATTTTTTACAAAGTGAAAATAGCGCTCCCTATTGAGAAAAGGTTTTAAGGTCTTGTAAGTAAGCATTTCACGGTAAAGTCTACACTTGTTGTATTCGGCGCATGTGACCAAAAAATAATAATTATCATCCAGAAGGAGAGTTCATTAAAGTGTTAGAAAGTGCTAGAATTTCTAAGCAAACAGCTGGAGGCTTTTCAGCGAAAGCTACACAAACGATTATGTTAGGTCACCACCAACTCACAGAAAAATCTGCCATTTTTCCAGCCAAAGAGAGGAGTCACAAAAAGCACAAATGGAGATAAAATGAATCACTAACCTTTGATGATCTTCATCAGATGACACTCATGTTACACAACATGTATATGTCTTGTTCGATTAAGTTCATATTTATATCCAAAAAACTCAGTTTACAAGAGCGCCATGTTCAGAAATGCCTCCAAAATATCCGGAGATATTGCAGAGAGCCACATCAAATAACAGAAATACTCATCATAAACTTTGATGAAAGATACATAGAATTAAAGATACACCTGTTGTGTTAAATTTCAAAAAGCTTTACGGCAAAACACAATATTCAATAATCTGAAAACAGCGTTCAGCCACAAAAGCAAGCCATACAGTTGCCCGCCCAAATTGTGCAGTCAACAAAACTCATAAAAAGCATTATAAATCTTCACTTACCTTTGCTGATCTTCGTCAGAATGTTCTCTCAGAAGAAATTTTCTTTTTTTTCCGGTAGGGTCCATAATTTATGTCCAAATAGCTATTTTTGTAGCGTCCAACGTCTGGGAAGCGCGTTCACTAAAACCTGACGAAATGTCAAATGTTCCGTAACAGTCCGTAGAAACATGTGAAATTATGTATTGAATCAATCTTTAGAATGTTTTTAGCATAAATCTTGAATAACAATCCAACCGGAGAATTACATTGAATTCAGATGAGCGATGTAACAGAGCCCCCTCTCATGTGAACGCACATGGTGAAAGCATGGTCAGGTCATGGCAGACCTGACTAATACCCCTCTCATTCGGCCCCCTTTCACAGTAGAGGCATCAGACAAGGTTCTACAGACTGTTGACATCTAGTGGAAGCCGTAGGAAGTGCAAACTCATCCATATCTCGCTGTGATTTCAATGGGATCTTGGTTGAAAATCGATCATCCTCAGAATATCCACTTCCTGTTTGGATTTTTTCTCAGGTTTTTGCCTGCCATAGGAGTTATGTTATACTCACAGACATCATTCAAACAGTTTTAGAAACTTCAGAGTGTTTTCTATCCAATACTAATAATAATATGCATATATTAGCAACTAATACTGAGGAGCAGGCCATTTACTCTGGGCACCTATGTGCACCTTTCATCCAAGCTACTCAATACTGCCCTGCAGCCATAAGAAGTAAAGTCATTATTGAAGCCTCATCTCTTCAGTAGGTCCGATGATTAATTATTGAAGACTCATCTCTTCAGTAGGTTCTATGATTGAGTGTAGTCTGGCCCAGGAGTGTGAAGGTGAACGTAAAGGCACTGGAGCAACGAACCGCCCTAGCTGTCTCTGTCTGGCCGGTTCCCCTCTCTCCACTGTGATTCTCTGCCGCTTAACCCTATTACAGGTGCGGATTCACTGGCTTACTGGTGCTCTTCCATGCCGTCCCTAGGAGGGGTGTGTCACTTGAGTGGGTTGAATCACTGACGTGATCTTCCTGTACGGGTTGGAGCACCCCCTTGGGTTGTGCCGTGGCGGAGATCTTAGTGGGCTATACTCGGCCTAGTCTCAGGATGGTAAGTTGGTGGTTGGAGATATCCCTCTAGTGGTGTGGGGGCTGTGCTTTGGCAAAGTGGGTGAGGTTATATCCTCCCTGTTTGGCCCTGTCCGTGGGTATCGTCGGACGGGGCCACAGTGTCTCCCGACCTCTCCTGTCTCAGCCTCCAGTATTTATGCAGCAGTAGTTTATGTGTCGGGGGGCTAGGGTCAGTTGGTTATATCTGGAGTACTTCTCCTGTCTTATCCGGTGTCCTGTGTGAATTTAAGTATGCTCTCTCTAATTCTCTCCTTCTCTCTTTCTTTCTCTCTCTCGGAGGACCTGAGCCCTAGGACCATGCGTCAGGACTACCGGGCATGATGACTCCTTGCTGTCCCCAGTCCACCTGGCCTTGCTGCTGTTCCAGTTTCAACTGTTCTGCCTGCGGCTATGGAACCCTGACCTGTCCACCGGACGTGCTACCTGTCCCAGACCTGCTGTTTTCAACTCTCTAGAGACAGCAGGAGCGGTAGAGATACTCTTAATGATCGGCTATGAAAAGTCAACTGACATTTACTCCTGAGGTGCTGACCTGTTGCACCCAGGACAACCACTGTGATTTTTATTATCTTTGAACATCTTGGCCATGTTATAATCTCCACCCGGCACAGCCAGAAGAGGACAGGCCACCCCTCATAGCCTGGTCCCACTCTAGGTTTCTTCCTAGGTTATGGCCTTTCTAGGGAGTTTTTCCTAGCCACCGTGCTTCTACACCTGCTTCTACACCTGCATTGCTTGCTGTTTGGGGTTTTAGGCTGGGTTTCTGTACAGCACATTGTGACATCAGCTGATGTAAGAAGGGCTGCAAACATGGCTGGTAAAACCCTGGATCATTGTTATTCTAACTTCCGCGGCGCATATAAGGCCCTCCCCTGCCCTCCTTTCGGAAAAGCTGACCACGACTCCATTTTGTTGCTTCCAGCCTACAGACAGATACTTAAACAGGAAGCTCCTGCGCTCAGGTATGTTCAACGCTGGTCTGACCGATCTGATTACACGCTTCAGGACTGCTTCAATCACGTGGATTGGGATATGTTTCGCATTGCGTCCAACAACAACATTGACGAATACGCTGATTCAGTGAGCGAGTTCATTAGAAAGTGCATTGGCGACGTCGTACCCACAGCAACTATTAAAACATTCCCAAAATAGAAACCGTGGATTGATGGCAGTATTTGCGCGGAACTGAAAACGCGAACCACTGCTTTTAACCAGGGCAAGATGACCGGAAACATGACCGAATACAAACAGTGTAGCTATTCCCTCCGCAAGAAAATCAAACAAGCAATTGTTGTAACAATTTAACGGCTCAGACACAAGAGGAATGTGTCAGGGTCTACAGTCAATCACGGATTACAAAAAGAAATCCAGCCCGTCGCAGACCAGGATGGCTTGCTCCCAGACAGACTAAATAACTTCTTTGCTCGTTTTGAGGACAATACAGTGCCACTGACACGGCCCGCTATCAAAACCTGCGGACACTCCTTCACTGCAGCCGACGTGAGTAAAACATTTAAACGTGTTAACCCTCGCAAGGCTGCAGGCCCAGACGGCATCCCCAGCCGTGTCCTCAGAGCATGCACAGACCAGCTGGCTGGTGTGTTTACGGACATATTCAATCAATCCTTATCCCAGTCTGCTGTCCCCACATGCTTCAAGAGGGCCACCATTGTTCCTGTTCCCAAGAAAGCTAAGGTAACTGAGCTAAATGACTACCGCCCCGTAGCACTTACTTCCATCATCATGAAGTGCTTTGAGAGACTAGTCAAGGACCATATCACCTCCACCAAACCTGACACCCTAGACCCACTCCAATTTGCTTACCGACCCAATAGGTTCATAGACAACGCAATAGCAACCACACTGCACACTGCCCTAACCCATCTGGACAAGAGGAATACCTACGTGAGAATGCTGTTCATCGACTACAGCTCCGCATTTAACACCATAGTACCCTCCAAACTTGTCATCAAGCTCGAGACCCTGGGTCACGACCCCGCCCTGTGCAACTGGGTACTGGACTTCCTGACGGGCCGCCCCCAGGTGGTGAGGGTAGGTAACAACATCTCCACCCCGCTGATCCTCAACACTGGGGCTCCACAATGGTGCGTTCTGAGCCCTCTCCTGTACTCCCTGTTCACCCACGACTCACGCATCATGTTTGCGGACGACACTACAGTGGTAGGCTTGATTTCCAACAACGACGAAACGGCCTACAGGGAGGAGGTGAGGGCCCTCGGACTGTGGTGTCAGGAAAATAACCTCACATTGAGTGAGGTCACAGGAAGGCCATAAAGATCATCAAGGACAACAACCACCCGAGCCACTGCCTTTTTACCCCGCTATCATCCAGAAGGCGAGGTCTGTACAGGTACATCAAAGCAGGGACCGAGAGACTGAAAAACAGCTTCTATCTCAAGGCCATCAGACTGTTAAACAGCCACCACTCATTGAGTGGTTGCTGCCAACATACTGACTCAACTCCAGCCACTTTAATAATGGGAATTGATGTAAAAATGTGTCACTAGCTACTTTAAACAATATCACTTAATATAATCTCTACATACCCTACATTACTCATCTCATATGTATATACTGTACTCGATAGCATCTACTGCATCTTGCCTATGCCGTTCTGTACCATCACTCGTTCATATATCTTTATTTACATATTCTTTATCCCTTTACACTTGTGTGTATACGGTAGTAGTTGTGGAATTGTTAGGTTAGATTACTCGTTCGGAACTAGAAGCACATGCCTTTCGCTACACTTGCATTAAAATCTGCTAACCATGTGTATGTGACAAATAAAATTTTATTTGATTTGATTTCTATTACACCATATTGGATGACTGTCATTCATATTCTATTCACCGGAGGTCAATGTAACAGTGATGGGTTTAGGCTATTACATGATACTCAAATTGTCCATATACAAATAATGAGGTTGCTACACCCTAGCCTATGAATGAAAGTTTACAAAGAAGGTGCACAGAGGCAGAGAGACATTTTTGAGGTGACAGACAGAGACACATGCAGACAATGACATTCAATACCACCTTGCACACTCTTGCCTGCATCTAGCTGATATAAACTCAGCAAAAAAAGAAACGTCCCTTTTTCAGGACCCTGTCTTTCAAATAAAATTCGTAAAAATCCAAATAACTTCACAGATCTTCATTATAAAGGCTTTAAACACTGTTTCCCATGCTTGTTCAATGAACCATAAACAATTAATGAACATGCACCTGTGGAATGGTCGTTAAGACACTAACAGCTTACAGATGGTAGGCAATAAAGGGGACAGTTATGTAAACTTAGGACACTAAAAAGGCCTTTCTACTGACTCTGAAAAAAAACAAAAGAAAGATGCCCGGGGTCCCTGCTCATCTGCGTGAACGTGTCTTAGGCATGTTGCAAGGGGGCATGAGGACTGCAGATGTGGACAGGGCAATAAATTGCAATGTCCGTACTGTGAGATGCCTAAGACAGCGCTACAGGGAGACAGACAGCTGATCTTTCTCACAGTGGCAGACCACGTGTAACAACACCTGCACAGGATCGGTTCATCCGAGCATCACACTTGCGGGACAGGTACAGGATGGTAACAACAACTGCCCGAGTTACACCAGGAATGCGCAATCCCTCCATCAGTGCTCAGACTGTCCGCAATAGGCTAAGAGAGGCTGGACTGAGGGCTTGTAGGCCTGTTGTAAGGCAGGTCCTCACCAGACATCACTGGCAACAACATCGTCTATGGGCACAAACCCACCATTGCTAGACCAGACAGGACTGGCAAAAAGTGCTCTTCACCGATGAGTCGTGGTTTTGTCTCACCAGGGGTGATGGTCGGATTCACGTTTATTGTCAAATGAATGAGCGTTACACCGAGGCCTGTACTCTGGAGCGGGATCGATTTGGAGGTGGAGGGTCCGTCGTGGTCAGGGGCGGTGTTTCACAGCATCTTCGGACTCAACTTGTTGTCATTGCTGGCAATCGCAACGCTGTGCATTTACAGGGAAGACATCCTCCTCCATGTGGTACCCTTCCTGCAGGCTCATCCTGACATGACCTTCCAGCATGACAATGCCACAAAACCAAACGCTTCCCTTGACTTGTAAGAGTTCCAATGTTGTGTTGGATAGTCATAGCCAGCTAGCTAACATAACATCCCTCTGTTTGAGCAGGGTGTTTCAGTAGGCCAAACTAGCTAGAAGCATTTGCTAGCCAAGTAAGCAAAACTGAAAGTGAAAAAAAGGACAATCTCTCTATATATATTTCTCTCTTGTTTCTCTTTCATTTTGGAATAAATTAATTTGTTCAAAACTGTTCAATTCTCATTCTCTTTTGAGTCAACTACTCATTACATGCACTGCCGTGCATGCTAGTCTTAGCTTATGCTTTCAGTACTAGATTCATTCTCTGATCCTTTGATTGGGTGGAAAACATGTCAGCTCATGCTGCGGGAGCTCTGATAGATTGGAGGACATCCTCCAGAAGTTTTCATAATTACTATGGAAGTCTATGGAAGGGGGTGAGAACCATGAGCTTCCTAGGTTTTGTATTAAAGTCAATGTACCGAGAGGAAAACGGAAGCAAGCTGTCCTCCAGCTACACCATGGTGCTACCCAACAGAGTGCTGTTGAGGCTACTGTAGACCTTCTTTGCAAAATAGTGTGTTTTAATAAATTATTTGGTGACATGTTTATATTTAGTTTAGTTTTATCTAAAAAGGATAACTTTTTTAAATGTTTTACCATTTCAATTTGTATGTAATTCATTGAGAAGGATGGTCCTCCCCTTCCTCTTCTGAGACTTGCTTACCAAGACGACAATGAATGTTCCTGAGTGGGCTAGTTACAGTTTTTACTTAAATCGGCTTGAAAATCTATGGCAAGACTTGAAAATGTCTGTCTAGTAATGATCAACAACAAACTTGACAGAGATTGAAGAGTTTTTAGAAATTATAATGGGCAGAGCTTTGAGACATACCCCAAAAATGTGATTCTAAAATGTATAGACTCAGGTGGTTGAATACTTATCTAACCAAGATATATTAGAGATGTATTTTTCATTAATCTAATACAAATATACAGAACATTTTTATTTTACTTTGACATTAGAGTATTTTGTGTCGATCCATTTAAAAAAAAGATAACTAAATACATTTTAATCCCAATTTGTAACACAACAACATTTGGATAAAGTCAAGGGGTGTGAAAACTTTCTGATGGCACTGAGATTAGGGAAGCGGTAGGCTGCTCTTATTGCTGTGTTCTGGATTATTTGTAGTTTGTGTTTTCAAGGGAGGCCTGCAAGAACACAATTCATAAATGTTCAACATTCAAACATACAATGTAATAAAATCATACAATACTCCAAGCAATTTCAGAAGAAAACACATTCCTCAACTATGAGGTCCTCTATTAACAACTTGATCTGCCCTAGTGGCACCAGAGCATCAAGGTGCAGGGAGCTCTGCAGATTATACCATATACAGGCAAAAAAAATGTAATGCAGATTTACAGAATTCCGTAGTGATCAACGGGACCTCTAGAGTTAGCCTCCCTGTATTCGGGTCTGGTAACCCGTATGTCTCTAATTTTGACTCATTTTAGGAAACTGGGCGTATGTCGTGTGGCACTACTTCACAGGAGAGCCATTTGAACGTATACTTGCTTTTTTATCAAAATGTGTTTTGGAAAATGTGAACTTTCACGTGCCTTAACAACAAACTTGTATGCCATCTGTAAATACGAATACAATTGTTAAATTACGAGCCTAGTTGGTTTAGCCACAGAAAAAGCAGGAGCCTTCCGACTAGCATGATTGGCTGAGATAATGGGTGGGCTGGACATGTTGAGAGATGAGTTCAGATTGGTCTGCCATGACATGAGCTGGTCAGTATAGGAAGGATTCCCTACACAACGCAGCTTTTTTGAAAGATATCATGTAGCAGAACTGCAAAGATGTTGCTCTCCACTTTCTGGAAGAATGCACGGTGAAATTAGAGTATGATAGCTAAGGAGATTGGAGAAAATTCTGCTGTTTGATTACAAATATGCAGACAGAGTCGAAAAGAGAACACATAAGGCTGTTGTATAAAACACCTGTCTCCGGATTACATCTTCAAACTAAGGGCAACCATGGCATCCATGACAGAGAAGGAGATGGTCTAGCTAGTTACATTTTCAGTTATTACACGTTTCAAATTTTGTCAGAAAGTCATTTTCATTTCATGTTAAAGAGTACTGTTAGCTTGCTGACATTAATATGCTAATGTTAGGGTCACTGTTCAGTGCCATGTTAGTAAGCGCGGTAAGGTAGCAACAAGCTGACTTGACATCAAAGCAAACTTCACTTTTGCAAATGGATACTCTTTCCCTACCGGTGGTGTTGGAAAAGGCTGCATGCTTTTGGTGCACTCACTCATAACCCTTTTTTGTGATGACTGTATCATGTTCAAGCTTGATAAGGTAAGCAAATACATGTATTATTCTCATAAATGTAGTACAATAAATCATAAATGTAAATCATAAATGTAATACATCCATGCTTTGTACCAATTACACATTGAATTGCTTTAAACTAGTAGCTAGCTCTTGATCATGTGTTGTTCCTTCTCTCTTTTTAGAAGCAATCAGTTACAAGGCAAAAAGACAGATTGAGGCCTTCGATCAAACTGAGGACAGAGAAATATGCGTGCACCAGGCCAAGTCTTCTTGCATGCATGGCCTTGAGAGGTAAGTTAACAATAGTTCATTTTTGAAAAATAATATGAATTGCCATTAATTGTTATGTAGCTTTTCTTCCACCCGAGTCAGAAAGAAGTGACAACTAGTAGACAACTGGCTCTTGATGATGACGTCCCCAGTCTAGATTGATAATCGTAATTAGTTGATTGGTTTGAATCAGTGGTGTTGAGTCTTGGCTGGAGAAAAATCTTGTATACTTTGGCTCTCTAGGAACAGTTGGCCACACATTTAATGGTAGATTTAGTAGGCCCAGTTTTTGCTAGCTGCATCATTTGTTTATATTACATTTATACAAGGCAGATTTTTCCTTTGCTGAAAAATATATAGAATGCCAGTTTCAGTGAAAAGAATAGCAACATCAAGGCAACTTTGTAACAGCTAACCCTGTTTTTAGAAAGCAAAAACAAATTGCCCATTAGCTCCTGACCAGAGGTTGCAACCAAAATAATTTTCCAATCATTTTGTTTCTGAACAGAAACACTATTTTTGTCGTTCCACTATTCCGACCAGCAGAATAAAGTTCTGAACCGCTTTATCTCATTATATTACTTCACCAATCAGTGCAGATACAGCAGGCAAGCTAGCTGTTTACATGCGTGATGGACAGACAAGGGTAGCCTATGGCGCAGGATGCGAAATTTTGCTGTTGGGGAGAGAGCAAGAGGTTAAACTTCCATTGGTTGAAAGCTCATTGTTCAGTTGCTCATTGCTCAGCCTCATTTTCATTCGGAAGTTGCGCCTTTAAAAATCGGAAGATGCCCCTTTAAAACTCATAAGGTTAACATCCATATAGTTTTCTCATGTAGATATTGTAGCCAGATAAAATATTAAATAAACAATTTATTTGGGAAATATTTAGTCTTTGCTCTTTTCTTCATTAGCATGCTCAGGATTTCTAGGTTAATATTGTAGCACGGTGCATGATGTTTTCATTTTGAGAGAGTTGAATGAGATGTATTTGTATCTTTTAAAACATTGAATACATGTTTAGTATATTAAGTACATTTGGTATGTTACATTGTTGTTTTCTCAGTGATAAGCAAGTTCATTTAAAGTTATATGTGATATGGCTTATGGAGATAAGACATTTCAATGTTGGCAATACACAAAGTCACCACAAACCTTATATATTTTTGTCGTGATGTGACTATCAGTAATGTGCTGACGACTATTTTATCAAATCAATTCACTACGTTTAATTATTATGTGACTCTTACTGACAGTTATGGCTGCTTTGCGTGATGTATTGTTGTCTCTACCTTCTTGCCCTTTGTGCTGTTGTCTGTGCCCATTCATGTTTGTACCTAGTTTTGTGCTACTACCATGTTGTGTTGCTGCCATATTATGTTGCTACCATGTTGTTGTCATGTTGTGTTGCTACCATGCTGTGTTGCCATGTGTTGCTGCCTTGCTATGTTGTTGTCTTCGGTCTCTCTTTACGTGGTGTTGTGGTGTCTCTCTTGTCGTGATGTTTTTTATTTTTAATCCCAGCCCCTGTACCTGCAGGAGGCGTTTTGCCTTTTGGTATGCATTCATTGAAAATAAGAATTTGGTCTTGACTGACTTCCCTAGTTAAATAAAGGTTACATAAATAAAGAAAACATTCTGGAATGGATACAAAGCCCTCCCCCGCCCTCCCTCTCCCTTCTGCTCCTCCAGTCCTATAGGCAGAAAGCGTAAATTACTGCGTCAAGGTCTATTCAACGCTGGTCTGACTAATGGGATATGTTCCAGATTGCCTCTGAGAATAACATTGACGTATACACTGATAGTGTGACTGTAGAGGGAATGTTGCTCCCACTATGACTCTCTTGTCAATAGGGGGGCGCTGTTTTCACTTTGGAAAAAATTGTGCCCAAATTAAATGGCCTCATCCTCTGTTCTAGATCATACAATATGCATAGTATTATTACTATTGGATAGAAAACATTCAGAAGTTTCTAAAACTGTTTGAGTTATATCTGTGAGTAAAACAGAACTCATTTGGCAGCAAACTTCCATACAGGAAGTGAAAAATCTGAAAACGAGGCTCTGTTTCAGGGCCTGCCTATTCACCTGGCTTTTATTTATCGATATGTATGCACTTCATACGCCTTCCACTAGATGTCAACAGGCAGTGGAAGGTGGAATGGGGTGTCTAGCTTGATCTGAGGCCGAATAAGAGATTTTGGAGTGACAGGTCCGGTGTTTTCTTTGTCTTCGACGGCGTGAGGGGGAGCTCGACATTGTCTTCTGAAAAGCGTTCGGTATACACGGCGAATATCTCCGGCTCTGATTTTATTTGATACATATGATAAAAACATCATAAAGTAGGTTTTTTCAACCGAGTTTTATCAGTTTATTCAACGTTTATTGGGACTTTTGGAGTTTTCCGTTCTTTGCCCCAAGAGAGGATGGGAATGTTAGCAACCTTGGCTAGCATTGTGGCGCGAATTCGACGGAAGAAATGGACATTCTAAAACCCAACAACGATTTATTCTGGAAATAGGACTCCTTGTACAACATTCTGATGGAAGCTCAGCAAAATTAAGAAAACATTTATGATATTTCGTATTTCTGTGTAATATGTTGATGCCTATTCTCGTGTTGGTGAGCGCTGTCTCACAATAACCCAAGCTGTATGTTGTGGTAAAGTTATTTTTAAAAATCTAACATAGCGGTTAATCCCCAGAGGGGTTAAGAAGCTAAATGAAATTTTTTCACAAATAGTTTCATATTTAAACATTTAAATTGCGCAACAATTCCATGTGAATCTGATAACTATAATGTGTAGACTTTCCAAGATACAGTTTTTGTCGTCCTATCATCAGTAATTTATCAGACTCCAACTGAACTGACATCATATTCATTAAGTCCCAACACATATTTTCAACTGGTTGGATTACCGAAATATGGTTCTGTTTGCCATCTTTTGATGTCACCAGACTCTCTCTCAATGTTAACAAAGGGATTTTCAAAAGTCACATCGGTAGAGTAGAGAGTGGAAAAGGGGAAAGGTATTTATGGGGGTCATAAACCTCCCCCTCAGGCCAACGTCATGACACTGTACTCTGTAAAAGGAGGTACTCGCCGCTGGCCCGTTGCGAGGTTCTACAACGTACTCGACATGAATGCCATAAACACGCACATGTTGTATAAGCAATGCCTTGACAAGAACAGGAGAGATTTCTTCATGGATCAATGCATGTGAGTTTCCCGGGAGCCACATGAACACCAAGAATGAAGCTACAGCCACCAAGCAGGCTGCCAAGGCAGCAGGTCCTGTTTTCCCTCTTCCCCAAGCACCACAGCTCCCAGTCAGGAAAAAGAAGACACAATGTCAAGTTGGCATGTGCACATGAAACAAGGCCCATGAAAACTGTGTACAGGGCAACTGATTTGTTTGTGGGGCTCACACAAGCCCCAAAGCTGTGTGCTGACTGTGGACCAGAAGCATAAAGAGAAGACACGATTGATTCATGTGTAAAGGCACGGGTGTAAGGGCACAATACAGTGTCTGATATAATCAACTAATGCCTGTTTTTATATCTTGTCATAAATATGTTTCCACTAATATTTCTTTATGCAATGAATCCTTTACAAAAAAACGTGGGGGTTACTGGTGCTATTGTTTAGGAATACAACAAATAGTTTGACCTGAGCACCTGGATGGTTATTATATTATAATTATCATCTTTTTTGTTTCTACTTTGTCAAAAGAAGCTGTAACTGGACTTTATGAATTACTATAAATATATTACTAATTTAATCTACAAAGAAAAGGTGAACAAATGGATTCATCTGTAAGGTAAGGCCTACGTTTTTTCTTGGACTTTGTAGAATTATACAAAAGATATCCTTGACTCTGTCTAAACAAATAACTATTGTTCCTTTTATTTCCATTTTTTCACAAATATTTCTTAATGATTTTAATGCTTTACAACAGTTTATGCACTATTTATCAAGTGTTTATTTATCAGGCATGTTTGCGCACCTTTGCAGGTTGATATGCATCTGATGCATATGCTATAGACCCGGCAACATTCAGGCAGTTCTAGTATTGAAACCCGTACTGATGCCGGTACTAAACTGTTCTCTTGGTTTTGCACCCTGATGTCAGCACTGCATATTCATTGTATTGGATGATCAAGCTTTACTGACACAGTGTGAATGATATGACACTGTACCTGTACACAGAGCTTCGGTGAGTTGTAGCACAATATAGCACTATGCCTGACCCTGTCTGTCATAATAATAGAGATAGAAGGACATTATCACAGTCCATTGGACCAGAGTGGAAACTGAAAATGTAAGTGGTGTAATATCTTATTAACCTTTCTCGCCCCGGGGTTCTGCTAGCGGAACACCCACAACATTCCGCTGCCTTCACAGAGCGCGAAATTCAAAACATATTTTTTTGAAATATTTTACTTCCACACATTAACAAGTCCAATACAGAAAATGAAAGATAAACATCTTGTGAATCCAGCCAACATGTCCGATTTTTTAAATGTTTTACAGCGAAAACGCAATATATATTTATGTTAGCTCACCACAATAGCCAAACACACAACGCTATTTATCTACCGCATAGGTAGCTTTCAAAAAACCGACAAAATATAGATATAATTAGTCACTAACCAAGAAACAACTTCATCAGATGACAGTCTCATAACATGTTACACAACACATTTATGTTTTGTTCGAAAAAAATTGCATATTTGTGGTATAAATCACAATTTTACATTGCAGCTACAATCACAAATAGCACCGAAGCAGCCAGAATAATTAAAGAGAGCAACGTGAAATACTAAATACTCATCATAAAACATTTATGATAAATACATGGTGTACAGCACATGAAAGATAAACATCTTGTGAATCCAGCCAATATTTCAGATTTTGTAAGTGTTTTACAGCGAAAACACAATATAGCATTATATTAGCTTACCACAATAGCTAAACACACAACCGCATTCATTCACTGCAAAGATAGCATTTGCAAAAACCAGCAATAAATATAAAATAAATCACTAACCTCGACCAACTTCATCAGATGACAGTCTTATAACATCATGTTACACAAAACGTTTATGTTTTGTTCGAAAATGTGCATATTTAGAGCTGAAAACCTTGGTTATACATTGTGAAAATGTAGCAACTTTTTCCCAGAATCTCCGGATATATTTCTGACACTCACCTAATCTGACCAAATAACTCATCATAATAACTTTACTAAAAATAACTTTACTAAAAAATACATGTTGGACAGCAAATGAAAGATACACTAGTTCTTAATGCAACCGCCGTGTTAGATTTTTTAAATTAACTTTACCATAACAAACAGCTTAAATTATAGCGAGACAGCGCCCGCAAAAAGTGCGGAGAATAGGACTAAACATTTTCCACAGAAATACGAAATAACATCATAAATTGTTCTTACTTCTGATGAGCTTCCATCAGAATCTTGAACAAGGAGTCCTAGGTCCAGAAAAAATCATTGTTTGGTTTTAGAATGTCCTTCTCTCCTGTCGAATTAGCATTAATTACCTTAGCTAGCCATGTGGCGCGAAGATGTCCATCTCCTCTCGACGTATAGAACGGAAAACTCCAAAAGACCCATTAAACGTTAAATAAACTGATGAAACTCGGTTGAAAAAAACTACTTTATGATGTTTTTCTAATATGTATCAAATAAAAACAAAGCCGGAGATATTAGCCGTCTATACCGAACGCTTTTCAGAAGCCAATGCTGATGTCCTTCCCGCGCCTAGGTAGAGAAAGGAAATTGTGGTCACGTCATTCCAAGAGCTCTTGTTCGACCTCAGATCAAGGTAGACACCCCATTCCACTTTCCACTGCCTGTTGACATCTGGTGGAAGGCGTATGCAGTGCATGCAAATCCATAGAAATTAGCCAATTGAATAGGCAGGCCCTGGAACAGAGCATCGTTTTCAGATTTTTCACTTCCTATCTGGAAGTCTGCTGCCAAATGAGTTCTGTTTTACTCACAGATATAATTCAAACAGTTTTAGAAACTTGAGTTTTTTCTATCCAATAGTAATAATAATATGCATATATTATCATCTAGAATAGAGTACGAGGCCGTTTAAATTGGGCACGATTTTTTCCCAAAGTGAATATAGCTCCCCCTACACACTAACATTAAGGGTCTCACAGGTCTCGTCCAGTAGGCTCCATAGAGAAAGGCTAAGTAGGTTGCTTATTTTGTCTGACAGACAATATGGAGTGAGGAAAAAACTCTATTTTACCTTTACTCCGCACACAGAGACACATACAAAGCTCTCCCTCCATTTGGCAAATCTGATCGTAACTCTAATCCTGATTCCTGCATACAAGCAAAAACTCAAACGGGAAGTACCAGTGGCGAGCTAAATACGGAGGAAGTCCGATAAAGCGGACACTAAGCTACAGGACTGTTTCACCAGGCTGAAATATGTTTCAGGATTCATCCGATGGCATTGAGGAATGTACCACATCAGTAACTGGCTTCATTAATAAGTGCATCGACGAAGTCATCCCCACTGACCGTACGTACATATCCCAACCAGAAGCCTTCGATTACAGGCAACATCCGCACTCAGCTAAAGGCTAGACCTGCAGTTTTCAACACAAATCTGGGGGCTTATAAGAAATCCCGCTACGCCTTCCGACGAACCATTAAACAGGCAAAGCATCAATACAAGACAAAGAATCCTACTACACCGGCTCTGACGGTTGTCTGATTTGGCAGGGCTTGCAAACTGTCAGAGGAATGCCCTAAATATAGTCAAAGACTTCAGTTACCCAAGTCGTGGACTGTTCTCTCTGCTACCACATGGAAAGCGGTACCAGTGTGCCAAGTCTGGGACCAAAAAGGCTCCTAAACAGCTTCTACCCCCCAAGCCATAAGACTGCTGAACAGTTAATCAAATGGCTACCAGGACCATTTGCATTGACCCCCTTTTTAATTACACTGACTTTCTTGCACTGGCTCACTGGACTCTTCCTACACACTCACACAGACCACACTGACACTCCCAAATGCTCATACACACACACACACATGCATAATGATGCCAAACACACACATTCACACATAAATACACGTTCACACTCTTCACATATACTGCTGCTACTCTGTATATTATCTATTCTAAATGCCTAGTAATTTTTACCCCTGCCTACATGTACATGTTGTCTCGTTCCCATGCACATTGACTCGGTATCGGTACTCCTTGTATATAGTCTTGTTATTGTTATTTAGTGTTACCATTTCTTTTTTCTGTCAAATTACTTTTGAACTTTGAATTGTTGGGAAAGGGCTCGTAAAGTCTACAGCTGTTTAATTCGGCACGCGACAAATTAATCTTAGTTGAGTAGTATTTAGTTTAGGATAAGATAAATGTGTCTGTTGACTGGGTCTCTTGTGAAATGTGAAGGGTTTTGATCCCAATTCACACGCAACGGGAGAAAACAGTAAATGCACCCCAATGTGAAATTTACAATCATTTGTTTCTTTTATTTTCGTCACAGAGCCTTAAAAGCATATTGCATTGACTCTGCCATGTATGGTTCATTTATTGAGGTTGATTGTTGTTTGTGAGGGATCAGAGAAAGTGTGGACGCAGTAGAGTGGAAACAAATGGCGAGCGGAAACATAAAACGGTTCAGCAAGCAATAGCCCAGGACGTCTGGACCTCTTCCCCTACGCACTTGACAGCCACCGCCCAGATTCCCCTTAACCAGTCCAATCTGATTCATCCATGTAAACTCGTAGCCTCTATCCCTTCTCTCCCGGTCACACCCCATCTTGTCTCACCCTGAATTAACATAGAAACAGCCCAAGTTACATGTATTTTTATTATTGATCCATCCATTTTTAATGTCTAATGTGCTTCCTGGGGCTGTCCCATCCATGTACAAACAGGCCGACGATGCTGTCAGAGACCGTTTCAGCGCTCGACTGTCGAGAGAGGACAACCTTGGAAGTACATTAACAGGGGCCCAGGGGACAAAGGTGTGCACGTCAAAGCACCAGTTCCCAGTGAGACCTGGCTTCCAGGCACAAACCCATCCCGGTGAAGCAGCAATCCCAGAGCCCAGCAGCACTTATGCTCAAGAGGTCAAAGGTTAATCGAACTTGCATATGGTGCTCCAATTGGTTGTCATGTCCATTAACGGAGGTTCTTTGATAAGGTTGACACCGAGGTCACTTGCTGTGATGAGGACATAAAACCAGGACTATCCCTTCTAATGATTAAGACGTATGACTGACTGTCCTCCGGATCCATCCCAATCTCCCATCCGTCTAGACTTCCTTTCATTATTTTCATCCCCTTATTTTTTATCCTCCACTCACTAATTACCCGGCAAGATAACAGCGAAGTCGCCGGCAAAAAAGCTTCAGACCCTTAATGAACAATCAAAATGCTGTCTGGACAAACGGCAGACATTTAATTGCGCAAGAGAGGGAAGGAGAATGAGGGAGGGGAGGGGTTGTCATTTTGAAGTCTCGACGGACGCGCACACGCTGATCTCATAATCATGGTAAGAGTGTCTAAATCTGCAGATGCCATAGTGTAGAGCAGGCCTGGGCAATTATTACCCGTGGCTTGCCACATTCGAATATATTTTTGCCATTCGCGGCCCAGAATCATATTACAGGATTATACATCATGTGTATGACTGTGTTGACCGATATATCTACTGTAAATCACATCCAGACGTGCTACTTATTTAACATGCACAGAAATAAACCACATCCATGTTCTCCTTTTAGTAGGTATTTTCATTATTAAACATGCAATGAAATGCACAGAGGGAAGCACCAAGAACGGAACTCTTGTTAAATGTTATGCACAAAAACACAAGAAAGAGAGAGAGCTCAACATTACATTTAAACTACTCAGTCAGTGTGAGGAGTGAAGTCTCTGATGGGCATTGACTAGAGCAGTCAGGTATAGTTTCTGACGACACTATGCGCAGGATTGCTGAAAGGTGAGAGACAGTAAGAGATGACCTGTGCCTTGACTTGTTATATTTCATCACTGAAAATGTCTGTTCACATATATAGGTTGACCCAAACAGTATAAACATCTTCTGAGCATGACTCCTAATCTTTGGAAAGTTTTATTTATCGAGAGACGTATAGAACCTCGTCAGTGAAATTGTTTTGAATAGTTCTACAATCGCTGTATCAAACTGAAGATCGATAAGCTCAAGTTGCAGGTCGGTGGGAGCGTTATCCACATTGATGGTGAAAGGAGAAGACACTTTTGAAATCCTCAAAATGACGAGAAACTATTCAAAGCACGCAGCAGCGATGTATACTTCTCCTGGTGGTCATCTGATAGGGAACAGACTTGTAGTGTCAGGAGGTGGGTGAGCTTGTTTGCTTCTATTTGGCGGGTCAGTGGGAGTCATTTTCCCTTGAAGGCTTTGACAAGGCTATAGATCTGATGTGCAAAAAGGTCCCTCCCTTGTAGTTTGGAATTCCGTTTATTCATGAGGGCCATGATGTCCACAGTGAAGACAAAAATCAGCCAACCATTCTTTATCTTGCAGTTAAGGGAAATCCACATATTTTCCTTTCATTTGCAAAAACTCAAAAAAGCAATCTCCAACTTCAGATCCCACATCCTTTGTAAGCACCTTCCCCAAACTCAGCCATCTCACATTTGTGTGGTAGAGGAGATCTGCATGACCCTACTCTCTCTTCCAACATTGGGACAAACTACCTGTGGTTTAAAGATTTTTCTCTTATGAAGTTTACCACTTTAGTGACTGCATACACAACATTGCTCATTTTCAGGACACATTTACAGAGCACCTCCTGATGAATAATGCAATGCAGGAAAATCATTTCTGATCTGGGTTCAGCTCCGCTACTTGATCTTGTATCCTTTTCAAAAGGCCAACATTTTTTCCTCTCAAGTTTGGGCACCCATCAGTGGTCACAGTGGATAACTTTTCAAAACTCAGTCCCAGCTTTGCCACACACTTATTAAGCTCCTCTAATAAATATTTCCCTGTGGTTGTGCTCTTCATTGACTGCACTGAAGCAAGCTCCTCTGTAATTTCAAAGTCTGGGGTTGTGCCTCGTAAGAATATCAACAACTGTGCCATGTCACCTGCATCACCTCTCATCCAGGGCCAAGGAGAAATAGGTGAAATCCTTTACCTTGTCTTTCAACTGTTGTTCCTTATTCTCTGCGATATCCTCAACACGCCGTGTCACTGTTCGTCTTGACAGGGAAACATTTTCAAACAGCTATTTCTTGTCGGGGCAAAGTATTGCTGCAGAGTCAATTTAAAACCTGTTGAGGATGGGGGCGCTGTTGAGACTATTTATGCTAATCGTGTAATTTTTTAAACGGCTTCCCACAAAATCCTTGATCGTACAATATGCATATTATTATTATTATTGGATAGAAAACAGTCTATAGTTTCTATAGGAGTTGAAATTTTGTCTCTAAGTGGAACAGAGCCCATTCTACAGCAATTTCCCTGACATGGAGTCAGATTTCAGAAATTTTGGCCACTGTTCTGGAGTCAGTTAAAAGGGCACTGTTATTGCTATGACTATATGGACACTGCTTACGTCTTCCCCTGGATGCCTTTACGTGATGACGATTTGAATGGGGTCGATTGCGCGTTCACAGGCCCTATAAATAAAAAAACCCTGTAGGTAGGAGCTCCTTTGCAGCTGCGTAATGCGCGTGGAGGACATCGACCTACTATTTTTCCAAGCGTTAATTTAGCCTGTTATATTTTTCCGGTCATGTTTTTACTCGTTATAGGAGTTAAAAACATCATAAGGTAGTTAATTTAAAGCGTTTTATAGCAATTTATATCCGTTTAGTGCGATTTTGGGACATTTATTTCTTTAACGCTGTGAATAGCTGGGCACGCTTTCAGTTCATCCCGAACGCAGTTGGCATTTCCACATGGCAAGAGGACAGCTTTCCACCAAAAGACGATTACTCCCAAGAAAGGATCCTTTGCCCAAGATACTGATGGAAGAACAGCTCAAAGTAGGACATTTTTATTATGATAAATCGTGTTTCTGTCGAAACATTTTAGTGGCTTAGGACGCCATGTTTTTTGACGTAGCTTCGCTTGGCGCAAACTGTATTGAAAAGTAAGGATAAATAAAAAAATGTAATTCCGCAATTGTATTAAGAATTAAATTGTCTATCAATCCCTGTCCACCCTATATTTTTTAGTCACGTTTATGAGTATTTATGTATAAGAGTAGATCACTGTCTAAGTGGCGCAAGGACATTTTCTGACCAGCTGAGCTACATTTCACATTGTCTAACCATGATTTTGGTGGCTAAATATAAACATTTTCGATCAAACTCTTTATGGATTGTGTAATATGATGTTACAGGAGTGTCATCTGAAGAATTCTGAGAAGGTTAGTGAAAAAATTAATATATTTTGGCGATGTTGACTTTTATCGCTCACTTTGGCTAGAATCAATGCTGGGCTGCTATGTGCTATGTGGTATGCTAATATAACGATTTATTGTGTTTTCGCTGTAAGACACTTAGAAAATCTGAAATATTGTCTGTATTCACAGGATCTGTGTCTTTCGATTCGTGAATGCTGTGTATTTTTACGAAATGTTTGATGATTAGTAAGTAGGTAAACACGTTGCTCTAAGTAGTTTTTCTATTCCATTTGTGACGGTGGGTGCAATTGTAACCTATGCCATCTACCTGAAATATGCACTTTTTTCTAACAAAACCTATCCCATACCATAAATATGTTATCAGACTGTCATCTAATGAGTTTTTTTCTTGGTTAGGGGCTATAAATATCTTAGTTTAGCCGAATTGGTGATGGCTACTGGTGTTGGTGGACAAATAAAAGATGGTGGATTATGCTAATGTGTTTTTAGGTAATAGATGTACATCTTTACATATTGTGTCTTCCCTGTAAAACATTTTAAAAATCGGACATGTTGACTGGATTCACAAGATCTGTGTCTTTCATTAGCTGTATTGGACTTTAATGTGTGAAAGTTAAATATTTAAAAAAAATATTTTTTTTGAATTTCGCGGCACTGGTTTTTCAGTGGGGGTGGGGGGGGAGTGTCGCTAGCGGCACACTCATCCTAGACAGGTTAACACAGTGTCCAAAGAAGATGTACATCTATTACCTAAAAATACATTAGCATAATCCACCATCTTTTATTTGTCCACCAACACCAGTAGCCATCACCAATTCGACTAAACTAAGATATTTATAGCCCCTAACCAACAAAAAAACTCATCAGATGACAGTCTGATAACATATTTATGGTATGGGATAGGTTTTGTTAGAAAAAAGTGCATATTTCAGGTAGATGGCATAGGTTACAATTGCACCCACCGTCACAAATGGAATAGAAAAACTACTTAGAGCAACGTGTTTACCTACTTACTAATCATCAAACATTTCGTAAAAATACACAGCATACACGAATCGAAAGACACAGATCCTGTGAATACAGACAATATTTCAGATTTTCTAAGTGTCTTACAGCGAAAACACAATAAATCGTTATATTAGCTTAGCACATAGCAATTAGCAGCCCAGCATTGATTCTAGCCAAAGTGAGCGATAAAAGTCAACATCGCCAAAAGATATAAATTTTTTCACTAACCTTCTCAGAATTCTTCCGATGACACTCCTGTAACATCACATTACAACATGCATATACAGTTTGATCGAAAATGTTTATTTTTAGCCACCAAAATCATGGTTAGACAATGTGAAATGTAGACAAGCTGGTAAAGAAAAAGTCCTTGCGCCACTTAGACAGTGATCTACTCTTATACATAAATACTCATAAACGTGACTAAAAAATATAGGGTGGACAGGGATTGATAGACAATTTAATTCTTAATACAATTGCGTTATTACATTTTTTAATTTATCCTTACTTTTCAATACAGTTTGCGCCAAGCGAAGCTACGTCAAAAAACATGGCGTCCTAAGCCACTAAAATGTTTCGACAGAAACACGATTTATCATAATAAAAATGTCCTACCTTGAGCTGTTCTTCCATCAGTATCTTGGGCAAAGGATCCTTTCTTGGGAGTAATCGTCTTTTGGTGGAAAGCTGTCCTCTTGCCATGTGAAAATGCCAACTGCGTTCGGGATGAACTGAAAGCGTGCCCACCTATTCACAGCGTTAAAGAAATAAATGTCCCAAAATCGCACTAAACGGATATAAATTGCTATAAAACGCTTTAAATTAACTACCTTATGATGTTTTTAACTCCTATAACGAGTGAAAAGATGACCGGAGAAATATAACAGGCTAAACTAACGCTTGGAACAGGAGCGGGTCGGTGTCCAGCACGCGCGTTACGCAGCAAGGAAAGACTTGCTAGCTACAGGGTTTTTTGATTTATAGGGCCTGTGAACGCGCAATCGACCCCATTGGAATCGTCATCACGTAAAGGCATCCAGGGGAAGACGTAAGAAGTGTCCGTATAGTCATAGCAATATCAGTGCCGTTTTAACTGACTTCAGAACAGTGGCCAACATTTCTGAAATCTGAATCCATGTCAGGGAAATTGCTGTAGAATGGGCTCTGTTCCACTTAGAGACAAAATTTCAACTCCTATAGAAACTATAGACTGTTTTCTATCCAATAATAATAATAATATGCATATTGTACGATCAAGGATTTTGTGGGAAGCCGTTTCAAAAATTAGCCAAATTAGCATAAATAGTCTAAACAGCGCCCCCATCCCCAACAGGTTAACATTCTTTAATAAATTCCCCCTCTGCGAATGGCTTACTATGTTGAGCAATTTCGTGGGACAGCACATAGCTAGCTCTCGCAATACCGTTGTTTGCTGAATGCAGTTTTGTGAAAAGTCCTTGCTGCTTTTGCAACTGAAAAAGCAACTCTTTCGATGCACTCGTCCTCTGCTCAGAAGACATATTCCTATTTCTCTGCATGCTTCGTCTGGAAGTGTCAAGTTGTAGTCTTTCAAGACAGCGATGCTCTCTTTGCCCATTAAGCACACAGCTTTCCCTGATTCCTCAATAAATAAATATTTCAATGTCTACTCTTGCTGGAACACCCTATATTCATTGTCTACTTTCCTTTTCTTTGAAAAACAAATTTTTGCACAATTTCTATCTGGCTATTATTTGTAACTATGACGTGTGTGTCAGCCTGTCAGTCACCGTCTGTCCTCGTGCAGTTGTTATTTATATGTGCCTTCAAAATAAATGTCCCACAAGCAGTGGGAGTTCAATCATTACACAAAGGCGAGTATTCATTGGGCTTTAAAATTTGAATGACAAATACATTTTTCAAAACTTTACTGTAGCAAATTCTTTGTGATCTGAGCATGATTCCGCAGGGCCGAATTGAATCAGGTCGCGGGCCGCGGGCCGGCCTTTGTCCAGGCATGGTGTAGAGAAAAGAGATGATAGCTATTGATTAGAAACCCAATTAAAGCCAGATGGTACAATAGCCCCTGTGTTAACTGAGTGCATGTTATGCAGAGTACTATTTCTCTTTACTTTTAACGAAAATGTAACCTGCTTCATCTCGCATAACACTCACGTCCATACACACACAGGGAAAATGAAACACATACACCCTTGGCATGTGCTTCCACAATGGTAAACTTTGCATTATGCAGGAACGGGGTCTCTAGCCGCTCGCCGGGGCCAGTGTTGGCTATGATGCTAATGAGATCAGTGGCATCCAATTCGGTGAGGGTCAGTGCTCATTTCAGGCAATTCATTTTTAATTGAGCTCAAATATAATCCATTTCGTAATGTCAGCTCCAATGCTCATCATATTGGCCCTGTGGTTCTTCAGTGAATCAATGTGATACTTTGACATAACTCACTGCTAGATGGCCAGCTGTGCTCTTGGGATTTTTGTTTTTGTTGAAATGTTGCGGTTTCCTTCTTTTTGATCCTTCCTGTGAGTATAGTTCTTGAATCTAAAGTATAAAAAAAAAATTAAAACAGTATTTTACTGCTAACACCTTCATATATATGTACAGACAGTATTATGACATATGTGCATACGTTGTGACATATATTTTAGTATTTTCTAGCCTTATGACCATAGAAATAGAATCCACCTGGAAAAAAGGTGAAAAAGATTATATTTCTAATCTTATGACACTGTAACGGCTCTCTTTCGGTGAGTGAGTTGACCAAGGCGCAGCGGGTTGTGAATACATAATGAACTTTATTTAACAAGACGAAACTAAACACACGAAGAACACTTGAATAATTTTACAAAACAACAAAACGAACTAGACAGACCTAAACTATGAACTTACATGAAACGAGGAACACATAAACAGGAACGACCGAACGAACGAGACGAGACAGTACCGTGTGGTGCAACAAACACAGACACAGTGACAATCACCCACAAACAAACAGTGAGAACACCCTACCTTAATATGACTCTCAATTAGAGGAAAACGCAAAACACCTGCCTCTAATCAAGAGCCATACCAGGCAACCCAAAACCAACATAGAAAAGGAAAACATAGACTGCCCACCCAAAACTCACGCCCTGACCATCACACACATAAAAACCAACAGAAAACAGGTCAGGAACGTGACAGAACCCCCCCCCTCAAGGTGCGAACGCCGGGCGCACCAGCACAAAGTCCAGGGGAGGGTCTGGGTGGGCATCTGACCACGGTGGTGGCTCAGGCTCCGGACGCTGTCCCCACACCACCATAGTCACTCCCCGCTTCTGTATCTCCCTCCCAATGACCACCCTCCAACTAAAACCACCTAAATGAAGGGGCAGCACCGGGATAAGGGGCAGGTCCGGGCTGAGGGACTCTGGCAGGTCCGGGCTGAGGGACTCTGGCAGGTCCGGGCTGAGGGACTCTGGCAGGTCCGGGCTGAGGGACTCTGGCAGGTCCGGGCTGAGGGACTCTGGCAGGTCCGGGCTGAGGGACTCTGGCAGGTCCGGGCTGAGGGACTCTGGCAGGTCCGGGCTGAGGGACTCTGGCAGGTCCGGGCTGAGGGACTCTGGCAGGTCCGGGCTGAGTGGCAGCTCATGACTGTAGGGCAGCTCATGACTGTAGGGCAGCTCATGACTGTAGGGCAGCTCATGACTGTAGGGCAGCTCATGACTGTAGGGCAGCTCATGACTGTAGGGCAGCTCATGACTGTAGGGCAGCTCATGACCGGAGGGCAGCTCTGGCAGCTCCTGACTGGCTGGCGTCTCTGGCAGCTCCTGACTGGCTGGCGTCTCTGGCAGCTCCTGACTGGCTGGCGTCTCTGGCAGCTCCTGACTGGCTGGTGTCTCTGGCGGCTCCTGACTGGCTGGCGGCTCTGGCGGCTCCTGACTGACGGACGGCTCTAGCGGCTCCTGACTGACGGACGGCTCTAATGGCTCGGGACAGACGGGCGGCTCTAATGGCTAGTGGCAGACGGATGGCTCAGAAGGCGCTGGGCAGACCGATGGCTCAGAAGGCGCTGGGCAGACCGATGGCTCAGACGGCGCTGGGCAGACCGATGGCTCAGACGGCGCTGGGCAGACCGATGGCTCAGACGGCGCTGGGCAGACCGATGGCTAAGAGCGGCGCTGGGCAGACAGATGGCTCAGACGGCGCTGGGCAGACAGATGGCTCAGACGGCGCTGGGCAGACAGATGGCTCAGACGGCGCTGGGCAGACAGGCAGTGCAGACGGCGTTGGGCAGACGGCCGACTCTGCCCTGCTGAGGTGCACAGTAGGCCTGGTGCGTGGTGCCGGAACTGGAGGTACCGGGCTGAGGGCACGCACCTCAGGGCGAGTGCGGGGAGAAGGAACAGTGCGTACAGGGCTCTGGAGACGCACAGATGGCTTAGTGCGTGGTGCCGGAACTGGAGGCACTGGGCTGGAGACACGCACCATAGGGAGAGTGCGTGGAGGAGGAACAGGGCTCTTAAAACGCACTGGAAGCCTGGTGCGTGGTGTAGGCACTGGTGGTACTGGGCTGGGGTGAGGAGGTAGCGCCGGAAATACCGGACCGTGTAGGCGTACTGGCTCCCTTGAGCACTGAGCCTGCCCAACCTTACCTGGTTGCATGCTCCCCGTAGCCCGTCCAGTGCGGGGAGGTGGAATAACCCGCACTGGGCTGTGTTGGCGAACCGGGGACACCATGCGTAAGGCTGGTGCCATGTAAGCCGGCCCAAGGAGACGTACTGGTGGCCAGATATGTAGGGCCGGCCTCATGACATTTGGCTCAATGCCCAATCTAGCCCTACCAGTGCGGGGAGGTGGAATAACCCGCACTGGGCTATGCACCCGTACAGGAGACACCGTGCGCTCTACTGCGTAACATGGTGTCTGCCCGTACTCCCGCTCTCCACGGTTATCCTGGGAAGTGGGCGCAGGTCTCCTACCTGCCCTCGGCCCACTACCTCTTACCCCCCCCCCAAGAAATTTTTGGGTGGTACTCACGGGCTTTTCGGGCTTCCGTGCTAGACGCGTCCCCTCATAACTCCGGTTCCCTTCTCCGGTTGCCTCTGCTCTCCTCAGTGCCTCCAGCTGTTCCCATGGGAGGCGATCCCTTCCAGCCAGGATCTCCTCCCATGTGTAGCAACCTTTCCCGTCCAAAACATCCTCCCAAGTCCATTCCTCCTTCTTGCGCTGCTGCTGTCGTTGCTGTCCGTTAACCCGCTGCTTGATCTGGGTTTGGTGGGTGATTCTGCAACGGCTCTCTTTCGGTGAGTGAGTTGACCAAGGCGCAGCGGGTTGTGAATACATAATGAACTTTATTTAACAAGACGAAACTAAACACACGAAGAACACTTGAATAATTTTACAAAACAACAAAACGAACTAGACAGACCTAAACTATGAACTTACATGAAACGAGGAACACATAAACAGGAACGACCGAACGAACGAGACGAGACAGTACCGTGTGGTGCAACAAACACAGACACAGTGACAATCACCCACAAACAAACAGTGAGAACACCCTACCTTAATATGACTCTCAATTAGAGGAAAACGCAAAACACCTGCCTCTAATCAAGAGCCATACCAGGCAACCCAAAACCAACATAGAAACGGATAACATAGACTGCCCACCCAAAACTTACGCCCTGGCCATCACACACATAAAAACCAACAGAAAACAGGTCAGGAACGTGACAGACACACTGATTATAAGGCAGATTAATAGTGTCATGAATGGCAAATAATGTCTCAGAAAACCAAGGTTGAACAATAGATAGTAGTATATATTAGACAGTAGATGTAGAAACCCCCTCCCACTTCAACCCCTACCCTGGAGGGGAACCTGTCCCTTATTGGTAGACACACACAATCAAACCTCAAGGCTAAATCACGACCACCAGATGTAGGGCTATCCCTTTAAATGCTGCCACCTGCAGTCTTTGGTCCCTTTTATAGCCAACTAGTTCTACAGAGTTCTAAAGATGTGTAAAAAGAATGTAAGTAGTGCATGTATCAAATACAATTTTCCATTACTAAAATGGAAAAACTACTAAATACTAAAACAATTAAATCCATTACTAAAAAAATTTAAGAATACGGCACCACAACAGACCTGCTAAGAGAGGGCTGCCCACCAAAACTCAAGGACCAGGCAAGGAAGGCATTAATCAGAGAGGCAACAAAGAGACCAAAGACAACCATGAAGGAGCTGCAAAGCTCCACAGCAGAGATTGGAGTATCTGTCCATAGGACCACTTTAAGCCATACATTCCACAGAGCTGGGCTTAAAGGAAGAGTGGCCAGAAAAAAAAACATTGCTTATAGAAAAAAATAAGCAAATCGCCAAAAGGCATGTGGGAGACTCACCAAACATATGGAAGAAGGTTACTCTGGTCAGGTGAGACTAAAATGTAGCTTTTTGGCCATCAATGAAAATGCTATATCTGGCGCAAACCCAACACCTCTCATCACCCCGAGAGCACCATCCCCACAGTGAAGCATGGTGGTGGCAGCATCATGCTGTGGGGATGTTTTTCATTGGCAGGGACTGGGAAACTGGTCAGAATTGAATGAATGATGAATGGCGCTAAATGCAGGGATATTCTTGAGGGAAACCTGTTTCAGTCTTCCAGAGATTTGAGACTGGGACGGAGGTTCACCTTACAGCAGGACAATGACCCTAAGCATACTGCTAAAGCAACACTCAAGTGGTTTAAGGGGAAACATTTAAATGTCTTGGAATGGCCTAGTCAAATTCCAGTCCTCAATCCAATTGATAATCGGTGGTATGACTTAAAGATTGTTGTACACCTGCGGAACCCATCCAACTTGAAGGAGCTGGAGCAGTTTTACTTTGAAGAATGGGCAAAAATCCCAGTGGATAGATGTGCCAAGCTTACATAGCCCAAGAGACTTGCAGCTGTAATTACTGCATAAGGTGGCTCTACAAAGTATTGACTTTGGGGGGTGAATAGTTATGGACGCTGAAGTTTTCAGTTTTTTTGTCATATTTGTAGTTTGTTTCACAATAAAAATATTTAGCATCTTCAGAGTGGTAGGCATGTGGTGTAAGTCAAATGATACAACCCTCCCAAAAATCAATTGTAATTCCAGGCTGTAAGGTAACAAAATAGGAAAAATGCCAAGGGGGTGAATACTTCACAAGCCACTGTCCATGAGTGTTTAATTGGCCTCCGTCTGGCCACTCTAGCATAAAGGCCTGATTGGTCGAGTGCTGCAGGTTGTCCTGGAAGATTCTCCCACAGAGGAAATCTGGAGCTCTGTCAGAGTGGCCATCGGGTTCTTGGTCAACTTCCTGACCAAGACCCTCCCTCCCCCGATTGCTCAGTTTGGCAGGGCGGCCAGCTTTAGAAAGAGTCTTGATGGTTCCAAACAATCTTCCATTCAAGAATGATGGAGGCCACTGTGTTCTTAGGGACCTTCAATGCTGCAGAAATGTTTTGATACCCTTCCCCAGATCTGTGCCCTTACACAATCCTGTCTCGCCCTCATGGCTTGGTTTTTGTTCTGACATGCACTGTCAACTGTGGGACCTTATATAGATAGATGTTTGCCTTTACAAATCATGTCCAATCAATTTCATTTACCACAGGTGGACTCCAATCAAGTTGTAAAAACATCTCAGGGATGATCAATGGAAATAGGATGCACTTGAGCTCAATTTCAATTGTCATATCAAAGGGTCTTAATACTTGATATAAATGTTTTTTAATAAATAAAACTGTTTTGGAATTGTCATTATGGGGTATTGTGTGTAGATTGAGGGGGAAAAAGTGTTTTAATCAATTTTAGAATAAGGCTGTAACGTAACATTATGTGAAAAAAAGTCAAAGGGTCTGAATACTTTCCAAATGCACTGTATAATGTATTACAATTGGATAAGTCTTCACCGCCCTGAGTTAATACTTGGTGGAAGCACCTTCGACAGCCATTACAGCTGTGAATCATTATCATTCATTTCTTAGAGCAACACATACTGTTACATATGGTTGGGGATCATTGATGGACAGCAATATTCAAACCTTGTTTCTGATTTTCAAGCAAATTCACGTCAGGACTGAGACTAGACCACTTCGTTTTTTTTTTTCCAAAAACAGTGGATATACTGTTTATTAGGTACACCACAGAAATTGCTTGCTCCTACAGACAGTGAGTCACATGGCTGTGGCTTGCTATATTAAGCAGGCATCTAGGCATTCAGTTACTGTTTGATGGAACGTTAGAATGGGCAAAACGAGTGACCTAAGCAACTTTCAGCAGGGTGTGATCGTTGGTGGCAGCCAAGCCAGTGTCAGTATCTCAGAAACGGCCGGCCTCCTGGACTTTTCACGCACGACAGTGTCTAGGGTTTACCGAGAAACATCCAGTCAGCGGCAGTCCTGTGGGCAAATACAGCTCGTTGATGAGAGTGGTCGAAGGACAATGGTTATTGTGCTATTGCAGGTTCCACTCCTATCAGCTTAAAACAAGAAGAAGCGGATTCAGTGGGAGCGGGATCACAACACTGGACAGTTGAGGAGTGGAAAATATTGCGTGGTCCAATGAATCCCGGTTCCTGTTTCATCATTCTGATGCCAGAGTCAGGATTTGGCGTAAGCAGAATGAGTCCATGGCCCCATCCCCCCTGGTGTCAACGGTACAGCTGGTGGTGTAATAGTGTGGGGAATGTTTTCCTGGCACACGTTAGGTCCTTTCATACCAATTGAGCAACATTTGAACGCCACAGCGTATCTGAACATTGTTGCTGACCAGGTGCATCCCTTCATGGCTACAGTTTACCCTTCATCACAAGAATACTTCCAGCAGGATAATGTGCCATGTCACAAAGCACAGAATGGTTACAGGAACATGAAAGTGATTTCAGTTTACTTGAATGTCATGCGCAGTCCCCAGACCTCAACCCAATCGAGCATCTTTGGGATTAGATGGAACAAGCTGTTCGCAGCGTGAATGTACCACTGTCCAATGTGCAGCAACTGCGTGATGCCATCAGCATTAACCAACATCCCTGTGAAAATCTTTTGACACCTTGTGGAATTCATGCCCTTAAGAATTTAGGCTGTTCTGGAGGCAAAGTGGGTCCGACCTGTTACTAGGGTGTATCTAATAAACTTGCAACTGAGTGTATTGTATGTTGCTATAAGAGTTGTGCAAAATTTGTAGAATCTTAATGAAAATGATTCACACCAGTAATGGCTTCAAAAGGTACTTTTTTTTCTTAATTTAGAATTTCACTTTGAAAATGTGGAGTAGTTTGTGTAGATCTGTAGGATTTTTTTGTCTCCCTTTATAACAGGTGTAGAATTTCTAATGGCACTGTATGTAATATTTTGTTTGGATCTATTGTTCTACCCAAGCTTCATTTGAAACAATAGAAAATATATTGTTATTACTTGACTTTCTGATTTATGCCCTTTGCTATATCAAGTACTCCACTTTCTTGTTTTCATTTTAACTTTATTTCCAGGTTTCTTTCACTTGTCTGCATTTTTGACTTTGCCAGTTGACCAGATGTTCTTGTCATTTTAATTGTTTGACTACATTGTTAGGAGATAGTAACATACAGTGGCAAGAAAATAATGTGAACCCATTGGAAATACCTGTATTTCTGCATAAATTGGTCATAAAATTTGATCTGATCTTCATCGAGGTCACAACAATAGACACACACAGTCTGCTTAATGCAACCGCTGTGTCAGATTTCAAAAAAACATTACGGAAAAAGCAAATGATGCAATAATCTGAGACGGAGCTCAGAACAATAGCCAAATTAGCCGCCACGTTGGGGCATGATAAATGTTATCCTTACCTTTGACGAACTTCATCAGAATGCAGTCCTAGGAATCCCAGGTCCACAATAAATGCCTGATTTGTTCGATAATGTCCGTTATTTATGTCCAATTAGCTACTTTGGTTACCACTTTTGGTAAACAATTCCAAAGTCACAAAGCGCGTCCACTATAACGTGACGAAATGTCCAAAAGTTCCGTAACAGTCAGTAGAAACATGTCAAACGGTGTACTGAATAAATCTTTAGAATGTTGTTAACATACATCTTGAATAACGTTCCAACCGGAGAATTAGATTGACTTCAGAAGAGCGGTGGGACGGAGGTCCTCCTCATGTGAACGCGCATGTGAAAGCAATTTTTCAGCTCGTGGCAGACCTGACTAATTCCTGTCTCCTTCGTCCCCCTTTCACATTAGAGTCATCAGACAAAGTTATATTGACTGTTGACATCTAGTGGAAGCCTTAGGAAGTGAAAACTCATCAACATCTCGCTGTAATTTCAATGAGAGCTTGGTTGAAAATCTGCCACCTCAGAAAAAATTCAAACAGGAAGTGGAACTTCTCAGGTTTTTGCCTGCCATATGAGTTCTGTTATACTCACAGACATTATTCAAACAGTTTTAGAAACTTCTCTATCCAATACAAATAATAATATGCATATATTAGCAACTGGGACTGAGGAGCAGGCAGTTTACAATGTATTTCTGGGATTTCTGTGGCTATCTGCAAAAACACTGGATGTTTTGGAATCAAAACATTACTGCACGTAACGTGCCAATGTAAACTGAGATTTTTGGATATAAATATGCATATTATCAAACAAAACATACATGTATTGTGTAACTTGATGTCCTATGAGTGTCATCTGATGAAGATCGTCAAAGGTTAGTGATTCATTTTATCTATATTTCTGCTTTTTGTGACTCCTATCTTTGGCCGGAAAAAATGTCTGTCTGTTTGTTTTGTTGTCGAGGGGTTCCGCTAGCGGAACGCCTGCGCTAGAAAGGTTAATCCAGCCGCTGTGTCAGATTTCTAAAAGGCTTTACGGCAAAAGCACTCCATGCGATTATGTTAGGTCAGCGCCTATCCACAGAAAACCATACAGCCATTTTCCAACCAAGGAGAGGTGTCACAAAAGTCAGAAATAGGGTTAAAATGAATCACTTACCTTTGATGATCTTCATCTGGTGGCACTCCCAGGTCTCCATGTTAGACAATAAATGTTAGTTTTGTTTGATAATGTCCTTCTTTATGTCCAAAAATCTCAGTTTAGTTCAGTAAAAAGTACAGCACAATGCGCACTCTCAACATCCAGATGAAAAGTAAAACAAAGTACAATAAAGGTTCGTAGAAACATGTCAAACGATGTTTAAAATCAATCTTTAGGCTGTTTTTGTCATAAATAATCAATAATATTTCAACCGGACAAAAGTTTCGTCAATAGAAAAGGAGATACAAGAAAGGCGCATTCCCGATCACGCGCTTGGCTCATGTCTGGAAATTTCCACTGTCCACTCATTGAAAGTGCTGTATCTCCCTCATTTGTCAGAGTGAAAGCCTGAAACAATGCCTAAAGACTGGCCACATGTAGAGGAAGCCATAGAGATCATGAACTGGGTCCTAAGTCTTTGTATGGTGGATTTCACCTGCCATATCAGTTCTGTTTTACTCACAGACATTATTTTAACAGTTTTGGAAACGTTAGAGTTTTCTTTCCAAATCTACTAATTATGTGCGTATCCTAGCTTCTGGGCCTGAGTAGCAGGTAGTTTAATTTGGGCACGCTTTTCATCCAAAATTCTGAATGCTGCCCCCTACCCTAGTGATGTTAAGCACACTATGTTTGTCAATTGATGTGACTTCAATGAAGATCAGATTAAATTTGATTACCAATTTATGCAGAAATCCAAGTAATTCCAAAAGGTTCACATACTTTTTCTTGCCACCGTAAGTGTTTCACTACACCGCTATAACACCTGCCAAACTGTGTACGCGATCAATACACTTTATTTGATTTAAGATCCTCATCGGGCATTAGTTTCTGAATGGTGAACAGTAGTTGTTGACTGAAGATCAGCATGTTTCTGATTCATACATAACCTATTATCACCTGTTTCATAATTTAGTTGAAGGTGCACGGTTTGGTATTGTTTAGGTGTTTTGTTACTTTATCTTCTAGGTTGAACATCACCCTGGCTTTGTTGATTCACATTTTTTATATTAGCATCTGTGCCTCCAGTGCTGTCTGCCACGTCCCTACAAAGGTAAAAGACACCGCCTCCAGGGTAGTGTCAAGCATCCTGATGTGGCTGTGACTCTTCACGTAGATCTAACATCAAAATGGGTCTTTGTAGTGTTTGGTGATGAAGGTGTTTTTATTGCTGTTAATGAGAGGTTGTCTTTTCTCTTGCATTTATGTGTGTTTGTGAAAGGAGACTAATGTCATCTGAATTGAGAGCAATGTCAAGTTTATATATTCTGTTATTACATTTTTCAGGAACTGTGGGTCGGAATTCTGCACCACATCACTATTGTGCACGCGTGGATCCTGTGGATGTATGCACATGACAACCTGGAAGACGGCCATTCCGAGTGGATGGACAAAGGGTCACTGGCTCACCAGGCCCTCACATACATTGTCCTCAACCATCGCTGTTTAAAAGATATCCACAAATACCTCAGCTCCAGGTAAGTAATTTGTCTTCATTTATACCAACCAACAAAATAACTACACTGAAAATATATATAAACGCAATATGGAACAATTTCAAAGATTTTACTGAGATGCAGGTCATATATGGAAATCAGTCATTTGAAATAAATGAATTAGGCCCTAATGGATTTCACGACTGCGAATGCAGATATTCATCTGTTGGTCACAGATAATGAGGATAATAACGCCGGAGGGGATGGCAGCCATTTTACAGGCTCCTAACCAACTGTGCTATTTTGGTAGTTTTTTTTAGCATTGTTTGTAACTTATTTTGTACATAATGTTGCTGCTACCGTCTCTTATGACCAAAAATAGCTTCTTGATATCAGAACAGCGATTACTCACCTCGAACTGAACAAAGATTTTTTCTTTAATGAGTCCGACGCGAAGGAAATACTGCTTCCCCGAGACCAGGCCCAAATCCCTGTCATTCGCGTGAAGAAAATACGTAAATACAGGGGTCGGGGTGCCTTGTGAGAATTTGTCGGTGAGTGGGTAACCAGCCTCTACCATCCGTTCTATTGACCAACGTGCAATCACTGGAAAAGATACTGGATGATCTCCATTTGATATTATCCTACCAACGAGACATTAAAAACTGTAATATCTTATGTTTTACCGAGTAGTGGCTGAACAACGACACTTCCGCCTGGTATGGCAACTGCTTGGACATTCCGACAGTAAGGCGCTACAAAGGGTAGTGGATACAGCCAAGTACATCACTGGGGCCAAGCTTCCTGCCATCCAGGACCTATAAACTAGGCGGTGTCAGAGGAAGGCCCAAAACATTGTTAAAGACTCCAGTCACCAAAGTCTGGCGCTCCGGTTCAGCAATCGGTACCGGAGCGCCAGATCTAGGTCCGAAAGGCTCCTAACAGCTTCAACCTTCAAGCTATAAGACTGCTGAACAATTAATAAAATGCCCACCCGGACTATGTACATTGACACCCCTCCCCTTTGTTTTTACACTACTGCTATTCGCTATTTATTATCTGTGCATAGTCACTTTACCCCTAAATACATGTACAACATACCTCGATGAACCTGTACCCCCCATAGTAACTCAGTACCCCCTGTATATAGCCTCGTGATTGTTATTTTATTGCGTTACTTTTTATTTTTTACTTTAGTTTATTTAGTAAATATTTTCTTAACTTTACTTCTTGAACTGCATTGTTGGTGAAGGGCTTTTTAACATTTTATTTCACCTTTATTTAACCAGGTAGGCCAGTTGAGAACAAGTTCTCATTTACAACTACAAAGCAAAGCAGTGCGCCAAAAACAACAACACAGAGTTACACATGTGATAAACAAACATACAGTCAATACCAATCGAAAAATATGTATACATTGTGTGCAAATTAATAAGTAAGGCTTGCATTTCACGGTAAGGTCTACACTTGTTGTATTCCGCGCATGTGGAAAATAAAATGTGATTTGATTGATTTGATTTGATCCCTTTAAAAAAGGTAGGAGCGTGGATCAGAAAAAACAGCCAGTATCTGGTGTGACCACCATTTGCATCATGCAGCGCAACACTTTTCCTTCTCATAGAGTTAATCAGGCTGTTTGTGGCCTGTGGAATTTTATACCAATTTTGTGCATTATCATGCTGCAACCTGAGGTGATGGCGGCGTATGAATAACACGACAATGGGCCTCGTCGCAGTATCTCTGTACATACAAATTGCCATTGATAAAATCCAATTGTGTTTGATGTCCATACCATAACCCCACCACCACCATGGGGCACTCTGTTCACAACGTTGACAACCGCTCGCCCACATGACGTCATACACGCCATCTTCCATCTGCCTTGTACAGTTGAAACCGAGATTCCTCGGTGAAGATCACACTTCTCCAGCGTGCCAGTGGCCATCGAAGGTGAGCATTTGCCCACTGAAGTCAGTTACGACACTGAACTGCAGTCAAATCAAACCCTGGTGAGGACGACAAGCACGCAGATGAGTTTACCTGTGAATGTTTGTGACAGTTGGTGCTGAAATTCTTTGGTTTTGCAAACCCATAGTTTCATCAGCTGTCTGGATGGTTGATCTCACACAATCCCGCAGGTGAAGAAGCCGGTTGTGGAGGACCTGGGCTGGCGTGGTTACATGTGGTCTGCGTATGTGAGGAGGATGTTCACTAACAGGGAAGTTAGCACATGTGTGCACAAAATGTGAGAGAAATACGCTTTTTGTGTATTTGGACAATTTCTGGGAGCTTTGATTTCAGCTCATGAAACATGGGACCAACACTTTACATGTTGTGTTTATATTTTTGTTCAGTATACAAAAAAACAAATTAAATTTCAAAGTTTGGTTGTCTTATGATGTTTTGCACAGATCGACTTTGGATAAAAACTACATTTTAAAGATGCACAACAGGTATTTCCTGGTTGCAAAAATTCTAATAGTTTGCCAAATTTCAGTTTATGTGATAAAAAAAAGCAAGTGTAGTTTAGACAATCTGTCACGTTCTGACCTTAGTTTTTTTGTTATTTCTTTGTTTTAGTATGGTCAGGGCGTGAGTTGGGTGAGTTATCTATGCTCGTTTTTCTATGTTGGTTTTTTCGTTTGGCCTGGTATGATTCTCAATCAGAGGCAGGTGTCGTTAGTTGTCTCTGAGAATCATACTTAGGTAGCCTTTTTTCACCTGGGTTTCGTGGGTGGTTGTCTTCCGTGTCTGTGTGTTCCACACGGAACTGTTTCGGTTTTAGTTCGTTCACTTTATTGTTTTGTATTTCAGTGTTCAGGTTTGTTCCATTAAATATTCATCATGAACACTTACCACGCTGCGCTTTGGTCCTCCTCTCTTTCTCCCAACGAAGATCGTTACACAATCATTGTACCATCTAAACCTCTGTAATATTTTTTCCACAACCCAAAATATTGTTTTCAGCAGTTTGAAGCTGGTGTACAAAACAAAAAGCATAGAAACGGCGCACGTAGACCCGATCTACCACCTCTTAGACTTGCTTTCAGTTACAATGACAGATTTATAACAAAAATGCAATTGGGTTGCACAAAAAAAAAATCAGCTTTAAACAAACACAAATCAACTTCTTTGCTGTTATTCTGGCTACACTGTTTGACGTGACTGTGTTAGCCATAGTTGGATAGCTAGCAAGCGAGGGGTAAGATCATTGCCAGCCAGCAAGGCAACTGAACAATAGGGAGGAACAATTGAATGCTAGCTTGAAAAACTATTTGAACTTCTTAAAACATTTCTAGCCTATCTATCTATGGGTTCCAGGGTTGACATTTTATGCTCGACGCGCTCAAATTTCAACCACAAAACACCAGAAATTGGTCATAAAGAGTAGAAAGAACTAACTATGATTTGACAATTAGTGTTTAATGTATTTTATTAAAAAAAATGTACCATATTGAAACGATAATTCACTTTACTTAACAGAGTTGACCTTACACCTGAGGGACACGTTTAAAATAATCACTTATCACATTAAATAAATAAACTCAGTAAAAAAAGAAACGTCCTCTCACTGTCAACTGCGTTTATTTTCAGCAAACTTAACATGTGTAAATATTTGTATGAACATAACAAGTTTCAACAACTGAGACATAAACTGAACAAGTTCCACAGACATGTGACTAACAGAAATTGGATAATGTGTCCCTGAACAAAGGGGGGTGGGTCAAAATCAAAAGTAACAGTCAGTATCTGGTGTGGCCACTAGCTGCATTAAGTACTGCAGTGCTTCTCCTTCTCCTCCTCCTCCTCCTCCTCCTCATCGTTCATTCCTTCGACGATAAACGCGAACTCCATCACTGATTGTGTGCTTCCACTGTTGAAGAGTTTTTAGAGTTGTTGACAGTGGCTTTGCCACCTCCGCCTACTGTGGAAATACCAACACAACCTCCAAGGCCAATCGAGACATTTACCAGGTAAGAGAGATTACGGAGTGTGCCCTTTTAATGAAGGAGTGTCTTGTTCTTCTTTAATTGCAGAGTGTTTTGCTGGCTGTTAGCTGTCACTCAAACGGTGCAAAAGTGAAACCAACATTACTTTTGAGTGGTTAAGATTAGAGTTAAGGATTGGGATAGGATTAAAAGGCACTACATGTAACAATGCAACTACGGACCGGCTATTGTTGTCAAACTGACAAGAAATTAGCTGGCCAGGTTTGGGGTCAATTCGATTTCAATTCAGTCAATTCAAGAATTAAACTGAAATTACAATTTTCCTCATTAAAGCCCTTAAAACCTCTCTGGGATATGTGGGACAGTAGCGTCCCACCTGGCCAACATCCAGTGAAAATGCAGAGCGCCAAATTCAAATAAATTACTATAAAAATGTACCTTTCATGAAATCACACATTCAATATGCCAAATTAAAGCTACGCTTGTTGTGAATCCAGCCAACGTGTCAGATTTAAAAAATACTTTACGGCAAAAGCAAACAATGCTATTATCTGAGGATAGCACCCCAGCTAACAATCACAGACAATCATATTTCAACCCTCCCGGCGCGACACAAAACGCAGAAATAAAGATATAATTCATGCCTTACCTTTGACCAGCTTCTTCTGTTGGCACTCCAATATGTCCCATAAACATCACAAATTGTCCTTTTGTTCGATTAATTCCGTTGATATATATCCAAAATGTTTGAAGAAAAAAAACACCGGTTCCAACTTGCACAACGTGACTACAAAATATCTACCTGTAAGGTTTGTCCAAACATTTCAAACTACTTTTGTAATACAACTTTAGGTATTTTTTACGTAAATAATCGATAAAATTGAAGACAGGATGATATATTCAATTCCGGAGGAAAATAATGTGTAGCATGCTTTCTGGTCACGCGCCTCTAACAAACAGTACACTTCACTGGAGCCTCATTCTGAACATGGCTACTTCTTCATTTCTCAAAGGAAAAACCTCAACCAATTTCTAAAGACTGTTGACATCCAGTGAAGCGATAGGAACTGCAGGAAGGTCCCTTAGAAATCTGGATTCCCAATGAAAAGAGAGTGACCTCAATTTTTTTTTTATCTGAATGGTTTGTCCTCGGGGTTTTGCCTGCCAAATAAGTTATGTTATAGTCACAGACATGATTCGAAACGTCAGAGTGTTTTCTATCCAATCCCAATAATAATATGCATATATTAGCATCTGGGACTGAGTAGGAGGTAGTTTACTCTGGGCACGCTTTTCATCCAAACTTGAAAATGCTGCCCTCTATTCTAGAGAAGTTAACATTAGGAATGAGTCAGTTAAACAATGTTTTATCAAATTTTAACATGCATTAGAAACAGAGTGTTCAATAAAGCATTAGATGTACAGTAGGACTTGTGCATCGTCCATGCAACATATTTTCCCATCCAATGATGGTCTGCTATGCTCCAAATTCTCCCTGGCTACTGTTGCCTGGCTGGCAGGTCATTCCCAACTCACTCCAATCACTCCAGCCAGGCTCTGAGAGGACATTAAAACGCCATAGAAAAAAACAGCTGACTTGCTTCACACAAAGCTTGTGGTGAGCTCTGAATTCAATCTCTGCTGAGGTGTTTTAAATCCCAACTGGACATTCAACATTGTGTCTGTCTTTCTCTCTGTCTTTCTCTCCTTCCCAACTCCTCCTTATCAATAATCCTATGTGTGGTTCGGACCACGAGAAGGACAGAGATAGTATAAGGGCACAAGGCAAGACCCAGATGCAGACTGTAAAGGCAGTCATTGTTGTTCTCCCCCTTAGACGAGGAGGAGCATGGATAGGACCAAGATGCGGATTGAGGGAAATAAGCCATCTTTTAATGAAAAACAGCAAACAAGACACTACAAACTACAAAACAACAAACGTGACTAACCTTCAACTGTCCTGTGAGGACACAGGAACAAACACCCACAAAACACCAGTGAAACCCTGGCTGCCTTTGTATGACTCTCAATTAGAGACAAACAATACACACCTGTCTCTAATTGAGAATCATACCAGGCCGAACACAAAACCCCACATAGAAATACAAACATAGACAAACCCACCCAACTCACGCCCTGACCAACTAAAATGAATACAAAACAAAGGAAAACAGGTCAGGAACGTGACAGAACCCCCCCCTTAAGGTGCGAACTCCGGGCGCACCAGCACAAAGTCTAGGGGAGGGTCTGGGTGGGCGTCTGTCCACGGTGGCGGCTCTGGCGGTGGACGAGGTCCCCACCCCACCATAATCAATCCCCGCTTCTTTATCCCCCTCCCAATGACCACCCTCCCACTAACCCCACCTAAATGAAGGGGCAGCACCGGGATAAGGGGCAGCACCGGGATAAGGGGCAGCACCGGGACAAGGGGCAGCACCGGGACAAGGGGCAGCACCGGGACAAGGGGCAGCACCGGGACAAGGGGCAGCACCGGGACAAGGGGCAGCACCGGGACAAGGGGCAGCACCGGGACAAGGGGCAGCACCGGGACAAGGGGCAGCACCGGGATAAGGACCAGCACCGGGATAAGGGGCGGCAGGTCCTGGCTGAGGGACTCCGGCAGGTCCTGGCTGAGGGACTCCGGCAGGTCCTGGCTGAGGGACTCCGGCAGGTCCGGGCTGAGTGGCAGCTCCGGACTGTAGGGCAGCTCCGGACTGTAGGGCAGCTCCGGACTGTAGGGCAGCTCCGGACTGTAGGGCAGCTCCGGACTGTAGGGCAGCTCCGGACTGTAGGGCAGCTCCGGACTGTCGGGCGTCTCTGGCAGCTCCTGACTGGCGGGCGTCTCTGGCAGCTCCTGACTGGCGGGCGTCTCTGGCAGCTCCTGACTGGCGGGCGTCTCTGGCAGCTCCTGACTGGCGGGCGTCTCTGGCAGCTCCTGACTGGCGGGCGTCTCTGGCAGCTCCTGACTGGCGGGCGTCTCTGGCAGCTCCTGACTGACGGACGGCTCTGGCGGCTCCTGACTGACGGACGGCTCTACTGGCTCGGGACAGACGGGCGGCTCTACTGGCTCGGGACAGACGGGCGGCTCTAATGGCTCGTGGCAGACGGATGACTCAGATGGCGCTGGGCAGACAGATGGCTCAGACGGCGCTGGGCAGACAGATGGCTCAGACGGCGCTGGGCAGACAGATGGCTCAGACGGCGCTGGGCAGACAGATGGCTCAGACGGCGCTGGGCAGACAGATGGCTCAGACGGCGCTGGGCAGACAGATGGCTCAGACGGCGCTGGGCAGACAGATGGCTCAGACGGCGCTGGGCAGACAGATGGCTCAGACGGAGCTGGGCAGACGGGCCGTTCAGGCACCGCTGGGCAGACGGCAGACTCTGGCCGGCTGAGACGCACTATAGGCCTGGTGCGTGGTACCGGAACTGGAGGTACCGGGCTGAGGGCACGCACCTCAGGGCGAGTGCGGGGAACAGGAACAGGGCACACTGGACTCTCGTGGCGCACTCTAGGCCTGGTGCGTGGTACCGGAACTGGAGGTACCGGGCTGAGGGCACGCACCTCAGGGCGAGTGCGGGGAGAAGGAACAGTGCGTCCAGGGCTCTGGAGACGCACAGGAGGCTTGGTGCGTGGTGCCGGAACTGGAGGCACCGGGCTGGAGACACGCACCATAGGGAGAGTACGTGGAAGAGGAACAGGGCTCTGGAGATGCACTGGAAGCCTGGTGCGTGGTGTAGGCACTGGTGGTACTGAGCTGGGGTGGGAAGGTGGCGCCGGATATACCGGACCGTGAAGGAGGACACGTGCTCTTGAGCACCGAGCCTCCCCAACCTTACCAGGTTGAATGGACCCCGTAGCCCTGCCAGTGCGGCGAGGTGGAATAGCCCGCACTGGGCTATGCAGGCGAACCGGGGACACCACCTGTAAGGCTGGTGCCATGTACACCGGCCCGAGGAGACGTACTGGAGACCAGATACGTTGGGCCGGCTTCATGGCACTCGGCTCGATGCCCAACCTAGCCCTCCCAGTGCGGCAAGGTGGAATAGCCCGCACTGGGCTAAGCACGCGTACTGGGGACACCGTGCGCTTTACCGCATAACACGGTGTCTGACCAGTACGACGCCCTCTTACTCCACGGCAAGCCCGGGGAGTTGGCTCAGGTATCCAACCCGGCTTCGCCACACTCCCCTTTAGCCCCCCCCCCAAGAAATTTTTGGGTGAGCCTCTCGGGCTTCCGTGCTAGCCGCGTACCCTCATACCTACGCTCCTGGGCTGTGGCTGCCTTCTTCTCCTCCCGAGAGCGGCGATTCTCTCCCACCTTAGCCCAGGGTCCTTCTCCATTGAAAATTTACTCCCAACTCCATTCCTCTTCTCTCCATTGCTTTAGTTCTTGTTCTCTCTCCTCAATCCGCTTGGTCCTGTTGTGGTGGGTGTTTCTGTAAAGGCAGTCATTGTTGTTCTCCCCCTTAGACGAGGAGCAGCATGGATAGGACCAAGATGCGGATTGAGGGAAATAAGCCATCTTTTAATGAAAAAACAGCAAACAAGACACTACAAACTACAAAACAACAAACGTGACTAACCTTCAACTGTCCTGTGAGGACACAGGAACAAACACCCACAAAACACCAGTGAAACCCTGGCTGCCTTTGTATGACTCTCAATTAGAGACAAACAATACACACCTGTCTCTAATTGAGAATCATACCAGGCCGAACACAAAACCCCACATAGAAATACAAACATAGACAAACCCACCCAACTCACGCCCTGACCAACTAAAATGAATACAAAACAAAGGAAAACAGGTCAGGAACGTGACACAGACAAGGGAGGCAGATGGTTTGAGTCTTGATATTTATTAAACAATCCAAAAAAGGGTAGGAAAGAGAATGGTCGTGGACAGGCAAAAGGTCAAAACCAGTCCAGGAGGTACAGAGTGGCAGGTAGGCTCGAGGTCAGGGCAGACAGAATGATCAGGCGGGTACGGAGTCCATAAAACAGGCAAGGGTTCGTTTTTGCATATTTTACTGTCAGGTTTGTACAATATTTTTGGTTATGGAAAATAGATTTCACATTAGTTTCGATGGTACAATGATTCTCTCCACTATATTTGCTTGTTTTGTCACATAAAATGAAATTCGGTTAACTATTAGAATTTCAGCAACCAGGAAATGGTGGAGCGATTTCTGCATAGTGCACCTTTAAACCAGTGAAAGTAATAAACAAACTGAAATATTTCCCTTAGTGTGCAGTTTTAACCAGTGACCGGAAGGATGATTGGTTGTCTTTTAAACTTGGAGGCAGTATTGAGTAGCTTGGATGAATAAGGTGCCCAGAGTAAACTGCCTGCTACTCAGACCCAGTTGGTAATATATGCATATTATTAGTCGATTTGGATAGAAAACACTCTGAAGTTTCTAAAACTGTTTGAATGATGTTTGTGAGTAAACCATAACTCATATGGCAGGCAAAAACCTGAGAAGAAATCCATCCAGGAAGTGGGAAATCTGAGGTTGGTCGTTTTCCAACTCATTCCCTATTGAAGATACAGTGGGATATTGGTCATGTTGCACTTCCTAAGGCTTCCACTATATGTCAACAGTCTTTAGAACCTTGTTTGATGCTTCTACTGTGAAGGGGGGCGGAATGAGAGGGGATTGAGTAAGGTTACTCCCAGAGTGCCACGAGCTGACCATGCGTGTTCATGTGAGAGTTACCTTGAGTTCGATTGCATTTCTGAAGACAAAGGAATTCTCCGGTTGGAACATTATTGAAGATTTATGTTAAAAACATCCTACAGATTGATTCTATACTTCGTTTGACATATTTCTACGAACTGTAACGGAACTAATGAACGCGCTTTGAGTTTGGATTTGTTTTCCAAACGCGCTAGCAAAAGGAGCTATTTGGACATAAATGGTGGACATTATCGAACAAAACAAACATTTATTGTGGAACTGGGATTCCTGGGAGTGCATTCTGATGAAGATCATCAAAGGTAAGTGAATATTTATAATGTTATTTCTGACTTCTGTTGACTGCACAATATGGCGTATATATTTTTGGCTCGTTTGGGCTCTGAGATCCGTACTCAGATTTTGCATGGTGAAATCTGACACAGCGGTTGCATTAAGTAGAAGTGCATCTAAAATTCCATGCATAACAGTTGTATCTTTTAGCAATGTTCATTATGAGTATTTCTGTAAATTGATGTGGCTCTCAGCAAAATCACCAGATGTTTTGGAACTACTGAAGATAACGCGCTAATGTAAACTGAGATTTTTTGATATAAATATGAACTTTACCAAACAAAACATACATATATTGTGTAACATGAAGTCCTATGAGTGTCATCTCATGAAGATCATCAAAGGTTAGTGATTAATTCTATCTCTTTCTGATTTTTGTGACTCCTCTCTTTGGCTGGGAAAATGGCTGTGTTTTTCTGTGACTTGGCTCTGACCTAACATAATCGTTTGTGGTGCTTTCGCCGTAAAGCCTATTTGAAATCGGACACTGTCGTGGGATTAACAAGGAGTTTATCTTAAAAATGATGTCAAAGACTTGTATGTTTGAGGAATTTTTATTATGGAATTTCTGTAGTTTTGAATTTGGCGCCCTGCACTTTCACTGGCTGTTGTCATATCAATCCCGTTAGTGGGATCTCTGCCATTTTAACAATGTGTACGTGGATGTCATTGAATATTTCTGAATTGTGAAATAAAGGCAACACTATGAATCATATTAATTCTTCTTTGGCGTAGTCACTCAAACTATGAATAATAAGACTAACAAATGTAGTCGGTCTTTGTGCAGTGCTGCACTTTGTCCCCTGCTGTTAAGAATTTTATCTCAAATGTATATTTCTCTTTCCCCTCAGAGGGGAGGCACAGCTGATTGCACTATTTAGACACCATTTCCAATTTGCTCTCGGTATTGACTCTATCCCTGTTAGAAATTAGAGGAGAACCCCATTACTTGTTACCTGCCAGGCCTCTTAATGCATCCATGTCTCTTAATGACACCTGACAGACACACGTTTCCCACTCAGTGGCCCACGTCGATAGGTTTATGCTGGTGAAATGCACTCTCTTGGTTGAGATAGGTAATGGTAGGTAATGATGTAAGTTACAGATGGGCGACATGCACTCACCGGCTAATTTCTTAGGTACATCACCCCGTTCATGAAAATGGATCGCTCCTGCACACAGTGAGTAATGTGGCTTTTGCTTTCTATATAGAGCAGGCAGACAGGCATCGAGGCATTCAGTTACTGTTTGATTGAACGTTAGAATGGGCAAAACGAGTGATGCGTGGTATGATCATCGGTGCGACGCGTGCTGGAACCAGTATCTCAGAAACGGCAGCTCTCCTGGGCTTTTCACGCTCAACAATGTGTAGGATTGACTGAGAATGGTGGAACAACCAATAAACATCCAGTCAGCGGCAGTCCTGTCAGCGAAAACAGCTCATTGATGAGAGAGGTTGGATGAAGATGGCATGAATCGTGCAAACTAACAGGTGGGTCTCGGAACGCACTACTCGTTGATCCTTGTCACGGATGAGCTATTGCATCAGACGACCACACTGGGTTCCACTCCTATCAGCTAAAAACTGGCTCCAGTGGGCACGCAATCAACAACACTGGACAATTGAGGAGTGGAAAAACAATGCATGGTCCGATGTTTGCTGTTGCGTCATGCTGATGACAAAGTCAGCATTCGGTGTAGGCAGCATGAGTGAATGGATCCATTCTGTCTGGTGTCAACTGTGCAGGCTAGTGGCGGTGGTGTGCTGGTGTGGGAAATGTTTTCCTGGCTCACGTTAGGTCCTTTCATACTAATTGAGCAGCAAACATTTCTGATATGTCGTAGAATCCATGCCCAAAGATTTCAGGCAGTTTTTTTTTTTTTTTACATTTCAGTCATTTTGCAGATGCATTTATACAGAGCAACTTACAGCTAGTGCATTCATCTTAAGATAGCTAGGTGGGACAACCACATATCACAGGCATAGAAAGTACATTTTTCCTCAATAAAGTAGCTATTAGTAGAGTCAGAGCTAGAACGGGGGGGTCGAGGTGAAGAGGAGTGTTATTTAAAATACTGTTTTTGGATGATGGGTAGGGACTCTGCTGTCCTAGCTTCAGGAGGAAGCTGGTTCAACCATTGGGGCACCAGGACAGAGAACAGCTTGGACTGGGTTAAGCAGGAGGTGTTAGGGCCAATAGACCTAAGGTGGCGGAGTGCTCAGGTTGGGGTGTAGGGTTTGAGCATAGACTGATGGTAGGGATGGGGCAGTTCCTTTTGCAGTTCCTCTTGCTGGAAAGCACCATGGTCTTGTGGTGGATGTGAGCTTCAACTGGAGGTCAGTGGAGTGTGCGGAGTGGCAGGGTAACATGAGATAATTTGGGAAAGTTGAAAACCAGGCAGGCAGAGCCAAGCCAACAGCGAGTTGCAGTAGTCCAGACAGGAGGGGACAAGAGCCTGGATTAGGACCTGTGACACTTCCTGTGTGAGGTAGGGTCATACTCTATAGATGTTGTAGAGCATGAACCTGCAGGAGCGAGTCACTGCTTTGATGTTTGCAGAGAAATACAGGGTGTTGTCCAGGGTCACGCCAAGACTCTTTGCACTCTGAGAGGACTTCACTGTGGAGTTGTCAACCGTGATGGAGAAGTCTTTTAGCGGGCAGGCCTTTTCTGGGGGGAAGACCAGCTCCATCTTGTTGAGCTTGAGGTGGTAGGCCGACATCCAAGTTGAGATATCTGCCAAGCACGCAGAGATGCATGTCACCACCTGGGTGTCAGAAGGGGGGAAGGAGAAAAGTAGCTGAGTGTCATCCGCATAGCAATAATATGAGAGGATATGATGGAGCCGAGTGACTTGGTGTATAGTGAGAAGAGGAGAGGAGAGTGCCTAGAACCGAGCCTTGGGGGACACCAGTACTGATGGTACGTGGTGCAGACACAGATCCTCTACATGTCACCTGATAGGAGCGTCTCACCAGGTAGGATACAATCCAAGAGTGCAGAGCCTGAGATGCCCAGCCCTGAGAAGGTGGAGATCTGATGCTTCACTGTGTTGAAGGCAGCGAATAGATCTTGGAGGATGAGAACAGAGGAGAAAGAGTCAGCTTTGGCAGTGCGGAGAACCTCCGTGACACAGAGAAGCGCAGTCTCGGTTGAGTGACCCGTCTTGAAGCCTGACTGATTAGGGTGAAGAAGATCATTCTAAGAGAGATAACAATAAAGTTGATCAGAGACAGCACTCTCAAGTGTTTTGAAAAGAAAGAAGGGATTCAGATCTATAGTTTTTGATATCAGTTGATTCGAGTGTTTTTTGAGTAGTGGAGCGACTCGGGCCATTTTGAAGTCAGAGGGGACACAGCCAGTGGTCAGGGATGAGATGATGAGAGAAGTAAGAAAGGTCTCTAGAAATGATCTGGGAAAGGGAGGAGGGGTCGAGCGGAGAGGTTGTCCGGCGGCCAGACCTTATTAGTCGCAGGATGTCATCTGGAGAGAGAGGGGAGAATGTGGTCAAGGCATAGGGTAGTTTTTTGTGAGTGAGACCAATGGACTCAATAGGCTGAGTGAATGGGTAGCGGATGTCATCAAACCTCTTTTCAAAGTGGTTGACAAAGTTTTCGCAGAGAGGTAGGAGGGAGGATTAATGAGGCAGGAGAAAGTGGAAAATACTTTCCTAGGATTAGAGGCAGAAGATTGAAATTTAGAGCGGTAGAAAGTGGCTTTAGCAGCGGACACAGAGGAAGAGAAGGTAGAGAGGAGGGAGTGAAAGGATGATGGGTCCTCCGGAAGTTTAGTTTTTTTACATTTTCGCTCAGCTGCACACAGCCCTGTTCTGTATGCTGACAATGAGTCACTCAGTCATGGATCAGGAGGAGCGGGCTGAGCCGGCCAGGAGGAAAGGGACAGTGCAAGTCATACGATGCGGAAAGGGAGGAGAGTATGATCGAAGAGGCAGAATCAGGAGACAGGATGGTGAAGAATTTAGCAGAAGGGAGAGATGATAGGATAGAAGAGGAGAGAGTAGTGGGAGAAAGAGAGAGAGAGAGAGAGAGAAGATTGTAATGCCGCATGACCATCTTGGTAGGGGCTGAGTGGATAGGATTGGAGGAAAGGGAGACAGAAAAGGAAACAAAGTAGTGATCAGAGACCTGTTAGGGGGTTGCAGTGATATTAGTAGGCGACCAGCCTCTAGTAAAGATGAGGTCAAGCGTATTGCCTGCCTTGTAAGTTGGAAGGGATTGGGAAAGGGTGAGGTCAAAAGAGGCAAGGAGGGAAAAGAGAAAGTTGAAAAGAAATGAATCGAAGGCAGACATCGGTAGGTTGAAGTCGCCAAGTACGAAGAGCAGTGAGCCATCATCAGGAATTGAGCTTATCAAGGTGTCAAGCTTATTGACGAAATCTCTAAGGGCACCTGGTGGGTGACAGATGACAATAAAGTTAAACTTGAGTGGACAAGTGACAGTGACAGCTCGGAATTCAAATGAGGAGATGGACAGGTGAGAGAGGGAGAAAAGAGAAAATCTCCACTTAGGAGAAATGAGTAGACCTGTACCACCACCATGATGACCAGATGCTCTCGGACTGTGAGATAAAACTAAGTCAGATGAAGAAAGAGAAGCTGGAGTTGCAGTGTTCTCTAGGGTGATCCATCTCTCCGTCAGGGCCAAAAAGTCAAGGAACTGTTCTGGAAGCAAAGGTGTCTGGCCCAGTACTACTTAACAAACTAGCCTGTGAGTGTATGAGGACATGGGTAATTATACTCTGACAAACTCTGACATATGTTATTATGGTCTCATTTCCTGGAAGCCATGGGAATAATTATCAAGTGTTGGCCTGTTTGCAGAATAGTACAGATATTATCTTATACTGTCCATTCCACAGGTGGATGGTGGTTCCTTAATTTGGGTAAATGAGCTCATAGTAATGGCTGGAATGAATGGAATGTTTTCCATGTCTTTGATACCATTCCATTTACTCCATTCCAGGCATTATTATGAGCCGAGCTCTACATTCACTCTGTTATGTTATAGCTTGGTTTACATGTCCCAAAGTGACCGGTCAATGTTTGGGCGGAAGCCAAAGAGGAGGCAGAGAAGCGAGGTTGTAATAGCCATGGAGGCAAGCCCGCTGAAAGCTGCCCCCTAATAAAGAGCCCATACAGCTGCACCGTAAATCTCCGCTCAGATTTTTTATGGCACGGGTGTGTCTTACACTGCCCACCGGACCCCAGTCCCCATGTAAAACACACAAAATGAAAATGAATAGTAGCACAGTAACATGAAGCCACATAACGTTGTAAACACTCCATTTTCAATTCACAAGCTCTCTTTTTATATTATGGGTCCAGCATACCCATATTTATTTTATTATGAAGTTTTGGGCTGTAATATCAAGTGAAAATCGAATATCATCACATATCGGTGTCCTTGGTGGTTTGTTTTTGGAACACAATTTCACCTGCTGTTGTTACAAGGAAGCATTTGGGACAAATGTCCCAAAGAGCCAATGTGGTGAGGTGTATCTCACAAGGGGCTTTGGATGCATTGGGAGGAAATGAGACCTGTTATGTGCCAATCAGAAATACAACAACAAAAGCCCATTGTCTTCCTCTGGTGTGTGTTTGCGTTCATCTGTGTGTCCATTCATCTCTGTGTGTTTGTGAGTCGCCTTGGGCTCCTTCTCAGTGTGACTCCTCGTCTACGTGGGGCTCCCGGCTGTTTTGCTGTGTCTACACAGCTGGGGAGGAACTGAGTCAGGTATAGGAGTGATTCTAGGGCTACATCCCAAATAGCACCCTATCCCCTACGTAGTGCACTATTATTGACCAGGGCCCATGGTCAAAAGTAGCCCACTACATAGGGAATAGGGTACGATTCATGATGCAGACTTGGTACCACGTGTGTTTCCAGGGGGGCATCTTACTCATTAGAAGAGAATGAAAACCATGCAATTCAACCCAGACACTCACTTAAAACAATATGTCCCAGGGAAAGAGAGATGGAGAAGAGAGAGAGAAAGGGTGACAACAGACACAGACAATCGGAGTGAGGGAAGGGGTGGGGAGTTGGGACAGATACTAGGAGGGAGAGAGAGAGAGGGTATAACATGTAGGTGGACACAGAAAGACATGAAGACAGAGACAAGGGGAGAGAAATGTAAAAACAGGAGTGACTCAGAAGGTAAGATGAGAACAAGAAAGTGATGAGGTAGACTGAGTGAGAAAATTAAGGAGGGAGACATGCAGTATTATAGGCTGCCAACGAACAGCATGAGAAAATACATCTCCTAGAGTGACATAAGACCAAGCTGTCATTTGACATGAGGCGCCTCAAAGACCCCCAATCTTTCAAACCATTCCCTAACTCCTCAAAATTCTCATCGACATCTCAGTCATATTTAATTCATACTTAAAAGTAGAAATCACTTTATCTATTCTCCCAACCCGAGATAGTTTCATTGTCTCTCTTAGTTAGATATTGTAGGGAGTACCAGTGTGATTCTTAGCTATGTACAAGTATATGCAACTGTTACAATTGTTAGGCATTTCCATTTAACTGCTGAAAGAAAGTTGCTGAAGGTCATTGATTGAATTCGACATTACACTATTAAGTTACCATATTGACATTTGTTTGAAGGCCATAACCCAAAATATAACATTGCCTTTTTGAGAACACCTCGATTTTTTTCACTTTTCAAATTGCTTTCTGGTAATTCCATGGATTCAATTTTAATGTGATTTACTTCTGTCCTTTTCTTGTGCAATTGCAACTTTGCAATTTAAAAGTACTTTGCTGCAATTTCTTGTAGAGAGCATTTTGAAAGTATCACATTGCCCAATGAGAAAGAGAGAGTAATTATGTACTATGAGATTATGCATGCAGTATTCAAGAACGAGGGGAACTAAACACCAATGTCACTCCCTGACATGTTTATAGTTTGGAAAATAAATTGTTGTCCATCAATAAAGATAAACCACCTGGTGTTGACAGCTTAGATGGAAATCTACTGAGGATGGTAGCGGACTATATTGGCACTCATATTTGCCATATTTTTTATCTGAGTCTGGAGAAAAAAATTGTCCTCAGACCTGGAGGGAAGCCAAAGTTATTCCCATAAAAAATTGTGTTTGACCAATATGCAATGGTATTTCTCTGTAAAGAAATTAACAACAGACTTTCAGCATGCTTATAGAGAATGGCACTCAACATGTACTGCACTGACACAAATGACTGATGATTGGTTAAAATAAACTGATTATAAGAAGATTGTGGGAACTGTACTGTTATATTTCAGTGCAGCCTTTGAATATTATTGACCATAGCCTGGTGTTTACTTTTCATATGGTGGATTCAGAGCTCTCTATCTAGAAGAACACAGAGGGTTTTCTTTAATGGAAGATTCTCTAATATTAAACATGTAAAACATGGTGTACTGCAGGGCAGCTCTCTTGGTCCCCTACTCTTTTCTATTTTTACAAACTCAGTGTGTCTATATTTGCTGATGATTCAACCCTATATGTGTCAGCAACCAGAGTTAGTGAAATCAATGGAACCCTGAATAAAGAGCTGCAGTCAGTTTTAGAATGGGTGGCCAGTAATAAACTAGTCCTGAACATCTGTAGAACAAAGAACACTGTATTTAGTACAAATCATTCCATAAATTCTAGACCTCGGCTGAATCTGATAATGCATAATGTGGATGTGGAGCAAGTTGAGGAGACTAAATTACTTGGTGTGACCTTGGATTATAAACTGTCATGGTCAAAACATATTGATTCAATGGCTGTAACGTTGGGGAGAGGTATGTCTGCGGTAAAGAGATGCACTGCTCTTTTGACACCACACTCCACAATGCAAGTCGTGCAGGCTCTAGATTTATATTATATTGATTATTGACCTGTCATATGGTCCAGTGCTGCAAGAATGACCTAGAAAAACTGCAGCTGGCCCAGATCAGTGGCACGTCTTGCACTTCACTGTAATCAGAGGGCCAATATCAATACTATGCATGCCAGTCTCTCTTGGCTAGTAGAAACTGACTGCATCACTTCTTTTTAGGGTGTTGAAAATTCCTAATTGTTTGCATAGTCAACATACACACAGCTCTGCAACACTCACTTACCCCACCAGACATGCCACCAAGGGTCTTTTCACAGTCCCCAAATCCAGACCAATTCAAGAAAACATACATTATTATATAGAGCCATGATTGCATGGAACTCCCTTCCATCTCAGATTGCTCAAGTGAACAGCAAATCTGGTTTAAAAAAAACAGATAAACCAACATCTCACGGCACATCGCCTCTTCCCTATTTGATATTTAGTGTGTATGTACTGACATGGAGGCTATGTGTGACGTTTTAAATGTATTTACTTTTGTCTTTGAGCTGTCTGTTAACATAGGGCTATATATCATTTGGGCAGAATAAATGCCATTTGGACATGGTTCACTGACTTTTGGGTTTGTAAACCGACTTCCTATGATCGTACATGACAAATGGACATTTTTACTTGTCCTTAAGACATGTGTTTTGTCTATTTGCAATATAATTTCATAGGAAGTCAAAAGTCAAAAGTCACTTTTGTTTTGTTGCCAAATTCCATAAGAAATGTCCAAATGCAATATGAAAAATTTGAAAGTGCCAAATCAAAAAAGTGCCAAAACATCCTGATTTGGCACTTTCAAATTTTTCATATTTATGACATAATTATGACAATAAAATATGGCAAAAGTATGTTCGTACAGTTCTTATACATGTGTAATTGACTAAACAAATCGAAAGAATTTCGAAAACCGGTCCAGAAAGAACTTTTTTAGGGGGTGATAAGTTTTTCATTTTTTTTCCAAAATTTGCTCTTGTGTCTTGACTTGTGTTACATTTGCAATAAGAACATTTACGGTGGAGCGCGCTCGCCATCTATTGGATTTTTGCTGTGGGACACTTGGCACTTGCCATATGGCATTTGCAATCATTTTTGAATGAAACAACGACCAATTGAGTGGTGTTGTACATCGTGTATATGTTTCGTACGGTGCCAATAAGATCCCATTCATTTTTGTCCATTTCAGGGGGGTGTTCCCTTACATACATGTATTGAAATATGAACATGGAAGACTACCAATGTTTCAGCTAAGGCTTAACTTCTCTAGGGTAAGTGAGACGCTAACGTCCCACCAGGCCAACATCCGGTGAAACTGCAGAGAGCTAACATTTTAAATACACCATTCGTTGTATTAAACATTCTTGTAAATACATGTATCTTACATCATTTAAAAGATGACCGTCTTATTAATCCAGCCGCTGTGTCAGATTTCAAAAATGTTTACTGCAAAAGCAAACATGCGATTTTCTGAGGACGGCGCCCCACACACAAGTGATACTAGCATTTTCCAACCAAGCATTAGCGTCACGGAAGTCATAAATAACAATAAAATAAATCGCTTACCATTGAAGATCTTCCTCTGGTGGCAATGCCAAGTGTCCTAACTACACAGTGAATGTTCGTTTTGTTTGATAAAATACATTTTTATAGCCTAACACAAAACATTTGTAAACCGGTTGCGTCGTGATTTCCGTCTCATTCAACTTTGGACAAAGCGTTCGTGGTGATTACACACACTAAACAAACGTTTATCCAGTCATGGTTGATTTCATTGGAATCCTCTGGTTGTTACTAACACAGCCATACATGATGGCTCTTTTCCCGGGACGTATTGACCGAAACAAACCGATTGGAAGACACCAATCAATGACCTCATTGCGCACCAATGGTAGGACCGGTCTATCGTTGATTGACTGTATTTTGGCCCAATTACCACTGATCATCTTGAAATCTAGCTTGGAAGATAGCCAATGAGATGAGGAAAACAGCAATATGTAATGGTTAAACGTTTGAAGACCCGCCTTTGTCGTAAACTCTGGAGTAAAAGAGGTTAACCTTTCACGGGTCTCTACCCCGGGTCCGGGAGCACCCCCCACCCCCCCCACACTGAGTAGCATCGCTAGCATAGCGTCACATTTAAATAGTAGCATCTAAATATCATTAAATCACAAGTCCAAGACACCTAATGAAAGATACAGATCTTGTGAATAAAGCCACCATTTCAGATATTTTAAATGTTTTACAGGGAAGACAAAATATGTAAATCTATTAGCTAACCACGTTAGCAAAAGACACCATTTTTCTTTGTCCACCATTTTTTCTCTCCACCAGTAGCTATCACCAATTCGGCCAAATAAAGATATTGATAGCCACTAACCAAGAAAAAACCTCATCAGATGACAGTCTGATAACATATTTATGGTATAGGATAGGTTTTGTTAGAAAAATGTGCATATTTCAGGTATAAATCATAGTTTACAATTGCACCCACCATCACAACTCGACTAGAAAAAATACAGAGCAACGTGTATTACCTAATTACTAATCATAAAACATTTCTTAAAAATACACAGCTCACAGCAATGGAAAGACACAGATCTTGTGAATTCAGACAACATTTCAGATTTTCTAAGTGTCTTACAGCGAAAACACAATAAATCGTTATATTAGCATACCACATGTGCAAACGTTACCAGAGCAATGATTCTAGCCAAAGAGAGCGATAACGTAATCATCGCCAAATTGTATTAATTTTTTCACTAACCTTCTCAGAATTCTTCAGATGACACTCCTGTAACATCATATTACAACATATATATAGAGTTTGTTCGAAAATTTGCATATTTAGCCACCAAAATCATGGTTAGACAATGATAAAAGTAGCCCAGCTGGTCAGAAAATGTCGTGCGCCATATTAGACAGTGATCTAGTCTTATACATAAATACTCATAAACTTGACAAAAAAATACAGGGTGGACAGCGATTGATAGACAATTTAATTCTTAATACAATCGCTGAATTACATTTTTTAAATTATCCTTACTTTTCAATACAGGTTGCGCCAAGCGAAGCTACACCTAACAAAATGGCGGCATAAGCGTTTCACATTTTTCGACAGAAACACGATTTATCATAATAAATTGTTCTTACTTTGAGCTGTTCTTCCATCAGAATCTTGGGCAATGAATCCTTTCTTGGATCTAATCGTTTTTTGGTCGAAAGCTGTCCTCTTGCCATGTGGAAATGCCCACTACCGTTCGGCATGAACTGGAAACGTGCCCAGCGGTTCAAAGTGTCTCAGAAAGAAATGCCTCAAAATCGCACTAAACGGATATAAATTGCTTTAAAACGGTTCAAATTAACTACCTTATGATGTTGTTAACACCTATAACGAGTAAAAACATGACCGGAGAAATATTACTGGCTAAACAAAAGGTTGGAAGGAGGCGAGTCCGACGTCCTTCGTGCGTCAGGCGCAGGCAGCCAAAGGAAGTTACTTCCGGTATTTGGTGATTTATAGAGGCACTGATTGCGCAATCAACTCCATTCAAAGCGTCATCACGTACTGACATCCAGGGGAAGACGTAAGAAGTGTCTGTTTCTCCATAGCATTTACAGGGACCTTTAAACTGACTCCAGATCAGGGGCCAAGATGTCTGAAATCTGACTCCCTATCATGATAAGTGCTGTAGAAGGAGTTCTGTTTCACTCAGAGACAAAATTCCAACGGCTATAGAAACTAGAGAGTGTTTTCTATCCAATAATAATAATAATATGCATATTGTACGAGCAAGAATTGAGTACTAGGCAGTTTAATCTGTAGAGCAAATTATGCTAATGCAAAACAGCACCCTCTATATTCGCAAGAAGTTAATTCGCCATTGCAAATCCTACTTGACGGAGCCACGAGTATAACGCATAGCAGTACATATACAATAGCATTTTCGACAAGTTTATATATTTAAATTATGGCGAATAAATCAGGAAAAGCTAAAACAAAGTCAAGAGTATGTGAACACCACAACCAGTGGTGTTCACCTGCCCAGATTCATCTCTGTAGGCATGAATGTGCCTCAGGGCAAAAAGGGCACAGTAGGGAGACGTCGTTGTGCGCTTTGTCACAGGAAATGCCCCATCACCTGCACCACCTGTTCAGTAAGCCTCTCCTTTACAGCAGAAAGAGACTGCTATGGGCCATGGCACCAGCAGCACAATATTGTGTAGAGGACTGAGGGTCTTCACAATATTGTAAATAGAAAATGTGTAAATAGTTACCCTTATTATTTGTTTGTTTATTATTATTTATTTTTTAAATCATTTTTTTCATATATATATATTTATTTATTTTTTGGGGGGGGGTGTGTTAGAATAGCATTTATGTATTTTGTTTATAGTTCTTTTCTTCAAAATGTATCACTGTACCAATTTGGCCACTTGGGAACATTTGGGTACATTTGTGTGGGACACCTGGGTGACTTCATGCTCAATGTCATGTAGCTGGCTCATTTTTTGATGTTATCTGTCTAAAACTTTGCTCAGCTATTGTTGCCATCGTATGTTCTTCATTCAAATCATCCACAGCATCCTATCTGTATGTTTGGCTGTTCTTTGTCATTTGAAAGATGATGCAGCAACAATAAAAAACAGAAAACGTATGTTTAATTCCCTGTATTTTCTTCTACCAGATCTATTGTGTTATATTCTCCTACATTCAATTCACATTTCCACAAACTTCAGAGTGTTTCCTTTCAAATGATACCAATAATATGCATATCCTTGCTTCTGAGCCTGAGCTACAGGCAGTTAGATTAGGGTATGTCTTTAGGCAGAAATTGAGAAGAAGGGGGGGGTGCCCCAAAGAAGTTAACCAATGGATGTAGAATATATTATTATTATTGAATATCTTCCCAGATTTTCCTCACGCAACGTATAATGGTAGATGACACTTCAATGATACAATTAATACTTTTGCAATCTTTTTATTCGTTTTTTATTGTATTTATTAATTCCATCATGTTAGCCGTGTTAAGAACCTTGATCCATCATTTTCCATTATAGCAGTTAGTTCATAAACACTGTTTACAACAAAAACGTTTAACTGTCATATACCTACGCCTTTTTCTTTCCTCACTCCTTTCAAATGTTAATGGCGATCTCAACGCACTTGTCATGTGTGCTCCCTCTCCGGCTTCTAGGTCACCAGGCTGCTCGTTATGGCGCACACGCGTCACCATCGTTACGCGCACCTGCACGTCAGCAGGCTCACATGGACTCCATCACTTCCCTGATTACCTTCCCTATTTATGTCACTCCCTTTGGTTCCTTCCCCAGCCGTTAATATTTCTGTTCCTGTGTCATGTCTGTGCGTTGTTTGTGTTTTCTTGTTTAGTATTATGTTCCGTTTATTTATTAAAACACACACTCCCTGAACTTGCTTCCCAACTCTCAGCGCACTCGTTACAGCACTTGTTTAATTACATTTCACAATAATTGATAATGACGATAGAGATCGTTACGTGACAGTAAACCTTTAAAAATACCTTTATTCTCGTACCTTTTTCACCTAGAACATTTTTTTACAATTCGATTAACTTTATCTAAGGTGACTTTGAATGAGATTATTCGTTAATGATATACTGAAAAACAATTCTGTTTTTAATACTCCCACGCGTTGATAATGAATAAAACATTTGTTTGCAGGCCCCAAACATCAGTGCAGTGAATGTTAATAAAGAAGATGTGACAGTCTTTGAAGTTTGTAGGGAAATTGATTATCATGCCATATATACTATGCTGTTTAGTGTGAGAACCACTTTTATTTCTTTACCAAAATTAGTTGGGAAGGATACCAGTCCAAGCAAATAAATAACATTACTAATCTGAATGAGGTTGTTGATATGAAAAAACAAGATAGATTAAAACTCGTCTATAAATACCATATAATAGACTTTTTATAAAATGTTCCCTTTTTCTTATCTTTGCCCTCTACAGCTGAAGTGTAATACATATACACCTTACCTCTAAAAGCTAATTCTCACCATAAAACTGTAGTACCTCCTCCCATATCTGACTCCTTCTCCATCTTCACACACATACTATACACATCCCCCCAACACACACACACTCACCACATGTATACCCCTCCCATATTTATGTCCCCCACTAATCTCCCTCACACTATCAGACCTCAGGATAAGACCCAGATGCAGACAGTTCAAAGTAACAAAAGTTTATTACAAAAACAGGGGGCAGGTAAACGATAGGTCAAGGGCAGGCAGAGGTCAGTAATCCAGATCAGAGTCCAAAAGGTACAGAACGGCAGGCAGGCTCAGGGTCAGGGCAGGCAGAATGGTCAAAACCGGGGAAACTAGAGAACAGGCGTACGGGGAAAAGCTGGTAGGCTTGACGAGACAAGACGTACTGGCAACAGACAAACAGAACACAGGTTTAAATACACAAGGAATAATGGGGCAGATGGGTGGAGACAAGCACAAAGACAGGTGAAACAGACCAGGGTGTGACACACACACACACCCTGTCTCTCTCCTCCAGTATTACTCACTCCCCAGTCGGGAGTATTTACTGCATGTCCAGGCTGAACCCTGCGTTTGCCCGAGGAATGCCTGCAGCCACGCAGCAATCAAATTAATATCATCTGCTTCACCTGACCCCTGAGAGAGAGAGAGAGAGAGAGAGAGAGAGAGAGAGAGAGAGAGAGAGAGAGAGAGAGAGAGAGAGAGAGAAAGAGAGAGAGAGAGAGAGAGATTTTCTCGAATGAGTAAAGAGAGAGTGAGAGAGAGAGAGAGAGAGAGAGAGAGAGATTTTCTCGAATGAGTAAAGAGAGAGTGAGAGGTAGAGAGATGAAAAGATGTAAAGGAAGAGATGGGGGACAAGGAAGTATGGGCAGGGGAGACAAAAATGGTTTGAGAAATTAAACCCAGTGTGCCGGGGCGATGGAAAAGATGACACGAGAAGAGAAAAGAGACAAAGAGGGAGGAGTGACAAGAGGGGAAATGAAGGACACAGACAGGGAGGGAGGGAGATTAAGAGCAGAAATGTAGGCATGTGCTCTAACATATAGTTTCATCCCCAGCTATTGGCCATCCACTTTGAAGGACGCCTCCATTCATCTTCCAGTTATCCTCCCCAGCTTCCCTCAGTCACTTTCCCTCTAGTTTTATCCCATCAGAAAAAGAAAGTGGCATCCATGATATACAATAGTGCCTTCAGAAAGTTTTCACACCCCTTGACTTTTTCCACATTTTGTTGTGTTACACGTTGGGATTAAAATGTATCTAATTATAATTTTTTGTCAACGATCTACACAACAACATAATCTAATGTTAAAGTGAAAGAAAAATTCTAACATTTGTTACAAATGTATGAAATTACAAAACTAATATTGAGTATCTTGATTAGATAATTATTCAACCTTGAGTCAATACTGTACATGTTAGAATCACCTTGGGCAGTGATTACAGCTGCGATTATTTCTGGGTAAGTCTGTAAGAGCTTTGCACACCTGGATCATACAATATATGCACATGATTATTGTTAAACTTATTCATAGATTTTCAAGGCAAAACAATTTTTTTTTAAACTAGGCCACTCAGAAATACTCAATGTCATCAGTAAATATTTGGTTTTGTTTAAGGTTATTGTCCTGCTGAAAGGTGAATTTGTCTCCCAGTGTTGAATGGAAAGGTGACTGAACCAGGATTTCCTCTAGGATTTTGCCTATGCTTAGCTCTGTTCAGTTTTGTTTTATCATAAAAAAACTCCCTAGTCCATGCCGTTGAAAAGCATACCCATAACATGATGCAACTTCTAGATGGTGGCATTCACACAAAATTGAAAACTCGAACCACCGCACTTAACCATGGAAAGATGACAGGGAATATGGCCGAATATAAATAGTGTAGTTATTCCCTCTGCAAGGCAATCAAACAAGCGAAATGTCGGTATAGGGACAAAGTGGAGTCGCAATTCAACGGCTCAGACACGAGACGTATGTGGCAGGGTCTACAGGCAATTACGGACTGCAAAAAGAAAACCAGCCACGTCACGGACACTGACGTCTTGCTTCCAGAAAAACAAAACACCTTCTTTGCCCACTTTGAGGATAATACAGTGCCACCGACGCGGACTGCTACCAAGGACTGCGGGCCCCCCCTCTCCTTCTACATGGCCGACGTGAGTAAGACATTTAAACATGTTAACCCTCGCAAGGGTGCTGGCCCAGACGGCATTACATCCTCAGGGCATGCTGCACTGCCCTCAACCGCAAGGCTCTCCAGAGGGTGGTATGGTCTGCACAATTCCTCACCAGGGGCAAACTAGCTGCCCTCTCGGACATCTACAGCACCCAATGTCACAGGAAAGCCAAAAAAATCATCAAGGACAAAGGACAAGGACAAAAAACCACCCGAGCCACTGCCTGTTCACCCCGGTAACATCCAGAAGGTGAGGTCAGTACAGGTGAATCACAGATGGGACCGAGACACTGAAAAACAGCTTCTATCTCAAGGCCATCAGACTGTTAACCTGTTTGGCGTGCAAGCCCGACGTCGGTACATTTATGACAACAGCCACTTCAAGTGCAGGGCGCGAAATTCAAAAGATTTTTTTTTTAAATATTTAACTTTCACACATTAACAAGTACAATACACCAGATGAAAAGTACACATCTCGTGAATCCAGCCAACATGTCCGATTTTTTAAATGTTTTACAGGGAAGACAAAATATGTAAATCTATTAGCTAACCACGTTAGCAAAAGACTCCACTGTTATTACTCCATCAGTTTTTGACTCCATCAGTAGCCATCACAAATTCGGCCAAATAAAGATATAAATAGCCACTAACCAAGAAACAACCTCATCAGATGATAGTCTGATAACATATTTATTGTATAGCATATGTTTTTTTTTCAAAATATGTGCATATTTCAGGTATAAATCATAGTTTACATTGCAGCTACAGTCAGAAATTGCACCGAAAGCAGACAGAAAAATTACAGACACCAACGCCAAATAACTAAATACTCATCATAAAACATTTCTGAAAAATACATAGTGTACAGCAATTGAAAGACAGGCAACTTGTGATTCCAGACAATATTTCCGATTTATTAAGTGTTATACAGCGAAAACAAAATGTAGCGTTATATTAGCGTAGCCACAATAGCCAGAAACACTTGGGCGCCGACGACCAGTTCACATGCACGACAGATATTAGAAATAGCATCATAAAATGTTTCTTACTTTTGGTGATCTTCCGTCAGAATGTTGGACAAGGTGTCCTTTGTCCAGAACAGTCGTTGTTTGGATCTGGAACGGCAAATTTCCCTCTTGATTTAGCATGGGCACTTGCCAAGTGGCACGGATCTCTCCAACGTCAACAAAGTCAGAGAACAGAACACGGCAAAACTCCCGAAAAAATGTCAATAATCTGATTAAACTATATTGAAATACATACTTTACGATGATATGGTCACATGTATCAAATAAAATCTAAACCGGAGATGTTAGTCGTCCATAACGACAGCTAAACAGAAGGCAAATCCATGTCCTCTTTCGCGCGCTCCAGAAACAGGAAATGGACGGTCACGTCATACAAAGAGCTTTAATTCCACCTCAGACCAAGATAGACACGAAATTTCTTCTCTCACCGCCTCTTGACAACCAGGGAAAGGTTTATGAAGTGTATGTAGACTCTTACGTTCATTGCCCATGTATAGGCATGAAGTTGAACAGAGCATCGATTTCTGACATTCCGCTTCCTGGTCAGGAAATGTGCAGCAGAAGGAGTTCTGTTTCACTCAGATAAATAATTCAAACGGTTTTAGAAACTAGAGAGTGTTTTCTATCCAATAGTAATAATAATATGCATATTGTACGAGCAAGAATTGAGTACGAGGCCGTTTGAAATGGGCACGATTTAACTGGCTACTCAATACTGCCCCTTGCAGCCATAAGAAGTTAAACAGCCATCAATATTGCCAGCAGCATACCACCCTGCATACCACTGCTGGCTTGCTTCTGAAGTTAAGCAGGGTTGGTCCTGGTCAGTCCCTGGATGGGAGACCAGATGCTGCTGGAAGTGGTGTTGGAGGGCCAGTAGGAGGCACTCTTTCCTCTGGTCTAAAAAAAATATCCCAATGCCCCAGGGCAGTGATTGGGGACACTGCCCTGTGTAGGGTGCCGTCTTTCGGATGGGACGTTAAACGGGTGTCCTGACTCTCTGAGGTCATTAAAGATCCCATGGCACTTATCGTAAGAGTAGGGGTGTTAACCCTGGTGTCCTGGCTAAATTCCCAATCTGACTCTCAAACCATCATGGTCACCTAATAATCCCCAGTTTACAATTGGCTCATTCATCCCCCTCCTCTCCCCTGTAACTATTCCCCAGGTCGTTGCTGCAAATGAGAACGTGTTCTCAGTCAACTTACCTGGTAAAATAACGGTAAATAAAAATATCACAGAGAGGCTGCTGCCTACATACAAACATGAATCATTGGACACTTTAATAAATGGATCACTAGTCATTTTATAATGGCACTCGAGTAATGTAACATATGTAAACATTATTAATCTCATATGTACACTACCGTTCAAAAGTTTGGAGTCACTTAAAAATGTACTTGTTTTACAGGAAAAGCATTTTGACAACATTGTTAATGTTGTAAATGACTATTGTAGCTGGAAACGGCAGATTTTTACATGGAATATCTACATAGGCGTACAGAGGCCCATTATCAGTAACCATCACTCCTGTGTTCCAATGGCACTTTGTGTTAGCTAATCCAAGTTTATAATTTTAAAAGCCTAATTGATCATTAGATCATTAGAAAACCATTTTGCAATTTTATGTAAGCACAGCTGAAAACTGTTGTTCTGATTAAAGAAGCAATAAAACAGGCCTTCTTTAGACTAGTTGGGTATCTGGAGCATCAACATTTGTGGATTTGATAACAGGCTCAAAATAGCCAGAAACAAATAACGTTCTTCTGAAAAATGTAAAATCTTGTACAACTCTATATATTACTCCTTTCACAGAAATGCACAAACTGGCCCTAACCAGAAGAGAAAGAGGAGTGGGAGGCCCCGGTGCACAACTGAGCAAGAGGACAAGTACATTAGAGCATCTAGTTTGAATAACAGACGCCTCACAATTCCTCAACTTGCAGCTTCATTAATTAATACCCGCAAAACACCAGTCTCAACGTAAACAGTGAAGACACGACTCCTAGATGCTGGCCTTCTAGGCAGAGTTGCAAAGAAAAAGACATATCTCAGACTGGATTAAGATGGTCAAAAGAACAGACAATGGACAGAGGAAGATTGGAAAAAAGTGTTATGGACAGACACTCCTGGAGGAGTGTTTGACGCCATCTGTCAAGCATGGTGGAGGCAATGTGATGGTCTGGGGGTGCTTTGATGGTGGTAAAGTGGGAGATTTGTACAGGGTAAAAGGGATCTTGAAGAAGGAAGGCTATCACTCCAGTTTGCAACACCATGCCATACCCTGTGGACGGTGCTTAATTGGAGCCAATTTCCTCCTACAACAGGACAATGACCCAAAGCACTGCTCCAAACTATGCACAAACTATTTAGGGAAGAGGCAGTCAGGTGGTATTCTGTCTAAAATGGAGTGACCAGCACAGTCACTGGATCTCAACCTTATAGAGCTGTTGTGGGAGCAGCTTGACACTATGGTACATAAAACGTGCCCATCAAGCCAATCCAACTTGTGGGAGGTGCTTCAGGAAGCATGGGGGAAAATCTCTTCAGATTACCTCAACAAATTGACAACTAGTAATTGCTTCAAATGGAGGATTCTTTGACGATGGCAAGTTTGAAGGACACAAGTATTATTTCAATAAAAAAATCATAATTTATAACCTTGTCAATGTCTTGACTATATTTCCTATTCATTTTGCAACTAATTTCATGTATGTTTTCATGGAAAACAATGACATTTCTAGGTGACCCCAAACTTTTGAACCGTAGTGTTTAATATATTGTATTTTATACCATCTATTGCATCTTGCCTATGCCGATCGGTCATCGCTCATCCATATATTTATATGTACATATTCGTATTCCATCCCATTAGATTTGTGTGTTTTAGATTGTAGTAATATCTAACAAATAATCTAACAATTCCACAACGACTCTGTCAGAACTAGAAGCACAAGCATTTTTCTACACACACATTAAAATTAACATCTGCTAACCATGTGTATGTGACCAATAAAATGTTATTTTATTTCACTTTATTTCTTTTCCACATTTTTTGTAGTTTTGTGTCTTATTGCAAACAGGATGCATGCTTTGAAAAAAATATTCTCTACAGGCTTCCTTCTTTTCATTATCATTTAAGTTAGTATTGTGGAGTAACTCCAATGTGGTTGATCCATCCTCCCCTTTCTCCTTTCACAGCCAATAAACTCTAACCATTTTAAATTCACCATTGGCCTCATGGTGAAAACCCTGAGAGGTTTCCTTCTTCTCCGGCAACTGAGTCATTCTAGTAACTTGGTTTATCGATACACCATCCAACGTGTAATGAACACCATGCTCAAAGGAATATTCAATGTCTGCTTTTTTATGACAAAGGGGTTGAATAGTTATTGACTCAAGACATTTTAGCTTTTCATTTTGAATTAATTTATAAATATGTCTAAAAAACACAATTCCACTTTGACATCGTGGGGTTTTGTGTGTAGGCCAGTGACACGAAATCTCAATTGAATCAATTTGAAATTCAGGCTGTAACACAACAAATTGTGGAAAAAGTCAAGTGGTGTGAATACTTCCTGAAGGCACTATATGCATGCGTTCCCTCTCTCTTGCGCTCTCTCGCACCATATATACCATATTATTTTCCTTCTAGTATCCCAAATCAGGATGTTACACCTCACTTCACAAGGAATAGACATGTCCTCTGCAGGGAGGTTGATTCGAACGTGGGTTGGAAGGGTGAACATGTTTTAAGTCCTCTTGGCTTCATCTACATTTGATTGTTTTTCATACTTGAGCCATGTGCTGGCTAGTCAAGTGATTGGATTTCCATCTTGGTACTCTTGGAGAAGTGGAAAAAAAGAGGCAGAGGAGGGAAAGAAAACCAAAAGAAGGTGTTGCTGTCTCTGTAGAATAAAATATAACTTTTGCACACAAGATTTTAGCTGGGAATTAATCCAAAACCTAATTTTATCCCATTTGACATTTTAAGTTAATGTCCATATGAACCGACATCTGCAGTATTTACAATTGCCTTTATAAGGTGCATTGTCGACAGCGGTATACGGCCACCCTGATTGCTTCATACTGGGAATTTTTTTGTAGTAACACTTGTCTTATTGGGTGTGTGTATACGTGCTTGCATGTGTCAGTGGCTGTTGCTTCCTGAATCCAGTGAACGCAATTCACAGTTAACTTGGCTTACTTCATATAACCTTGTTTGTCATCGACAAACAGATTTCTCCTCTGGGCCAGAGGTCACTGCGTCCTCGTCCCTCGCCATCCAAAGCACTCGTTTCCATGGTTGCAGCCGCTGACCTCATGATAGACACTCTTCAGACCACAGGACTCAATAACTGATCTGTCATGTGATACCTTTTGACCTAATATGCAATGCAATTCCTCGTGGTGGTTCTACTCCAGCGCAATGTCGTGTGTGTGTACACACTCAACGTATATACTACTACTCCTTTTGAGAAATTCAATCTCAGCACCAAGCCCACTAGGAGTGCATGTATCTACATTGCTTTGCAACAGAAGGGAGGGGCTGTCTCGCCCCAATAATAATAGGAATCCTGGGGATGATGGTATGGCAAAACAAGAAGGGGTTGGTGGGGTGGAAAAGAAAAGGGGTAGCAACATTTGTATCCGTCACGGTGTAGCGAAAGCAGCAATGATGGGCAGCTGCGATGACGGCCACCCGGTCTCCCTAATAAGAGACACAAATGGATCTGCCTCTTATCCCAGCGACTCCCGACCCACCGTCCATAAAGGTAGCTTTCAGACAGAGAGGGAAGCTCATTTGCACTCCTGTTTATTTCGATTATCACCAGGCGAGCGGAAGATCGGGACCGGAGTCGGGCTCGAGCATGGCAGCGCATCTCCCCGTGACACTCCGTCACAGTCCCAGCCTCAGGTGTTTACCAGCCTGTCACTTCATGTGAGTCCAGAGAGGCGTGAAACACCACATCCTGCTTCCTCGTCTTTGTCGATTTGGACTCCCTTGTCCCAATTATCACCTTTATTTACTGCCGGGTGGACTATTTTCAAATCACTTTCTTCCAGTGAACGTGCCAGTGGCGTCACATTTTTTTATATTTTTATATATATACAAATGTAATCCTTCCTAAAATGTCTTCTAAGAGTCAGGGAAAACAACTTAGATTCCAATGCTATCATTAAGTGTCAGTGTTTGATTAGACTCTTGTTGATATCAAATAGCTTTGGAGCCAGCTACTGGGAGCCAACATCCACCAAACTGACCTCACATTGAAGAACATGGAAGATTAGAGATATAAAGGGACGATTGTATCAAGCACATCCGAGAAGAAGGGCGGATCTAGGATCAGGTCCCCCAGTCCACGTAATCGTATACATTTTATCCATCCTAACAGGCAAAACCGATCCGAAATCTGCACTCCCACACTCGATACATGCAGGTAGCCTAGGGGTTAGAGTGTTGGACCCAGTCACCGAAAGGTTGCTGGATTGAATCCCCGAGCTGACAAGGTAAAAATCTCTCGTTCTGCCGCTGAACAAGATAGTTAACCCACTGTTCCCCGGTAGGCTGTCAATGTAAATAAGAATGTGTTCTTAACTGACTTAACTGTTCTTAACTGATAAAGTTTACATAAAAATAAAACAAAATCCCAGATACCATTGGGCATCAAAGAGCTTTTTTTCGTCTCCAAATTGAGTGATGGGTCAGTGATATTGTAGACCTGTATGTTGGATGCCATTGTACTCCTTAGAAGGACACAAAAACCTTTGCTGAAAAACTTCAAAGAGCGGTCTTTCCTCTTTGTAGAGATGACTGCTCTGATATGATCATGACATGCTGTTGAAAGTAATACGGTGAAAACCTCATCTATCCAACTCCTTGAGATTCTTGTTTCAAGTGAAGAAGGAATCATTTTTTGTTGCTAGACGAGGAATTGCTAGACGAGGAATTATTGAGTTGTTGAGGCCCAGGTGGATCAGTGTTATGAGGATCCATGGGGTTGCACACTGCTCTCTAGCCCCGGATGAAAGCATCATTAACACAGGCCCTTCAACCTTCTCCAAGAGGGACGGCATGCCTCCCTTACATGCTGTTTCGCGGTAATACCCCGCAACTTTCTCTGACTTTGAGGATGAAACTGCTGTCTTCACAGGTTTTTTTTCGGTTGCTGCGTCTGTAAACGAATGTTTGATTTTGACTGGGAACATGTGTGTTATGTTTTGTAGAGTGTGTGTTATGTCTGGGAGAGTGTTATGTCTGGGCTTGTCGTTGTTTATATTGAACAGTGTGTATATTCTTTCCAAGACTTTGTTGTGTGCTTTGGTGTGTGCATATATTTGCTTTTTTAGCCCAGTCTGTGTTTCTGAATGTGTGTGGTTGTTTTCATTTCTCAGACATCCTGTATTATAAAGTGACTGAGGCCAGTCTGAGAGCTCCGAAGAGTAAATCAATAACATCAAACAGTGGCTGGTTCCTTCGTCTCAGGCTGGTTGAGTCTCGCCCCGCCGCTGGGGAGGGATTCTTCCGTGCTGTCACCAAGGTTATAATAGTTTTTTGTTTTTATATTAGTTTATATTTCTATTTGTTTTCTGAGTTTTGGTTTTCAGACCCGATGTATAAAAATATTTATATTTTGTTTTTAGATGATTTAGTTTCAGTTTTATCTTTAGGGAGAGAAAGCATGTGTGGGAGGCTAGGAGACATTTTGGTTGTATAGGAAGTGTCTTTATATGGTTGAGGGTATAGGGAATGTTTTTTTAATTTTGGGATATCTCTTCTTGGAACTGGGGGGAAGGACTGCATAAGGTGATGGGTCTGGCCATAGGTTAGGTTAGCACTTCTCATGACTACTCATTCCACGTCCCTTTTGATTAGTTCAGGTGATTTAGTCAAGTCTGAAATGCTTTATGGGCTGTTGCCGACAAAAAAAAAATCTTGGTCGACTAAGAGTCGTCTGTTCATTCGACAAATTGATTGGTCAAAATTTCAAAACGTGTATTTTACCAAATAGAGACACTTCCTATGTGTTTTAAACAAATCAGCTATATGCACGGAGCTTGTCTGATGCTTTAACCAAACTGTTTGACGAAATAATTAAGCGAACAAATGACTAAAAGGAGTCCGACCACAATTGATTTGATTGTGCCGCCTGAGTGACTGTGTGACAAGCACCCGTTCTCTCTCCCTGATGCAGCGACCACCACAGAACATCAGTGTGTATAGCGCTGTCCGCATTGCTGCAACACAATTACAGCCATTTCTGACTGAAAAGTTATGTTACCGAAATTCCTAATTTGTTTAGGAAAAACATTCCCCAGTCTCAAACCTTGCTCTCTTTACGTGACACGTGTACTGTATGCATCACATGCTGGTGACCAATAGGGCCTGACTTACAGTATAGCATAACATAATCACGTCAATAAATTGGTTATAACAAACCCTTATTGTGGGAGGGGTCTCGAATGGTTGAGGGACAGCTATTGGGGAACTGTGGGGGGGATCTTGAAGGGTTCGGGTTTCACAAGGTTGTGATCATGAAAAAGGAAACTGACATATTTTATATCACTATCATGCACACGCACCCTCACACATAAGGATGGCTCGGTTGCGGAAAGACTGATACATGTTTGATAGTGTCTTGATGATGTATTGTTTGTCCTTCATGTTCTAATACTTTAATGTCATTTTTAATAAATACAAAAAAAACGTAGACTTTTTGTTTTTAATTCATGGTTAGAGTACCAGAGAGTCTGTTGTAATTTTTGTAAAGCCTTTATTAGAGCAAAGACTAAAAACAGTTACATTCATGAATGCCTTTTTCTAAATGAAACAGTTTAGGCCTATTTATTGTTTACACTAATTATTCAATGGTCGCTTTGTTCCTTTATTTAAAAAAAAAAGAAGACATTTCACATCATCAATTACTCGTACGCTGTGTGATGACATGAACAAATAAATTATTGATTGATTGAGACAGTAGCCTAAATAAGTATTGAAAAATAGGCCTAAGTAAGTTGCAGCATCAAGCTTAAATAGTATGAGCACTTGAGGCCGACAGCTTGATGGTGGTTATACAAGGCTGCTATACTAAGCCTAGTAATGATAATGAAATTACCTATTATTATAATGATGATCATAACAATAATATTAATAATAACAACAAGAAGGAGATCAAGGAAAAAGGAGAATTGTTGTTATTGTTGAGAATATTTTTATAAATATAAATTTTCAGACAACTTGGAACAGTGGTAACAACACTAGATAAATTATAAATAATACCAGAGAGGCTGGTCTAACAGACAAAAAGTGTTGTAAAGCCTTTATTACAGCAAAGAAACAATTAAAAACAGCCGATTTGTGAAATAGTTGCGTGATGCTTGGTGCTCACAGAATCAGTAGGCTATCAAGCAAATGCTCAAACATGAAATAGAAGCAGGATCTGTCTTATTTCTGTGGATATATATGGATGAACAGTTAGGTTATTGATTATATACCTAAGTATGTTGAGGTATCCTCTCTCCTCACTTTTCTTAGACAATTAAGGCAAGACACAGATACAAAAGTGTAACTAAGCTTCGAGTTTACTTGTTTTTTTTTGTTCCCCCAAGTTTAAATTAACTCAGCAAGTGCAACGCAAAACGTCTCTGTGGGAATCTGTTTTACAACGACGTACAGTAAGTGTAGATTTTGTAATTGTACAATTTTGGGGTGATATGAATATCAAAGGTTTCCAAAACTGTATTGCACACTGTGATTATTAAAACTTCTCTGGGATATGTGGGACGCTAATTTCACACTTGGCCAAAAGCCAGTAAAAATGCAGAGGGCCAAATTCAAATATATTACTATAAAAATCTAACTTTCATGATATTACACATGAAAGACACCAAATTAAAGCTACACTTGTTGTGAATCCAGCCAACATGTCTGATTTCAAAGAGGATTTACGGCGAAAGCATACCAAACGAATATGTTAGGTCAGTACATAGCCACAGAAAAAGACAGCCATTTTTCCAGCCAAAGAGAGGAGTAACAAAAAGCAGAAATAGAGATAAAATTAATCACTAACCTTTGATGATCTTCATCAGATGACACTCATAGGACTTCATGTTACACAATACATGTATGTTTTGTTCGGTAAAGTTCATATTTATATCCAAAAATCTGAGTTTAGGCGGGACGCTACTGCCTCACTTTGCAAAACGCCAGAGAAAATGCAGAGCGCCAAATTCAAATTACTATTAAAATTACTATAAAAATCTAACTTTCATTATATCACACATGAAAGTTACCAAATTAAAGCTACAGTGGTTGTGAATCCAGCCAACATGTCAGAATTCAAATAGGATTTTCGGCGAAAGCAAACGATGCTATTATCTGAGGATAGCACAATAGTAAACAAAGACAGAGTAGCATATTTCAACCCTGCAGGCGCGACACAAAACGCAGAAATAAAAATATAATTCATGCCTTACCTTTGACGAGCTTCTGTTGTTGGCACTCCAATAAGTCCCATAAACATCACAAATGGTCCTTTTGTTCGATTAATTCCACCGATATATATCCAAAATGTCCATTTATTTGGCGCGTTTGATCCAGAAAAACACAGCTTCCAAATTGCTCAAACGTGACTACAAAATATCTCAAAGGTTACCTATAAACTTTCCAAAAAATGTCAAACTACTTTTGTAATACAACTTTAGGTATTGTATAATGTTAATAATCAATACAATTGAAGATGGGATGATCTGTGTTTAATACAGGATTAAAACCAACTTTAGCCAGCTTTCTGGTCACGCGCTTCTATCTAACAGGACACTTAATGTAACTCTCGTTCAAGATGGCCGTAGGTCTTCATTACACAAAGGAATAACCTCAACCAATGTCTCCAGACTGTTGACATCCATGGAAAGCGGTAGGAACTGCAAGCAGGTCCCTTAGAAATCTGGTTTCCCAATGAAATTCCATTGAAAAGAGTGACCTCAAAAAAAATAAAAACTGAATTGTTTGTCCTCGGGGTTTCGCCTGCTAAATAAGTTATGTTATACTCACAGACATGATTCAAACAGTTTTAGAAACTTCAGAGTGTTTTCTATCCATATCTACTAACAATATGCATATCTTATCTTCTGGGGATGAGATGAGATGAGTAGCTGGCATTTGAATTTGGGTATGCTTTTCATCCAAACGTGAAAATGCTGCCCCCTATCCTAGAGAAGTTAATTAATGTGTAGATACAGCGTCGGTAGTTGTACATGTTGGCACTGCTGTGGTCAATTGTTAAAATCAAAAATCTAACCAAATCAAATCAATCAATCAATTTGTTTAGCAGATGTTACTTCGGATGTTTCTAGCTCCAACAGTGCAGTAATATCTAACAAGTAACATCTAACAATTTCACAACAATACACACAATACACATAAATCTAAAGTAAAGGAATGGAATTAAGAATATATAAATATTTGTGAGAGCAGTGTCAGAGGGGCATGGATTAAGATACAGTAGAATAGGATATAATAAATACAAAATATGCAAAATACGTAAACATTATTAAAGTGACTAGTGTTCAATTATTAAAGTGGCCAATGATTTCGCTGCAGCAGCCTCTAATGTGTTAGTGATGGCTATTTAACAGTCTGAGATATAATCTGTTTTTCATTCTTTTGGTCCCAGCTTTGATGCACCCGTACTGACCTCGCCTTCTGGATGATAGCGGGGTGAACAGGCAGTGGCTCGGGTGGTTTGTTTTCCTTGGTGATTTTTTTGGCCTTCCTGTGACATTCGGTGCTGTAGGTGTCCTGGAGGGCAGGTAGTTTTCCTCCGGTGATGCGTTGGTGTCACGCCCTGACCTTAGAGAGCCTTTTTATGCCTCTATCTGGTTTTGTCAGGGCATTCTATGTTCTTGTTTTCTATGATTTTATATTTCTATGTTTTGGCCGGGTATGGTTCTCAATCAGGGACAGCTGTCTATCGTTGTCTCTGATTGGGAACCATACTTAGGTAGCCCTTTTCCCTCCTTTCAGTGTTGGAAGTTAACTTTGTTTGTGCCACATGTCCTTAAGTCTCATGGTCGTTTTTTCGCCCCACCCTCTGGAGACCCCTGCGGTTGCTGGTGGTGCAGTTGCCGTACCAGGCGGTGATACAGCCCGACAGGATCCTCTCAATTGTGCATCAATAAAAGTTTGTGAGAGTTTTAGGTGCCAAGACACATTTCTTCAGCCTCCTAAGGATGAAGAGGCGCTTTTGCACCTTCTTCACCACATTGTCTGTGTGGGTGGACCATTTCAGTTTGTCAGTGATATGTACGCAGAGAAACTTGCTTTCCACCTTCTCCACTATGGTCCCATTGATGTGGATGGGGGTTGCTCCCTCTGCTGTTTCCTGAAGTCCATGATCAGCTCATTTTCCTGGAACTACAATCCTAGGGCACTCACCTCCTACCTTTAGGCTGTCTCGTCATTGTTGGTATTCAGGCATACTACTAAAGTGTCGTCTGCAAACTTGATGATTGAGTTGGAAGCATGCATGGCCACGCAGTAATCAGTGAACTGGGAGTACAAGAGGGGGCTGAGCACACATCCTTGTGGGGCCTCAGTGTTGAGGATCAGCGAAGTGGAGGTGTTGTTTCCTACCTTCACCACCTGTGGGGCGGCCCGTCAGGAAGTCCAGGACCCAGTTGCCCAGGGCGGGGTTCAGACCCAAGGCCTCGAGCTTAATGATGAGGTTGGAGGGTACTATGGTGTTGAATGCTGAGTTATAGTCAATGAACAGCATTTAAACATAGGTATTCCTCTTTTCCAGATGGGATAGGGCAGTGTGCAATGAGATGGCGATTGCATCGTCTGTGGATTTATTGGGGCGGTAAGCAAATTGAGTTGGGTCTAGGGTGTCAGGTAAGGTGGAGCTTATATGATCCTTGACTAGTCTCTCAAAGCACTTCATGATGACATTACACCATAGTAATTTAGTTCAGTTACCTTTGCTTTCTTGGGTACAGGAACAGTGGTGGACATCTTGAAGCATGTGGGGACAGGATACTGGGATAGGGAGCAATTGAATATGTCCGTAAACACTCCAGCCAGCTGGTCTGCACATGCTCTGAGGATGCGGCTAGGGAATGCTGTCTGGGCCGGCAGCCTTACAAGGGTTAATAAGCTTAAATGTCTTTTTCACGTCGGCCACGGAGAAGGAGAGCCCACAGTCCTTGGTAGAAGGTCACATCGGTGGCACTGTGTTATCCTCAAAGCGGGCGAGGCGAAGAAGGTGTTCAGCTTGTCCGGAAGCAACACGTCCGTGTCTGTGACATGGCTGGTTTTCCCTCTGTAGTCCGTGATAGTCTGTAGACCCTGCCACATACGTCTTGTATCTGACCCGTTGAATTGAGACTCCACTTTGTCTCTATACTGACGTTTTTGCCTGTTTGATTGCCTAACGGAGGGAATAACTGCACTGTTTGTATTCAGCCATATTCCCAGTCCCCTTGCCATGGTTAAATGTGATGGTTCGCATGAGAACCATATGGCCGTATGGCCTTGGTTCTCAAGAGCTAGGGTTAGGTTAGGTTTAAAATATAAAGTGAATCTCAATGTGACCTCGTCCCAAGGATATTGTGCATATAAGCCTTGTACATCATCAATTCAAAATTGGACTTAGTGGGACTGACCATAGACTTCTAAGGGAGTGACCTGAGTGAATAAAGTATTTGTCATCATTTAATTGAGCAAATCAGACAACTGCGAGGCATGGCTCTGTGTTTGCGGTGTGCTAGCGTACATGGGAGGGTTAGGAGGAAGGTGTTGTGGGAGATGATTGGTTGATAGTTTAAGACGATTAAGCCAATGCCTATGTGGCGTGAGTTTCTCCTGGTCTTTCTGTATTGGATAATGAAGGTGACGTTTGACCCGTTTTATTTTAGCTCGTTTTAAAATCAAAGATAATAGTTTCAGTATAGTTTCAGTTTTTCAAACTGGCTCGTTAATCATTTTATTTCAGTTTACTAAATCGTTTTTTCATGATTAGTTAAAACATTTATTTCCGTGTTAGTTTACTATAAAACCTTGGCTAGCTCTCCTGCGTCTTCATAGAGCCACACCCCATAATGAGAGGGCCGGAGGATTTAGCCTATGCCAGGGGTTGTTTAACTTTTTTATCTATGGGTCCCAAATGAGGAATTGACTGTCCTCTCATGACCCAAACAGGCCTCCAAATTAAGAAATAGTCTATGAATATAGATGTATTCTCATAATTTGTGAACCACACTTTCACATGCCCGTGGTCCACGTTGGGTCCAGACCAATAGTCTAAGAAACACTGGCCACTGACACTCACTTCCCTCCTCCATTAAATGAGCCTGACAGGCAGCCTCTACCTGGTTATGAGCCTCTGGCTAGGTGGGTTGGAGAACACGTAGTTAATGAGGGGGAATAGCAACAAAGAGATGGGAGATTGTGTTTTGTTCTCTACTTGAACTGCTAAGCCCTCTGGGAAAGCTTCAAACGAAGCTGGGGGTGTAGGAGAGTTTATCTCTACGTCTCGCCCGCTGACGAGGTAAGCTTGCAAAAACGAGCCTAACAGGTTGGAAAGCACTTCTCGAGGATGAGGACGAGAAGGAGGGATGACTATGTACTAATGATCTGTTGAGGGGATTGTTTTTTACTGAGTAATTATGCCTCAATTTCCACCGATGTTTTTCTTTCAACCACTTCAATTGGGTCTGAAATACACTTGCGTCTTATTAATGACGCCAACGACAACTTCATTAGCACTCTGAAAAAGCATTGTGGTTTTCCCATTCTCCTCTCAAGATTTTCAGGGACATTTTTTGTGTAAACAAATGACAAATAAAAGGTTTAAAACATGTTACCCACATGGACAAAGAGTTGAGGTTTTACTTGGATAGAATTTAAAGTCCTTACTAGAGTCATGCACTCCTCTCCCCCTCTCTATTGCTTCCCTCCTTTGCAGTTTGTGGAGATAATAGTGATGTCTGTCTACTATACATTGCATTATTGTGGCAGTGGTAGTGGAATACCGTGGATATCATTCAAAAGAGCAGCCAAACACAAGCTCACTCTAAAAAGAAACCCGCCCGTGACAGACAAATTGGATGTGTCTTTGCTTGTCATCTCTTTCGCTCCTCCTGGACTGATTAAGGCCTCGCTCTCCTTCCTCCCTCGCTTTCTTTTCTCTTCTCATGTGTCCCTGTGGGCCTGACTGGAGAGGGGAAGTAGAATGTAGTGAGAATGTAGCCGTGACCTTTTGTCACCACCGATATCCTAGCAATTAGCTACTGAAAACGCTTGCGAGTTTATGCACACATTGCACGATTAGCAAAATTAAGTCGTGAATGAAAAAGTAATGGGGAAAGATGGCGAGGGATGTCCTCATAGCGATATTCCCCCTGATCCATCTCTGATCCGGTACATGTCAGGCAGGGAAGACGTATGTGGGAAGGGTTCCCCTGCTTCTCTTTAATTGCTGCGCATTGAAATTAACCTGTATTTTCTTCTGCCCCTTAACTAGCCTTCTCTTCGGCCCGAACGACAAGCAATCAAGTGAATATTGATGAGGAGGGAAGATGGATCAATCTGGAGGGGCCCTGGGTTGCGCAGAATTTTTCTATTTTTTTCCCACCCCCTCCTCCTCTTTCCCCATAATTGACAGCAATGTGAGTGATGTATGACTCGCTCACTCCATGTTCAAGTACGATAAAAAAAGAGACTTAGGCAGCACAGAAATATAGAGGGGAATATGTGTAAGGAGGACTCAGGAGGATACTGTTGGGAGATGGAGGTGTTTTGCTCAGCTGGTTGAAACTGTCACAATCATAAACTACCAGAGGTAGGATGTGACACGGCCAATCGGAATGACCGCCCCCTTTTTCCACCTTCGAATCGTGACCTTTGACCCCAGAGAGATGGATTTGGAACTAAAGCAGTGCCCTCTGAGTACACGAACGCAGTAGATCTGACAATCTGAGTCGTCATCTTCTGGAGCAGGTGGAATGAAAGCGCTTGGGAGCAGCATTTGCCTTGTGCTGGCTTTCTATCCTTATTCATGCTGAAAGGCAATACCTCATATTCCACAGCCTCTTCAGTCTGCCAGACACTTTGAGGGATTGTGGCATAATCTGTAACAATTGGCTATAGTCGCATCGCATTTCATCAACCCCCTCCCCAGGTGGCTTCCGGTTAAATATGATATTGCCAATGCCATTGTCATCCAGGTGTCATCGTTTGAATCGATCCAAGGACGGATTAGCTCTCTGCCGAGGGTGGTTATTTCCTTTGTGTTGTTCTTGTTTTCTTCCCCCTCTCTCACAACGTGACACAATTGACACTTTTGTATTGATCGGTCAATTATTGCAATGCATGAGAAATCTGTGCCACGTGGGGGGTATGGGCACATGGGAAGCCGATTAAAACAAACATACTGTTTTCGCCGATAGCTCCTACTGCCGGCCGATAATGGCACAAGCACATGGGAAACATGTCTCCTGCAGAATAGCCGTGGAATACCACCCCATCGACAAGAGACAGGCTATACGGAAAAGGGTGTGTGGTAAAACATGATGGAGATTGTATTATTATTGATGGCGGATGATTTGTTGGATGAGGTGAGTTTCCTTACTATGTAAAGCACCTTGAGCTCATGGAAAAGCACTATATAAATCTACAAAATTATTATTAATATTGTACACTAGCTGCAGAGAACCTTATAGTACAGTAATGTAACGTGTTGATTAATGTCAACACAGTTATGTGCCTGTAAGCAAAAGTAATTTGCCATCATCAATGGATATCCCCTGTATCTAATTTGCTCAATTGAGCGAATAATAATAGCCAAATCCTATCTCCCGACAATGAGACACTTTCTATATTATCAGTAAGTCACCGCAGCTGACAAAGTGTGATCACTGGTTTAGAGGGGACCAATCAAACACCAAATATGAAGAAAGAGTGAGAGAGGTAGAGCAAAAGAGATGGAGAGAGAGAGAAATTAAGTGAGAGAGTCAATGCAGGGGATAATCAAGGTCAGCGGTGTCTCATGTGAACCATTTTCTGTTCTGATTGACGTGTTCCACATAGAAAGAGGCATGACTGCGGTCGACATATGGAGACTTGGCATTTCTGCTGTCCGGCGGGGAGCGATGCATATAGGGAACAGGGGTATGTAGGAGTGTCATGGAGTCGGCATTGCGCAGATCGCGTTTGATCGTCTCTTAAATTAGCTGCTGTTGGCAACACTGTGTGCTAGACTGGGAGCTTGGATGAGGGCTGGGGCAGTCGGCACATATACACAGATACCAGGAATACAAGTTAGACATCCAACCGTCTAGATTATGCAATGCCACAACTGACAATGGCAAGAGACACTTGGCTGTGTGATGTTTTTTGTGACATATTGGAGCAACTGAGGGTGGAAGAGCCGGAGGGGGACTTGAACCATCAACCCTGTGATTACAGCCCAAGCAAACTTCCCCGTCTGGACCTGCTGGCAAAGGCTGTATTGCTATCCGATTACATACAGGGGCACTACAATACTCTGAATGTAACGTAATTCATGCTTTACAATATTTACATATATATTGTGTGCTGTAGATACAAACATTACAGGGCTACAGACACGTAGCTAATGTAAACTCCAATCATCAGTTTATGAATGTAAAAACACACGTGAAACATCAGATGAATTATGCAGCATAGAAACTATAAAAGTTGCTCCACAGAGAGAGAATGCAGAAAGGAAAATGTTTGCGCACACAGACACACACGCAGATGCAGGTAAACACATTCAAGTAACACACATACACAGGAGCTGCATTTCAGACATCTATTGGAGTGCTATCTGAGCAGGGTGCGACAGTGATCGATTGCAGGCACATCTGGGCTGTAATAAGTAGGTCCCGTGTCCCACCTGTATTCAGGAGGGGAGAGACTAGCGCATAATTCATTCTCATACAAGGGGCAGGTCTCAGAGATCCTACATAGCAGGGCCACTTCAGCGAAAGAACATAAAGGATTTAAAGGCAGGATCTGGAGTAAGTACAGCAGTGTAGGTATATAAATGACCATTGCCGTATGGTATTGTAATAAAAACACCTTTAGTCTTGACCTGCAAATCGGTCACACGGCAGGTTGTCTTTGTCAATGGTTGATTATGACTGCGGTGTGGTGTGCTCCCATATTCAATCATGTGTTATATCAGTAATATGCTTTTCAGCATATATTTTCTGTATCTTCCCATGTCAATGTATAATTAGCTAAATGATCTAAAAGGCTTTAATTAATTCCAAGAATTGTTTTTGCAACCCCTGTTTCCCATTATCTCAGTCTTTTATGTCAGTCAATCAATCAAATATATATAAGTTCTTCTTACATCAGCTGTTGTCAAAAAGTGCTCTACAGAAACCCAACCTAAAACCCCAAACAGCAAGCAATGCAGACGTAAAAGCACGGTGGCTAGGAACAACTCCTTAGAAAGGCCGGAACCTAAGAAGAAACCGAGAGAGGAACCAGGCTCTGAGGGGTCTTCGGGCATCTTCTGGCTGTGCCGGGTGGAGATTATGACAGAACATGGCCAAGATGTTCAAATATTCATAGATGACCAGCAGGGTCAAATAATATTAATCACAGTGGTTGTAGATAGTGCAACAGGTCAGCACCTCAGGAGTAAATGTCAGTTCATTCAGAGTATCTCAGAGTCTGTAATGGATCTGCGGTCAAACGACCACCCCTCATCACTGTCGAACGCTCCCTAAAATAATTCAGCGAGCTGGCCCGGGTATCCTGGAAGGATATTGACCTCATTCTGTCAGTAGAGGATGCCTGGTTATTCTTTAAAAGTGCTTTCCTCGCCATCTTAAATAAGCATGCCCCATTCCAAAAAAAATTGAACTAAAAACAGGTATAGCCCTTGGTTCACTCCAGACTTGACTGCCCTTAACCAGCACAAAAACATCCTGTGGCGTACTGCATTAGCAGTACAGCCCCCGCAATATGCAGCTTTTCAGGGAAGTTAGGAATCAATATACACAGGCAGATAGGAAAGCAAAGGCTAGCTTTTTCAAACATAAATTTGCATCCTGTAGCACAAACTCCAAAATGTTTTGGGACACCGTAAAGTCCATGTAGAATAAGAGCACCTCCTCCCAGCTGCCCACTGCACTGAGGCTAGGAAACACAGTCACCACCGATAAATCTACAATAATCAAGAATTTCAATGAGAATTTTAATACAGCTGGTCATGCTTTCCACCTGGCTACCCTTACCCCGGCCAGCAGCTCCACACTCCCCACAGCAACTTTCCCAAGCCCACCCCACTTCTCCTTCACCCAAATCCAGATAGTTGATGTTCTGAAAGAGCTGAAAAATCTGGACCCCTACAAATCAGCTGGGCTGGATATTCTGGACAGTCTCTTTGTAAAAATATCCGCCGCAATTGTTGCAACCCCTATTACTAGCCTGTTCAACCTCTCTTTCGTATCGTCTGAGATCCCTAAAGATTGGAAAGCTGTCGCGGTGATCCCCCTCTTCAAAGGGGGAAACACTCTAGACCCAAACTGTTACAGACCAATATCTATCCTGCCCTGCCTTTCTAAAGTCTTTGAAAGCCAAGTTAAAACTTCTTAAGTCTAGGGTCTAGATTCCTGAATTTCTACCTGGCTGACGTGCCCAAAGTAGACTGCCTGTTACTCAGGCCCAGAAGCCAGGATATGCATATAACTGGTAGCATTGGATAGAAAACACTCTGACGATTTTAAAACCATTCTGAGAGGGAAAAATCCAAAGAAAATCTGCCCATAATTTTTTTTTCAGCTCCCAGGCTCTTATTATGGAAACCTATTGTTTCTATGTATCTCCGTCACCCAGATTGCAAATCTTATAGTTTCCACTAGATAGCAACAGTCTTTATTCATGGTTTCAGGCTTCTTTTGTAAAACAAACAAGTATTTGGAGTTTTGTTATGGGACCATCTGAAACTAATCAGTCTTCGGTTGCGCGATTACGAAATGTCCTTTCCTATTGAACATACTACTTTCCGTGTGAAATATTATAGTTTATTTACATTTTAGAGTACCTGAGGATTGTATAGAAACGTTGTTTGACTTGTATGGATCAAGTTTACCGGTAGCTTTTTGGACTTTTTTGTCTGCACGTTGAATGAGTGGATTACTGAAATCAATGGCACCAACTAAACTGAATTTTTTGGGATATAAAGAAGGATTTTATCGAACAAAATGATCATTCATGTTGTAGCTGGGACCCTTGGGATTGCAAACAGAGGAAGATCTTCAAAGGTAAGTGATTAATTTAATAGCTATTTGCGATTTTGCGAAGCCTGTCCTTGTTGAAATATATGTTAATGGGGCACTGTCCTCAGACAATCACATGGTATGCTTTCGCCGTAAAGCCTTTTTGAAATCTGAAAACGCAGTTAGATTAATCGCTTACCTTTGATAATCTTCCGATGTTTGCACTCACGAGACTCCCAGTTACACAATAAATGTTATTTTTGTTCGATAAATATTAGTTTTATAACAAAAAAAAACATTTGGGTTGCGCGTTATGGTCAGAAAACCACATGCTCGTTCCATTCCTGAAAGGCAGAAGAAAATTCCAAAAAGTATTAGATTCAAAAAATAATACTAAAAATATTTATAATCATGCAATCAAGTGAAATATACCAAAACACAGCTTAGCTTGTTGTTAATCCACCTATCGTGTCAGATTTTGAAAATATGCTTTACAGCGAAAGCAATCCAAGCGTTTGTGAGTATATCAGTCAATGCTAGAACAGTTAGCCTTAAATTAGCTTGATCACGAAAGTCAGAAAGCAATAAAATTCATCGCTTACCTTTGATAATCTTCGGATGCTTGTACTCACGAGAATCCGAGTTACACAAAAAATGTTATTTTTGTTCGATAAATATTACTTTTATAACAAAAAAAAGCAATTTGTGTTGCGCATTATGTTCAGAAAACCACAGCATCATTCCGTTCCTGAAAGGCAGACATATTCCAAAAAGTATCCGTAATATTCGTAGAAACATGTCAATTTTTTTTTATAATCAATGTATGTTAAAAAGGTTGTTTTTAACATACATAATCGATAATATTTCAACCGGACGATAACCTACTCAATAAAAGAGAGAAAGAAAATGTTGAGCTACCCCTCTCGCGCGCAGGAACTAATCAAAGGACTCCTGACTCGTTTTAAAAAATCTTGCTCATTTTTCAAAATTAAAGCCTGAAACTATGTCTAAAGCCTGGTCACAGCCTGATGAAGCCATTGGAAAAGGAATCTGGTTGATACGCCTTTAAATGGAGGAGGGCAGGCAACAGAACAGGGATTTTTTTTAAAGAAAAGCACGTCCGGGTTGGATTTCCTCAGGTTTTCGCCTGCAGAATCAGTTTTGTTATACTCACAGACAATATTTTGACAGTTTTGGAAACTTTGGAGTGTTTTCTATCATAATCTGTAAATTATATGCATATTCTATGATCTGGGCCTGAGAAATAATCAGTTTATGTTGGGAACGTTATTTAAAAAAATTATAATAATTTGGCAATCAAGGAAAACTGAATGTCTGGCGCAAACCCAACACCTCTCATCACCTGAGAAAACCATCTCCACAGTCAAGCATGGTGGTGGTAGCATCATGCTGTGGGAAGGTTTTTCATCGGCAGGGACTGGGAAACTGGTCAGAATTGACGGAATGATGGATGGTGCTAAATGCAGGGACATTCTTGAAGGAAACCTGTTTCAGTCTTCCAGAGATTTGAGACTGAGATGGAGGTTCACCTTCCAGCAGGACAATGACCCTAAGCATTGTGCTAAAGCAACACTCGAGTGGATTAAGGGGAAACATTTAAATGTCTTGGAATGGCCTAGTCAAAGCCCAGACCTCAATCCAATTCAGAATCTGTTGTATGACTTAAAGATTGCTGTACACCAGCGGAACCCATCCAACTTGAAGGAGCTGGAGCAGTTTTTCCTTGAAGAATGGGCAAAAATCCCAGTTGTTAGATGTGCCAAGCTTATAGAGACATACCCCAAAAGACTTGCAGCTGTAATTGCTGCAAAAGGTGGCTCTACAAAGTATTGACTTCAGGCGGGTGAATAGTTATGCACGCTCAAGTTTTCTGTTTTGTTGTCTTATTTCTTGTTCGAATCACAATAAAAAATATTTTGCATCTTCAAAGTGGTAGGCATTTTGTGTAAATTAAATGATACAAACCCACCCAAAATCTATTTTAATTGAAGGAATGATGGATGGTGCTAAATGCAGGGACATTCTTGAAGGAAACCTGTTTCAGTCTTCCAGAGATTTGAGACTGAGATGGAGGTTCACCTTCCAGCAGGACAATGACCCTAAGCATTGTGCTAAAGCAACACTCGAGTGGATTAGGGGGAAACATTTAAATGTCTTGGAATGGCCTAGTCAAAGCCCAGACCTCAATCCAATTCAGAATCTGTTGTATGACTTAAAGATTGCTGTACACCAGCGGAACCCATCCAACTTGAAGGAGCTGGAGCAGTTTTTCCTTGAAGAATGGGCAAAAATCCCAGTTGTTAGATGTGCCAAGCTTATAGAGACATACCCCAAAAGACTTGCAGCTGTAATTGCTGCAAAAGGTGGCTCTACAAAGTATTGACTTCAGGCGGGTGAATAGTTATGCACGCTCAAGTTTTGTTGTCTTATTTCTTGTTCGAATCACAATAAAAAATATTTTGCATCTTCAAAGTGGTAGGCATTTTGTGTAAATTAAATGATACAAACCCCCCCAAAATCTATTTTAATTCCAGGTTGTAAGGCAACAAAATAGGAAAAATGCCAAGGCGTGTGAATACTTTTGCAAGCCACTGTAAGTGGAAGCTTTTCCTTTTGCTAGTCAGACAAAATCGACTGAACGTTAACTGTTAGCTCAGCTGTAACAAGCCTTTTGTGAGGTGCTACGCCAAGTGAGTTTCCATGATGTATGGAGGAAAGGCTCTATAGATTGCTTTGTGTGGTTAATTTGTTCAGCTCATTAAATATTGAGCAAGTCGCAGATTTGTGCGATTGCCAATATACTGGCTCTGGTGGACTTTGTTATGCCTGGGAGCATGTGAAATCCCAAATAGAGTCAATATGCATTCCTCATTGTTAGGGCCCCACCTCATCGCTCAGGGCCCCCCCCCCCCCTCATCTCTCAGGCCAATGACTGTCTCAGCCCCCTCCTAACATGTCACAAATGTTTCTTCTGTTTTCCCACAGTTCTGTTGACGTCAATTCTGTTTTCCAGGCAGTTCTGTTAACGTTACGGCGAGCATAGTTGGCAACACTGATAGCGAGGGAAGTAGCTAGCTCGCTAGGACACCGGTACATAGTGCCACCCTTCTGCCAACTGAGCATTGCTTTGGGAGGGGGGGGGGGGTGTGAAGGAGCACTGTGTGGCCATGTCCTTTAGCTAAATACTTCACCGGCGATATTTAACGTTACGACCAGTGTTGTATGGAGGTATCCGATTCTCACTGGACATGTGCATCACAGAGTATCTGTATAATGTTAGCCTCTCTAAATCAGATGTTGTCCTTAGACAATGTCAGCCAGTGTTGTATGGAGTGTTGTCCTTATATCCTCTCTCATATTAGCTACTGCCGGTGACACTGTGATACAGATGCCCAATGGGAAGCACCTCTGGTCGGCAATCACTCCATACAACACCGGTGCACTGTGATATAGCTGCCCAGTGTATACCACCTTACATCGACAAGTACTCCATACAATTCTGGCTAACATTGGCTATGGGAGTTAGTTAGCTACCTAATTGTTTTGCAGACCAGGAGTGTCTGCATAGCCTCTTCTGTCTGGGACCCATAGAACAAGGAAGTAGGCTGAGCCAATAGAAAGAGGGGCGGAGGCAGGTTTCTTTGAGCAGTTTTTCCCTTGGCGGTCTTTCTCTGCATCTGGACCTCTAACTCACTCTCTCTCTCTCACACAGACAGTGTCGGGTATGTAACTTTCGAAATGTAATCCGTTACAGTTACTTGTTACCTGTCCAAAATTGAAATCAGTAACATAACTTTTGGATCACCCAAACTCAGTAATGTAATCTGATTACATTATGTTACTTTTAGATTACTTTCCCTTAACCTCTCTTGGGCACGTGAGACGGTAGCGTCCCACCTCTTCAACAGCCAGTGAAAATGCTGGGCACCAAATTCAAATACAGAAATACTCATTATTAAAATTCAGAAAACAAAACATATTTTACATAGGTTTAAAGATGAACTTCTTGTGAATCCAACCACGGTGTCAGATTTAAAAAATGCTTTACGGCAAAAAGCATACCTTACGATTATGAGAACATAGCCCACTAGACAAATCATTACAAACAGTAGCCAGCCAGATAGAACAGTTACACAATTTAGAAATAGAGATAAAATGAATCCCTTTGATGATCTTCATATGGTTGCACTCAGCAGACATTCATTTCCTCAATAAATGTTCCTTTTGTTCGATAAAGTCTCTTTATAGCCAAAAACCTCCGTTTTGTTCGAGCTTTTTCTTCAGTAATCCACAGGCTCAAACGCAGTCAAAACAGGAAGACAAAAAAATCTAAATTGTATCCGTAAAGTTCATAGAAACATGTCAAACGATGTTTATATTCAAACCGCAGGTTGTTTTTTGCCTAAATAATCGATAATATTTCAACAGGACAATAACGTCATCAATATAAAATATAAACAAGAAACGCACTCTCTCGGTTGTGCGCATGAAAAAGCTCGGTGAAACTTTAGGGTCCAGTCATTCAGACTGCTCTTACTTCCTCATTTTTCAGAATACAAGACTGAAACACTTTCTAAAGACTGTTGACATCTAGTGGAAGGCATATAAACTGCAGTTTGAGTCCTAAGTCAATGGACACTGTAATGGCATTGAATAGAAAACTATAAAACCCCAAAAATATATACTTCCTGAATGGATTTTTCTCAGGTTTTCGCCTGCCAAATCAGTTCTGTTATACTCACAGACACTATTTTAACAGTTTTGGAAACTTTAGAGTGTTTTCTATCCAAATCTACCAGTTATATGCATATCATATCTTCTGGTCCCGAGAAACAGGCAGTTTAATTTGGGCATGCATTTCATCCTGGTTTATTCGTTATCGCTATTGTTGGCTTGAATCAATGCTCTTGTTTGGTTGGCTATTGTAGTAAGCTAATATAACGCTATATATAACGCTACACTTAAAAAATCTGAAATATTGGCTGGATTCACAAGATCTTTGTCTTTCATTTGCTGTACGCTGTGTATTTTTCATAAATGTTTTATGATGAGTATTTAGGTAATTCACGTTGGTCTCTGTAGTTATTCTAGTTGCTTTGGTGAGAGTTGTGATGGTGGCTGCAATGGTTATACATTAAACTTATGTTTTGTTCGAAAATGTGCATATTTAGAACTGAAATCAGTGGTTATACATTGTGCCAACGTAGCTATTTTTTCCCACAACGTCAGGATTTTTTTCTGACACTTTTTCTGTCACACATATTCTGACCAAATAGCTATTCATAAACTTAACTAAAAAATGCATGTTGTATAGGAAATGATAGATACACTAGTTCTTAATGCAATCGCCGTGTTAGAATTCTAAAAATAACTTCATTACCACAAGGCTTACGTTATGTCGACCGAGTGCCCAAAACCTGGACGCAAAACTAATAGTACACAGTGCGACAGATATATGAAATAACATCATAAAATGGGTCCTACTTTTGCTGATCTTCCATCAGAATGTTGTACAAGGGGTCCTTTGTCAAGAACAATCGTTGTTTGGATTTAGAACGTCCATTTTGCCTCTTGATTTAGCAAGCGCACTAGCCAAGTGGCGCGAAGCTCTCCTTTCTGAACAAAGGCACACAACGCAACACGCCTAACGTCCCGAATAAATTTCAAAAATCTAATAAAACTATATTGAAAAAGCATACTTTACGATGATATTGTCACATGTATCAAATAAAATCAAAGCCGGAGTTAGTAGTCGCCTATAACGACAGCTATTCAGAAGGCAAATCCAGGTCCAACTTCGCGCCTTCCTGAAAACAGGAAATGGGTGACACGTCATTCCAAGAGGACGTATTCCATCTTAGACCAAGATAAACACTCCATTTCTTCTCTCACTGCATCTTGACATCCAGGGGAAGGTGTATGACGTGCATGTATACTAATAGGTATCATGCCCATTTATAGGCAGGACCCAGAAGAGAGCATCGATTTCAGATTTTCCACTTCCTGGTCAGGAAGTTTGTGCCAAATGAGTTCTCTTTTACTCACAGATATAATTCAAACGGTTTTAGAAACTAGAGTGTTTTCTATCCAATAGTAATAATAATATGCATATTGTACGAGCAAGAATTGAGTACGAGGCCGTTTAAATTGGGCACATTTTTCCCCCAAAGTGACAATAGCGCCCTCTGTCCTCATCAAAAATTAAAACCTGTTCACTTTGTCGCTATTGTGTGTAGATTGATGAGCAACACAAATTATAATTTAATCCATTTTAGAATGGCTATAACGTAGGGACCTACTTCCGGCGCCGAAAGAGATGACTGCCTCGCTTCGCGTTCCTAGGAAACTATGCAGTATTTTGTTTTTTTACGTGTTATTTATTACATTGATACCCCAGGTAATCTTAGGTTTTATTATATACAGTCGGGAGGAACTACTGGATATAAGAGCAACGTTAAATCACCATCATTACGACCAGGAACACGACTTTCCCGAAGCGGATCCTGTGTTTTGCCCACCACCCGGGACAATGGATCGGATCCCAGCCGGCGAACCAATACAACGACGCCGTAAAAGGGGCAGACGAAGCGGTCTTCTGGTCAGACTCCGGAGGCGGGGACATCGCACACCGCTCGCGAGCATACTACTCACCAATGTCCAGTCTCTTGACAACAAGGTTGATGAAATCCGAGCAAGGGTAGCTTTCCAGGGATACTTCAGAGACTGTAACGTTCTTTGCTTCACGGAAACATGGCTCACTCGAGACACGCTATCGGAGTCGGTACAGCCAGCTGGTTTCTTCACGCATCGCAAACAAACATATTTCTGGTAAGAGGGGCAGCAGGGTATGACTTATGATTATGTGGTGTGATCATAACAACATACAGGAACTCAAGTCCTTCTGTTCACCTGACTTAGAGTTTCTCACAGTCAAATGTCGACCGCATTATCTACCAAGAGAATTTTCTTCGATTATAATCACAGGCTTTATATATTCCCCTCCAAGCAGACACATCGCTGGCCCTGAACAAAATTTATTTGACTCTATGTAAACTGGAAACCACATATCCTGAGACTGCATTCATTGTAGCTGGGGATTTTAACAAGGCTAATCTGAAAACAAGACTCCCTAAATTCTATCAGCATATCGACTGTGCTACCAGGGCTGGTAAAACCCTGGATCATTGTTATTCTAACTTCCGCGACGCATATAAGGGCCTCCCCTCGCCCTCATTTCGAAAAGCTGATCACGACTCCATTTTGTTGCTTCCAGGCTATAGACAGAAACTAAAACAGGAAGCTCCCGCTCTAAGGTCTGTTCAACGCTGGTCCGACCAATCTGATTCCACGCTTCAAGTTGCTTCAATCACGTGGATTGGGATATTTTCCGCATTGTGTCAAACAACAACATTGACGAATACGCTGATTCGGTGAGAGAGTTCATTAGCAGGTGCATTGGCGATGTCGTACCCACAGCAACTATTAAAACATTCCCCAAACAGAAACCGTGGATTGATGGCAGCATTTGCGTGAAACTGAAAGCGTGAACCACTGCTTTTAACCAGGGCAAGGTGACCGGAAACATTAGCAGTGTAGCTATTTCCTCCGCAAGGCAATCAAACAAGCTAAGCATCAGCATAGAGACAAAAGTAGTGTCGCAATTCAACGGCTCAGACACAAGAGGTATGTGGCAGGGTCTACAGTCAATCACGGAGTACAAAAAGAAAACAGCCCGGTCGCGGACCAGGATGTCTTACTAAACAACTTCTTTGCTCGCTTTGAGGACAATACAGTGCCACTGACACGGCCCGCTACCAGAACATGCGGACTCTCCTTCACTGCAGCCGACGTGAGTAAAACATTTAAACGTGTTAACCCTCGTAAGGCTGCAGGCTCAAACGGCATCCCCAGCCGCCTCCTCAGAGCATGCGCAGACCAGCTGGCCGGTGTGTTTACGGACATATTCAATCAATCCTTATCCCAGTCTGCTGGTCCCACATGCTTCAAGAGGGCCACAATTGTCCCTGTTCCCAAGAAGGCTAAGGTAACTGAGCTCAACGACTACCGCCCCGTAGCACTCACTTTCGTCATCATGAAGTGCTTTGAGAGACTAGTCAAGGACCATATCACCTCCACCCTACCTGACACCCTAGACCCACTCCAATTTGCTTACTGCCCCAATAGGTCCACAGACGACACTGCACACTGCCCTAACCCATCTGGACAAGAGGAATACTGTTCATCGACTACAGCTCAGCATTCAACACCATAGTACCCTCCAAACTCGTCATCAAGCTCGAAACCCTGGGTCTCAACCCCACCCTGTCCTCGGACTGTGGTGTCAGGAAAATAACCTCACACTCAACGTCAACAAAACAAAGGAGATGATTGTGGACTTCAGGAAACAGCAGAGGGAGCACCCCCCTATCCACATCGACGGGACAGTAGTGGAGAGGGTAGAAAGTTAAGTTCCTCGGCGTACATATCACGGACAAACTGACTTAGTCCACCCACACAGAAGGCGTGGTGAAGAAGGCGCAGCAGTGCATCTTCAACCTCAGGAGGCTGAAGAAATTCGGCTTGTCACCAAAAGCACACAAACTTTTAAAGATGCACAATCGAGAGCATCCTTTCGGGCTGTATCACCGCCTGGTACGGCAACTGCTCCGCCCACAACCGCAAGGCTCTTCAGAGTGTAGTGAGGTCTGCACAACGCATCACTGGGGGCAAACTACCTTTCCTCCAGGACAACTACACCACCCGATGTCACAGGAAGGCCATAAAGATCATCAAGGTCAACAACCACCCGAGCCACTGCCTGTTCACCCCGCTATCATCCAGAAGGCGAGGTCAGTACAGGTGCATCAAAGCAGGGACCGAGAGACTGCAAAACAGCTTCTATCTCACGGCCATCAGACTGATAAACAGCCACCACTAACATTGAGTGGCTGCTGCCATACATGTAAAAATGTATCACTAGCCACTTTAAACAATGCGACTTAATATAATGTTTACATACCCTACATTAAGCATCTCATATGTATATACTGTACTCTATACCTCCTACTGCATCTTGCCATCTTTATGTAATACATGTATCACTAGCCACTTTAAACAGTGCCACTTAATATAATGTTTACATACCCTACATTGCTCATCTCTAATGTATGTGCTGTACTCGATACCATCTACTGCATCTTGCCTATGGCGTTCTGTACCATCACTCATTTATATATCTTATGTACATATTCTTCATCCCTTTACTCTTGTGTGTATAAGGTAGCTGTTGTGAAATTGTTAGGTTAGATTACTTGTTGGTTATTACTGCATTGTCGGAACTAGAAGCACAAGCATTTCGCTACACTCGCATTCACATCTGCTAACCATGTGTATGTGACAAATAGCATTTGATTTGATTTGAACAAATTGTGGAAAAAGGGAAGAGGTCTGAATACTTTCTGAATGCAATGTGTACTTAAAGTATTTTGCTTCCTCTTCTAAATATTGTTTTGTGAATCATGGATGACTCTGTCATTTGTAACAAGTCTCTGTAAATTATTTTTGGTAGCATTTATATGTTGATGATAAAACAATTATCTGGTGCATTTTTCTCCATATTACATCCAGTTGGCCTTATTTTATAATATTTTACATTTGCTTTTTTGTCAAAAAGTTCCTCGATTTCTTTTGGTTTTCCCTCTAACATATTCAGAGCCTCGATGTTTCAGTTTTCATTGCTGTCTATCTGTACCGTTAGTTCCTCTATTTCCTTTGTTAATATGATATATTTTGACCTAATCTGTTTGTTTTTTTTGTCTTCACTTTTATTCTACAACGTAGAAAATTGTCAAACTACAGAAAAACCCTGGAATGAGTAGGTGTGTCCAAACTTTTGACAGGTACGGTATATATAACATAAACGTAATGTTGACACCTAGGCCTTGGTGTATTGTTTTGCTTAGTGTGCTAGGTTTTGACACTCTTAAGTAGGTGTCACAACCAGCCTTAAAATAACTACAGTGGTAGCATTTGTAGGGTTTTGCACTCTTATGTAGGTGTCATAACGATTCATAAAATAACAGAATATATGTCACAACAGGTCTCCTCAGGTGTCAAGACAGCGTTATGACCATGTTATAACAGGCTATGACACCTTACGTTAGCTGTTATGACATATTATGAAACGGTTGTGACCGTGTTATGACGCTGGCAAAGTGTTACCGAAAAAGTCACGTATAAATTCTTCGGTCTTCGTTAAATACAAGTTGTCATCCAGTAGGCTTGGATTAGATGTCCATTACCTTCGCCCTTGTGGAAATTCTGTACTAGTAAGGTGTATACCAATTATTTGAATGGTCCGACTGCATTCTGTCCCCTATCAACACTTTTTAAACTTTTGGTGATAGCGAGAATGACATAAGAAAATAATCAAGATCACTAGCTTGATTGAGTTTCCGCGATGTATATCTCAATAGGTCAGGATATTTTAGCCTGCATAAGGGTGATAGTTTGTACTGTGATCTCCTTTACAGTCCATTGAGGTACTTAAACCTGTAGTATAATCTCCCACCATAACAATAGAGATATGTATTGCTTTTAAGATCGATAAATGATTAGATATATTTTCAAAGAAGTGTGATTCATCATTATTTGGACCGTAGAGATTAATGAGCCAAATCTGTTTATGGTCCAATAGCATATTTAAAAGATGTCACCTTCCTTGCGGATCTGTTTGAACAGTTTCAAATTTGGATCGAAATTATTGTAAATTTAATGGCATCAAACCTTTTCAGTTTCTTTGCCCATGGGAGAAATATATTTGACCCTCCCAAGTCCTTTTTACACACAACTTAATCTAAAAGTGTTGAATGAGTTTTGTGTAAACAATAGATATGCCCCTTATTATACTAGTCCAGATGTTAGACAGGATTCCATAGTGGTATGAGCAGTACTCGTGTGCAAAGCTTCCAATCCATTTTAAAGGAACTTGCAAGAAGATGGATTTGCTTTGCATAATCACCGTAAGAGCTCCTCTCATCTCACCAATGGTTATTAAATCAGTAACCATTGGTGAGATCAAAATGGGCAAAGAGCTTTCTGCCCATTTGAGACATAATCAATTAATGTTAAGTACATGTTAACACTTAATTGATCCCCCTTTTGCTTATTTAGAGTGAGTAGTGAAACATATGGCACTGGGTTGCATACTTATGTTTCAACCCATTAACAGCTGGAAAGACAGCTAAACAATGACCGTGTCCGCATACCCATACTTGCGTCCAAAATAGTAGGCCGTTTGAATATGCCAAAAAATTAAGTGTAATGGTGTGTATAGTATACTATAAATGCCAGGACAATATACTCATTTTGGCTTTTCATCTATACTAAACAAAAATATAAATGCAACCTGTAAAGTGTTGGTCCCATGTTTCATGAGCTAAAATAAAATATCGCAGAAATGTTCCATATGCACAAAAATCATATTTCTTTCAAATGTCGGGCACAAATTCAATGCTAGTGAGCATTTCTCCTTTGCCAAGATAATCCATCCACCTGACAGGTGTGGCATATCAAGAAGCTGATTTTACAGCATGGTCATTGCACAGGTGCACCTTGTGCTGGGGACAATAAAAGGCCACTAAAATGTGCAGTTTTGTCACACAACACAATGCCACAAATGACTGAAGTTTTAAAGGAGTGTACAATTGGCATGCTTACTGCTGGATTGTCCACCAGAGCTGTAGCCAGAAAATGTAATGTGTAACAATGCCGGTCCAGGACCTCCACATTCAGCTTCTTCACCTGTGGGATTGTGTGTGACCAGTCACCCGGACAGCTGATGAAACTGTGGGTTTGCACAATCAAAGAATTTCTGCACCAACTGTAAAAAATCATCTCAGGGAAGCTCATCTGCATGCTTGTCGTGTTCACCAGGGTCTTGACCTGACTGCAGTTTGCAGTTGTAACTGACTCAGTGGGCAAAAGCTCCCCTTCGATGGCCCCTGGCACATTGGATAAGTGTGCTCTTCAGGGATGAATCCGGGAATTTCGCAGCCACAATGCATTGGAAGAGGGAGATTACGAGCTTTGATAGCTGGAGCTCTTCCAGTAAAAAACAACAACTTAGAAGATGATGGATAACGAACCTTCTGCGGTGGTGGTCAAATGTAACTCATAGCACCATTAAATCCATTATTAAAACATATGGGACCACACAAAAAAAACCTACCAAGAGATGGCCGCCCACCACAACTCACAGACCCGGCAAGGAGGGCATTAAAAAGAGAGGCAACAAAGATAACAAAGATTACTTTTAAGGAGCTGCAAAGCTCCACAGCGGAGATTGGAATATCAGCCCATAGCACCACTTTAACCTCTCTAGGGTACGTGAGACGGTAGCGTCCCACCTCTTCAACAGCCAGTGAAACTGCAGGGTGCCAAATTCAAAACAACAGAACTCCCATAATTAAAATTCCTCAAAACATACATGTATTTTACACCATTTTAAAGATACACTTGTTGTAAATCCAGCCACAGTGTCCGACAAAAGTATAGTTTTTTGGTCTAAACTCCACTCGCCGTGTTTGGAGGAATAAGAAGGATGAGTACAAACCCAAGAACACTGTCCCAACCGTGAAGCATAGAGGTGGAAACATCATTCTTTGGGGATGCTTTTCTGCAAAGGGGACAGGACGACTGTACCACATTGAAGGGAGGATGGATGGGGCCATGTGTCGCGAGATCTTAACCAACAACCTCCTTCCCTAAATAAGAGCATTGAAGATGGGTCGTGGCTGGGTCTTCCAGCATGACAACGACCCGAAACACACAGCAACCTGGAAGACAAGATGTGTTTAATTTAGGAAATCACTGAACTGATCAATTAGCTCAGTTGGTCAGGGCTGTGTACAGTACATAACATAATAGAACGTTCAAGTGAACCGAAGCGATGCTGTACTGAACGACCAGTTGAAAAACAAGGAAGCGTTGAGTTGTGGCTTCAAAATGCACCACTGCTCTTTAAATATGTCACACGTTGCTTCAAGCCACACACTGGCACACCCACTAGTTGGAACACAATCTTGCAGTACCTGCGGTACTCCAGGAATAGGGTTGCCTACTCCTGCTCCAGGGTCCTGTGGTGAAGCAACTGCTTTGCAAGTTATTGGGCAACAGATTTCTTTTAGGGCCCATATACACAAAGCGTCTCAGAGTAGTGATAGTGATCTAGGATAACCTCCCCATTGTCAATGTGATTGTACTCAGTGTGAAGGCAAAACTGATCATAAATGAAGTACTCCTACTCTGAGATTATTTGTGAATATGGAGAGTGGCCTGCTAGCATGCTGGCCTGACAGCAATGCCACTCCACCTAAAATGCAACAAAAACATGAATAAGAACATGAAGTCAGTAACAAGCAAGCAAATTAAACACTAATTTAAATGTGCACAAGTATAATGATTCAAATTATGTGACAACACAGCCAATTTGTAGTGAAAATAGGAGGGGCATTTTTCTTGCAAACTTCAGTCACCAATATATCAATAAACAGGCAGGGGAACAAAAACTGCGGAATAGTCAGTAACTAAATAGTCTTAAATTTACCCTTTGACACGTATGAACACACGGGTGTGATCATTCTACAGTGGTCCCTGCAGCGTAGGCTCAAATCGGTGTGATTAGAACACTTATTTAGAACCTCCAGTTCCGATTAACGCAACTGTCAGCGTTTGAGCTGGCCACACTGTTTTTACATTTTGCACAAAACACGGTCTTTACAACGTTATGTGTTCAATGTGAGCGGTTTATTTTTGTATGCAATGTTCAGACATTCACAGAAGTAGTGACAGCATAACACAATTGTCATCCAAACTCGAAAATGTAGGCTACATTAGTCATAGCGCTAACTGAGGAAAGAGGGACCCAACAAAAGCGGTCATATTTAGCTAACTCTTGGCTAAAACAAACCATTATATGAATTAGCTAATAGAATCTGACGATGGGTAGTTTGTGTGAGCCTCAATTTTAGTTTTTTTCCCGTCAACCAAATATAAGAGGTTACAAGATGAGTTGGGTCTGTTTGCAGTATGCATGTTGAAGACAATGTGTCGGGTACCATCATTCACTTCCAGAAATGTATCGACAGATGAGTGAACCATCCCTTCACCTCGTTTTGTTATAACATCTTTGGTCTGACAGAGGTTTACGTGACAACCATTATATACATTGTATGATGTCAATAAACTTTGCGCCACACATAGCTGGCAATTAGCTTAGTATTAGCTCATCATGATCAGTACAAGCTTAAAAATATATATATATTACACACATCATATGTGTCCATTAGAATATATACAAGAATCGGAATGAATGATTTGTCAGCATTACTTGAAAACGTGAATAAAACAGGTTAAAGGATACACCGACTCCCTGTATAATTTGTTTTAGTAGTTCATCCAAATACATTTCATGAATATCACAATGAAATGGTAGTCAACACTTCATTGGTTTCTGATGCAGTTGGAATCATTTAGTCACTTGTCAGTACACTTGTAAAAAATTATATAAAATAACATATTTACTACAGCTTGCAATATCTATTCCACAATGTAGTTGTGAGCATACTAGGCATTCTATTTCATACAACAACATCAGTCTAACTGAATATGGATGTTGTGTTGGTGAATGTTCTTCTCGTGTTGGGTAATGGCAGCTTGTTTAGCTAGCTTTGACGCTGTGGCAATGTTGGTAGGTATGTTAGGTTTGGGGAGCTGTGACTCTGGCTCCTTGTAGACAGCCGTCTGGTCCTTTCTTCACTCCACAGCCAGGTGGACAAGTCTTTCATACACTTTCTTCTCCACCCACTGCTTCAACCTCTTGCAGAATATATTTTTGTACTGCAAGTCTCCTGGTAAGACATGAAGACTAGTCATAAGGACGTGTAAAACATGAAGACTGATCATGAGGATAATGGGGCATTGAGATGTGCTGTTTGCAAAGACGTGAAAGTTTGAGGGGGGCTTGACTTGTAGACAATCTAGTCGTGTATTGTTGTATATGAGCACCCACAGTTGTACTGTTGAGTAGACAAGCACTGGTAGCAGTGGAGTGAGTATACTAACAGCCCCTCTGCCTCATGCCAAAGAACTGCAAGGTGTGAAAAGTTTGAGGAGGACTTGTCTTTTTGACAGTTTAGTGATCAGGGATTTTGTTTTCTCAAGAGGGTACTGTGCTTTCATAAATACTTTTGGGCTGTCCTGGCTTGTTTCATTGTCAGATGATGTTGAGTTTGAGC